>NC_081846.1:77162202-77906968 GCF_963259705.1 Myotis daubentonii
CTAGGATAATAAAACTTAAAGCAAAAATAAGATCATTCTGATTTTTGGAAAAGATTTTTTATTCAGAGTTTAAGATTAAAAACTACAAGGATTTACTTGTAGCTGGTGAGCAGAGAGAAAAAAACATAAATCATCATCTGATTGGCTAGTTAAAATGCTCTGACTCAGAGTCAAATTACTCAGGGACATGTAGTTACTCTGTGTGGGCTTAGGAGTTCTGGAGCAAAATAGTTCTAAACAAAACGTATCATCTCAGAGCACAGGGCTAACGGGATCTGAAATACTGAGTAAGAAAGCTAACAAAGGGAGGTTGCGAGACCTTTTGATTCTTTTAGGCTTCTAGCAGTTGGTTACCATATGCAAGGACCTAGCAGCGAGTTATTTTATCTCTTGACTTGTCTGGGTTAAACAACTTCAACCCACTAAGCAGGAATAAAGAGACACTTTATCGATCAAAAACATAAAGTAGTCCCACCTCTCCAGTAGAATTTTAGTTGAATTAAATCATAAGAGAAACAATGATTATTGCACATAATGTACTTGTCACACTACATCTGTTGAGTAGAATTTCCATTCCAAGTGTTGTTTTCATCTTCACCATCATCTTGAGTCCTCAATCTATATATCTTCCCCTCTTTTTTAAAGTCTTCTCCCCGTTTCTCCAGCACTCTTTTTCTGACAGGTTCCCTGATATAACAAAAGAGGGAGAAAAGAGAAGATGTCATAAAATGAAAACAGCAGTAACACAAAGCTGTTTCCTTTATAATTCTATTAATATAGGCAACTATATTTTAAGGAAAGTTCATGGGAGATAATTATATCTACTATTACAGTACATTTTATATGTTTTTGGAAGTTTAACTTCATCTGTTCTCCAAGATAAACCAGCTAAATTGTAGTTTCTATTTCCATGTATTTCTTGATGACTTACTAAGCTTTAGAAGAGTGTGACTATCTGCCACCTAATCTTTCCTTTATTTATGCAAGCTGACATATTTACTAAAACATTTATAACTTACACAGCGCCCTAGAAGCTATCCAAAGCTCCACTCATAGCCTAATTTCCAGAAATGGCTAATTAGCAATTTTAATCATTTTATAATGTTTAATAATTTATTTGTGCAATTAAGAACAAACAGGATTTTATCTGAAAATGGGAAGGAAACAGGTGAAATTTAAGGTAATTCATTTTCCAACACTAGAGGGGAACAGAGAGAGCAAAAAGAAAACAGGAAAACTAACAATAGAACACAAAGTTTTGCCTCTTAGATATACACTCATCCCATCCGTTTCCCCAACACAAATCCTGTTCCCTTATTTGAAAAATGTTTTTAAAAACCCACATAGCAAGGTATCAAATATTACAGTACCTCGGGATTAAATGCTCCCACCTATTGCTCAGTAAGAGTTCTAAAGTTCAGCATTAACAAGGCCTCGTTTGAATGCTGTTTTAAGACAGAGAATTTTCCTTTGTCCCCTCCTTCTGAGTAATATATTAAGGCTATAATTGGTCTTCCTGCCTAACAGTTAAAAAAGAAATAGGATAAAAGCTAAATCAGCCCAATCACAATATTTACACAAATCTTCATCTAGAGCAGCGGTTCTCAACCTGTGGGTCGCGACCCCTTTGGTGGTTGAATGACCCTTTCACAGGAGTCGCCTAAGACCATCCTGCATATCAGATATTTACATAATTACTCATAACAGTAGCAAAATTATAGTTATGAAGTAGCAACGAAAATAATTTTATGGTTGGGTCACAACATGAGGAACTGTATTTAAAGGGCCAGAAGGTTGAGAACCGCTGATCTAGAGAGTCAATAAGACTAAGAATCTCCTTACTGAGAGCAGACAGGCAAGAATTTTCATTACAATTTGCTATAATGGCTATTAACAGCCTAATAGAATGTTTAACAATAATAGATATATATTAAAATAAATTATGGTATTATTAGAAGAGGGTATAATCTCACCTAGGAAAACTTTCTGTTAAACCTTAATATGTAAAACCTTAATCATTAGTGGTATCTATTAGTATTACCATTCTGACCTTGACCATCTACAATAAAAGGTAGGTCTCTTGGTTAAGGAACTAGTCCAATTAACTCTCTGAAGGAGGCACCATTTTAAGTGAATATCCAGTTTCCTCGGTTTGGTCCTTCTCTAAATGACCCAGAGAAGATAGTCAGCCAGCAGATCAAAGAACCACTAGGCTTAATATTCTCTAGAGCACAATCTCGCTAAAGAAATTATGCAAGATGACTGTGAGAAATTAATGGAATCAAGTATGTTGTCAGATTAAACATGGCTAGCAAGAAAAAATATGACTATTTAGACCGGGGGGGGGGGGGGGGAATCTGTTTTTACAGTTATGGGATAAAGAGAATCAATAAATAAAACAACAAAATGAGCAGAGGTGAAGTAGCTTTCCATGGACTAGGTTTTAAAAAGATGGCTGAGGAAACTCAAGTAAGTTGGCTTCCCAGGAGAGATGATATAATAAAATATTCAGAACATTTAGTTTTGTTCCCATATACAGAAAGAAGGCAAAGTACCTTTTACAATTTTTTTCATTCTGAATAAGGTATTGGGCATTACTAACATTTTCCAAATGGGAAAGACAAAAAATAAGTAATAAATAAAAAAGAAACATTTTGCAAATGGGGAAAATACAAACAGATACCTTTTCTCTGAATTGCTAGACGATGCAAGGTTTGAGGATTCCGAAGATGATCTCACTGAGGTCTGTGCAGGAGGAGGATTACTAAATAAGAAGTTGCTAATCAATCTCCAGATGGCAAGGAATGGGTAAAGTACTGTCCCCAACAAAGTCCAAAAGTCTCCACTGGAAGAATGTGCCATAGATGTGGTTGGTCTTCCTGCCTAAAAATTAAGAAATAAACCTAGATGAAGACTACCTCAGCCCAATTACATCACAAGGTTCTAGGTGAATCTTTTATCTGAAAAACAAAGTCCTATTAATTTTAGTTTATTGCAAGAAGGGAAAATTACCAACTTTGCTGTGTTGATATTTTTTTTTCCTTAAGTTTTTTTTTTTCCTCTTGAAACACCTCAAACTCTACTTTTTTTCTTTTTGTTGATCTTCACCCAAGGATATTTTTTCCATTTATTTTGAGAAAGAGGACAGAGAAACACCAATGTGAGAGAGAGACACTGATTGGCTGTCTACCACACATATCGAGCCTGCAACCCAGGTCCATGCCAGTGCTTTGACCAGAAAGAATGGAACCTGTGACCTTTCAGTCAACAGGCCAACACTCTATCCACTGAGCCAAACTGGCTAGGGCTGGAGCTGTACTTTTTATTTTATTTTATTTAGGCATATGAAAATTTGTTACTACTGTGATTTCACCATCAAAACTTATGATCTTGGTCTTTCCTTCTTGCCTTTATATAAGGCCAAAATAGACACATTGGCTACTTTGATAACCTGAAAGCGAACTCCAGAAATGTCACCAACAGCATGAGCTTTGTGACCAAATTTAGCAACCAGAACTTCGTCATGTTCCTCAATAAAATTGAAACCATCATCACTGGGTACAAAGTCTGATTATCTGCCATTCTTGATCGGCTGGACCCTAACACACTTCCTGATGGCAGAATTTGGCTGTTTGGCTTCAACCCCTACTTTTTCCAGCACAATTCACTTTGCATGGGACACGCCTCCAAAAGGGCTGGCCTTCGGGGCTGTGCCCAAATGGACTTTCTTGTACTGTTTATCATGCCCCTTCTGATCTCCCCGGTGGCTCCAGAGCTTCCGGGCAGTACAAAGACCGCCAACACTTGCCCATCCTGCTGGTGCCATGGGCCTTGTGCTTTTAATTTTTTAAAAATATATGTTTTTATTGATTTTTAGAGAGAGGAAGGGAGAAGGATAGAGATAGAAACATCGGTGAGAGAATCATTGATCAGCTGCCTTCTGCACACCCCACATTGGGGATCGAGTCCACAACCTGGGCATGTACCCTGACTGGGAATCAAACCAGTGACCTCATGGTTCCTGGGTTGACGCTCAACCTCTGAACCACACCAGCCGGGCTGGAGCTCTACCTTTTAAAGGAGTACTCACTACATAGAAACCAGAAGGTAGTTTTTGGTAAAATGAACCAATTATTCTTAAGAGAATGAAACTTTTATATTGAATTTATAACTTTGATAAGAAAGGTCTTTTTCTTTTTTTAAATATATCTTATTGATTTTTTACAGAGAGGAAGGGTGAGGGAAAGTCAGAAACATCAATGGGAGAGAAACATTGATCAGCTGCCTTCTGCACACTCCCTACTGGGGATGTGCCCGCAACCAAGGTACATGCCCTTGACTGGAATCGAACCTAGACCCCTTCAGTCTGCAGGCCGATGCTCTATCCACTGAGCCAAGCTGGTCAGGGCAGAAAGGTCTTTCTTGATTATTAAAAAGAAGATGGGAAGGTTTTAAATCTCAGTGAATACAACTAATCCTGATTATTGGAGGGCTAACTGTTTCAGGGGTGGGGACACTAGTTCAGAGCAGGAAAAACTGTATTAACCCTGACACAGAAGACCCAGTTCTCATCCCACTTTTGGCATGTAAGGTGGCACCTCAGCAAACTCATTTAAGCCTTCTGAGCCCCTTTTCTTCATCAGAGATTAAAATATTGTTGTAAGGATCAAATGGAATTATATTTAACTTAAAATGTTTTTTAAAAACTTGGTGAACAGTAGAGTAGTACACAAATAAAACCCACTAAGTCTGTAAATTAGACACTCTGCATTTCTTATTTTCTTCTTCCACTGGTCATTTTTTGTCCATGAAAATAGGCGAGGAGCCATGGTTTATTTGGCTCAGTGGATAGTGTCAGCCTGTGTACTGAAGGGTCCCGGGTTTGATTCTGGTTAAGGGCACACGCCCAGGATGTGGGCTTGGTCCCCAGGAGGGGGCGTGCATGAGGCAGCTGATCAATGATTCTCTCTCATCATTGATGTTTCTATCTATCTCTCCCTCTCCCTTCCTCTCTGAAATCAATAAAAATGTATTTTTTATTTTTTAAAAAAAGTATTTTTAAAAAAAGAAAAATAGGCAAGGAAAAAAGTTGAAAATTAAACTGGTGCCTCACCAGAAATAAAAATACATAAAACAGAGGATAATGGAGCCATAATACTGATTTAACATATTTGGATAATGTGGATTTTAATTATCCATAATACACCATTCACCTTCCCTTTCTGTAATTATAAGAAACAATGAAGAGTAGAACAAACAGGTCTGTAAGAATAGAATAAATATATATGTATATACATACTGGCAACAGTACCACTGAAGCGCTTGGGGCAAGTTCCAAATCCAATAATTTCTTTTTATAATCTTCTTTGGTAAATTCTCTCCTGGGAAACATGGTTGCTAATGAAAAATTACCATATGTGTTGCCAACAGTCTGTAACATAACAATAAGTTTTAAAACATTACATCAGTGCCTTTAAAAAGATATTACATACTCATATGCATCTAAAATG
This sequence comes from Myotis daubentonii, assembly GCF_963259705.1. NCBI lineage: Eukaryota > Metazoa > Chordata > Mammalia > Chiroptera > Vespertilionidae > Myotis > Myotis daubentonii. The sequence goes on from NC_081846.1 coordinate 77,167,713, forward strand.
ACTGCTTTAACTAAAATTACCTTGATTTTAAAAGTTCTTTTAAATGTAAACTCAGAAAATATTTCTAAAACCTTGGCATAGCTGAAAGCTGTCAAATCCAAATAGTTTTAAAAGCTTTCATAACTCAACAATGACCATAAAATAGCAAGAACATAGTTCCTAAAACCATATGAACAAACTGAATAAAAATGAACAATTAGGTATCTCTTAAATATAGCTGCAGTTCGCCATGAGAGTTCCCACTCTCCTTTACAAACTTATATTAACATCTCATAAATACATTTGGATTATAGGTATTCCCCATTAAAAATTTGGAATAGACCAGAATTTCCCCCATATTTATCACATCAGAAATTTTTGTCTCCTCCTCTCAAATAACATAAATGGTCCATAATTAACCCACACCATACATATAATCCTAAATCCAGGAAATTACAATGAGCAGCATCATAGCCACCCTCACACTTTTAGATCACCCATACTTGTAAAATCTTAGCCAACTGTTTATCTAGAAGATTCCAAAGAAAAGGCTAACACTTTTGTGTGTGTTTTTTTTGTAATTTTTCATGTAGGTCTTATACATAGCTTTGTTCTCACTTTAACATAAGGACATACACAAATACAAAATCAGGTCATTCTGCTGGGGAGAAGTTCTAATAGGACTGATGTTATCAAAGATCTTTTTCCCCCTCTCATGGTGCTCCCCCTTTTCACTGACTTGTGGCAGAAGCAGTAAGGCTCTGGCAAGGGCACCCCCTCTTAGGAGGCGAGGCCCCAGGTGTGGATTCAAGGCAAAAGAAGAATGAAAGTGGCTATTTGGGTTGGTTCTACTATAAAACTTAGGGGGAAAAGTTCTTAAAGTAAGTTTTTATATTGTCCAACCCAGCTCACCAGTAGAGGGAGGCAGATAGAAGGTATAAGTGAGGCACCAGGCTAAATGCAGAAAGATCTAGTGGAAAGATCTGAACTCTAATTTTAACAATGAAGTGATACATATGACAAATACTGTACATATAATGAGCCTAGATCAGGGGTGGGCAACCTTTTTGTGAGCGCGCGCCAAAACCAGCAAAATCTCTGACTCAAAATTCTTCTGCGTGCCAACCCTAATTTTTTGAGAACATGTTATGCCTACTTGGTATCTCTTAAGGTGTGCATATGTGAAGAATCTTGAAGAAATAATATTCATTAGAGCGACAAAAACACAGTATGTGATGATGAAAAATACATTCATTTTTTAATGTATACATGTACACTGATAGTCCAACAGAAAACTTTATGACTCCGTTTGATATTATCAGTGGGACTTTTGCTGCTGCATCACTGATGACAGAGATTTTATATCAGGTTTATATTTCGTGACCTTCAGAGATATGCATGAGCTACTACTTTCATCCGTCAGGCTACTCCTATTACGAGACTTAACAAAATTCATCACTGAGAACAAAGATTCACAAGCGTATGTGGATGAAACCAAAACACTGGTCGGATCTAGGAAGGCGGGGAGAGTCAAGGCACAGGTATAGAAATTGCTCTTCCCCTCTCTCGTCAATCCATGTCTATGGTCTTTAAGATAAATTGTTACGGAAAATTATTTACTTATCTAAGATGCACCTACACTGAATTTATCTGAAAAGGAAAAAAGTCGATATTAAGAAAAAAATTGTAAATGGAAGATTGTAAGAAAGGGTTTCGCATGCCAGCAAAAGTTACTGGTGTGCCATGTTTGGCACGTGTGCCAGGGCTGGCCCACCCCTGGCCTACAGGACATCTGATGCCTAGAATCCCATAAGATATCAATCAGAAAATAAAAACTAATTGGAAGCTACTCATCTTATACGATACAAAATTTCAAACCCATGCCAATTTTAGAGTAAGGCCATGTTTTGGAAGTAAATTCCTAAAGAAGATACTTGTTGCCAAATAAAGATTAATGGTCTTTAGGCTTGGACAACTGGTAGGATGGTAGGAAGATGGCCAGCTCAAAAGCATTCTAAGCAACCTAAAGGAAATGTGGAGAGGACCAAGAAATACTGCATCCTTTTTACTGGGTACAACTCCCTAAGATTAGACCTCTGGAAAATAATTTAATTTTCACTCCTCCAGTTGAGTATACTAAGCAGTGAAAAATTTTCCAGAGCTTCTTGTACAATATCAGGAGATTCCTATTTCTGCACAAGGAGATACACTATTCCCATGTGGCACTAATTCACAATGGCAGCTCCACACACCCCAGAGTTGTCCTGTGCCTCCCTCCCGGGGATAAGTCATGACTTGTTCACCTTCTTCAAATCCTGCTTAAAAATGTTCCCCTCCTACATTTAAATAACCTATTCATCTATCTTTAGTACAACTCAGGACAAATTTACCTGTGCAGCAAACTGCCTTGCCTCTTCTAGAGGAGCATCAGAAGGGAACTGATTTGTAAAGGAAGAACCATCAGGAAGACGAAATTGAATTCTTGCAACAGTGCTGTGAAGAAAGAAAATGTAAGTCAGCATCTTACCTCTACATATTCCCAAACAATATCAAAAGTTAGAGAAAAGCTGAAGTGAAAATGTACAATGAAAAGAGGGTGTTTTTTCCACAATGTCAGGTCTTTTTGTTTCTATTTTTTAAAGCTTTACTGAAATATAATTCACATAATGTAAAATTCACCTTCTTTATGCATACGATTTAGTCATTTTTAATAGTCAGAATTGTACAATCATCATAGATTTCTAATTCCAGAACATTTTTATCACCCCAAAAAGACACCCCAAATCCATTAGTATTCCTCTCTCACCTAACTGGCAATCACTAATCTACTTTCTGAATCTGTAGGTTTGCCTACTTTTGGCATTTTATATGATGGAACATACATGTGACTTTTTGGTGACTGGCTTCTTTCATGTACCATTGTTTTCAAGGTTCACCCATGTTGTAGCATGTATACTTCATTCCTTTATATTGCCAAATAATGTTCCATTGTATGTTTTGTTTATCCATTCTTCAGTTGATGAACATTTGGGTTATTACTACATTTTGGCTATGATGAAGAATGCTGCTATAAATATTCAAGTACAGATTTTTGTGTGGACATTTATTTTCAACTAGAGGCCCAGTGCACAAAAATTTGTGCACTGGGGGAGGAGGGGTCCCTCAGCCTGGCCTGTGCCCTCTCGCAGTCTGGGACCCCTCGGGGGATGACCACCTGCTGGCTTAGGCCCGCTCCCCAGGAGGATTGGGCCTAAGTTGGCAGTCAGACATCCCTCTGGCAGCCCGGGAGCCCTTGGGGGATGTCCACTTGCCAGCAGGGAGCAGGCCTAAGCTGCAGTCGGATACCCTTAGTGCTGCTGAGGAGGTGGGAGAGGCTCCTGCCACCACCGCTGTACTGGCAGCCATCAGCCTGGCTTGTGGCTGAGCAGAGCTCTCCCTGTGGGAGCGCACTGACCACCAGGGGGCAGCTCCTACATTGAGCATCTGCCCCCTAGTGGTCAGTGTGTGTCAGAGTGACCAGTCATTCCCAGTCATTCTGCTGTTAGGGTCAGTTTACATATTACCCTTTTATTATATAGGATAGAGGCCTGGTGCATGGGTGGGGGCTAACTGGTTTGCCCTGAAGGGTGTCCCAGATCAGGGTGGGGGTCCCGCTGGGGTGCCTGGCCAGCCTGGGTGAGGGGCTGATGGCTGTTTTCAGGCTGGCCACACCCCCTTTAGGGTGGGGGGTCCCCACTGGGGTGCCTGGCCAGTCTGGGTGAGGGGCTGAGGGCCGTTTTCAGGCTAGCCAAGCTCCCCGGCGATGGAAGCTCCCAGCCTCTCTTTTTGTTCTTCTTCTTTTTTTTTTAATTCTGGGATTTATTTACCTTCTATAATTGAAAATTTGTTGCCTTCAGTGGAGCTCAGAGCCGGCCACAGCAGGCGGGAAGCTTGGTTTTCTCCATCACTGGAGCAATCAAGCCTCCTGCTCGCTCCAGCTCTGTGGTTGCCGGCCGCCATCTTGTTTGGGTTAATTTGCATATAGTCGCTCTGATTGAATGGTGGGCATGGCTTAAGGTGTAGCAAAGGTATGGTCAATTTGCATGTTTGTCTTTTATTAGATGTTTGTTGTTTTGTTTTCTGGGGTTTTTTTTAGGGGAGAGCACAAACACAGTCCCCCACTACCACAAATTATGCAGTCGAGTTTCCCACATTGGGGGAAATTGCAGGGGTCAGCACATCCGGAGTGCAATGAATAAGCCTCGCCCTGGGAAAACCACCTTCATGATCATGGTATTTCCCCTGCCAGGTAAGTATATTCTTTCTTACTTTTTTAAATATATTTTTACTAGGGGCCCTGTGCACGAAATTCGTGCACTGGGCATGTGTGTGTGTGTGGGGGGGGGGGGGGGGGTGTCCCTCAGCCCAGCCTGCCCCCTCTCACATACTGGGAGCCCTCAGGCGTTGACCCCCATCTCCCTCCAATCGCAGGATCGGCCCCTTGCCCAGGCCTGACGCCTCCGCCAGAGGTGTCAGGCTTGGACAGGGGACCCCCATCTCCCCCTCCATCACTGGCTCTGGCCCCCGCCCAGGCCTGAGGCCTCTGGCCCAGGAATCATGCCTGGGCAGGGGACCCCCATCTCCCTCTGATCGCTCGCTTCACCCCCCGCCCAAGCCTGACGCCTCTGACCCAGACTTCAGGCCTGGGCAAGGGGACCATCATATCCCCCCAATCCCCGGCTCAGCCCCTCGCCCAGGCCTGATGCCTCGGCCAGAGGAGTTGACCCTCATCACCCTCCGATCACCAGTCACCGGATCGGCCCCTTGACCAGGCCTGAGGCCTCTGGCAGAGGTGTCAGGCCTGGGCAGGGGACCCCCAGCTCCCCACGGTTGCAGGCTCCGCCCCTGCCCAGGCCTGACGCCTCTGGCTGAGGCGTCCGGCTCGGGTAGTGGGGACCCGCAGCTGCAGCGGCCCCACGATCGTGGGCTCCGCTTTAGGCCCAGGCAAGGGACCCCTAGCTCCCGGGACTGCCAGCTTCGACCGTGTCCAGCTCCCATCGCTGGCTCCACCCCTACTTCCTGCTATCACTGGCCAGGGCGGCAAAGGCGCCTGATTCTCCGATCATGGCTGGGGGGCAGGGCAAAGGCAGCCCCAGGGCCGCCTTTGCCCTGCCCCCCAGCTCTTAGCTCCCCCCTGGGTTTCCAATCACTGTCAGTGGCAGGGGGCTTCTTCCTGCTTTCCCTTTCGCCTCCCTGCATTGTGCCTACATATGCAAATTAACCGCCATCTTGTTGGCAGTTAACCGCCATCTTGTTGGCAGTTAACTGCCAATCTTAGTTGGCAGTTAGCTGCCAATCATAGTTGGCAGTTAATTTGCATATAGCCCTGATTAGCCAATGAAAAGGGTATCGTTGTACACCAATTACCATTTTTCTCTTTTATTAGTGTAGATTAATATCAGAGAGGAAGGGGGAGGGAGAGAGATAAACATCAATGATGAAAATCATTGATCGGCTGCCTCCTGCATTTCCCACACTGGAGATCGAGCCCATAACCCAGGCATGTGCCCTGACAGAAATTGAACCATGACCTCCTGGTTCATAGGTTGGCGCTCAACCACTGAGCCACACCGGCTGGGCTATTTTCAATTCTCTTGAATATATATTTAAAAATAGAACTGCTGGATTATATGGCAACTCTATGTTTAACATCTTGAGGAACTATCAAATTGTTTTTTCCAAAGTGGCTGCATCAGTTTATAATCCCTTTAGCAATGTAGGAAGGTTCTGATTCTACACATCCATGCCAATACTTGTTGCTGTCTCTTTAAATGTAGAAATCCTAGAGGGACTGAAATAGTATATCATTGTGGTCTTGATTTGTATTCCCTTCTGACTAGTGATGATGAGTATCCTATCATGTGCTTATTGACTAACTTCTCTGGAGAAATGTCTATTCAAATCCATTCCCCATATTTAAGTGGATTGTTTGCTTTTTATTGTTGAGTTATACGAATACTTTTTATATTCTAGATCAGCCGTGGGCAAACTACGGCCCGCCTGCGGGCCGGATCTGGCCCGTTTGAAATGAATAAAACTAAAAAAAAAAAAAGACAGTACCCTTTTATGTAATGATGTTTACTTTGAATTTATATTAGTTCACACAAACACTCGATCCATGCTTTTGTTCCGGCCCTCCGGTCCCGTTTAAGAACCCATTGTGGCCCTCGAGTCAAAAAGTTTGCCCACCCCTGTTCTAGATATAAGTCCTTTATCAGATATATATGATGCAAAACATCATCACTGATGTTTCTATCTCTCCTCCCTCTCTGAAATCAATAAAAATATTTTTTAAAAAGTTTTTTTTTAATTTTGGTGAAGTCCAACTTATCTATTGCTTTCTTTTGTTGCTTGTACTTTTGATGTCATGTCTAAGAATCCATTGCCTATTCCAAGATCACAAGATTTCCTTCTTTTCCCTAAGATTTTATACTTTTTTTTTTGCGTTGCTTAAAGAAAAAAACTTTAATATTACACTAGTAACTAGGGTGGGACACCAAACTTGACAGTTGTAGGGCCAATCTATGTAACAGCACAGGATAGACATCTTTGGGCAATAGCCCTCAGGGTCAAAGCAAGGGTGGGAAGGAACAAGTATTAACAACAGGAAGTGCAAGAGGCAGCTTTGGGTGGTGCTGACTCAGTAGACACAGACAGTGTGCAGGAAGGTGCAGCCACTGAAAAATCCTAAGTCAAACCATCATAAGTCAGGGACTGTCTGTATTTAGTACTATCACACTGACCATTCACATTCAAATACCATTGGCAGCTGCCAAACTCATCAATATGTCCTTCTGAAACTATTATAGCCACAGCACACACATCAATGTTAAAAAGCAGCCCACAATCACTGTTCTTCTCAGCTGCTACATATACAAAGATGTTTAAGCAAAAAAATAAAGTACCTTCTTTCTCTTGCAGAAGCATCCCTCTTAACTTCCATTTCTGCCTGTTTAACCAGCAAGGCAGCAGCTTTAGCAGCTTCTACTTCTTCCTTTGTCTTTGCGAAACGAGCCGCTCTCTCTGCACGATCCTTTAAAACAGTTAGATGCTCAGTGTCTTTCACTGCCAGAATTCTACTCACATATTTCCAAACACAAGGAACATACACACACATGCATGAAATCCCTTAAAGCCATACATGTAACTTAATCAGTCTGGATCTGGTACTCTTTAGTTTTATCAACTGCCAGGGACCAGAGCTGTTATTAAACAAACATGGACTTGATTTTGGTCACTGCTGTATCACCAGAGCCCAGAACAAGGTCTAGCATATAGTACATATGTATCTGTTGAATAAAGAAATAAGCAATATAAAGGTAGACGCAATTTTCATTTTCATGTGTTACAACTACTCAATTCTAAAAGCAATTGCTGCTAAACCATCCTAAGCTTCTACTTGATGGTATAAATTCTTTGAATGTCCCAAAAAAGAATGCTCGTGACTAGAGGAAACTGCTGGGTAACCAATTCTTAGCTTCTTTTCTAGAGAATCTTTGAAAATTACCTTTTGATTACTGATAAAATTCATAACACTGAGAAAAATTAATTTGAAAAAAATAATCTCAATTTAAATATTCACTGTACAATTTCTATAAAAGGAAGCTGAGAATTGGTACTTCTTATCAGTTTTTTTTACTTCAAGAAAAACAATTTTAAATATAATGTTACATGCAATAAACCTTAATATTTCAAGAAAAACAATCTTAAATATAATGTTACACTAGTAACTAGGGTGGGACACCAATATAATCTTAAATATAATATAAATATAAACCTTAATATCTCAAGAAAAACAATTTTAAATGTTACATGCGATAAACACCAATTATTCAAGAAAAATGACGTTACATATATTACATGCAATAAACATTAATATTTCAAGAATAAAAGGATTTTAAGTATAACACCAAAACTGTACTAACATAGTATATCACAAAAGTTGTAGGAAATATTAAAAATCTGCAAATAACAGGATTACTTCTATTATATTCTAGAATATTTTTGTTCCCTCTGGCTCTACTTTTTTTCATCAGTTTATGTTGTTCATTATATTCCACAAATGAGTGAGATCATATGATATTTATCTTTCTCCAACTGGCTTATTTCACTTAGCATGATGCTTTTAAAGTCTATTTTGTCAGATATGAGTATTGCTACTCCAACTTTTTTTTTCTTTTCCATTTGCATGGAAAATCTTTTTTCCATCCCTTCACTTTCATCCTGTGTGTGTCTTTTGTTTTGAGGCGGGTCTCTTGTAGACAGCATATAGTTGGGTCATGTTTTGTATCCATTCAGCTACCATACACCTTTTGATTGGAGCATTTAAACCATTTACATTTAGGTACTTGTTTATAGCCATTTTAACTCTGTATGGGTAGGTTCCTCTGTTTCTTCTTCTCAGCAATCCCTTACAGCAATCCCTTTAGTATTTCTTGTAATGCTGGCTTGGTGGTGGTGAACTCCTTTAGCCTTTTTTTTTGGAGAAGCTCTTTATTTGACCGTCTATTCTGAATTATAGCCTTGCTGGATATAGTAATCTTGGTCTCAGGACCTTTCTTTCCATTACCTTGAGTACTTCATGCCACTCCCTTCTGGACAGTAGAGTTTCTGATGAGAAATCAGGTGTCAGCCTTATGGGAACTCCTTTGTAGGTAACAGTTTTCTTTTCTCTTGCTGCCTTTAAGATTCTCTTTCTTTAATTTTTGGCATTTTAATTATAATGTGTCTGGGCGTCGGTCTGTTTGGGTTCTTCTTCTTTTGGGTTCTCTGTGCCTCTTGAACTTGTGTGACTTTTTCCTTTACCAGGTTAGGGAAGTTTTCCACCATTATTTCTTCATACACCTTCTCTATTCCTTTCTCCCTTTCTGCCTCTTCTGGCAGAATTGGTACTTTTTGAGCCACTAAAAATCTACTATTTTTGTGTACACTGTCTGGTAATAAAGCAAACCATTATGCATGGAAAAACAATTTCATAAATGTTCTACAGTCAAGCAGTAAAAAAAAACTTAATACTCACCAATGCAATCTGCTGTTTTATACGCTCTCGAGCTGCTCTATCTTCTGCCTTTTCTCTGTTTCTTTCCTCTAACATTCTTTTTGTTAATTCCTCTTCTTGCTTTCTTTTATAATCCAACATTTCTTTTCCAGTTTTTCTCCTCTCAATTTCTTTTTTAATCTCTCTCTGAATTAAAGAGAAAGTTTTATGAGCTCAAAACATTATTTAATAATCTGCCCTAGATATTATTCTGTATATAGCAGGTTGTAGGTACATTTACTTCATAAAATATAAGAGGTCAGTAGAATCTATTAACAGCATGGGATAAAGGTCAAATTTATACATCTTTGACAATGGTTCTATTAAGAGTATGATGTGGTCAATGTAATTTGAAAACAAAGAATTGCAGGTCACTGGTTCTGAGATGAATATGTTACCCTTCAAGGACAACAAGGCAGTCATTTATTTGACTTTACTATATTAAATGATAACTTTCTTATATTAAAACGCTAAAGAGATGATGCAGATTAGGAGCGCACGGTGAGAAAAATGGAATGCAGCAACACGACAGGAAAAATTCGGCAAAATGTCTACAATTTTTTTTTTTTTTACAAAAAGAAACTAAAATTTTGATCTGTATCAAAGCAAAAATATTTTAGTTCAAGTCCCTTTATTCTTAATATAAAAAGACTCATAGCAGAGAGAGAAATAATGAGCCAATTTACTCCTAGCTATTTACAAAAAGAATACTAAAAAATTGTATACTATGATCCTACTACAGAAGACAGATAATTCCCTTCACTATGCTCCAACACTGAACTATAACCAAAAAGCCATCCTAGGTCTGCCAACTGAATAGGGAGTCAAATGTTCCCTCACTTAATGGAAGAATAAAACAATGCTAAGTGTACAAACTTTACCTGTTCTTCCTCTTTCCTTTTCTCTTCTCTCCTTTCTTCAAGTTTTTTGGTTAGTCTGTATTATAAAAGTTTTTTAAAAAATACATTAACTGAGACACATCATATTAATATAAAATATATTTAGATGATTTCTTTAGCTACAAACAACTGGGGAAATATAGAAACAACAAACAAAAAAACCTCCTTAAGACAAAGCAACAAATTATTTGCCTTGCCCCTGGCCACTAGAGAAATCCATGGTGAGTCCGGGGAAGCCCAATGGGAAGCTAGCTCTAGCTCTAAGCACCTTACCTCCTACTTACCACTGGTTCCCTTTTTATCCCCCCTGATTTATTTGATATTGATTTAAAATATATACATCTAGGCCTGGCTGGCGTCGCTCAGTGGTTGAGAGTCGACCTATGAACCAAGAGGTCACAGTTCAATTCCCGGTCAGGGCACAAACCTCAGTAGCGGGCTCGATCCCCAGTGTGGGGCATGCAGGAGGCAGCCGATCAATAATTCTCTCTCATCATTGATGTTTCTCTCTCCCCCTCTCCCTTCCTCTCTGAAATCAATAAAAATACATTAAAAAGTATACACACACACACACACACACACACACATCTACATCTTCAAACAAATATATAAATCAATGACTTACAAATGCTTTACCCCTTACACAGAAGTAAACAGCAATATGGTACAAAATTGTTAAAAAATAAAAGCAAAAAACTAAAGGCTAGCATTTATAAAAACTAATAACAAGATTAATTCTCAACTATAATAAATTCACCAATTAAGAAACTAATGATTCTGAAAGCAGACAGTGGTAATGGTTTGTACAATGTGAATATATTAAAACTCAATGAATTGTAAATTTTGAGTCTTACAGTATATAAATTGTATTTCAATTTTAAAAAATAAGGGAACTTTCTCTGAGAGGTATTTAGGTTACACAGATATATGTAGTTGCTAAAACTCAGCTGAACAACTTATGCCAGAAATCAAGGGAGTGCTCAAAGAATGATGAGATGTTTGTCCAAAGAACAGAAGACTCAGCATGAAGGGGTTCTACTAGCCAAATCTGGGCATCAAAAAGAATAAGAGAAATGAACTGTAATACATTAGAGGGGAAAAAAAAAAAAAGGATTTGTGAACCATCTTACTGCTGAGGGGAGTTATAAATTGGTATAACCACTTTGGAAAATGGCCAGTACCTATGACCAAGAAATTCCCATTCCCTACAAATTCAGCCAAAAGATATGTTCACCAAGGCATGTACAAGAATGTTCATAGTGCCCTATTCATAACAGCCCCAAACTGAAAACAACTCAAATATCCATCAACAGTAGAATGGATAAATTATACAATAGTCAAATAATAGAATACCATACAGCAATGAGAGTGCACCAACTACTGCCACATGCAACAGCACAAAAAGGCCCCACAAATACAATGCTGAGCAAAGTAGTACATGTGGTTGGTTCCATTAGATTCAGGTTAGTGGGCTCAATGCCCAGTTGGGGTGTGCAGGAGGCAGCCAATCAATGACTCTCATCAATGATGTTTCTAACTCTCTCTCCCTCTCCCTTCCTCTCTGAAATCAACAAAAATATATTTAAAAAAAAGAAAGAAAAGAAACCAAACAAAATTCAATGAATGATCCTTGAATGTGGATCTTGAATTGAGAAAAAAAGTTATAAACGACATTATTAGGATAACTGCAGAAATATGTACATGATCGAATCCGATCTAATAAAAGAGAAACATGGTAATTAGCATACGACTGCTACCGTTCCCATTGGCTAATCAGGGCGATATGCAAATAAACTGCCAGCCAAGATGGCGGCCAGCAGCCAGGCAGCTTGAAACTAACATGAGGCTTGCTTGCTTCAGTGAAGGAGGAAACCAACGTTCCCCGCTTGCCTTGCCGGCCTCTGAGCCTGCAGTTTGAAACATTGTAACAAATATAGAAGCTAAACAAAACCCCAGAAACCTGCTTTCAGCCAGCCAGGATCTCAGAGCTGGAGTTATACATTGTTTCGATTATAGAACCCAAATAAACCAGATACCTGCTTTCAGGAGCAGAAGCCTAAGAGCTGGAGCCAGAGCTAAAGCTGGCCCAGAATAAAAAAAGAAAAGAAAAAAAGGAGCAGTTGGGAGCTTCAGCCATCAACCCCTCATCCAGACTGGCCAGGCACCCCAATGGGGACCCCCACCCTGAAGGTTGTGTGACCAGCTGCAAACAGCCATCCTCCCCTCATCCAGCCTGGCCAGGCACCCCAGTGGGGACCCCCACCCTGATCCAGGACACCCTTCAGGGCAAACCAGCCAGCCCCACCCATGCACCAGGCCTCTATTCTATATAGTAAAAGGGTAATATGCCTCCCAGCAACGGGATCAGTGGAGCCGCGAGGCCTCCCAGCACCAGGATCAGCGTGACGGGGGCAGCACCCAAACCCCCTGATCGCCCTGCGGCTCTGTGTGTGACACGGGGCGGGGCCACAACCCCCCTATCCGCCCTGCTCTGTTCGCGACAGGGGAAGGCGCCCCAACCGCCTGATCAGCCCTGCTCTGTGCCTGATACGGGGGAGCTCCCCAACCCCCTGATCGCCCTGCGGCTCTGTGTGTGACAGGGTACAGTGCCCCAACACCCCCCCCCCCCCACGGGCCCTGCTGTGTGTGTGACAGGGTAGAGCCATAACCTCCCCATCGGCTCTGCCCTGAGTGTGAGAGTGGCGGCGCCCCAACCCCCTGATCGGCCCTGCTCTGTGGGTGATAGAGGGTGGCGCCCCAACCCACCCCCTCCACGGGCCCTGCTCTGTGTGTGATGGGGTAGAGCCATAACCTCCCCATCGGTCCTGCCCTGAGTGTGACAGTGGCAGCGCCCCAACCGCCTGATCGGCCCTGCTCTGTGGGTGATAGAGGGCAGCGCCCCAACCCCCTGATCCGCCCTGCTCTGTGTGTGACAGGGGGCGGTGCCCCAACTCCCCTATCGGCCCTACTCTGTGAGTGACAGGGGGGAGCTCCTCAACCCCCTGATGGGCCCTGCTCTGTGCGTGACAGGGGGGAGCTCCCCAACCCCCTAATGGGCCCTGCTCTGTGCGTGACAGGGGGGAGCTCCCCAACCCCCTGATGGGCCCTGCTCTGTGCGTGACAGGGGGGAGCTCCCCAACCCCCTGATTGACCCTGCTCTGTGCATGACAGGGTACAGAGACCCAACCCCCTGATGGGCCCTGCTCTGTGCGTGACGGGGCAGCGCCCCAACCCCCGGATTGGCCCTGCTCTGTGCATGACAGGGGGTGGCGCAGCAACCTCCCCATCGACCCTGCCTTGAGTGTGACAGGGGACGGTGCCCCAACCCCCCAATCGGCCCTACCCTGAGCGTGACTGAGGGTGGCATCGCCACCCTCTGATCCGCCCTGCTCTGTGCATGACAGGGGGCGGCGCCCCAACTCCCCAATCAGCCCTGCTCTGAGCCCGACCAGGGGCGGCACCTAGGGATTGGGCCTGCCCTCTGCCACCTGGGAGCAGGCCTAAGCACGCAGGGTGTTCTCTCCCAAGGGGTTCCAGACTGCGAGAGGGCACAGGCCAGGCTGAGGGACCCCCCCCTTCCCCCCGAGTGCACAAATTTTTGTGCACCGGGCCTCTAGTATTAGATAATATAATTTATAATTTCTTTAGTATGGTAATGGTTTTGTACTAAAATCTGAAAATGTCTTTATTCTTTCATTACATTATCACTTGCAGATGCAATTTTGTTCTAATTTGGTTGAAAAGCCTACTGTATCTTAATGACAAATGAACTATTTCATCACTTTTGCAATCTGGGAATCTACTACTCAAATGGTTTTTTAAAAAAATATTTTTCTATTGATTTCAGAGAGGAAGGGAGAGGGAGAGACAGACAGAAACATCAATGATGAGAGAGAGCTATGCCACCTCCTCGCACCACTCCCTACTGGGGCGAGCCCATAAACCGGGCATGTACCCTGACCAGGAATCGAACTGTGACCGACTTCCTTGTTCAACCACTGAACTACAATCACCAGGTTCAATTGTGTTATTTTGTGTTTTTTTAATTGACCTGAGGGATGGGGCAGGGCATGGGTTGGTGGGTGTAGACCCCAGTCTCCAAACTAGGCTGGAGGCCCTGCTCAGAGCCAACAGAAACTCAGCTAATTTTTTTATTATTAAGAGATACACACTCAAGCATTAAGAGTGAAATGAAATATCTGAAACTTTCAAATGAATCAGCAAAAAGGTGGTTGTTATACTATTCTTTAAACTCTTTGAGGGTGAAACCTTCCCAAATAAAAGGTTAGAACTGATGGTACTATATATTATCCTTCCCAAAATAATAGAAATAATAGGAGTGGATTGAGGGGATGGATGAAAAAGGTGAAAGGGATTAAGTAGTAAAATAGTCATGTGGATGTAAAGTACAAGTACAACAAAGGGGATATAGTCAATAATATTATAATAACTATGTATGGTGCCAGGTGGGTACTAGATTTATCAGAGTAATCATTTTGTACATAATGTCTAATCACTGTTGCACACCTGAAACTATTATTGTATGTCAATTATAATTAAAAATTTAAAAAAATCAAAACTTCACTTTCCCACTGAATTAAATAGCACCTGACCAAACCCCACAATAAAAGGCCACCTGTCATATTTCTTCTCATTCTCACCAAGTCTCCAAATCCTTTTCTTAATTTTTGATTTTCCATTTCACCCCAAGTGGTCCAAGTAAGAGTGCCCAGTGGTAGGTTTGGTGTTAGCAAAACAGAAGGAAACAAAAGAGGATTCCTTGGGAACTTCAGTTTCCTGCTGCTGCTCCTCCAGCCTTCCACCATTTCTCACCACTGTGAGGATCTATCCTGCTTTTCACATCAAGATCCTGACCATGCCCAACTCTTTCAAGTACAATTAGGCCCTAACTGGTTTGGCTCAGTGGATAGAGCGCTGGCCTGTGGACTGAAGGGTCCCAGGTTCGATTCCGGTCAAGGGCATGTACCTTGGTTGCGGGCACATCCCCAGTAGGGGGTGTGCAGGAGGCAGCTGATCCATGTTTCTCTCTCATCAATATTTCTAACTCTCTATCCCTCTCCCTTCCTCTCTGTAAAAAAATCAATAAAATAAAAAAAACAATCAGAATCTAGGTTTTTCTGCAAATAAGCTGATTGTTAAAAAATATGTATTTATTTAATTAATTAATGTATTTTAAATATATTTTATTGATTTCAGAGGGAGAGATAGACCCATCAATGATGAGAGAGAATCATTGATCGGCTGCCTCCTGCACACCCCTCACTGGGGATTGAACCCACAACCCAGGCATGTGCCCTTGACTGGAATCGAACCTGGGACCCTTCAGTCTGAAGACTGACGCTCTGTCCACTAAGCCAAACCGGCTAAGGAATTTTTCTTAATGTTCATATAACACTAAGTGGTTTTAAGTCAGGATTAAAAAAATATCCTGCTTATCTGTTTACCATTAACTCATATAACTTTTAAGAATCATAGTATAAAAGACTATGATTTACTTTTACTAAATCATTGAAGTATTAAACTAGAAACCACAAGCCAGACATTTGTATCTGATTATGAGACCAACCAATAACACATGACATTTAGTAGACACCCACTTATGCAGAACCCAGGCTCAGTATACAGCCATAAAATTAGCAGAAATTCTTGCCCATCTGGAACTTATTATCCTATGGTATAGAGAGAGAAAGGCAGAAGTGACAGACGGAAACCTTCTGTTACAAAATGCCAGTGAAGCCCTAGCTGGTTTTGCTCAGTGGTTAGAGTGTCAGCCCATGGACTGAAGAGTCCCAGGTTCAATTCCAGTCAAGGGCACATACCTCAGTTGCAGGCTGGATCCCCAGCCCTGGGTGGGGCATGTGTGGGAAGCAACCAATTGATATCTATCTATCTTTCTCTCTCTCTTTCCCTACCCCTTCCACTCAGTCTAAAAAAAAAAAATCAATGGAAAAAATATCCTCAGGTTCGGATTAATAAAAAACAAAATAAACAAAACCCCCCACAAAATGCAAATAAAAAATGATTCTTTGAATAGTCAGACCTAAAGCTGACTGATGACTTCAGAGATACAGAAGAACTTTACTTCCAGAATTGATCTTTAGAGATACAAACAAGTAGGTCAGATAATAAAAAGTTTTCAACCCAGAATTATTACACTTCATTTGTACAATTTTAGCTTTTTCTCAAATTAAGGAAATAACTGAAAACCACTGTCTTTTTAATAAACTACTATTCCTTAACTAATAATAATAATAATAATAATAATAAATAAACTACTATTTGCAAAAATAAAAGCAAACCTTTCCACTTTGACAGTGAGGTCCTCTGAGGGTCTTGGATTTGAACATCCTCTAGGCTCCTGAGATGAAGTGGCATGGTCTGATTTTTCTCCTCCTTATTTATTAAATATAAAGAAGAAAAATATTTCATTTAATGCCAATTTTTAAAAGATATACACTTTTTTAGTTACAACATTTGTTAATCTGGTTTCTTAAACATTACATATTTTCTCTAAGAATGGAGCAGGAGATAAAAAATGAATTATTACTAATTCTGAAGTATGGATCTGAATACAATCCTACATAATAAAAGGCTAATATGCAAATCAACCGAACGGCAGAATGACAGGTTGCTGTGATGCGCACTGACCACCAGGGGGGTGCCGCACAGCCAGATGCTGGGCTGGCGAGCGCAACGGTGGTGGTGGGAGACATACCCCGAGGGTTCCTGGACTGAGAGAAGGCACAGGCCAGGCTGAGGGGACCACCCCCCCCCCCAGTGCACGAATTTTGTGCACTGGGCCTCTCGTAGTATATAAATAAGGAAATAAGGCAGTTACCCAGTTGACGTTACCAAGGTAAAAGTTAGAAGTAAAACATGAAGAAATATTAATCTGCCATGAGGGGATATAACAAAATAAAGCATGCATGCCTGGACATGGGTAGGCTTCACTCCAAAGCAGTGGTTCTCAACATTCCTAATGCCGCGACCCTTTAATAAAGTTCCTCATGTTGTGGTGACCCCCAATCATAAAATTATTTTCATTGCTACTTCATAATTGTAATTTTGCTACTGTTATGAATCGTAATGTAAATATCTGACATGCAGGATGTATTTTCATTGTTACAAATTGAACATCATTAAAGCATAGTGATTAATCACAAAAACAGTATGTAATAATATATGTGTTTTCCAATGGTCTTAGGCGACCCCTGTGAAAGAGTTGTTCGACCCCGAAAGGGGTTGCGACCGAAAGGTTGAGAACCGCTGCTCTAGAGCAATGTTGTCCAATATCTATGGTGTCCAGTACAGTAGCCACTAGCCACATGTGGCTAATGAACATTTGAAATAAGGCTAATGCAACTGAATGTCTAAATTTTTCATTGTATTTAATTTTAATTAAAATAGCCACATGTGGCTGGGCCTACGATATTCAACAGTGATGCTCTAAAGGCCAATTTCAATCCTGGTTATTGCTCTAGATTTGCACTAGCCCAATGGATGCCAAAATGTATACCAAAATTATTCCTTAGAGGAGCTTTTTGTATGTCTCTATACTAATATTCTTTTAAGAATTTCCTGAAGAATAGAATTTTGTCCTGGCCTGTTGCAGAGGATAGTTATAGTCTGGCACTTCCTTTTAGAACCTCTACCATTTCTACCAACTTGATAACCTTTTTTAAAATATATTTTTATTGATTTCAGAGAGGAAAGGAGAGGGAAAAAGAGATAGAAATATCAATGGAGAGAGAGAATCATTGGTCAGTTGTTTCCTGCATGCCACACCCTGGGGATTGACCCCGCAACCTGGGCATGTCCCCTGACCAGGAATCGAACCTTGACCTCCTGGTTGATAGGTCAATGCTCTACCACTGAGCCATGCCAGCCAGGCGATAACTTCTTTTTTTTAGAAATTAAAAAAAAAAAAAAGTTTTTACTGATTTTAGAGAGAGAAGAAGTGAGAGGTATAGAGAAATAGAAACATCGATGAGAGACATATCAACCGGCTGCCTCCTGCACCCCCCACACTGGGAAATGAACCTGCAACCCAGGCATGTGCCCTGACTGGGAATGGAACTGGGGACCTCTTGGTTCATGGGTAGACACTCAACCACTGAGCCAGACCCGCCAGGTGCATCTTCCATTTTGATCTTTGAAAAAGCAAGGACTATGGAGCAACAAAGTCTGGGTTCAAGTCCTATCCTGGCACTTCAGTAAGTTACCTAATCTCTCTGTACCTCCTAATCTGTAAAATGGAGACAGTAACCTTGTAGAGTTGTTTTGAGAAACATTTTAATAGAAGTAAAATGTTTAGACTTTTACAAAGACTAGAACATAGTGTTTTAGTTATAGCCATAGTGGAAATACTAGAATTACTAAGTAGAGCAGTTGGTATGTTTCTTCCTACCTCTGCATTCACCTAGGTAGCTAAATCAGCCACAGTAGGAGTAATTATACCTTGAAAATTAGCAAACACTACAAATAGGGCTTTTTTTTCCACTCAAAGGCCTTTTGTTAAATATTTATCAACACACTGCTAAATGCATCCGATTCCAGCCGCAGCTCCCAGTTAGACATGCAATCACAAGGGTAAACAATAGATACTCTACAGTGTACTGCATTGCCAGTGTTTTTTGATATTGTGTTCTGAGCACATTCAAGGTAGGCTATGCTATGTTATGTTGCTTTGTAGGTTATGCATATTAAGTGCATTTTTAACTTATATTTTCAACTTCTGAATTTAGTTGGACATAACACCTTTTGGTTATGTCCAAAAGAGAATGAAAAATTTTGTAAATGATATTCAGGTAAATGTAAAACATAGCTATTCTGCTGTATACCGAAATGGATTACAATCATAATAGAGTCCCTCAGTCCTATCTGCATCCAGAATTTGAGTGCTCTATGCATGTAAAACCTTAAAATTAGACTACTAAGAAGGGACCTGATAATTTTCCCTCAAATATTTCAAAAACCTGTTATGTGTAACTCCATTAGTAGCACTAAAGTTAATGGAAAATTATATGGCATCAAATTTCAGCTCAACATTAGAAGAATTTTTCTAAAATCTAGGGCTTTGCCCTGGCTGGTGTGGCTAAGTGAGTTGGGTCGAAGTCCCATATACCAAAAGGCTGTAGGTTCAATTTCTGGTCAGGGTACATACCCAAGTTACGGATTCCATCCCTGGTCTGGGTGCATGTGGGAGGCAACTGATCGATGTTTCTCTTTCACATCAATATTTCTCTCTTCCCTTCTCTCTCTCCCTTCCTCTCTCTCAAATCAATAAACATATCCCTGGGTGAGAAATTTTTATTATTTTCAAAATTAAAATAAGCCCTAGCTAGTTTGGTTCAGTTGGCCCTCAACTGAAGGGTCCCAGGTTCGATTCCAGTCAGAGGCATGTACCTCAGTTACAGGCTCAATCCCAGGCCCAATTGGGGCACATGTGGGAGGCAACCAATCGATGTTTCTTTCTCTCTCTCTCTTCCCCCCCCCCTTCCTTCCACCCTCTCTAAAAATCAATGGAAAAATATCCTCAGGTGAAGATTAACGAAAAATAAACAAACAAATTTAAAATTAATAAAAACTAGGGTTTCAACAATAGACTAGGCTTCCCAGGTGAAATAATGAGCTTCCTGTCATTAAATGTATTCAAATAGAGGCTTGATGATTATCCAGGATCATCTTTTAGGATACTATGTTCTAACTTCTTGGTTTATCTAACTACAAAGCTGCTATTACACCAAACAACTCTGACCACAACCCTAATGGACAGTATAAAATTTATTTTGCCTTGTCCAGCCAGTGTGGCTCGGTGATTGAGCGTAGACTTATGAACCAGGAGGTCACAATTCAATTCCCGGTCGGGGCATATGACTGGATTGTGAGCTTGATCCCCAGTGTGGGGCATGCAGGAGGCAGCTGCTGAATGATTCTCTCTCATCATTGATGTTTCTATCTCTCTCTCCCTCTCCCTTCCTTGCTGAAATCAATAAACAATTTTTTTCTTTGCCTTTTCTATCAACCCCTCTTCAACTGTACCTCTTATTTCTGTAAGCGCTATTTTACAGTTATCTTTTCACTAGTAGCCCATTGAAAGGGAATTAATTAGAGGAACGTAATTTGGACTCACTATCTAATATCAATAATATGTGAGCATGAGGCAGTATGCATTTCTGAAATTCAATGACATGAATTTTAGTTATTACTTTGCCAAATAAATGGACTTTACAGATTATCATTTAAAAGAGCATTCAGCTTAATATTAAAAACTCTGGCTACCGCCCTGACCCGTTTGGCTCAGTGGATAGAGCGTCAGCCTGTGAACTCAAGGGTCCCAGGTTCAATTCGGTCAGGGCATGTACCTTGGTTGCGGGCACATCCCCAGTAGGGGGTGTGCAAGAGGCAGCTAATCGATGTTTCTCTCTCATTGATGTTTCTAACTCTCTATCCTTCTCCCTTCCTCTCTGTAAAAAATCAATTAAAAAACAAAAAACAAAAAAAACCCACCTCTGGCTACCAAGTCAGGTCTGTTTTCAACTTTTTGCCAGCGTTGTAAATTGTTAGCAGTATCTGCCCATTTGGGGTTGCATGTCATGGTTATGAATAAATCGGGCTTGCCATACTATAGCATCCTGATATTGCTGCTGCATATTTCTGGGACTACCCTAAGATGATGGAAGTATTATCATTTTACCAATCGGCACATTGTCATTTTCATATCTAGATTTGAGATAATCCATCAAACCACTATATTTTTCAACTCTCAACTTAGATTGGTTTGCTTTGATGAAATTTATCCGATTGGCCTCCTTTTTTGAATATGAATCCATGACAAACTTAACTTTCCTGCATTTAAAATAGGATTGAACATGTCCCACACAGAGAGATGAAATCCATAATACTGCATTTGTGTGACTCGTGTCCTTACATTTTGTCTAGTATCATTGTCGATTACAGTTGTCTTTGAATCTTAATGCAATATTTGTTCCCCAGCCTTTTTCACCGTGTGGAAAAAGAATAGGATATGTCATTGCATCTAGTGTAGGAAACAGTATACTGATTCGTTTCATTTTAGTGGCATTTGGATTATTGGGGAACTGGTTTACAATGAATGAGTCCCTTTCAAAAAAGGAGGTTCTCCATCTTCGTTCCTGAATATGACAGCAACCTTGGTTACACGGGGAGAATTGTATCTACCTGGGTCACTGTTACGCTCATATTTAATTGCCATTGTTACTTCTGTGGGAGCAATACCTTTTGCTGCTGCTTCAGATTGGGCTTCCTTTTCTACCTCATGTAGCATCTTGTACGATTTTGTTAATTCACTTATTTCATGCATGAGGTTGTTGATGTTGATCATGAGTCTTTCTGAGCAGCCCTGGTTTTCTGGCATTGCTAATCTTTTATTTGTAACTTCTGCTGTATCCAAAATATAGAGTTGAGCAAACTTCTGAGAAACACCATCCGCAGGATGTAAAGTTCCAATACGATAATAAACTTGTCCATGTATTCTAAAACAGTATGGCCCATAAACTGATGGCGATGCAGTATTTGCACTTATGGAAGCAAAAGAACTTTTTATGGAATGAATATTTTCCATGAAATTTTTACTGTCAGAATCTTCTTTTGTCATTAATCTTTTTAAATATGCTGGGTAATCTGGAAAATGTATATCATTTGGACAGACTTTCCTTTTGCTACAGCATCGAGTAAATTTCCCATCGGATGGTTTTTCATCAGAGAAATTTAGTGAGAGGCAAAATTCACATCAAACAGTCATTCCACCACGACCATGTTTGAGAATTGCATACTTATGTACTCCATTTTCGCTGAGAAGGCAGTTCCTACCGGTATTGGTAGTACTTGTTGATGACTGTTCTCTAGACATATTCTGTCGACACCACCGCCTTCAACTTCAAAGACATGTTGGTCTTTAGACATTTTCTGTCGATAACGCTGATGTTTTTTGGCATCAGAGCAATGTTTTTCCAGTAGCTGGTGTTCAGATACATCCTGTCGCAGGCGCCGCCTTCTTTCAGGATCAGACGCACGCTGCTCTGCAGACATTTTCTGTCGATAACGCCAGCATCTTTTGACTACAGAGCTACGTTGTATCAACAGTTGTTCTTTAGACATAGTCCCACCTCTCTACTGTCACAGTCTGAAATGCCGGTGAATGAGAGTCCTGGCTATCAAGCCGCTGAGAGCTGTCTGACCAATGGCTGATTCTGGCTGATTCTGTGGGGGTGGGACTTCCTCCTCCCTGCTGCCAGTTTCCACAGCTGTGATGAGGAAGCTGGGGTGACAGAGGGAGCCGCACCCTCCAAGCCGCCCTCTCTCTCACTCTGCTCTATGTCCAGTGGTCTCCTGCTCTACCAAGTCCTCCAAACTTCCCGCTCTCCACTGGCAAGGTCCCAGGAGCCCGCAGGCGTGGCTAGGCGCGGGTGGCCTCGGCTCCCTGACTGGCGAAAGTCCCGGAAGCCCACGGGCGTGGCTACGGCCTCGCCTCCTGGGCCGGCAATGATCCCAGGAGCCCGTGGCCGCAGCGCCGTCGCCTCCTGGGGCGCTTGACACCTATGTATGCAAATTAACCGCCATCTTTGTCAGGTTAATTTGCATAGTCACTCGGATTGGTTTGTGGGCGTGGCTTGAGCGTAGCAGAGGGATGGTTAATTTGCATGTTTCTCTTTTATTATATAGGATTCTAATTTTAAAAATACTAATATTATTCTCTTTAATATGTATTGTATTTTATTGATTATAAAGACAATTCCAAATACATTAGCTCATTTGGACCTTTCAAAATCCTCTGGCTGGAAAGAAATTTATAAAATAGCTGAGTTTCACCTGCCCGTGTAGCTCAATGATTGAGTGTCGACCTATGAACCAGGTCATGGTTCGATTCCTGGTCTGGGCACATACCCGAGGTGTGGGCTCGATCCCCAGTAGGGGGCTTGCAGGAGGCAGCCGATCAATGATTCTCTCTCTTTATTGATGTTTCTATTTCTCTCTCCCTTTCACTTCCTCTCTCTGAAATCAATAAAAGTATATATTTAAAACAAACTAACAAACAAAAACAGCTGAGTGTCATAATGACAGTCCCTGAACCACAGCACAGTAGTAGAAATTACAAATCAACTATTCTGGACTGTGGCCTATTTGGGTTTGAAGGGCTTATTCACTGACTTTATCCTCTTCTGCCACTAAATGACAAACATATGTATTTAAGACAACCCTTAAATTTTAAGTTAGATGAATGTGAGGGGGGGAAAGGCAATGTTTTTATTTTTAATGATATTAATCTAAGGCGTTTAAAATGAAGTGAAGGAGCCCTAGCTGGTTTGGCTCAGTGGACAGAGCATCAGTCTGTGGACTGAAGGATCCCAGGTTCGATTCTGGTCAAGGGCACATGCCCAAGTTGCAGGCTCAACCCCCACTGGGGGGCATGCAGGAGGCAGCAGATCAATGACTCTCAGGTGAGGATTAACAAAAATTGATGTTTCTCTCTCTCCCCTTCCCTGCCTCTCTGAAATCAATTTTAAAAAATTAAAACGAAGTGAAAGAGTACGCCTACTGTATCAGAAAGTACACTGAAAATTACCTGTTGCGGTATCAGAAGTGGGTGATGCCTCACAAAGTTCTACATTGCTTGACTGAGTGTTTTCAGAAGTATTGTTAGGTTCAAATGAGGTGGATGGAGTAGAAAGTGAACTTTCTGACTGGCTGCCATTTGCCTCTGATGTTTCACCTTTTAATGAGTGCATCTAGAAAGAAAAAACATTGAAATTTAACAGATAAGAATCTAGATTTACCATGGCAGATGAGACCAAAATAAGAGCGAGTCAAAGTATATTCTTTCTAAGTAGATAAATCTAATATATATAATCCTAAACATGACATAATCATGTTATGAAATTCTACTATAAACTGACAGGAGCATAAAAAGATTTTAAAAGTAAAATGTTACTTTTCCTTCAAATTACAATTCAAGGGGAGAAGTTAGAAGCTATCTTAGTCATTTGCTCAAAGTGGATACAAATGAGATATTGAGTAAGGTCCTTAAAACATGTCAAGCAATATACCGTTAGATATCTTAAATGTGACAGGAACTTTCTTGCAACAAAGAGTCATATACATTATGGGGCTGGGTGAGGGGAAAAAAAGAGAAGAGGAAACAAAAAGTCACTTAAGTATTAGGTACAGGCACCTCTAACTTCATAATGCTATTTTCAAAACTAGTCCAGGAAGAGAGTATTTACTATCTTTCCAATTTAATGGCATGGCAGGTCCCTGAATATAGAGAGCACTTACAAAAATACTCCAATGTCAAGTTCCTGGCTAATCATTTTCATATGTTTACACAAAGAACAATTATGTTCCTTCTCACCTGCCGGACTTTGTGAATTCTGGTAACAAGTTCATCTGCAGAAACACTTCCTGCTATTACTTCCAAAGGAATTCCACTGTCTCCAATAAAGAAACTGGATGGAACACACACTACAGGATCTGTACAGTTTAATTAAGTCTAACAATTCATGGAAAACAAGGAAATAATTTTATGAAACACTACTGATAACAAAGCAAAACAAATGATCTTTGTGAATTCCACAAAATAATCAGCTAACATGTTTACAAAATAATTTCAATTACTGCTTGTGACATGGGAATTGATTTATGACTTATTTGTATTACGTATCTGAGTGGAGAACATCTACTACATTCCCCCTTATCATAACTCTTACATTTATATTGCCTCTTGCAAACTATTTCTAACATGCCATCCATACTGCTCCACCTACTTTCTATTTTTTTTTTTTTTCCACCTACTTTCTAGATCAGTGGTTTTCAACCTTCTGGCCCTTTAAATACAGTTCCTCATGTTGTGACCCGACCATAAAATTATTTTCGTTGCTACTTCATAACTGTAATGTTGCTACTGTTATGAATTGTAATGTAAATATCTGATATGCAGGATGGTCTTAGGCGACCCACAGGTTGAGAACTGCCAAAGGGTCGTTCGACTGCCAAAGGGGTTGTGACCCAAGGTTGAGAACTGCTGTTCTAGATGCTTACAATAAACTCCCTATGATTCTATTTGCTACAATGTACTCTCAAAGGACACTTAGTAATATAAAGTTCCCATCCTATATAATAAAAGGCTAATATGCAAATTGTCCCCTCGACCGGGAGTTTGACTGGGAGTTTGACCAGGGGGCAGGGCTGGCTGGCCTACCGTGCATGAATTTGTGCACCAGGCCTCTAGTTAACAAGAAGGCATGAGTTTGTAAATAAAAATGAGTAACTTATAAATTTCATGAAATAACAAAAATAAAAGGTAAATCCTCAAGCAAATATGTAAAACCAATTCTTCATTGAAAGGATACAGATTTGTGAAAATTGTAGGCAGGCTTCACTGTAAAAAAAAAACAAACAAAATAAAACAGAAAATCACCAGATGAATGCATGTTTCCCAAATACTGAGTTGCTTTTATAAAAACTTACTATACCAATTACAAGCAATTTTCTAAAACTACTAGTTCCTTTCATAGCCAACAGCTGGAAGGGGAAAAATATAAGTCTAATTTCTTTTTTGTTTTATAATTTTCAGATTAAAGAACTTACTCTTGCTACCCACAAACTGGTGGCTGGATCTGGTGGCTAAAACTCAAGTTATTATCTGCCATGTTGCTTCCTCAGCAACAAGTATACCCAAATACAGTATCTTGTAACAAGATATTAATGCCTATGACTTACTTGTGCAAGCGACAATACTATACCGTAATAACAAAGAATTGAAAACAACCTAAATATCAACCAATAAAAACTGATTAGTTATGCAATCATAAAAAGAAAAATGGTGCCCAGTGACATGGCTCAGTGGTTGAGTGTCAACTTATGAACCAGGAGATCACAGTTCGATTCTGGTCAGGGTTGTGGGCTTGGTCCCCAGTGGGGGGCATGCAGGAAGCAGCCTATCGATGATTCTCTCATCATTGATGTTTCTTTCTCTCTCCCTCTCCCTTCCTCTCTGAAATCAATAAAGATATATATATTTTTAAATGCTAGATAAATAAGCCTGTATATATTCTCAAGAATTCTGAAATTCCTCCTTCTTCCACATTCCCAATAAAGCCCCACATTCTTCCTGCATTACTGACACTAAAAGGTGCTTCTGGAAGGTAATGGACAATATAAATGATATAATATACATTAAAATGATAGATTCTTTTAAAAAAACTATTACAGCTCAATAAATATATAGTTCAGTAACTACTGTGAAACAGACTGCACTATAATTTGCTTTATGCAGTTTGTTAATAAATCACAACCAAAGACTACAGTTGAAATGTTTTTTAAAAACAAAAGATTAGGGCATGCAGAAGGCAGCCGATTAAGGTTTCTCTCATCAATGTTTCTCTCTCTCTATCCCTCTCCTTTTCTCTAAAAAATCAATAAAAGCATATTTTTTTAAAAAAACCCAAAAGATTAAAACATTAAGCAAACCTTTTGGTATCGATTTTAATAGCAACAAAACTGTTTGAAGATGCTTCCGACACTTTCTCATCTTCCCAACTTGCAGCCATCTGTGTAGACTGCTCATCATCACCTATAAAACATTTCAAGGATTCTTATTACATAAGGCCAGTATCTGCTGATTCTTTTTCCCCGGAAATCTGGAATTGCAAACAAAATATAATCCAACAAATATTGTTTTCCTCCAAATTTGAAAACTGAAATTTTTCCATAAACTGAAAAGTATGACTATGCATTTGTTAATAAAAAGCAATAAAAAGCACAATATTGCCATTTTATATCTACAATAATTACAAACCATGGGTACAAATGTAGTGACTATTTTGGCTTTTCAACATGACTTTAGATATAAAGGTAAATTACTCCTCCTTTATGTAGCACTTTTCTGTTGAGTTCAATATCCTTCACAACATTTATTCTCCAAAATTCCTCCAAGGTAGATAGAGGCAGGTACAAGTCTGTTTGTAGTCTTGGACTTGCTTTTTCTTATAGGTATGCTAATCATAAAAGTTATGCTGACCCCAAACTAATCTATGGTGGAGGTGCTAGGAAAAGAACATGAATAAATCTGGGCTGCTGAAAATGTTTGTATCTTATCTGGATGACAGTTACACAAGTGTACTCATATGCAAAACTCCATGAAGCTGTTTCACTTAATATATCTCAACTAATATACTGTATGTTATACCCCAATGACAAAATTTTAAAGGTTTTACTTATCAAGAGATTATTTCCATTTCAATTAACATAACCACTTAGGGCTGGACAGAGGTAAACTTACCTGAGCAGGCCACTGAAAAGTATTTCTGACATTAGCAGAGCTAAGCACTTAAAAGGTGAGCAACTTTTTCCAATTTACAGATTTAAAAAAAAAAAAAAAAGTTTTCAGGCTACATTTTTCATTTTACAAAAATGAGATCATTCTACACCTGTTCTTTTGTAAGCTGCTTTCATCACCACCACCCAATTTATTAGCCTTCCCCATCTCAGTTATCTGTTCATGGTAAGTCCATCCTTTCAGGTCTCAGGCTAAAACTTTAGTTACCATTGACTTCAGTTGCTTCATCTCCAAATAGTTGACCCTTGAACACAGGGGTTAGGGGCGCAAGCCCTCCCCTCATCCCTTAACCCCCCCCTCCCCCCGCCACAGCCAAAAACCCGCATATAACTTTTAACTCTATGTATTTATTGAAAAAACACCATGTATAAAGGGACCCATGCTGTTCAAGGGTCAACTATATATCCAGAGCGTAATTATCTCTTACCACACTCATTGCTACTACCCTGACTTATGCTATCACATCTCACATAGATGATTGCAATACCCTCCTAATTGGTTTCCCTGCTCAGTCTATTCTTAACACAACAACTTTCCTTAAACTTTCAGATAGCATCAACCCTCTGCTCAAAATCCTACAATAGCTCCCTATTTTCCCTCAAAGTATAAGTCAAAGTCCTTACAAAAGTCGTTATCTCTGTCCTTATTTCCTTTTACTTTCTTGCTATTCCTTTCCTTTCTATTCCTCAAATTATGAAAGACACTTTCATTAAGGTCTTGGTACTAGTTATTTCCTCTGCCTAGAATGTTCTTCCCCCAGTATCTACATAGTTAACTATCAACTACCATATGTCCTTGCTCAAATACTATATTCTCAATAAAGCCTTTCCTAATCACCACTTTAATAAAATCATACACTCTTCAGATATTCCCAAAGATTCCTTATTTCATGTGCGTTTTTTTCTGCAACATATCACATTTTAATAGAGTATTTTTTATATACCTTATGTTTACTGTTTATTGTCTATATCTTCCATGAAAATGCAGGCTTCAGAAGGGCAAGGATAGTTTTCATTTTTACTTAATGATATGTAAAAACTCAAATGCCTAAAACAAAACCTGGCATATAAGTGGCATATAGCAGACTTTCAATAACTATTTTGCAGAATAGGTAAGTTTTTGGTACAGTAAGTATCTTGGATATTTATCATACTTGACTAATGCTGCACTTATGAGTATACTAGAGGCCCGGTGCATGGATTTGTGCACTGGTGGGGTCCCTCAGCCTGGCCCGTGGGGATCGGGCTGAAACCGGGTCTCCCACATCCCCCAAGGGGTTCTGGACTGCGAGAGGGCACAGGCCAGGCTGAGGGACCCCACTGGTGCACAATTGGGGCCGGGAAGGGACCGTGGGAGGACTCCGGGGCGTGTCTGGCTCATCTCGCCCAGTCCTGATTGGCCAGAACCCATCAGCAAGCTAACCTACTGGTCAGAGCATCTGCCTCTGGTGGTCAGTATGCATCATAGCGACTAATCGAACGGTTGAACAAACGGTTGGACACTTAGCATATTAGGCTTTTATCATATAGGATTTTGTGTGAGAAGAAACTCAGAAATATCAGGAAAAGGGGCTCGAGAAATCTGGCCATGGGGAAAAAAAACCACAGGGACTTTAATGTATCCACAGATACACACAAGACCAAAATGTTGAAGCACGACTTCTGAAGGATCAGAGATGGCAGACTGAAGCGTTCTGCGGCAAGCCAGCCTTTGCGCTGGGTGGGCGGTGGGCCAGCTTCTGGCCAATCCAGCACTTTTGCTGGTTCATGCGAGGAAGAACATTTTCCTTGACTTTTAGGTGCTTTTATATTCATCTCGAAAAGAAAAAATTCTAAACTCAAGATTTGGCAAATATTTGTGTTGTCTCCTGGGGTGGGGAGTTCTGCTTCTTTTACCCAACTACTTTCCATAATCTTGAAATGCAGATATCCCTCCTCTATGCTTTACCTCCATGATTTGGGTTGCAAAAGGCTGCTTTTCTCCCCCCCCCCCCCCCCCTCAAATTTAACACAGAGAATAGGATGCCATCATCCTGCCAACTTCTCCAGGAAGAAAGAACAACTGACATGTTTCTTCTGCCAACTGCTTACTTGTAAACAAATTATTTTGCAAGCTGAAGAGTGATGTTTAATTTGAAACTGGTGCTTAGATGGTGATATTTGTGAATTCTTTACCTTTTATTCCCAGCAACAAGACTATATAAATACCAAGTGTGGGTGTGAAAAAAATAAAAGGTTGAAGCAGCAGATGGAAAAAGTATCATTTGTTGTGACATCATTTTGAGCACCTCTTAAACGGGGAGGGGGGGGGGGGGGGGGGCGACACTATAGGCTATAGAAAGATGTAAAATTCCAAATCAATGGCATTCTCACTACAAACACTTCTTAGAGAAGACTGTGAGGCATGAGGGACCCTTTTCATTCATTCTTTCATACATTCATTGTTTTATTCCACATTTATTGTGTGCTAGGTATTGGGCTATAAACTAAATATAAAACAAGCCCAGTCAGCTTGCCTCAGTGGTTGTCTACCTATGAGCCAGGAGGTTGAGGTTCGATTTCCAGTCAGGGCACATGCCTGGGTTGAGGGCTTGATCCACAGTATGGGCATGCAGGAGGCAGGCGATCAATGATTCTCTCTCATCACTGATGTTTCTCTCTCTCTCTCCCTCTCCCTTCCACTATGAAACCAATAAAAATATATATAAGTAAATAAATAAAACAAATTAAACACTGTCTGCCCTCGGTGGAAATTAAAATATAATGATACAGAAAAAAGTATTTGTTTAGAATAACTATAAATCCTATATAATAAAAGGCTAATATGCAAATTGTCCCCTGACCAGGAGTTTGACTGGAATTCAACCAGGACCAGGGGGCAGGGCCAGCTGGCCAACCACCTTTGGCCCCTACCCCTGGCCAGCCCGGCCCAATCAGCCTGGGCCGGCCAGACCCCACCCATGCATAAATTCGTGCACCGAGACTCTGGTAATCCTACATAATAAAAGCCTAATATGCTAAGTGTCCAGTCATCCAGTTGGCCATTCAACCAATCAAAGCGTAATATGCTAAGGCCACTCAACTGCTCACTATGATGTGTGCTGACCAAGAGGGGGTAGATGCTCAACCCAGGAGCTGTCCCCTGGTGGTCAGTGCCCTCCCACAAGGGGAGTGCCGCTCAGCCAGAAGCTGGGCTCATAGCTGACGAGTGCAGTGGTGGTGGCGGGAACCTCTCCCACCTCTGCAGCAGCACCAAGGATGTCCGACTGACGGCTTAGGAGCGGGCCTAAGCCATCAGTCAGACATCCCTCGAGGGCTCCCAGACTGCAAGAGGGCGTAGGCCGGGCTGAGAGATGCCTCCCCCAAGTGCACGAATTTCATGCACCAAGCCTCTAGTTAAATAATAAATGTTGTGAGAAAAGAACCCAACTATGAGAGAAGATAATGAGACCTCCTTATACTGGTCAGGGAAGCCCTCTCTATGGTGACATTTAAGGTAAGACTTGCCCTGGCTGGCGTTCTCAGTGGTTAGAGCATCAGCCCACACACCAAAGGGTCTGGTTCGATTCCCAGTCAAGGGCACGTACCTGGGTTGTAGGTTCAATCCCCAGCCCCAGTCGACCTGTGTGGAGACAACCAATCGATGTGTCCCTCTCTCATTGATGTTTCTCTCTCCCCCTTCTCCTTCCCTCCCTTCCACTATCTCTAAAACTCAATGGAAGGCAGCTATCCTCAAGTGAGATTAACAACAAAAAAGGTAAGACTTAAAGGATGAAAGAGCTGAGTCACGCCAAGAGCAGGAGGAATTCAGGAATTTAGGTATAGGGAAAGTCCTGTGTGATAGGTGGTGTCATGAATAGGGAGCATAAGATAAGGTAAGACTGAAGAGTTAAGAGTAAGGGTTTAGTCAACAGGATATAAGGCAGTACCATTTACTTAGAGGTAGCAGCACAATGGGGGAGAAAACACAGGTTCAGGCAGTAAATATACTTTTAGGCTTGAGAATCCTATGAGGCATCCAAGGGGGTTGTTAAGTAGGTAGCATGTTAAGTAGGATCTGCTACTTCTGAGGTTGATGCTTTGCACTCTCTTATTTATGTTGTACCAGATGTCACCTCCCCACTAACAAAATCTGTCCATGACTCAGTCCAGTAGCAGCAGCTGCTACTGAACAGAATTATTAATTGCCAACTTCAAATCTTCAGTTTCTTAGTTTTAATTACATTATGAACTATGCCAAGGAGTTAGATGGGCCTAAGATTTTAATGAGAAAACAGTGTCTCCTGGTAGTATCAGCAATATCCAAAGTAAAGGTACTTTAAAAATTTTTTTTATTGATTTCAGAGAAGAAGGGAGAAGGAGTGATACAAACATCAATGATGATAAAAAATCATCAATCGGCTGCCTCCTGCATGCCCCCTACTGGGGACCAAGCACACTCCCGGGCATGTGCCCTGACCGGGAATCAAACCATGACCTGGTTCATGGGTCACCACTCAACCATTGAACACCAACCGGGCCAAAGTAAAGGTACTTAAAGAGAACAGTACAAACTCAGAAGCAAAGAACTGCAGACCCTAGTAGAGCCAGCAATTCCAACTTAGAAAACCTCCATCTATTTTAACCCAAAAAGGCAGTAAACAGTAACTGTCAAGGAAATTTTAGCTCACTAGTCAGTGAACTGACACCTCAGCTTTAGGATCCTTGTCAAATTATTCTACCTTCCCAAGAACAGAATCAAAATCTTTTTCACTTTTTAAAAAACATTGATTTGAGGCCCTAGCCAGTTTGGCTCAGCCGATAGAGCATCAGCCTGTGGAATGAATGGTTCTGGGTTTGATTCTGGCCAGCAACACATGCCCAGGTTTCAGGCTCGGTCCCCAGTAGGGGGCATGCAGAAGGCAGCCAATCAATGATTCTCTCTCATCATTGATGTTTCTATCTCTCTGCCTCTCCCTTCCTCCCTGAAATAAATTAAAATACATTTTAAAAAATATATATTTTTTAAAAAATTTGATTTGAGAGAGAGGCAAGGGGGAAAGAGAGGCAGGGAAAAAGAGAAACATTGATTTGTTGTTCTACTTATTTATGCATTCATTGGTTGATTCTTGTATATGCCCTGATAGGAGACTGAACCCACAACCTTGGCATATCCGGGGTAGGTTACTCTAACCAAATGAGCTACCTGGCCCAGGCCCAGTTTTCCTTCTTTCAATTTACATAGCTATAATACTTTGAAAATCCTTGTTAATTTGTTGGCTGAACTAGTAGTAATCTCGCCAGTCTCCTAACATCAATCTCTTAATATTCTTTAATTCATACATGAAAAATTCACTAAACAACTTGCCTAAAATGTTTCCCATTTGAGTAGTTACATGAACCAAAGTTACCCTTAAGACCATTCCTTCCAGCTATAAAGATTTTTAAGTTTTCTACTGAGTTAATGTATTATTGTTGAAGTCTCGGATCTAAGGTAATCATGAATTCTGGCTGTATGCTTCAGAGTTATGAACAAAGGTCTAGGCCAGTGGTCGGCAAACTGCGGCTCACGAGGCACATGCGGATCTTTGGCCCCTTGAGTGCGGCTCTTCCACAAAATACCACGTGCGGGCATGTACGTACAGTGCGATTGAAACTTCGTGGCTCATGCACAGAAGTCAGTTTTCGGAAAGGAGATAGACGAAACAAGTATACAAGACGAGTGTGGATGGGAGAGTTGGAAGGGGTCGACCTCAGCGAATGTACCTCAATCAGATTGAGGACGTTTTTAGCAAAGGCCAGCTTAGGAGTACCCTAATTAAGTTCATAACAATGTGCCTACCTATATAGTTTAAGTTTAAAAAATTTGGTTCTCAAAAGAAATTTCAATCGTTGTACTGTTGATATTTGGCTCTGTTGACTAATGAGTTTGCCGACCACTGGTCTAGGCAGTTCATGAAAGTATTGTCTACAAACTCCTAAAAGGACACATCTTACCTAAAATGCTAGAAAAGCCAACAGTATTGTGAAAGGGTCAAGGGACAGACTCTGACAGACTGCTAACGGTATTCCTGCAAATATTCAACAGTCATTGATACTCTAAAAGCATAAAATACACGCTCATCAGTAAAAAATTAATGGAAAAGGGAATATATATACACACAAAGCCCCCAAAACCTGTAACTTTATTTTACTATTATAATAATTAGCACTACTGTTTCCAAATGGATTTTCAAATGTTTGTTAATTAAATCTAGCAATATTTCTTTCAAATTAATTGATTAGCCCAAAAGTGCCTTCTAGCAACATTCAGACACCATCAATTGTGTTTTTTGCTTAAAACCATGACTACCATAATCCTAGGTTTCCTGATTTCTACACCAATTTCAATAATCACGTCAAGTGTACAATTGTTCAGTTTTTTTCTTAAGAAACAAACAACTAAAACCACTTCCTTTTTAAGCTGCTAAAAAAAAATATTTTGTCAAGACAATATGTAAATCCTTTTTGTGACCCTGGTGCATGTACTTAACCCCTGCATACATAAGTTTCCTCATCTATAAAAGAAGATAATAAAACCTGACTCTACCTACCACAAGAATCAACAGAGACTTTATGGAAAGAACACAACTTCAAGTGTCATAAAACTATTATTGTACTCTTAATAAGCATAGTATCTTATCATTTCACTTTCCCTTTTAATCTACTTTTTTTCCCTTACAGGATGACAGCTGGTATTTTATGTGAAATATAAACTGTGAAACAGCGTAAGAGAATACGGACTCCTCTAAATTAACAGCATTAGAAATTTACCTATAAATCTAGCATAACAAAACAATGATAAATTTCACGTTTAATGTTAACTGCAACTCACACTTGATCTACATGTTCTCACTGCAGTGCATAAAGCAACAGAGCTATTATGCAGTCTCCCAGGAGTCATGAGTTAACAATGAGGAAAACGTTATTAAACACAAATAGGTGAAATAATACACTTCCAATGAGCAGCAGCCACAAACACTGATTTGGTTCATGTAATGAGAATCGGCAACTCCCCAGAGGCATAGGTTTACGGTAAATCTAGAAGATTTCAGTAATAAAATAGGGGAGTAATAAAATACGGAGCACATTAACCCAGAGCAACCCGGGGTAAGTGAGTTAATACACATTCTGGAAATTGTAGCCATTAGACAAGAAAGACAACAACAACAAAAAGAACCAAGAACTGAGCGTCTACTCCTAAACACATGGTTAAAAACAAACAAACAAATAAATCGACTTGCAACAAGGCAATTAGTGCACATGAGACCTCCCCGCTATCATTTTTACAAGTCAAGCCTGTGTCCAGCCCCACAGTCTGCGCCTGAGGAACACGGGACGCCAGCGAGCGCGCCCGCCAGGTGGTCTCTCTTTGTTGTTGTCGATGACACAGCTTTCCGCCCGACAGTCGGCACCGAACTGCCCGCCCAGCTGCCGGCCTAAGGGCCTGGCCGTACCCACCGACACCGGGGAACTGCGCTCGGGCCTTACGGCATCCGAAGCGGGTCCCCCGGGACACAGAGCCCTAAGGGGGCGCCCGGGAGGGGCCGGGGGGCTGTGGCGCCGGCCCCCGGGAGGCGGGCGAGAGGCTGGGCGGGGAGCTACCAGGGCTGGGCCGCTCACGCGCCTCCTCGCCTGGGGCGGAGAGGGGTCGACGGGCTCAGCGCTCGGGGGCGAGGCTGGGACGGGGCCTCCCGCCAGGGCGGTGGGGACCAGGCCCGCCGTGCCCCGAACGGGCGGGGTGGCGCTGAACGCCGAGGGACGGGCAGCCCCGGCGCAGAGGCCGTGAGGGCCCGGGGTGGGAGGTAGGCCCGAGAGGTGTCCGGCCCTATTTCGGGCCCCCGCCCCCTTCACCTGCCACGAACACCACGAAGACCGCGCCGCTCCTCTTGGCCGACGCGATGGCGGCCGGAATGGCGCCCTGGAACCACAGCATCTCTCCACTCTGGCCTGGCCTCCGTGCTTTCTGGAAGCGCTGTCTTCGCGGACAGGAGCTGGCCCCGCCCTCCCCTTCGCCGGACCCCGCGGCCCCGGCAGCCCCAGCTGGCCCGCCCCCCGCCTCCGGCTCCGCAGGGACGCGCACACTCAGCGGTCTTCTGGGACACGCGCCAACGCGCGGGCGGGGAGCGCGTGGCGTCACGTGATGCCACACGTCGCTGTTGGCATGGAGTCCCATTGCCCCGTCTGGTTGGCTAGCTGGCGCGTGCGCGCGCCCGCTGGGCCTGAGGCCCGGCAGTCCCGGAAGTGGAAGGAGCCCGCGGAAAGGATGACTAAACTGCTACAGTTGTAGGCGGCGCCTTCGTGAGGCATGATGGGAATTGTAGTTTTCCTAGGCTTGTTCTCCTTCCGCGATTTCCCGGCACGGCTATGGGGACAGCAGTGAGAGCCGCTTAATCTTTAAAGGGTAGGAGAGGAAGGGGCATCACTGATGCTTTGCCCTTGTCCCTTGAGAAATTAAATGTGGAGGAAATAGTCCCCACTCCGCACGGAATCCTGCTTAGTAGGGGTCGATGTCATTCTCTGTTGCTATTAGTGGCCTTTGTGGGTTGGGGTTGGATGTCTCCTCAGTATGGAGCTAAATTGGCTTTGTAGGGGCTCAGTGAGAAGCTTTGATTTCTGAACTTAACCATTCCAACCTTGAAGAAAAGACAGGATAAAAAACCACCACTGCCGAAATCGGTTTGGCTCAGTGGATGGAGCGTCGGCCTGCGGACTGGGAGATGTGCAGAAGGCAGCTGATCAATGTTTCTCTCTCATCGATGTTTCTAACTCTATCTCTCTCCCTTCCTCTCTGTAAAAAATCAATAAAATATATTTAAAAAAAAAAAAACACAAAAAAACCCACCACAGTCACCTTCTGTCATACCATACAGCCCGTGTACCTCGAATGGAAGCCGGAGCAATTTCCTAGTCAATGACTAGAGCAGTGATGGTGAACCTATGACACACGAACTCATTTTTTTGGTTGATTTTTCTTTGTTAAATGGCATTTAAATATATAAAATAAATATCAAAAACATAAGTCTTTGTTTTACTATGGTTGCAAATATCAAAAAATTTCTATATGTGACACGGCACCAGAGTTAAGTTAGGGTTTTTCAAAATGCTGACACGCCGCGCTCAAAAGGTTTGCCACCACTGGACTAGAGCGTTACACAACCAAAAAACAACTAGCTATACTTTCTATGGCTGCTTTTTAAATAATGATTTATTTTCCAGCTACTTTCCATGGTAATATGAAAGAGAAGAATAGATAATGATTTTGTTTACAATTTTATGTAAGAATGTTTTATAATCAAGGTATGGCACTTTAGCCCTAGCTGGCTGCTCAGTGGTTAGAGCGTGGGCCCATGGACTGAAGGGTTTGATTCCTGTCAAGAGCACGTACCTTAGTTGGGGCAACCAATCCATGTGTCTCTCTCATCTCTCTCTCTCTCATCTCTCTCTTCTGCCCCCCTTCCACTCTCTCTAAAAATCAATGGAAAAATATCCTTCCTTGGGTGAGGATTAAAAATAAATAAATAAATAAATATCAACTACAATCCAACCTGCCTTTAAAAAAAAAAGGTATGGCGCCCTAGCTGGTTTGGCTCAGTGGATAGAGCACTGGCCTGCAGACTGAAGGGTCCCGGGTTCAATTCCAATTCCGGTCAAGGAAACATGCCTGGGTTGTGGGCTCGGTCCCCAGTAGGCAGCATGCAGGAGGCGGCCGATCAATGATTCTCTCTCATCACTGATGTTCTATCTCTCTCCCTCCTCCTTCCTCTCTGAAATCGATAAAAATAAAAATATATTTTTTAAAAAGATATGGCATTTTGTGGTTGGTGCCATAAAATGAAAACTGTTCCATATTTAATAATTTCATGAAATTGGCATGGTCTCTAATAACTACTAGCTAAATTCTTGTATGGTTTATTTAAAGTTGCATATGCTATCACATTATACATTCTACATCAATTAAATATCTTCTCTAGCAGTACAGCCATTTGATAATCTTTGCAAGATTAAGGAGGTGCTACATCTGAAACGTTCCCTTTCCTGCAAACAAATAGCCTAAAAACAGCTAACAGATTGCATTTCAATTTTTATTTACTTTTTCCAATCAGGTCTTTCACATAGAATTCTTATAAACTGATTATAGACAGCTGCTGCCTGTACAGGACACCTTTCCTCAGGAAGAATTCAAGTTAGTCTTCAACATCAACTTTTTAAGTGGATTTCTTAAAATTCGATCAACCTATATATTCTTTCAGTAGAGCAATTATTTTAATTATTCCTAATGTTTTAATTATTCCTTAACTGTTTTTAAGAATCATAGCCTTTCATTCATTCATCAAATGTTTATTGCTCTCCTACTATGAGGCAGGCATTGTACTTGGCACTGATAATGAAGTGAGGCGATCAAAGGCCCTGCTTTTGTGACTTCAGACTGTTCTAAAGAGGAAGCAGACATGGAACAAGTGATTGTGAATGATGATGACAGCCACAAGAGGGGTCATTTTGAGTGCTTCAGAGGCGCGATAATGCGACCAAACATGGAGAGTGGGGGTGGGAAAGGCCTTCTGAGAAAATGACATGCCAGGAGAAATGTAGGTAGGCGAAGGAGAAGACTGTTCCAGGTGGAAGAAACAACAATGTAAAGCAGTGATGGCGAACCTTTTGAGCTTGGCGTGTCAGCATTTTGAAAAACCCTAACTTAACTCTGGTGCTGTGTTACATATAGAAATTTTTTGATATTTGCAACCATAGTAAAACAAAGACATATTTTTGATATTTATTTTATATATTTAAATGCCATTTAACAAAGAAAAATCAACCAAAAAAATGAGTTCTCGTGTCACCTCTGACACGCGTGTCATAGGTTCGCCATCACTGATGTAAAGGCTGTGGAGCAAGTGAGAACAGTACACTGAAAAATGGGGAAAAGTCCAGTGCAGCTAGAACATAGGAAGAGGAGTGTAGTGTAAACGAGGCTGAAAAGATAAGCAAGGATTAGATCAGGGCCTTGGAAGTCATGTTAAGAGTTGCAGACAGTTTTCTAAAATCTGTAGAAAGCCATTGAGCTTTAAACACAATGGAGGCATTACATATAAGACTTGTGTCTTCAATATGCAGCTGTGCTGTAATCTAAATGGATTGGAGTGGAAGTGGAATGGGTGAATGTGAAGAGGGCAGTTAAGAGAATATTGTCTATGTATAAGGGAAGTGGAGAAGTGGGTACTTTTGATATTTTGGAATCAGACTGAACAGGTTTTGTTGATTGATTAGGCATGGAATTTGAGGAAAGAGTAGTCAGGAAGGCCTAGCTTGTTTTGCTCAGTGGATAGAGTGTCGGCCTGTGGACTGAAGAGTCCTGGGTTCAATTCTGATCAAGGGCACATGCCTGGATTGCGGGCTCGATCCCCAGTAGAGGGCATGCAGGAGGCAACCAATCAATGATTCTCTCTCATCATTGATGTTTCTATCTCTCTCTCTCCCTTCCTCTCTAAAATCGATAAAAATATATATTTTTAAAAAGAGTAGTCAGGAAGACATATTGGGTTTCTGTCTTGAGAAACTGTATAGAAGTGGCAGTGAGGTAGGGAACATTAAAGAAAGGGCAAGTTGATGGGGAGGAGTTCATGAAGATGTGAGTTCAATATTAGACATGTGTTTACAGTGCTGGAGAGATATTAAAGTGGAGATGTTAAATTAACTAGGTAGCCTGGCTGGTGTGGCTCAGTGGTTGAGCATTGACCCATGAACCCAGAGGTCACCAGTTAGATTCTGGGTCAGGGCACGTGCCCAAGTTGCGGGCTCAGATCTCCAGTGGAGGGGGGCGGTGCAGGAGGCGGCCAATCGATGCTGTTTCTCATCAATGTTTCTATCTCTCTATCCCTTTCCCTTCCTCTTTCTCTAAAAAACCATACTTTTAAAAATATGCAGAGCGATAATAGATTTGGAGCTCAGAAAACATTTCTTACCTAGAGAGAAGAATTTGAGATTTGTCTCCATGTAAAGGATAATTGAGGCTCTGGAGGATGCTAACACAGAGTATGCAGTGAAATAAGAGTATATGATTGAGGTCTTAAGACCTCCCAACATCTACAGGGTTGTATAGAATAATATAAACCAGAAAAAAGAGACTCAGGAAGGGGGGGGGCATGTATGTGGAGGAAAAGGGGAGAGTGTGATACCAAAGAAGCCAAGAGTAGAGAAGTTTGATAAGAAAGGATGAGAAGTAGCTATGCTGGCCGGGTGTCTTGATTGGGCATCAGCCTGTGCACCCAGAGGCTGTGGGTTTCTTTTCAGTTCCCAGTCAGGGTTGCATGCTGATCAATGTTTTGTTCTCACACCAATGTTTCTCTCCCCCTCTCCCTTCCTCTCTCTCTAAAAATCAAATTTGAAAAATCTTAGATGTCCATTGTTTTTAGTAGCATAGAGGTGATTAACACCTTAGCAAGAGGGGTTTTGGTGGGCTCTTCTGTGTGGAACCCGAATGGCAATGGGTTGAAGGATGAGGGGAGATAGGGTAGGGGCGGCAGTAAGTGTAAATGGAAAAAGGAAGAAAGGGCATTTGCTGGACAGGGATTTGGTCTGGGAAAGACAGTCTTTTTAAAGATTGGAGAGACGTGCACACAATTAAGTGCTAGTCTTGGAGAGTGAATACTCAACCGGGAGGGAGTCTTCTATGAAGACGGGAGGGAAAATGAGATATATGGCATATGTGCTAATAGCCCACTCAACAATCTTTTTTTTTTTTTTTTACCGCACCCCCCCCCCCTCCATTATTTCTTACTGGCAGAGAAGGAGAACGTCTAGATACATGTTTTATTTTGTTTTTAGCCCACCCTTGCAGCCAGTAGCACCTCTGGAAAGTAGGGGTTGACACCTCTAGGATAAGATTTCCAAGTAAAGAGAGTCATGTGGAAGAAAGCATAAACCTTCTCTCCTGGATGCGGTCATGGGCATATGAGGCCTGGTACTGCTGCTGCTATCTGTGGCCACAGGAACGACATCGCCAGCACTCTGAGGATGACAGAATAGGATGTGGGAAGCGTGCTGTCTATGATGATACAAGTCCTGTCTTGTGAGATAATAACTGTCCTCACTGGGTAGGCTGCTGTAAGCACCACCATCCTAACAGGCTGGACTGGGATCGGAGCACAGGCAGACAGAAGAGACACCCTTTCCAACTTAACAGGAAGAAGATGTGAAGGGGAGAGGGAGAGAGGAGAGAGAGAGAGAAACATTGATTTGTCCCCTGACTAGGGATTGAACCCACAACCTGGGGTATCAGTTGGATGCTCTAACAAACTGAGCTACCTGGCCAAGGCTCTTTTGTGTTATTTTCAATCCTTTTAATTTCAATGTAGTAGGAATGTGGTCCCCCACCCAGAGCCCTGCTTCAGAATCATGGCACTCATCCCCCAGCTGCTGGAGTGCTGGTGGCTAAAGGCTCAAAGCCACATGCTTCTCCGAGAGTTGCGCTCAGCTCAGCCGAGGGCACAAAGGCCTGGGTCCCCTGCCTCGTTTTGGCCTCCAAAGGGCCTCCTATCTCCAGCCCTCCCCCTGGGGTCATCCTAGGCCTCGGTTACAACTGCATTTTACTAATGTTGTTAGCCACGCAGTTCACTCCCTAATAAACTTCTGCAGCAGATCTTCTCTGCCCTTCTGTGAACCCAGATGAGACAGAACCCTAATCACTCGAAAGATTCATACAGCTTTCTTTACTCTTTCTGCCTTCTCTCCAGTCCATCCCACAAAATGATGTCATATCCATCTTTCCCCAAAACTATTTTTAGCGTCTTAATTCCTGCTTAAAAAACTTTACTAGCTCTGTAATGCCTTGAGAAATAAAGTCAAAATTCTGTAGCCCAACATTCAAGATCCTCTACAATTGGGCTCAAATGTGTTGTAGGCAGTAAGATAGACATGAGCAGAGCAAG
Source organism: Myotis daubentonii (assembly GCF_963259705.1). Lineage (NCBI taxonomy): Eukaryota > Metazoa > Chordata > Mammalia > Chiroptera > Vespertilionidae > Myotis > Myotis daubentonii. The sequence continues at coordinate 77,209,007 of NC_081846.1, forward strand.
GGTGATGGGCCAGGCACAGAAGGTTAGCAAGGTAGAAAAGCCCCAGGTGCCTAGCAATAGCCAATCAATTGTAGGATGGGACCTCACCCCCAGGGTGACTCCCCCCACACCTAGCAGATCGCTGGGTTCAGACCAGGACCCACTGACCTTTCCTCCCTGGAGTAACATCTAGGCTTCAAGTTGTATGTCAACTCCAGGCCCAAATAAGCCACAAAACCAGCCTCAGGGCCAGCGGCATTGAGTAATGACCCCCTGCTTTGGTGCCGGCCGGCCCATCCATCAGTGGAGACCACAACCATGAAAGGACACACCCGGAAAACTGCTGAATATTTCCCTGGGCCTCCCCTAAGAGCTCCACCCTTAAACCCTTAGGACAGAGAGCCCAGCGCTCTCCCTCCTGGGAGCATGCCATTCCCTTTCCAAGCCCCTCTCCCCACCCCCAGGCAGGTTACCATTAGCTTCCTCACTCCCAAGCTCCAGGGGCCCTTCCTTTACCCCTATAACTTGTTTCCTAAGCCCATGTCTTCTAGGAATTACTTCTTCTACCTCTGTGATTTACCCAATAAATGTCCTCTTACAGTTTGGGTCTCGGCTCTGAATTCTTTCCTAACCAGAACCCAAGTACCGAGGTTGCTGAACCCAGGTTTGGCCTGACCCCATGGGTCTAACGCCCAGTGCCAGTCCAGCCGCCTACAACAAACCTACTTCCGTTTCTTCTACTTCCCCACCTGAGCTCTCCAAGCTTAATTTACTCACTGTCCACGCCGTAGTCAGAAAAGTCACTCGCCCTCCGGTTTGCCACAGCCTCTCCCACTTCTAAGCTCCACTCCTTTATTTACTCTCCGGCAGTATCAAGTGTTTGAGTTTGCCAACCCTGTTGTACGCGTTTAGTTGCCATCAGACCGACGTAAGTATACAAACAGCTTTGGCCGGCGTTTCACCAATCTGCTCGGTCCCCGCTCTCACCAGAGGACCTGGAGGACAGGTGGTCAGGTAGTGTGGGCCTCTGGAGGAAGTGCAGTTTCTCACGGTTATTGTAGCCTGTGAGCACTTTATTATTTTTTAAATATTTTTTACTTTTCCATTGATTTTTAGAGAGAGTGGAGAGGAGAGACACAGAGAGAGAAACATAGATTGGTTGTCTCAAGCCTGCAACCGAGGTACATGCGCTTGACCGGAATGGAACCTGGGACCCTTCAGTCCGTGGGCTGACGTTCTATCCACTGAGCCAAACCGGTTGGGGCCGAACACTTTATTTTATACAGTTATTTAAATTTCTGGGTTTCTGTCTTTTTTCCTCTAAAAGGTGAAAAGCAGCACCTCTACGTAGTCTTCTCTCTATTCCCCACAATGCGCTGTTTCCTTTGCGAATTGAATGACTTCGTGTCTTGACAAAGGGCCTACGGCGTTTCAATTTGCACAGGTAAAACCCCTCACAACCCACATTCTTAACTCTGGCCCTCAAGTAGATTGCAATGTTCCTAAGAAAGTGAACACTCACCAAACCTTCACCACTGCTTAAAAGAGAAAGAAAAGGGCATTTCTTACTGAAGCTGGATTGGTAATATCACCTTGAAATCAAGCACACCATGGTTTAAAAAAAAACCCAAACCATTTTTTTGTTCTGTAAATATTTGCACCTGTTTACCACTAGAGGGAGCGATATGACTTAAAATATTGCATATATACACACACACATATATACCTGTAAAGAAAAAATAGTATTCTCTGCTCTTGTTTTCCTCTTGAGTGAAAAGCGTGAAAAAGTAAATTGATGACACAAAGTATAAACACTAACCTACCGACCAGTAAGAGAACAGGTTAGATACTGTACTAGTATAAGACTCATGGATACATATAATACTTTAAAAAGAGAGAAGGGACACTTGACTATGTTGTAAGCTTCACTCACAACAATTGAATCTTCATCAGTAAAGACAGGATGGTATTCCTCTCCTATAGACCCAGGTGCATAAGACAAATAAACGCAAGGTAGTAAGTAGCTGAGAGTTAAGCCCATGGACTCTTAGAGTCAGCCTGATTCATGTATGCAGACAAAACTAGGTCTGTGACTGTGGGTACATTTCCTCTGACAGTTCAGTTGCCTCACTCCTAAATTGGCATAATAATAGAACTTACCTTTTAGGGTTATTATAGTGATTAAATAGGGATCTTTATAAGTGCTTGGGCACATAGTACAGATGACCCTTCAACAATTCGGAGTCAGAGGCACCAATCCCTCCCACCTCCCCATCCCTCACTTTCCTGTGCAGTAAAAAATCTGCATATAGCCCTGACCGGTTTGGCTCAGCGGATAGAGCGTCGGCCTGTGGACTGAAAGGTCCCAGGTTCAATTCTAGTCAAGGGCATGTACCTTGGTTGCGGGCACATCCCCAGTAGGCAGCTGATCGATGTTTCTAACTCTCTATCACTTTCCCTTCCTCTCTGTAAAAAATCAATAAAATATATATATTTTTAAAAATCCGCATATAATTTATTTATTTTTTTAATACATATTTTATTGATTTTTTACAGAGAGGAAGGGAGAGAGATAGAGAGAGTCAGAAACATTGATGAGAGAGAAACATCGGTCAGCTGCCTCCTGCACATCTCTGATGTACCCGCAACCCAGGTACATGCCCTCGACCGGAATCGAACCTGGGACCTTTCAGTCTGCAGGCCAACGCTCTATTCACTGAGCCAAACCGGTTTCGGCTAATTTATTTTTATTTTTAGCAAAAGTAAAGTTTTATTACAGAAAAGCTCCCTGCTGAATGAGGGAGGGGACCCAAGCCCGTTGCCCCACATATAACTTTTGACTTCCCCAAAACTTTACTGCAGGTGAAAGGAATTTTTAGGGGTGAAATAGGCAGGTTTAGGAATTTTAAGAATTAAGGGGTCCATGGAAAAAGCACAGGGCTACAGAGCTACAGAGTACATTTCCATAAAATAAGGGAGCTGGGAGTAAGAGAAGGTACATTTCCATAAGACAAGGAAGCTGGGAGTGGCAGAATAAAGGGAAGGGAGCCCTTCAGTCAGAGAGGGAGGAAAAAAGACCAGAGGGCCGAAACCGGTTTGGCTCGGTGGATAGAGCGCTGAAGGGTCCCAGGTTCGATTCCAGTCAAGGGCATGTACCTGGGTTTCGGGCACATCCCCAGTGGGAGATGTGCAGGAGGCAGCTGATCGATGTTTCTAACTCTCTATCGATCTCCCTTCCTCTCTGTAAAAAAATCAATAAAATATATTAAAAAAAAAGACCAGAGGGAATAGGGAAACAATTAGGGAAAAGACGGAAGGTTTGAGCTCAGGAGTTGCTATAGTGACCAAATCAAAGGGGGATAGTGACCAATCAGAGGGGATAACGAGGCACAAAATACTGCAGTCTTTATAAGCCGTGGAAAAAAGAGATTCAGTGGACTCTTCCCCCTCCCCAAGCGGGAGTCTGGGCTTGTTTCTCAGTAAATTTCCACCTTTTGCTATACCACCTTTCGTCTGTGGTTTCATTCTTTGACTCCACCAGACAAAGAGCCCGGGAAGCCGTCCTGCCCAGGGGAACACCGCGGGTTCCAGTCCAATTTTCCCACATCACAGGCATCCCTCGGAATCCATGGGGCTTGGACACCCCCATGGACACCCAAACCTACAGGTGCTCAAGTCCCTTACAGAAAGTGGCATAGAACAATGCATGCAGTCCGAGAATGAAGGTTCTCATCATTGATGTTTCTCTCTCTCTCCCTTTCCCTTCTTTTCTAAAATCAATTAAAGAACATATATTTTTTAAATACTGTCTTTGATCTGCCATTGGCTGATCCCTGGATATACATACGGAGGACCAACTGAATATTTATTGAAAAAATCTTCATATAAATGGACCTGTTCAATTCAAGCTCCAGTTGAGTCAATTGTAATTATTAACTGCTTTATAAATGTTTGCTATTATTTCTGCCTGCCTACTAAAATTATTATACATATACATACACACACACACATATATGCCTTTCAGAATTCAAAGCATTTAGCTCAGCCAGATCATTTCTTCATTTAATCACTGGACAAATATTTATTGAAACAGGCCTAAGGCACTGGTGGGAGCTCAGGATGTGTTAGTAAACAAAAGCAATAGGCATTTTTCCTGCTCTAAAGATGGATAATAAACATTAACAACTAATTGGCCAATTACTCATGTAATTACCATCTTGATTAATGCTTTGAGGAGAAGGTACAGGATGTTAGTAGTTATTGCGGCGGAAATGACTTCATCCGGAGGACTGAGTAGGGAGCTCTGGAGGAAAAGCAGGCCACCTGAGGCAGTAACATGAGGTGAAATCTGAAGGGTGAGGATAAATTAACCAGAAGTTGAAGGGTAGGGCGGGAAGAATAAACTTCCAGGCAGAGGTAAGTTACATGCGGGGAAAAAATGGCCCTCAAATTTGAGTGGCAAGAAAGGTTTATTTCTCACTCACTTCACAGTCTCATGCCAGGCCAAGGAGGAAGGGCTGTTGGTGCAAGGGGCTCGGCTCCATACAGTCACTCGGGAACTCTAGAATCTTCCCATCCAGTGGCTCTTCCTTGTTGTGACACCCCACAGTTCTCCATTAGATCCTCTCTGCATGCAGCCTACAGGCCAATTTCAGTATCTACAGATCACCTGAAGATCCTATTAAAAACAGAGATTCTGCCGAAACCGGTTTGGCTCAGTGGATAGAGCGTCGGCCTGCGGACTGAAAGGTCCCGGGTTCGATTCTGGTCAAGGGCATGTACCTGGGTTGCGGGCATATCCCCAGTAGGAGATGTGCAGGAAGCAGGTGATCGATGTTTCTCTCTCATCGATGTTTCCAGCTCTCTATCTCTCTCCCTTCCTCTCTGTAAAAACTCAATAAAATATATTTAAAAAAAAAAACAAAAAACAAAACAGAGATTCTGATTCAAACAGGTCTGGAGTGGGACCTGAGATTCTGCATTTGTATCAAGCTCTCTTGGTGATACTGATAATTACTGGTGTCTAGCCTTCCCCCCTACTCTGATTAGGAAGGGCAGGGGGAATCTCTTAGAAGGTTTTAGGCGCCAGGCACAAAGGGGCATGCATCATTTCTTCTTGCATTTCATTGCCTAAAAATCATCTAGGTGCAGGAGGTGGAAAACCTTGTCTGACATTGGGCAAGGGGAGAGATACACCCACCTGTTTCTGGCAGAAGATTGCCACTGTGTAGAACCTGGAGTCAAGGCAGCACGGTATGCTTGAGGGAGTCCAGTGTGACCAGAAGCTAGGAAAGGAGAAGTGGAGTGCCTGGGTTGTAGGTAGGCAAGGGTCAGAGGATGGGAGACCTGGGAGATACTGTTAAGAATTTTGGACAGTGGTAACTCATTGAAGGGCCTTAAACATGAAAGTGACATGATTCCATTTGTGTTTTAAGAAGTTCTGACTGCAGAGTGGTGAGTGGATGGCAAGGGAAATGTGTGTGTAAAGAAAGCATTCAGAACCTATTGCAGTTGTCCAGATAAGAAATGATGGGGTTTTAGACACCACTGCTCTCCTTTGCTACCAAAGATAGGTAAGGTGACAAGTTGGCCATTCTAGCCCATCTCTCGGCATCTTTTTGAACTTGTACCTTGTTTTCACTATTTTTTTAATTAAATCTTTATTGTTCAGATTATTACAGTTGTTCCTCTTTTTCCCCCCCATAACTCCCCTCCACCCAGTTCCCACTCCACCCTCTGCCCTTACCCTTCCCACTGTCCTCATACATAGGTGTACGATTTTTGTCCAGTCTCTTCCTGCACCCCTACACCCCTTCCCCCTCCCCCCAAGAATTGTCAGTCCACTTCCTTTCTATGCCCCTGGTTCTATTATATTCACCAGTTTACTCTATTCATCAGATTTTCTATTCACTTGACTTTTAGATTTACTTGTTGATAGATATGTATTTGCTGTTCATAATTTTTATCTTTACCTTTTTCTTCTTCCTCTAAAGGTATTTAAAGAATACCTTTCAGTATTTCATATAATGCTGGTTTGGTGGTGATGAACTCCGTTAGCTTTTTCTTATCTGTGAAGCTCTTTGTCTGACCTTCAATTCTGAATGATAGCTTTGCTGGGTAAAGTAATCTTGGTTGTAGGTTCTTGCTATTTATCACTTTGAATATTTCTTGCCACTCCCTTCTGGCCTGCATAGTTTCTGTTGAGAAATCAGCTGACAGTCATGTGGGTACTCCCTTGTAGGTAACTGACTGTTTTTCTCTTGCTGCTTTTGAGATTCTCTCTTTGTCTTTTGCCCTTGGCATTTTAATTATGATGTGTCTTGGTGTGGTCCTCTTTGGATTCCTTTTGTTTGGGGTTCTCTGTGCATCCTGGACTTGTAAGTCTATTTCTTTTACCAGGTAGGGGAAGTTTTCTGTCATTATTTCTTCAAATAGGTTTTCATTATCTTGCTCTCTCTTCTTCTGGCACCCCTATAATTCGGATATTGGTGCGCTTGAAGTTGTCCCAGAGGCTCCTTACACTATCTTCATATTTTTGGATTCTTTTTTCTTTTTGCTTCTGGTTGGGTATTTTTTGCTTCTTCGTATTTCAAATCTTTGACTTGATTCTTGGGATCCTCTTGTCTGCTGTTGGATCTCTGTATATTATTCTTTATTTCAGTCAGTGTATGCTTAATTTCTATTTGGTCTTTTTTCATATCCTCCAGGGTCTCACTAAATTTATCGGCGGTTTCTAGAAAATTCTTGAAAAACCTTATAACTGTGGTTTTGAACTCTATATCCAGTCGTTTGCTTTCCTCCATTTCTGTCATTTGTGACCTGTTTCTTTGTCTCTGCATTTTTTTATGCTTCCCTGTGTTGGTAGAGTGGCTTTGTGTGCTAGGTGTCCTGTAGGGCCCAGTGGCTCAGCCTCCCCAATTACCTGAGGTGGACACTCTTGGTGCACCCCTTTGTGGGCTTTGTGCACAGTCTTGTTGTAGTTAAGCCTTGATTGTTATAGGTATCACTGGGAGGAATTGACCTCCAGGCCAATTGGCTGTGAGAATCAGCTGTGTCTATGGTGGGAGAACTTCTGTGCTGAAGACACCCTACTGGGGCAAGACTTGCTTCAGTGGGGCTTTGGTGCTGAGTCTGCCCCCTGAGTGTGTCCCTTATGGATCTGAGGAGTTGTAATCTGGATGGTCCCACTCTGACCACTGGGTACACTGGCTCTTGGATCTAAGGAGGTGCTAATTTAGCCTCTGCCTGAGGCTACCCAGCAGGAGCTACCAAGAGATCTGCAGATTCCCCTTCCTTGTTTGGGGTTTGGAGGTTCCCAGATGAGGCCCAGCTGTGAAGCAATGCAAGCTGCTGTGGGGCCTTGGGCCTTCTCTTGGAAGTTCTGTGTCTGTCTGGCCCAGCTGCACTTTGTTAGGTAATTTTCAGATTACAAAGGGCCAGGGCATTCATATGCAAAAGCCTCTGCCGCAGCTTGGGTGGGGATGGGTCTCAGGGTATCAACAGGGCGGAGCAAACAGCTATGGCTCATCCTCAGCCCTGCCCTAAGAGGCCCCGAGTCTCAGTGTCCCGGTAATCGCTGCAAGCACCTCTGAGGGAAAGCCGCCCTCGAGTTCCGAGTTCTGCCCACTGCCAGACAGTCCAGTTTTTCTCCGTATGAGTCTGGGTCCCCAGAGACTCACCCGGAACTGGAGTTCAGAGCAGTCAGGGGCTTGTGACTCCCTCCTGATTCAAAAAGACAGCCGTGTCCTCAGTTGCCAGCCCTTGCCGCATGCGCCTCCGTACCTCTGCACTTTACTTCCGCACCTCCTCTGAGTCTCAGTGTGCTTTTCTCTTTCCTTCTAGTTGTAGAATTTCCACTCAGTCAGTCTTCCTGTAGTTCTGGATGATGTCTGTTTTGTCTTTTCATTGTATTTTTGAAGTTGTTGTGGGAGGCAGCAATTTCCAGTGTTTACTTATGCTGCCATCTTGGTTTCTCTCTCTGATTTTCACTATTTTTGTAGTCTTTGTTAATCAACATGTATTCAGAGTACATAAGATTCTATTGGACATCAAAGATATAAGAGACGTTATCTCAGTTTTCTAGGACAGTGCTGTCTGATAGAACTTTCAAAAATAAATTGTTTTTTTGTTTGTTTGTTTGTTTTTTAGAGTACACCCTCTATTGCTTGTGGAGAGGATATGAGAGCTCCAGCTCCTGGGGTGGCTCCAAAGGCTCATCACCCACCAACAGTGAAGGAAGAGTTCTGTACCTGCTCTGTTCCATATGATCACATTAACTATATGGGGCTACTGAGCATTTGAAATGTGGCTATGCAACCGAGGAAATGGATTTCCATGTTATTTAATTCACAAATTTATTTAAAATTTAAAAAACATTTAAAAATATTTTTATTGATTTCAGAGAGTAAAGGAGAGGGAGAGACAGAAACATCAATGATGAGAGAGAATCATTGATTGGCTGTCTCCTGCATGACCCACACTGGGAATCCAGCCTGCAACCCAGGCATGTGCCCTGATCTGGAATTGAACCATGACCTCCTGGTTCATAGGTTGATGCTCAACCATTGAGCCACACCAGTGGCTAAATTTATTAGAATTTAAATAATTTACTAGTTATATATGGCTAGTATTACCATTTAAATTTATTTTTATTATTCTTTTAATGTTTAAAATCTTTATTGTTGAAAGTAGTACATATGCCCCCCAAGCCTCCCATTGACCAGTTCTAGCCCACCCCAGCCCCTGCCCCTGGCCTTCCATACCCCATTGTCTGTGTCCATGGGTAATACATATATGCCTACAAAAATTTCTTTTGAGAGAGAGAAACATCAACTTGTTGTTCTGCTTCTTCTTCTTTTTTTTTTTTTTTTAATATATTTTATTGATTTTTCACAGAGAGGAAGGGAGAGAGATAGAAAGCCAGAAACATCGATGAGAGAGAAACATCGATCAGCCGCCTCCTGCACATCTCCCACTGGGGATGTGCCCGCAATCCAGGTACATGCCCTTGACCGGAATCCAACCCGGGACCCCTCAGTCCGCAGGCCGACACTCTATCCACTGAGCCAAACCGGTTTCGGCGTTGTTCTGCTTCTTTATGAATTCATTGGTTGCTTCTTGTATGTGCCCTGACTAGAGATAGAATCCACAACCTGGCATATTAGGATGACACTTTAACCAACTGTGCTACTGGATCAGGGCCTATATCTACTACTTTGGATAGCACAGCTTCAAGAGTGGGAGTAAAATGTTTACATGAGAGGATAACCAACAATCTCAATAGTATGTGATCAAAACCAAATATCCCACATAGTATAGTATAAATTGTGTTTTATGCAATTAAGAAAGGGATACAGAGTTTAGGACATAGTCTTTGGAATTCTAAACTGATCAAATGACTTATTAGCTTGTTATTTAATCTCTCCAAGCTTCATTAAAGTGCAGCTAATGATATTAACATCAATGGATTATTTTAAGAATGAAATACTGCCTGGCCAGAGTGGCTCAGTTGGTTGAGCATTGTCCTGTGCACTGAAAGGTTGCCAGTTCAATTCCCGGTCAGGGGACATACCTGGGTTGCGGGTTCAATACCCAGTCGGGGCACATATGGAGGGCAACTGGTTTCATGAATAACAGCCTTCAGTTTCCAGGAAACCGCCTCACCCAGTTTCCAGTGGACCACCTACACCTGGCCCCTCCTGCACTTGTGCTGACCGGTTACTCTGAGTGACCCTTACAAGAGACATAAATATCCCACTCCCCTACTCTGCCTCGCTGATGCCGTTTTGATCTCAGCCCGTTGTTTTGATCTTGTCAGCCTGGGATCAAAAGACCTTGCAGATAACGGAGAGGAAATCGCCCAAAATATTGTTACAGTCCAGGACCAGAGAGGTTCACTAGCAGCAGTTACTCTCCAACATCGAAGAGGACTTGACCTCCTCACAGCTTAGGAAGGTGCCTATTCCTCTTCCTCTCTAGGGGGAGGACCAGTCTGGCATAGTAAGGGAGGGGCCAAGAAACTAGCTGACAGGGCCTCAAAGTCCGACCACAACTTTGAGAACCCTGGGGCACCTGGCCGCAGAATCTTAACTGGAGCTCCTGGTGTCTACCTGTGGCTGGACCCTTCATAATGCTCTTCCTTGCACTCACCTTTGGTCCCGTGCATCCTAAGAGCCCTTTCCTCCTTCCTCCAAAAAAACTGCATTCAGGCAATTACCCAGAAATCCATAGGGTAAGTGATGCTATTCAAGACCTACACTGGGTATCATCCCCTCCCTCAATCACCGACTAATTAGGGATGTCTCTACACCCCACCTAAGCACGAAGAAGTTACAGAAGAACGAGATAGGCCTCCCTCATCAATCCCAGTTTGCAGGAACCCCAGCTTATGAAGAAAAAAGAGAGAAAGAGGCAGAGGGAGAGAGAGAGAGAGAGAGAGAGAGAGAGAGAGAGAGAGAGAGAGAGAGACGAGAGAGAGAGAGAGAGAGAGAGAGAGAGAGAGAGAGAGAGAGAGAGAGAGGAATGTTTGGCACATTCTTGTGCTCCATTATGCCCACTTGGGGGTTTGGCTCCTCCCAGCCATTTTCCTGTTATTCTCATTATAGGTTTCACAATTAACGGCCTTTAGTGTCCAGTAAACCACCTCACCCAGTTTCCAGTGTACCACCTACACCTGGCTCCCACTTGCATCTGATCTGACTGGTTACTCTGACTGACCTTTAGAAGAGACATAAAATCCTGCTCCCTCACTGATGCCATTTTGGTCTCAGCCCTTCTGCTCATAGATGTAACAATAAATTTATAATTCTTTACCACTTTTGGCCTTGTGCATTCCTCCTTTGGTGACCCTATCAATAACCACCAATCAGTCTGTTTCCAAAAGTTTGCTTTTTTTTAAGATTCTACATGAGTGAGATCAATCAGATCATACCATATTTGTCTTTCTTAGACTTAATTTACTTATCAGCATAATGTCCTCAAGGTTCATTCATGTTGTCTTCAATGGCAGAATTTCCTTGTCTTTTTAAAAATATATATTTTTATTGATTATGGAGAGAAAGGGAGAGGGAGAGAGAGATAGAAACATCAATGATGAGAATCATCAATTGGCTGCCTCCCACATGCCCCCCACTGGGGATCAAGCCCGAGACCTGGGCATGTGCACTTGATTGGAATCGAACCTGGGACCCTTTAGTTCGCAGGCCAATGCTCTGTCCACTGAGCAAAACCAGCCAGGGCTCCTTGTCTTTTTAATGGCTGAATAAGAAAAGGCCTCTTAAAACCTGATGTTGGAGTCCCAGAATGTAATTTCTGATGCATTCTATTGTTTTTTTTTTTAAAAAAGGTATAGGGCCAATTCACAGCAGAAGAAATAAATTACACTTCTGTTAGGTCTGATCAAATAATTGAATCAATACCCCTCATCCTGGGAACTGACCTTCAGACAACTTCACAAACGACATTCCCTTTCTCGTAGACCACATTCCACTTGCCAAGACCATTATCCTTCCCCTCAGGACTTTCCCAGGATCCGGACACGCCCAGAGAATTCCCTGCTGAAAAAGCCCGCCTAGAGTCCTTTAAAACCTCTGACTCCCCATCCCTGGCTGCTGGTGCCATTTTGGGGCTCAGCCCCTCTGGTATCCAGATGACCTAATAAATTTTTATTCCTTACCACTTTGGCCTTGTGTGTTCCTCCCTCCGTGACCCTAACAGTTGCCAGGGGTGGCGGGATAGGGTGGGGAGCAGGGGCGTAGGGAGGGGTAATGGGTGAAGGTAATCAGAGTACAAACCTCCAGTTATAAGTTCTGAGGACCCAGTGTACAGCATGGTGAGTACAAATAAGCCCAGGCCATGCTGTTAGAGGGAAAAGCCATGTGGACCTGTTAATGGCGAATGGCACTAGAGGTTAGACCTTGGTCCTTGAGTTTGGCTAAGAAAATAATTTAAAGCCAAGGAACTCAAATACAAGCGAAATTTATTTAGAAAGTCACAGAGGTAGCCTGGCCATTGTGGCTCAGTGATTGAGTGTCAACCTATGAACCAAGAAGTCACGGTTCGATTCCCAATCGGGGCACATGCCTGGGTTGCAGACTTGATCCCCAGTGTGGGGCATGAAGGAGGCAGCTGATCAATGATTCTCTCTCACCATTGATGTTTCTCTCTCTCTCACTCTGAAATCAACAACAAAAAAGGTCACAGGTGGGGGCATTGGAAACTAAAGAGAAAATAAACAAATGGGACTACATCTGTGCTGGTCTGATAACACCTGCTCCTCCTGAGCGCCCCCACTCTGGGCTGCAAGCGAACCAGGCTCCAGGCAAGTTGTATATGGCAGACCCTCCCAGCTTTTGTGTTTCCCAGCACTTTGCTTGGCTAACAAGTAGGGAAGGCTTTTTTTTTTTTTTAATACATTTTTTATTGATTTTTTTACAGAGAGGAAGGGAGAGAGATAGAGAGCCAGAAACATCGATGAGAGAGAAACATCGATCAGCTGCCTCCCGCACATCTCCCACTGGGGATATGCCTGCAACCCAGGCACACGCCCCTGACCCGAATCGAACCCGGGACCCTTCAGTCTGCAGGCTGACGCTCTATCCACTGAGCCAAACCGGTTTTGGCAAGGGAAGGCTTTTGATACAGCATTTGAGCTAATCTGGACAATCAGATGATCAATATATTGGCTAAGAACACAAATTCTTTAACCAAACAATATTCTATTTTTAGTTATATAAGTACTAGAGGCCTGGTGCATGAATTCAAGCACGGGTGGAGTCCCTTGCTCAGTCCCGATTGGGGCCAGCCGGCTGGGGGGAGGGACTGAGGGAGGTTGGCTGGCCGTGGGAGAGCACTGACCACCAGGGGGCAGCTCCTGCATTGAGCATCTGCTCCCTCCCTAGTGGTCAGTGTGTCATAGTGACCTGTTGACCAGTCGCTTAGGCTTTTATATATATATAGATGTTCATACTCAAATTGTCTACAATTGATTGGCATTTTTTATAAATATATTTAATCTTCACCCGAGGATATTTTTCCCCCATTGTTTCTTAGAGCGGAAGGGAGGGTTGGAGAAGGGTTGGAGAAGGAAGGAGAGAGAGAAACATCGATTGGTATGCACTGGAATGGGGTCAGGGATCTGAACCTGCAATTGGGGTATATGACCTTGACTGGGAATCAAACGTGTGACCCTTCAGTGCACGAGCTGGCGCTCCAACCACTGAGCAACACGGGCAAGGTATCGGTATTACATTTATGAGAGAATGAGGTGACATGAATTGTACCCACTAAAATCACTGCCACAGGGAAAGTGATGCTTTGTAAAACGTTTTGTAAGATGAGGGGTTTACTACACAATGCAATATACAGATGATGTATTATAGAATTGTGCCCCTGAACCCAACCTATAATTTTAGTAATCAAGGTCACCCCAATAAATTCAAAATAAATGATTAAATAAATAAGGAAAAAAAGCAAAAATGAAGGGTTTACTGTCTTTCATCTTTAAGTCTGAAATTAAAATCTGCAGGACAGATTTAAAAAAGGTGATTTTAATTTACAAAAGACAAAGTGAGTCTACATTTGTAAACATTTATTCTCTTGAACTGAAAAAGGCTTGCATCAGCACACATTGTACAGCCTTTCAAATTACACAGAATTGAAAAAAAAGGTTCCTTGTAATTAGTGCAATGAATCTTTGATGTCCAGTGATCTGCTGCAAACAATGAAAACAAACTTTAAACTGCTTAAGAAGTTTCCAGCACTCATCAAATGCATTTCTGTAAGTGACAAAAAATCCACGAGGAGGGGAATGCAAATAAGTGGCATTTAGTTATTGGAAGGACTTGAAAAGTATTTTCCAGCCTAGAATGATTCCTATTCCCCTTTGAGTCTAAGTGGTTTGATTGAGAGGCCTTAAGAACATAATTTACTTCACACTTAATGGTCATACTACCTAAATGAATAAGGAAAGAACCCACTGAGGGAATTCTGTGTTTTCTGGAAATTGTTTCTGTGTTTAGATACAGGGGAAGAGTAATCTGCTTGTGGGCTCTCCTTAGTCACCCTTCAGCCCCTCAAAAGGACAGCAAATGGTTCTGACTTGGTTATTCTATTCCTGTATTCTTTTCCCCCAAATTCTATGTTGGATCACACCGTGCTGGCTGCAAAAAAGAAATACAGGTTGCAACTAATTGTAATAATTTTGAAGAATAATTTGCTGTACAACAGAGCTTTGGATCTGATACAAGAATTCAGAAATATAAAACAAAATAACTATAAAAGTCAGGAGACATTTGAACAGCATTTCCTCAGAAAAAGCTGTATGACTCCGATGTGGATTCCTAGTCACTGGGGTGCAGTGTGGATCTCCCTGCTTTGCTGGAACACCGGCCTGTCTTCAAAAGCTGTTTCACCCTGACCACACCCCCTAGGAGTCTCTATCATGTTAACAGGAGCTCTGAATACCAAGCCAATTAAAGATGGGAGAGCACAGGGGAATCATAAAGGCCCAGGGTCCAAGGTGACTGTTACTGAGAACTTGCCCTTTCCAAAATGTGAAAGTCATAGTGCTTCTTGCTTGTTCTCAGCTTAAATTTGTTAACTGAGTTAATTTGTTTCTTCAATGCATTCTGTGCAGCTGAGATGGAGGGGAATGTGGCTAGGACGGTGTACGTGGAGGCCAAGTCAATGGGTTTAGAGCGTTCAGAATTGATAGTGCTGTCCCCGCTGCCACAGCAGAGCGGGTGACGACGCAGCTGGGACTGGGACTGGGGGTCCCGCAGCCACCGGATCTTGGCGCCAATTTTAAAGAGTTCCCCAAAGAGCTTCTCGGCTTCCATGCGAGTTATTCCATCTGGTAGTTCAGTAATTTCCAAGACTTTCCCAACAACTAGAAGGGAAAAGGTGTAGGATTAACAATCCCTGTTACTGAAGAGAGGCAAAATTTACTCTAACCCCAATATGACATAGAAAATGAACAGAATTTTCTAAAACCATTCAAATCCACAAAAGTATAATTGTTATGATAATCTTTCAATCATTCCTAAGTACCCCCTGGCAAGGAGTACAGAGCTAACAGTGCCAACTACCCATTTCAGTCTTCACTGACAGCTGCACACACACAACACAGCATTGCACAGTGGCTCCTCCCAATGAGGTGTGTGCTTCTGGGCAGCTCCCTGCACCTCACGTTCCCAGTGTAAAAGGAAGATAGCAACACTTGCCCTACGCACCCAATGAAGCTGAGTAGAAAGTTCAGGTACATACTTGACAGCACTTTGCCACAGAAGGTGACATATTTGTTCATTCACACTGCCTCCGTATGGATGTAAGGGCTACTTCCTTTCTCAAATAATAGAGGCAAAGAGCTCATTCTACCTGTACTTGTCACACACATCGTTTCCCTTTGGTCCCTTCATCCCTCCTAAACCCAACCTGTACCTTACTATGCTCTCCAACTTGAGATGAAATAGCACTGAAAGAGCATATTCAAGCACCCTATATTATGGACGGCATAATTCCCTAAGACCTTTCAGGACTCCAGGGAGAGGAAAACCCATTTCTGTGCTGGGGTACAGTTTTAAAGACTGGCGACGTGGTCAACAGTTTGTAGAAGCACATCCAGCCGTCTCAGGGACACACCTGCTTCTCCCGCACCAAGGTCAGTGGATGCAGCTTTCTTAGCTTGTTTCCTTCCTCGGTTTCCATGCCTGTTGCCAGACTGACCCTGAAAACCCACCAACAGATGAGAAATAAGGTTAACAATGCTGACAAATATGTTTGTGATGTTTAAACACTTAATACCTAACCATACTCAGTCTGGGTTTTGTATTTCAGCAGAAAAATTCAACCCCAGGCCTCTTGAATTCCACCTTTGTGGCAGTGGCCCCCCGTCCCTCACTATGACCAGTCACTTTCTGGGCTTTCCTGAGCAGCATGCCCTGCACCCAGCCCATCCGGGATACTGCCCAGCCAAGCAGCACGACTGTCCCCTGGCTCTGCCCTCGATGAGGCAGTGACAACACTAAGAAATCCACGGCTGAGGCAGAGAGCTCTCCCTGTGCAGTGCCAATAGGAAGGCCCAGGCCCGCACTCAGCCACAGACGTATGATGGTCTGCCAACAACGCCTACAAGATCTGACGGCCGGCACTCTCACCTGTTGGGGTGGCAAGTGTCCATGCAGAACAGTAGGAGGGTTGTACTGCAGTGGTTGGCCAAGTAATGGATACCTGGCATCTCCTGAAAGTCAACAGAAACATTTTTATATTTTTCTCTACTCAGTTATAATATACTTCCTAGAGTTTTCTAAATTGTCTCAGTTCAGTAGGTACTGACATCGTTTTAAAAGTTCTAAATATCCTTTAAAAAGTTGGTGTAAACTTCTCAAAGGACTAAGAACTAATAAAAGTGGTTATGAAGGAGGGTAAGTGGTGGGAACTGGGGTGACAGGATAGGATGAAGAGAAACTTCTCTATATACCTTAACATTCCATATGAAATCCACCAAAATGACTATAAATACCTCCTCCAACCACTTGAGATGCTAAAATCCACATTTTCTCTAATGATTAACAATGACTATAACTTACATTTCAGAAGGAAAAGACCCTAAAAAAAACATTAAGCTCCCTAGTTCCCCAAATTCACAACTACTATAAATATTTGCATGCATGTATTTACATATATGCATACAAACATTTTTAGAGTCTTAACCAATAGGAGTATTTACACTATAAGCTCTCTTTAAAGTTTGTATTTTTAATTTTCACTTGCTTAGAAAGAGTGGCACAGTTCTTTACGGTATTCATGAGCAAGTATCCTCTTCCTGAATCAACGAGTGTGGGCTAGTCAGGAGAGAGACCCTCCAATTATTGTGGTTCACTCAAGAATGCCTGAAGTATCACATGGAAAGGGCTTAATAAATGCTGACTGCAAAAACCTTGTCCTGGAGAAGAATGCTTTCATTTGCTATATTCTCTTCTTATTTTAACCACAAATCCCCACATTTAGCACACTCCATGTTTGGAAGAGGGTGATAGGCAGGTGCTGGAAAGCCTCTTCAGGAAATGATGCATCCCCTTTCTTGACAGTTTCATAGCAGAGAGAAGCAGGTGTGAACTCCCTATCCCTCTATGGGCTCTTTTCTGATGTTGCTTGGGCAGCTCTCTGGCAGAACACACCCATGACATACTTGCTCCTTCCCAAGCACTAGCTGAAGGGCAGGTATGACATAGAGGCTTAGCACTGAGACAACATGCACATGTGAATTGTGAAGATGCATAAAAAACAGCTGTAAAGAAGTCAGAGTTAAGTTTAGGCCCATGGAGCAGTATTCTTTTCAAATATGGAGATGAGGTTGTAGTCGGCAGTAACCAAAGATTCATCCTTATAGACCGTGCTCTGTGCTCCTCTTGGGGCCGTGGTTGGCAAACTGCGGCTCGTGAGCCACATGCGGCTCTTTGGCCCATTGAGTGTGGCTCTTCCTAAGCCTTAGGAGTACCCTAATTAAATTAATAACAATGTACCTACCTATATAGTTTAAGTTAAAAAAAAATTTGGCTCTCAAAAGAAATTTCAATCGTTGTACTGTGGATATTTGGCTCTGTTGACTAATGAGTTTGCCGACCACTGTCTTGGGGCATTCATACTAGACGAGGCATCTCAATATTACTATATTGCCATATAGTTTCAACCCACATGCTATTTCAATTTCTTCTTTTATTTATTTTTAATTGTTTGAAGTAATACATATGTCTTTTTCCCCCATTGACCTCTCCCCAGCACTCCCACCCCCCAACACATACCCTCACCCCCTACTGTCTGTGTCTATTGGTTATGCTTACTTGCCGGAAGCCAATTCCAACATGCCATAATTGCAAGAGTTTCATCAAAAGGTTGATGGAACTTGGGGACTCACCAAGGGCTGAGTCACATATGTTGTCACCTATTGGGAATGGCTGATGGCATTTCCCCAAACCTGAAAAGGGATGATTGTTTGCTGCCAGGCAGCTCAGGGCATCTTAATCTACATGTTATTGCCTCCTACTGGCCAAACACCTGAACAGCCTAGGCTAATTCCCCCAATCTGACAATGGACGCTGTATATGAAACCCTGACCCTTTGAAGTGTATATTTCCACCTCGCCTCAGGACAATTTGTGTTAATAAAAAGCATGGGGTCCCGAGACGAGGAGATCTTAGTTCCTTTTAGCTAAGCTCCTCTGACCCCCATATGCCTTTCAAAATTATGCTTTGTCTCTGGACTCTTAAAGTTATACACGGCCCCTTTTCCAGATTGCTGAACCCTTCGTAATGCCGGAACAAGAACCCCGGCACTTACTAGTATATGCATGCATACAAGTCCTTTGGTTGATCTCTTACTCCCTCCTCCCAGCCTTCCCTCATAGGTTGGACAGTCTGTTCCATGCTTCTACGTCTCTGGTTCTATTTTTTGTTCATCAGTTTGTTGTTCATTATATTCCACAAATGAGTGAGATCATGTGATATTTATCTTTCTTCAACTGGCTTATTTCTTTTATTTTTTATAAGAGAAAGCTTCTTTAGAAAGTCACAGAAGTGGAAGAAGTCAGCTGTAGAAGAAATGGGCTCAGGAAACCAAGTTACAGAGGCAGAGAAGGGCCCTTGGAGCTTGGGAAAAAGGTAAGGGTAACGTGCCCGGGGGAAGAAGAGCGGGAGGGGAAAGTGTGAGTGTGCTCTTGGGAGGGAGAACTGCCTCACTTTATAACATGCTTTATTTTTCTGGGTTAAAGTAATTGGCTTTGTAGAAAATTTGGAAATAGAGTATTGTTTACAAAGGAGAAAATAAAAAGCACCTTAGTAATTCCATCATTTCTAACATTTTGGTGTGTACCTTTCCAGTCTTTGTTCTACATGTGTATGCTCACACATGTGTATATGTTATTTTATAATTCTTTTAAAAAAATGGAGACATAATTACTATGCTGCTCTAAAAAGGAAGGAACTTTTACCATTTGCAACGGCATGGATGGAACTGGAGAGCATTATGCTAAGTGAAATAAGCCAGTCAATGAAGGAAAAATGCCACATGATCTCACTCATTCATGGATAATAGAGACCATTATAAACTTTTGAACAATAATAGATACAGAGGCAGAGCTGCCTCTAACGGATTGTCAAACTGCAGCGGGAAGGCTGGGGAGGGTTGGGGGGCAGGAGGTAGGGGGGTAAGAGATCAACTAAAGGACTTGTATGCATGCATATAAGCATAACCAATGGACATAAGACACTGGGGGATAGGGGAGGCTAGGGGACTGTCTACGGCGGGGGGATAAAATGGATACATATGTAATACCCTTTGTAATACTTTAAGCAATAAAAAAAAAAAATAAAAAAAAAATAAATAATCTCCCCCCCCCCCCAAAAAAAATGGAGACATAATTAACACAAACCAAAATGCACATCTTTAGTGTTAGGTTTGAAGACTTCTAACAACTTTAAGAGTCCATGTAATCATGCCCCAGAAAAGATAACAACCATTTCCATTTCCTAAAAAGTTCCCTCAAGCTCGTTTCCAGTCAACTCCATATCCCATCCATACCATAATCTGATTTCTAACATCGGTTTAGTTCACCTTTAGTTGGAGTTCATATAATTGGAATCATATAGTATGTCTTCTTTTGTGTGTCTGGTTTGTTTTTTGCTTATGTAACTCTGAGCTTCGTCCATGTTGTTGCATGTCAGTAGTTTGCTTTGTTCATTTTCATTGCTGAGCAGGATTCCGTTGCAAGGATAGGTGACAACTTGTTTATCCAGTCTCCACTATTGGATATTTGGGTCTGTCCAGTTTGGGCTATTATAGGTTGTTATAAATGTTCTTGGACAAGTCCTCATAAACACGTTTCCACATCTCTTGGGTAAATACCTAGTAGGGCAACTGCTATATTGTAAGACACTATTAAATCTTTTCTCAAAGTGCTTTTACCATATTACACTCCCACACCAATGTGAGAATCTTAGTTGTTCTGTATCTTCACCAACAGTCGGTGTTGGTAGTTTTTTTTTTATTATAGCCATTCTAGTGGGGGCAAAATAGTATTTCACTCAGATTTTAATATTTCTTTCCCTAATGAATAATGATGCTGAGCATCTTTTCCAGGTCTTCTTTTTTGAAATGTCCATGGAACGTATTTTTAAAAATCACCCACGTTTTAATGATTTCCCCTTTAAATGATTCTTTAAAACATGATTTTTAGAAAACTGCATAGTATTCCTTATATATGGATATACTATAATCTAATTCTTACTAAAGGACATTTATGTTGTTCTGAAAAGATGTTTTGCTATAGAATAAACTCTTCTGTACACAAATCATTGTTTGCAATGATTGCGTGCATTTATCCTTATAGTAAATTCCAGAAAATAAAACCAATCGTTTCCATATTATTTTATAACTAGAGGCCCGGTGCACAAAAATTTGTGCACTCGAGGCGGTTCCTCAGCCCGGCCTGTGCCCTCTCGCAGTTTGGGAACTCTCGGGGGATGACCACCTGCTGGCTTAGGCCCGCTCCCCGGGGGATTGGGCCTAAGCTGGCAGTCAGACATCCTTCTGTCAGCCCGGGAGCCCTCGGGGGATGTCCATTTGCCAGTGGGGAGCAGGCCTACGCTGCAGTTGGATATCCTGAGCACTGCTGAGGAGGCGGGAGAGGCTCCCACCACCACCACTGTATTGGTAGCCATCAGCCTGGCTTGTGGCTGAGCAGAGCAACCCCTGTGGGAGCACACTGACCACCAGGGGGCAGCTCCTGCATTGAGCATCTGGCCCCTGGTGGTCAGTGTGTATCATAGTGACGAGTCATTCCCAGTCTTTCTGCTGTTAGGGTCAGTTTGCATATTACCCTTTTACTATATAGGATAGAGGCCTGGTGCACGGGTGGGGGCCGGCTGGTTTGCCCTGAAGGGTGTCCAGGATCAGGGTGGGGGTCCCGCTGGAGTGCCTGGCCAGCCTGGGTGAGGGGCTGATAACTGTTTTCAGGCTGGCCACACCCCCTTTAGAGTTGGGGGTCCCCACTGGGGTGCCTGGCCAGTCTGGGTGAGGGGCTGGGGGCCATTTTCAGGCTGGTCAATCGCCCCGGGCGATGGAAGCTCCCAGCCTCTCCTTTTTTTTTATTCTGGGATTTATTTACCTTCTATAATTGAAACTTTGTAGCCTGGAGTGGAACTCAGAACGGGCCAGGGTGGGAGGGAGGGAAGCTTGGCTTCCTCCATCACCAGGGGCAACCAAGGCTCTAGCTCCATGGCCACAGCCGGCTGAAAGCAGGTATCTGGGGTTTATTTACCTTCTATAATTGAAACTTTGTTGCTTTGAGTGGAGCTCAGAGCTGGGGCCGTGGCAGGTGGAAGCTTGGCTTCCTCCATCATTGGGGCAACCAAGCCTCCTGCTTGCTCCAGCTCCGTGGCTGCTGGCCGCCATCTTGGCTGGGTTAATTTGCATATAGTCGCTCTGATTGGCTGGTGGGCGTGGCTTACGGTGTAGTGAAGGCACGGTCAATTTGCATGTTTGTCTTTTATTAGTGTAGATCATTGCTTTTGGGTGTATTTCTCCAATCAGACTGAGAATTGATGAGGATGAAGACTTCATCTTATTCATTTTTGTACACCAGGGGGATAGCAAGTTCTCAATAAATGTTTAATAAATTTTTGAATAAACTCTTGAGATATATTATATTATAGTAATTATATTATAGAAATTAGAAATATAAAACAATTATAGAACATTTTTTATGGAGGAATGGAGTCTAAGGATAATAAGTTAACACCATTTTAATCCTGTCATGTAAGTAATTACTAAATTAGTAATTAATTATTAATTAGTAATGAAATATTAAAGTCAGAAGAGTATATGGTAATAAATACGCCTGGTGAAGGTGGAAATGTAGTCCTGTGGAAAACTGGAAGGTAGCAATACCATGATAAATCACAGATATTATGATTGATATTTTAAAATTCTTGAGGCTGTGATTTGTTGCGTGCACACATACCTTGCCCAGGGATAAAAGGTCTAGAGAATGGGGGGATGATGGAAAGTGGTGGTCCAGAAGAACGAACAGTTTTCAGGGTGGATAGCTGAGCTGGTGCTGGCGATGGAGCTGGTGAGATAATGGGACTACTGAGTTGAGGGCTGTGCTGTAATTACATCAAGAAAATGGAACAGCACTTTAGTCAGGCTTTTTTCAAGTTTCCTTTGGACAAAAACTTTTATTCTTTTTGATTATAAATATAATACTACAATAATATATACTTGTTATTACAAAAATTAAAACATTATGGAAATTTATAATTTCCAACTCCCGAAGATAAGCACTGGTAACAGATTGTTTCTATGCATATGTATCCACACAGCCATGTTTTACAAAAATGAAAATAGACTGTACACCCTATTTTTGAATCTTTCTTTTGTACCTAGATGATAATATTGTAGATACTTCTTGATGAGAGAATATTTACATCAACCTCATTCTTTTTTTCACATTAACTGTTTTAACATTTCATTTTAAAACAATTCACCCCTGAAGAACAGTTGCAAAAATAGTACAATTCTCAGATTTTCCAAAGGTTAATATTCTATTATACTGGATTTATCATTTTTTTCTGAGCTTTTTGAGATCAATTGCTTACAACACCCCCTATCTTGAAATACCTTGTCTATTTCCTAAAAACACAAAAGTGCCACTAATTGTCACACTAATGTACTTCATAGAAAAAAAAAAATTGAACTAGTCCAGAATCCAAACTAGAATGGAGTGAAGTGTTGCATTTAGTTGCCATGTCTCTTTGATCTTCTTAAATCTGGAACAGAGCCCCAGTTTTATTTCTCTTTCATGGACTCTGACATTTCTGAAGGTCATTCTGAAGATCAGTTATTTTGTGAAATGTTCCTCAATTTTGGTTTGCCTGCTGTTTTCTTTTTTTTTGTTTTGTTTTCTTTTTTTAAAATATTTTTTATTGATTTCAGAGAGGAAGGGAGAGGGAGAGAGAGCTAGAAACATCAATGATGAGAGAGAACCACTGATCGGCTGCCTCCACTGGGGAACAAGCCTGCAACCGGAGCACACGCCCTTGACCGGAATTGAACCTGGGACCCTTCAGTCTGCAGGTTGAGGCTCTATCCACTAATGACTGCTGTTTTCTTATCAAAATGTTCACAATAGCCCTAACCAGTTTGGCTCAGTGGATAGAGCGTCAGCCTGCGGACTGAAAGGTCCCAGGTTTGATTGCAGGCAGTCAAGGGCATGTACCTTGGTTGTGGACACATCCCCAGTAGGGGGTGTGCAGGAGGCAGCTGATCCATGTTTCTCTCTCATCGATGTTTCTAACTCTCTATCCCTCTACCTTCCTCTCTATAAAAAAAAATCAATAAAATAAAAAAATGTTCACAATAACCCTGGCTAGATAGCTCAGTTGGTTAGAGCATCATCCCAATGTGCTAAGGTTGGGGTTTAGATCCCTGATCAGGGCACACAAGAATCGACCTACGAATGCATAAATATGTGGAACAACAAATCAATGTTCTCTTTCTCCTTTCCTCCCCGCCTCTCAAGTCAATTAAAAAGAAAAAAGTTCATGATATACATTTGGTGAGGGAATACCAGAGAAGTGATATTGTGTCCTTCTCAGTGCATCATATGAGAAGGAACATGCTGTCCATATGTCGTAACAGTACTGGTGATGTTTTTATTTCAACAGCTTGGTGAAGGTGGTGACTGATAGGTTTCTCCACTGTCAAATTACTATTTTTTTCCTTTCTAGTTATAAATGTATCTTGTGGGGAGATCATATCTCTGAACAGAGATTATTTTACTTCTCTTTCCCATTTGAATGTCTTTTATTTCTTTTTCTTGTCTAATTGCTCTGGATAGGACTTACAGTATGATGCTGCTTGAGAGAAGACACTTTGTATGATATCTACCTTTTAAAATTTATTGAACCCGGCCGGCATGGCTCAGTGCATCTCTCTCAGCACTGATCTTTCTCTCTCTCTTCCTCTGAAATCAATAAAATATTTTAAAAAATCTATTGAGACTTACTAGGTGGCTTAACATATGGTCTATCCTAGAAAATGTCCATGTCACCTAAGAGAATGTATATGGTGCTGCTATCCAGTAGTGTTCTCCATATGTCTGTTAGAACTAGTTGGTTTATTGTTCTTTATTTCCTTACTTATCTTCTGTCTGGTTATTCTAACCATTATTGAGAGTGGAGTATTAGAGTCTCCAAATATTATTGTAGAATTGTCTATTTCCCCTTTAAATGTGTAGGTTTTTGCTTCATGCATTTTGCTTGTCTATTATTAGATGCATGCTTATATTTGTTATATCTTATTGCTGACTTGAAACTTTTATTAGTATACTAGAGGCCTGGTGCACAAAAATTTGTGCACTCGGGGGGGAAAAGGAGGGGGTCCCTCAGCCCGGCCTGTGCCCTCTCGCAGTCTGGGACCCCTTGGGAGATAACGACCTGCTAGCTTAGGCCTGCTCCCGGGTGGCAGAGGGCAGGCCCAGTCCCTAGGTGCAGCCCCTGGTTGGGCTCAGAGCAGGGCCGATTGGGGAGTTGGTGCACCGCCACCTGTCATGCACGGAGCAGGGCGGATCGGGAGGTTGCGATGCCACCCTCAGTCACGCTCAGGGTAGGGCCGATTGGGGGTTGGGGCACCGCCCCATGTCACACTCAAGGCAGGGTCGATGGGGAGGTTGTGGCGCCACCCCCTGTCACGCACAGAGCAGGACCAATCCGGGGATTGGGGAGCTCCCCCCTGTCACGCACAGAGTAGGGCCGATAGGGGAGTTGGGGCACTGCCCCCTGTCACACACAGAGCAGGGTGGATCAGGGGGTTGGGGCGCCGCCCTCTATCACCCACAGAGCAGGGCCGATCAGGGGGTTGGGGCGCCGCCACTGTCACACTCAGGGCAGGGCTGATGGGGAGGTTATGGCTCTACCCCATCACACACAGAGCAGGGCCCGTGGGGGGTGGGGGGGTTGGGGCGCCGCCCTCTATCACCCACAGAGCAGGGCCGATCAGGGGGTTGGGGCACCGCCACTGTCACACTCAGGGCAGGGCCGATGGGGAGGTTATGGCTCTACCCCGTCACACACAGAGCAGGGCCCGTGGGGTGGGGGGGTTGGGGCGCCGCACCCTGTCACACACAGAGCTGCAGGGTGATCAGGGGGTTGGGGAGCTCCCCCTCATCAGGCACAGAGGAGGGCCGATCAGGGGGTTGGGGCGCCTTCCCCTGTCGTGAACAGAGCAAGGCCGATAGGGAGGTTGTGGCCCCGCCCCCTGTCACACACAGAGCCGCAGGGCGATCAGGGGGTTTGGGTGCTGCCCTCTGTCACACTGATCCCGGTGCTGGGAGGCATATTACCCTTTTACTATATAGAATAGAGGCCTGGTGCATGGGTGGGGGCCAGCTGGTTTGCCCTGAAGGGTGTCCTGGATCAGGGTGGGGGTCCCCACTGGGGTGCCTGGCGAGCCTGGGTGAGGGGATGATGGCTGTTTGCAGCTGGTCACACACCCTTCAGGGTGGGGGTCCCCACCGGGGTGCCTGGCCAGTCTGGGTGAGGGGCTGAGGGCTGTTTTCAGGCTGGCACTAAAGCTCCCAACTGCTCCTTTTTTTTTTTTTTTTTAAATTTTTTTTTATTCTGGGCCAGCTTTAGCTCTGAGGCTTGGCTCCAGCTCTGAGGCCTCAGCTGCTGAAAACAGGTATCTGGTTTGTTTCGGTTCTATAATCAAAACTCTGTATCAACTCCAGCTCTGAGATCCCAGCTCTCTGAAAGCTGGTTTCTGGGGTTTTGTTTAGCTTCTATATTTGTTACAATGTTTTTTAAACTGCAAGCTCAGAGGTCGGCAAGGCAGGTGGGGAATGCTGCAGTCCTCCGTCACTGAAGCAAGCAAGCCTCATGTTCAGTTTAAGCTGCCTGGCTGCCGGCCGCCATCTTGGCTGGCAGTTAATTTGCTTATCGCCCTGATTAGCCAATGGGAAGGGCAGCGGTCGTATGCCAATTACCATGTTCCTCTTTTATTAGATAGGATAATGTCCTTTGTATCTTGCAAACACTTTTGATCTACTATTATTTTTTTGCTACTATTTTTCTAAATGACTTAAAGTTCTTTTTTGTTCCTCATTTCCTGCACTACTACTGACTTCTTTTGTGATTACTTGACTTTTTTGTAGTCAAATGTTTAAATTCCTTTCTCATTTCTTTTTGTATATATTCCATATATTTTTTTTCTTTATGATTACCTTGGGGATCACACTTAATATCCTCTTTTGGCCCTAGCTGGTTTCAGCTCAGTGGCTAGACTGTCAGTTTGTGGACTGAAGGGTCCCGGGTTCAATTCCGGTCAAGGGCACATGCCCAGGTTGTGGGCTCGATCTCCAGCAGGGGGTGTGCAGGAGGCAGCCAATCAATGATTCTCTCTCATCATTGATGTTTCTCTCTCTTCCTCCCTCCCTCTCTGAAATCAACATACATATATTAAAATAAAACAAAAAAAATCCTCTTTTGGTTGATGGTGTTATAAAATTACATTTTATACACTATATGCTCCCAAACAACCCAATAATACTTTTTTTTTTTTTTAAACTCACCTGAAGACATGCTTAGAGGGAAGGAGAGAGGGAGAGAAGCATTGATTGGTTACCTTCTGTACACTAATTCTTTTAAGTGCATTAGTCTCTTAAATAATGTAGGAAACAAAATGAGGAGTTACAAACCAAAGTTACAAAAATACTACCTTTTAGATAACTTTAAAAAATCGAGTCTCTTAAATCATGTACAAAGCAAAAAGTAGACTTACAAACCACTAGTATCACATTATTAGCTTTTATAATTGCCCATGAATTTAACTGAGAGCTCTATTTCTTCAATATGCCTTTGTGTTGCTGCCTAATGTCCTTTCATTTCACTCTGCAGGACCCCTTTGCAAATTTCATGCAGGGTAGGGCTCAGCTTTTGTTTATCTGGAATTCTGAATTTTCCCCTTACTTTTGAAGGAAAGTTTTGCCAGGTGAAGTATCTTTTTTTTTTTTAAATATATTTTTATTGATTTAGAGAGGAAGGAAGAGGGACAGAGAGAAACATCAATGGTGAAAGAGAATCATTGATTGGCCACCTCCTGCATGCCCCCTACTGGGGATAGAGCCTGTAACCTGGGCTCAAACTGTGACCTCCTGGTTCATAGGTTGACGCTCAACTGCTGGGCCAGATGAAGGATCTTGATTGGCAGTTTTTCTTCTTTTTGCTAATCCTCATCAAGCATATTTGTTTCTATTGATTTTTTTAGAGACAGTGGGAGGGAAGGAGAGAGGGAGAGTGAGGGAGGGAGAAAGAGAAATATCTATGTGAGAGAGACATATCAATTGCTTCCTGTATGTGCCCTAACTGGGGCTGGGGGTTGAACCTGCAATGCAGGTACGTGCCCTTGAGTGGGAATTGAACCCAAGACCCTTTGGTGCACAGGCTGATATGCTAACCGAGAAACACTGGCAAGGGCCAGTTCCTTTATTTAGCATTTTGAATATACTGACCTGCTGCCGCTAGCCTCCAAAGATTCTGATGAGAAATCTGATTATCTTTTTGAGGCTCCCTTTATATGATGAGTCATTTCTCTCTTGCTGCTTTTAATATTCTGTTTGTCTTCGAAAAGATTTATTATGTGTCTCAGTATAAGTCTCTTTGAGTTCATCTTAGAGTCTGTGGAGTTGCTTAACAATTATATTCATAGTTTTTTTAAAAATCAAATTTTAGAAGTTTTAAGCCATTATTGCCACAAATATCCTCTGACCCTTTCTCTCTTCTCCTGGATGCCCACAATATGTATGTTGGTCCATTTGATGTTGTCACACAGGTCCCTTAGGCTGTTTACTTTTCTTCATTTTTTTTTCCCTGTCTGTTCCTCTGACTTGGTATTTTCCACTGTACTATTTTCAAGTACACTGATTCTTCCTTCTGCCGGCTCAAATCTGCCACTGAATTCTTCTAGTGAATTTTTTCATTTCAATTACGGGATTTTCAACTCCAGAATTTACTTTTGGTTTCTTTCTAGGTTTGCTGTCTTTATTGATATTTCCATTTTGTTCATACATTTCCTTTCTCCAAATCACCCTTTAGTTCTTCAAGCACCCTTCAGACAGCTGTTTTTAAGCCTCTGTCTAGGTCCTAGACCAGGGGCCCTCAAACTTTTTAAACAGGGGGCCAGTTCACTGTCCCTCAGACCGTTGGAGGGCCGGACTATAGTTTAAAGAAAAACTATGAACAAATTCCTATGCACACTGCAAATATCTTATTTTGAAGTAAGAAAACAAAACAGGAACAAATACAATACTTGTATTTGCATGTGGCCCGTGGGCCGTAGTTTGAGGACCCCTGTCCTAGACTCTAGGAGATCTGCCATCAGATCATTTTCAGGGACAGTTTCTGTTGATGTATTTTTTTTCCTCTGAATGAGCCATAATTTCTTGTTTTTTTGTATGTCTTGTGGGTTTTTTTGTTTGTTTAAAAGTAGATATTTGACTCTGATAATGTGGTAAGAATGGAAATCAGATTCTCCCATTTTCTCAGGGTTTGCTGGGATTCTTTTTGTTATTGTTTTTGTTTATTGATTGTTGCCAGCTGTTTCAGTGCCAAGGTCAGCCTGATAGCTAATTTTACGGTCTTCCCAGGGTTTTATGGAGCCAATGTGGAATATCAAGACTATTTCCAGTTTTTCAATGTTACAATAGGGAAGAAAAAAATATCCGTGTACACATATTTTTGTATGCTTATTCCACAATTTTTACTGGACAAAATTTTAAGAAGTGAATTTGTGGACCAAAGGCTATGTACCTACACCACAATTTGGAAAAATGTCTCCAAAAAGAGTTGTAGTAATTTACAGTACCACCAAGAGTGTACAAGAGTGTGTAACTTCCTATCTCTGCTGACAGTGCAAATTAGTAATCTTTCTAAATTTTCCCAATTATATAAAAAATAACTTTACATTTCATCTGTTTAATGGCCTTTGGCTGTAGTTTGTGAGATAGCCTATAAATGATCTTTGACTTTTTATTCTGCTATGATTTTTTCATGTGCATTGTACATATTTTTTGTATAATCTTTAAAAAATATCTTTCAAAACCTTTTAATGTGGTAAACTTTCAAATATATAGAGGTGTAGATAGATGAGTATAACAAACTTCCATTTCTCCATCATCCAACTTTGTGCTTTCTCCTGCTGTTTTTTCCCTAAAGTATTTAAAGCAAGTCTCAGATATCACAGCATTGCACTTGAAAATATTTTAGTGTATAAATATTTCTAAGAGATAAAACTATTTAAAAAATAACACCATTAATCATACTAAAAATTAAAATGTTTAAATACTCGCTTTTTGTCCAAAAACATCTTTTGACTGTATCAATATCTAAGAAAGATCCATATGTTGCATCTGATTATTATATCTTTTGAGTCTCTTTTAATCTATAGCAGACTCAGCCTTCATTTCAAAATGCCTCTTATCTGTTAAAAAAATATGGGGCCAATTTGTCTAGTAAAATAAGGGCATGATATCATATAAGTTGTTTTTTTTTTTTCTTCCTGGATTTTCTGTAAATTATTAGCTCAACTTAGAGGCTTGATTAGATTCAGGTTCAAGTTTTTTTTTTTTTTTTTTTTTTTTTTTTTTTTAATAAGAGCACATCATGGGATAATGTATATTTCCTCTACACCATATCAGGAGGCAAGTAAGTTTGGTTGACCCACTTTTAGTGATGCTATGAATGATCAGTTACTTCAAGTGTCGTCTGCCTCATCTATCCATTTTAAAGTTTCCCATAGCCTTTTCCTAAAGTTTCTGGCATTTGCTGATTATTTTTTCTTTTTAATATGTTTTTATTGATTTTAGAGAGAGATGAAGGGAGAGAAAGTGAGAGAGAGAGAGAAAGAAAGATCGATTGGCTGCCTCCTGCATGCGCCCTGACCAAGGCCTAAGCCCACTACTTGGGCATGTGCCTTGACTGTGAACTGAATTGGTAACCTTGTGGTACATGGGAAGATGCTCAACCAACTGAGCCACACTGGCCTGATGGTTTTTTCTTCATCCATTATTTTAATAGGATTCCATAATGGTGATTTTAAATTCTACCACTGCTTTTACATTTATTAATTGTATTTCTCCTATGATGAACAGCATTCCCTCATCAACTTTCTGGTTACACTAAAATGCAGTTTATATGAAAAAGTAGGATAACGGCATAATTCTTTTTCTTTATCAAATTTTAGATCTAATTTATCTTCTGATTAAAAATTTTTTTGAATATGCAAAAGTTGGGAAATAATATTTAAATGTTGAAAAAATGTTCTGGATATAAGAAGTATTCAAACTTCTTTACTAATCTGTTTGAGGTTTCAAATTCAGTATTAAGGTTTTTAGGTCAATCTTCTGTGACTAAAATATTGAAAGTATTAAAATTAAGCATCTTACCTGAACAATATTGTCTACATTGCTAAATTCCACACACTTCTGTCCTCTCTGGTGATCACAGTAATATTTGTTTTGTTTCCACTGCGGGGGTGAGTGGGCACGAGACTGTGGATTGTTTGGTACATTAAGCTGCATCATCACCATTCCTCCACTAGGTGGTGGAGGTGGCACAGCTGAAAATCAGAATTAGGATACTACATTAGCAAACAGCATCTTCAAAGACCAAGATAATAGCAATAATTTTACATTTCTGAACAAAATTTTACTATAATATATGTAACATAGATTTAAACCCTAATGTTTCTTGCAAAAAGTGTTGTTTAAAATGGCATTAAAGTGGACTCTGTAGACCTAAAATATCTCACTTATCCTGAAACCAACAAGTCTATAGTTATTCAGAAAAGTCCAATTATCTATTCCAGAAACTAGTGAAGAGTAGCACAATTGAGATATGATATATAAAAGTGCTTAATTAAAAAAAACTGAATTAATTGCCCGGCTGGGGTGTGGCTCAATGGCTGAGCATCGACCCAGGAACCAAAGGTCACAGGTTCCATTCCTGGTCAGGGCACATGCCCGGGTTGTGGGCTCAATCCCCAGTGAGGGGCGTGCAGGAGGCAGCTGACCAATGATGTTTCTCTCTCATCAATGTTTCTATCTCTCTGTTCCTCTTCCTTCCCCTCTCTCTAAAACTCAATAAAGCACTAAAAAAATAAAAAATAAATTTTAAAACAGGCATTTTTATAAATACAAAGAAAACTGGGAAAAAATAACCTACAGAAACTTTGACATACAGTAGAAAAGTTATTTTCTAGTAAATCGATTTCATGCAGTATAAAAGTTTGGGACTGGAATTAATTAACAAAGCACAATTTTAGTACCCTGAAATGTCCTATGACTCCAGGAAAATTTAAGTTCTTTTATTATGTTTTCCCATCTGAAAAAGGAGGCTAGAAAGACCTCCTTGGCTGGCTTTAAAGAGCTGTGATGATTACATATATGTCATATATGTCAAAACACCTTGCTAAATGTACTGTAGAGATAAAAGGACTATTAATTATAGCTATTTCTTATCGGATTTATTTCTTTTGTGTACCAGTACTGCAGCATTGCTGGTATTAGGCACATAATCTGCCTGCCACTCACCATTTCAGTGTAAGGTAAGGGAGGATCCTGTGTCCTAGAAGGGCCATAGTTTGCACTGCAGTAACCATGGTAGTTCCAGTTCCCTGGAAATAGAACCAACCTGACCTGGCTAGGCAAACCACAGAAGGGCTGACTGCTTAAGGACATCTCAAAGTTATCCTCAGCTATAGCAGCCTATGTAGATGCAGCCACTATTGGTCATTTATTTAATAATCTTTCTTGTTTCTCATAGACTACATGTTAATAAATCCTTACAATAAATAAGATGTTATGATAAAGTATTGTTTAAAACGCTGGGGAAGTCTTTGTAGAAGAGGTAATTTTTGAGTAAAAATTTAAGGATGAGCAGGATTTTGGCAAACAGAGGATGGTGGATAGACACTCTCTAGGAAGAGGGAAGAATAGGCACAAAAGTACCTTTGGCATAAAAAAGCATAGAGTATTCTGGAAACAAAGTTCTGCATAAATTGAGCATGTAAGTATAAATAGGAGGCAAACTTGCTAGAGTTTAGATAGAGAATTTATGCAAATTTTTTATTCAGAGAAATGGCATGAAGAGACTTCTGTTTCAGGATAATAATTACAATAATTTTTGAACTGTCTGTATATGTGCTTGAGGAAGAGAAAAGCTGGGTGTAGGGGAAAAATGAAATAAGCAAAAGCACCTGATTACTGCAAATAAAACATGAAAAGAATTGACCAAAAGCAGCAGCAGTGGGGAAGGAAAGACAGTAACAGATCTGTGGAAATCATGAACATGAAAAGGGAGAACAGAGAGAGATAATTATGACTTTGAGCTTTGCTTTAGTTTATAGATAGGTAAGGAGAAATAGTAAATCTGAAGTCCCTTTGACACATCTGGGTTGGAATGTTCAGTAGATAACTGGCTATATGGTTGTGTCTCAGCAGAAATACGATTAGGGAAGTGTTGGCAAAAAGCAGTAGTTGAAGCCTAGGAGGTGTTGGATTACTTAGGAAGACCTTGAGGAGGAGCCAGGGTGCGCCTAGGAGAGGATCCTAGAGAACATCATTATCCGAGAGGCAAGGAAGGAAGAGCCCGAGGAGAAGAACAGGACAGCAGTGTGCTAATGGCAGCAGGAGGAAGGAAGTAGACTGAGCCTGCCAACTCCGATTTCACGTGGTGCCTTAAATATCTTAGGTATACCTCAGCACGTAGCAAGCTGAAACCTTTTTCAAGAAGTGCCTAAGAAACTTAATTTAATTTTTCCTCAAGTGAAAAACCATCATCCTTTTGTTCAATTATCTGTTCATACCTGCACACTGGTGGCTTTGAAGCTGCTGGGAATTACAGGGTGAAGTAGTTCGAGGAAACTGTACTTGTTCTGATCCTGGATGTTGTAAGTAACCTACTGATGAGCTAAGGAGGAAAAAAAGTAAAACAAACACAGAAGCACAGCATATTGAGACGGAGATGACTGTAAGGGTGCTTGGAACAAACAGTCCTACAAATTTATTAAATGAAATTATTCTTCAAATTGATTAGCAGTAAAAGTCAAATGCAACTCTTTTCTCTGTGAGTTATAATTATCTTTTTTTGGGGGGGTGAGGGCATGTGCCGGGGGGTAGGGGAGGCTGGGGGAAGGTCAATGGGGAAAAAAAGGAGACATATGTACTACTATTTGTAATACTTTAAACAATAAAATAATTAAAAAAATTATCTTTTGGATAATTATCTTTTAGATAATTATCATGTTTATTGCAATAATACCAATTTTTGAAACTAGGAAAAAAACAACTAATTCCACTACTCTTATTCCTTTACAAATTATTCTAAATATACCTTTTGTATTGTTCTAATAATTACTTAAAAATAACTAACTTCATAAAATAAAAAGGTAATTTATTTGGATTTCAGTAAGCTGTATTTTAGAAAATAGAATAGGTAGTTTGACAATGACCAGACTCAGAAAAAATATTATATTGTTTAAAAATGTACTATCTGAGAATAAAGCAAACAATAGAACATGATTCTGACATACTCTAACCTAAATACTAACAAAAACAAAAAAGGTGGTTAGCATAAAACCATTAAGTTATTGCCATATTTGTCAACAATAAGTCTTTTAGAGTCTAATATGCAATTTCTCATAGTAAGTCTTCAGTTTTCTTTTTATAGTAAATTCAGGAAGAAAGTTTCAAATCAAAGAGAGGTACTATTAATTCTTTCTGAGAATTCTCAAGGAGTCAGAAATCTTAATCCTATCCTTCCTATATAATAAAGAGGTAATATGCAAATTGCCCATCACTCCAACACACAAGATGGCCACCCCCATATGGACACAAGATGGCCTGCAGGGGAGGGCAGTTGGGGGCGACCAGGCCAGCAGGGGAGGGCAGTTAGGGGCGACCAGCTGGCAGGGGAGGGAAGTTAGGGGTGACCGGGCCAGCAGGGGAGCAGTTAGGTGTCGATCAGGCTGGCAGGGGAGCGGTTAGGGGGTGATCAGACTGGCAGGCAGAAGCGGTTAGGGGCAATCAGGCAGGCAGGCAGGTGAGCGGTTAGGAGCGAGTGGTCCTGGATTGTGAGAGGGATGTCCCATATTAGAGAGGGTGCAGGTTGGGTTAAGAGACGCCCCCACCTCCCGTGCACAAATTTCATGCACCAGGTCTCTAGTTGTAATATAAACCCTATTATTTACCACTCTTTTTTCATCATTTAAATAAACTTTCTTTACATAGTATTATTTCTGAACCTAGCTTTAACAGCTTTTTAATTTACATTTCATGTAATGCATTAAAATTACTACATTAGATCCAACTACTGAATTATAGGTAATACAGGGAGACATATTAAAAAACAGCATGATGACAAAATTAGGAAAATCCAGACTTTGGGACACTCTACAAATGTGTAAAAACACAAGCAATATGTATGGGGCAGTTGGAAATATCTATTAACTGGGTATTTGATATAATTAAGAAATTGTTAAAATTTTAAAGATGTGAAAAATATTATAATTATGTGGGTTTTAAAAAACCTTCAGTAGCCTAGGCCGGAGGGCTCAGTTGGTTAGAGCATCATCCCAATACACCAAGGTTGGGGCTTTGATCTGAGTCAGGGTACATACAAGAATCAACCAATGAATGCATGAATAAATGGAAAAACAAAGTTTTGCTTCTCTCTCTTTGCTCCCCATATCTAAAAACAATAAATAAATATTTTAAAAAACCACACGTTTTAGGGATATTTATACTGAAATACTCACGAATCAAATAATATGAAATCTGGATTTTTTTCAAAAGAATATAGGAGGAAGATGAAATAGAAGTTTATATGAAAAGAGATTAATCATTAGTAAATAACTGTAGAAGCTAAGTGACGAGTACATAGAAGATGAGTACACTCTCATCCTATCTAATAATAGACAAACACGGTAATTAACCATACCTCCGACATGCTTCCCAATGGCTAATCAGGGCGATATGCAAATTAACTGCCAACCAAGATGGCGGCCAGCAGCCAGGCAGCTGAAGCGAACAGGAGGCTTGCTTGCTCCAGTGATGAAGGAAGCCAAGGTTCCCCGCCTGCCGCTGCCAGCCTCTGAGCTGCACTCTAAGAAACAATGTTGCAATTATAGAAGCTAAACAAACCCCAGAAACCTGCTTTCAGCCAGCCGAGCCTCAGAGCTAAAGCCAGCTCTCAGTTCCAGTGACAGCCATAGAAGGAAAATAAATCTCAGAATAAAAAAAAAAAGAAAAAAAGGAGAGGTTGGGAGCTTCAGTCACCCACCAGGCTGATAACAGCCCCCAGCCCCTCACCCAGACTGGCCAGGCACCCCAGTGGGGACCCCCACCCTGAAGGGGGTGAGACCAGCTGCAAACAGCCATCATCCCCTCATCCAGGCTGGCCAGGCAGCCAAGCGGGACCCCACCCTGATCCAGGACACACTTCAGGGCAAACCAGCCGGCCCCCACCCGTGCACCAGGCTTCTATCCTATATAGTAAAAGGGTAATATGCAAACTGATCCTAACAGCAGAAAGGGTGGGAATGACTGGTCACTATGACACACACTGACCACCAGGGGGCAGACGCTCGATGCAGGAGCTGCCCTCTGGTGGTCAGGGCGCTCTCACATGGGAGGAGCTCTGCTCAGCCACAAGCCAGGCTGATGCTACCAGTACAGCGGTGGTGGTGGGAGCCTCTCCTGCCTCCTCAGCAGTGCTAAGGATGTCCGACTGCAATTTAGGCCTGCTCCCCACTGGCAAGTGGACATCCCCCGAGGGCTGCCGGGCTGCCAGAAGGATATCTGACTGCCAGCTTAGGCCCAATCCCCCCGGGGAGCGGGCCTAAGCCAGCAGGTGGTCATCCCCTGAGGGGTCCCAGACTGTGAGAGGGCACAGGCTGGGCTGAGGGACCCCCCCCCAGTGCACAAATTTTTGTGCACCGGGACTCTAGTCCTATATAGTAAGAGAGAAATATGCAAATTAGGCCAGGACATCACAACCAGCTCAGAGCATGCCCCCAGCCCCAGTGGATACACACCAAACACCAGGGCTAGGGGCGGGCTCCAAGTGGCCATGGCACAGCTCGGGGGCCCAGCTCTGAGGCCATTCCTGCTGGGGGTTCGCGGGCAGGCATGCTGTGCCGCCTGCCCTGGGAGCAAGGCCCCCAGTGGACCTGCCCAGGGGGGCATGCTCTGAGCCATGCTGCAGCGAGAACCAAGGCCCCCAGCGGACCCGCCAAGGCGGGGTGTGCTCTGAGCTGCCGCGGGCCTAAGCCGTCAGTAGGATATCTCCTGAGGGCTCCCAGACTGTAAGAGGGGGCAGGTTGGGCTGAGGGACACCCACCCAGTGCACGAATTTTGTGCACTGGGCCTCTAGTTATAAATATTTAAAAGTGTCCACAATAAAATGTTATGAAATGATTCTCTGATTCAGGTAATAATTCTTCAATTAATAAGAATTACAGTTCTATTGTTTTTTAGTGGCAGTAACTCAGTGTGGTTCAATAAAAGGTAAAAAGAAAGAAGTGTAAAGGGAAGATTTCATAAAACGTAAGTTTGGACCATATGACAAAATATAAAAATAGTACTTTTTGAAATTAATGTTAATTATGATTGGACTGTGTTTATGTGAGAATTAGCTACCTGTGGAAATAATACAGCAGTTTGACAATTTGTAAATTTGGCATTACTGGAGAGAATAGAAAATTTCGCCAAAAGCTGAAAGGATTTTTTGGTTCTGTTCTAACTGGGGTAAATGTACCCTTGAGCCAGGCAGTGCTTCCCACCCTGATCTTTTTCACTAAACACATTCTAATGGCCTAATCAAGTTATGAGACACATGGGTGATAGGAGGTCACCAAGAATAGGACTGAAGGGTTCTGGGCTCAATTCCGGTCAAGGGCACATGCCTGGGTTGTGGGCTCGACTCCTCAGTGGGGGGTGTGCAGGAGGCAGCTGATCAATGATTCTCTCTCATCATTGATGTTTCTGTCTCTCTCTCCCTTCCTCTCTCCAAAATCAATTAAAAAAATAAAAAGCCACGAAAAAAAAAAAAGGAAAATGAGTCAGTAGCCACTGGGATTGTAAATCAAAGGAAGATTTTATCAAACGGTACCAAGGACCCTAAAAAGCAGTTATATCTTGGAAGCAACCCAAGTGCCCATCAACAGGCGACTGAATAAAAAAGCTGTGGTACATATATACAATGGAATATTACTTGCTCATAAAATAGAATGAAATCTTACTATTTACAATAGCATGGATGCACCTAGAGGATAGTACTATGTTCAGTGAATATGTCACCCAACTCAGAGAAAGACAAATACCATATTTCACTTATATGTGAAATCTAAAGAACAAAATAAATGAACAAGACGGAAACAGACTCAGACACACAGAGAGAACTGCTGGTTGTCAGAGGGGAGGGGGGTTTAGGATGGGTGAAAGAGGGAAGGGATTAAGAAGCACAATTGGGCCAAAACCGGTTTGGCTCAGTGGATAGAGCATCGGCCTGCGGACTGAAGGGTCCCGGGTTCGGTTCCGGTCAGGGGCATGTACCTGGGTTGCGGGCACATCCCCAGTGGGGGGTGTGCAGGAGGCAGCTGGTCGATGTTTCTCTCCCATCGATGTTTCTAGCTCTCGATCTCTCTCCCTTCCTGTCTGTGAAAAATCAATAAAATATAAAAAAAAAAAAAAAAAAAAAAGAAGCACAATTGGTAGCTACAAAATAGTCAAGGAGATGTAAGTAAAGCATAAGGAATATAGTCAATAATATTGTGATGACTATGTATGTTATCAGCTGGGGTACTGGAAATATCAAGAGGAACACTATGTAAAGTATATGACTGTTTAACCACTAAGCTGTACACCTGAAACCAATACAAAATAACATTGAGCCCTAGCTGGTTTGGCTCAGTGTTTAGAGCAGGGGTCCTCAAACTTTTTAAACAGGGGGCCAGTTCACTGTCCCTCAGACTGTTGGAGGGCCAAACTATAGTTTAAAAAAAAACTATGAACAAATTCCTATGCACACTACACATATCTTATTTTGAAGTAAAAAAACAAAACGGGAACAAATACAATATTTGTATTTGCATGTGGCCTGTGGGCCGTAGTTTGAGGACCCCTGGCTTAGAGCGCTGGCCTGTGGACTGCAGAGTCTCAGGTTCGATTCTGGTCAAGGGCATATGCCTGGGGCACGCAGGAGGCAGCCAATCATGATTCTCTCTCATCATCAATGTTTTTATCTCCTTCTCTCCCCCTTCCTCTCTGAAATCAATACAAATATATTAAAACAAACAAACAAACAAAAACAACAAAATAACATTGAAAGAAAAAAATTAGAAAAACTGTTTTTATTTACTTCAGAGAGAAGGAAGAGGGAGAATGAGATAGAAATATCAATGAGGAGAATCACTGATCAGCTGCCTCCTGCACGCTTCCTATTGGGGATTGAGCCTGCAACCCAGGCATGTGCTGTGAATGGGAACTGAACCGTGATCTCCTGGTTCATGGGTTGGCACTCAACCACTGAACCACACCAGCTGGGCAGAAAAACAAACAAACAAACAAACAAACCCCAACAACACCATATCTTTAACCTGTTAATTACCCTCTAAGGACTCTATGCCATGGAAGAAATTCAAGTTGCACTGAAGATGAATCAATAAAGTGAAAAAAAAAAGGGATATGTCATACATGTCTATAACAGGCTAAATAAATTCTTGCATATTCATAAAATTGAGCAGTGTAATAATTAAAAGCTATATTTACAAAGAAAATTTTAATGACACGGGAAAACACGGTATCAAATGAATAAAAAAAATATATAAAATATATCCAATAGAATCTCAACTATGTTAAAATTATATATGAAAAGAAAAAAGACTAACAGAAAAATCTGAATATGAAAACAGTAGTCAATTTAGGGTTATGGAACTATGGCTGATTCTTTTTTTTAATTCTTGATAATTTATACTTTTAAAATTTTTTTTCCAAAGAGGCATGCATATATTTTGTAATTATAAAAAAATAAACACTAAAAATATTCTATGACAACTGCCTGAAAAGTTACTTTTAAATGTTGTATCAGTGATTTAATTTTAACTAATAATCTGAATCTCCTTCAGAAATCTTTAACAGATGGCAGGGAGTGTGGTGAGGAGAGCAATACTGATTTTCTGCAATATAAACCTTCATTTAATTTGAGGGTCAGATGCTCAGCCAGGCTTGCTGTCTTGGGAAGAATATACTAGCTTTCTGCCTTATAAGCTCTTTGTAAATCAAGGTGATTTCTACATTGTAAATTTTTGTGATAAGGATATCTATTTAGGACAATATAAATAAACTTTCAACTATTTAGAATTTGTTCAAACTATATATTCAATTAATGAAATTAATGTCAAATGAAACTTTTATTGGAAAATTTTTGGATTTTTCCCTTAAACGCAAATGGCCCATTTTTCTGGGCTTTCCAGTTAAATGCTCAAATTTACAGAAATATTTACTTATAGTTCACCTATTCCCAAATGTGAAATATTTTTAAAAACTGAATAGACTTAAAACCAGAAAAATACTTAACAAAACAAAAAGGAGTTGGGACATGTGGGACAAGATTGTTGCTTTTACTGAGAACTCCAATCTATCTCTGTGTTTCCTGACAGCCAAGATAAAATGGTGGACCCAGAGGATTCTACAACTCTGCCAGAATGATAAAGGAAGAAAGCATTTAAGCCTTTGGCAGGTGCTAGACTACAGACATATCCTAATTGTATTCTATAATTATGCTGAATTTAAAGCAAATAGTTAATCATAGAGGAATCTAGTCCTTTGAAACAAGATATAAGACACAGTTCATATTTTACTAGGGACCTGAGGGGCTGGGTGGAAATCTTGCTTAAGAGAGGACAATCTCCTATTAAATAATAGGTAGAATGCAGAAGTACCTGCAGTAAGTGTTCACATTTTCCCTAAAAATGAACTTTACATTTGTTAAGTACTTGTGTGAGACCCAAGGGTCTATACTACACATTTCACATAAAAGATGCCTTTGGCTTGAGAACTGTAAAGGCAGCTATTTTTTTTATTACTTGTTAATCCTTACCTTAGGGTATTTTTTCCATTGATTTTTTTAGAGAATGAAAAGGAGGGAGGGAAGGGAATGAGGGAGAGGGAGAAGGAGAGGGAGAGAGAATTTGAGAGACACACATCAACTGGTTGCCTCCCACAGGCACCATGACCAGGGTCAGGGGTCAAACCTGCAACCTAGGTAAATGCCCTTGACCAGGAATAGAACCTGGGACCCTTTGGTGTGAGGGACAATGCCCTAACCACTAACCACACTACCAAGGGCAGGGCAGCTACTAAACACATTCAATCACAATGTTATCCCTGGTGCTCCTGGGATTTTGAGAGGGGCCATATTCTGACTGACACAGTAGAATGAACCAGTTAACATCAAAAGCAGTTGTCAGTGGGTCTATTGGATATATAACTTCAGTAGTGCACTGAAGTGGTGGAAAACATCTCTCCAGTATAGTTGATCCTAAGCTGCTCTTTTGGAAATAATTTAGCTACTTATTAAGTCGCTTCCTGAGTGAGGCCATAAAAATGCCTTGGCAATGAGGACACTACTTATACGACTAAGAACAGACATCCAATTCCCCAAACAGCTTCGCCAAATCTTTTATGCATAATTTCAAAAGACAGGATGCCATAATACTATAATTTCATTTCTTTGAATTAAAATTTCACCTATTACAGAATGACTTCTGGCATAACAGCATGAGTTCTGTTAACCTGCACCCCAGTGAAACTGGTGAAAACTATAAAAATGCAACTACTTAAAGCCTCTGAAAATGGACCACAGGATGAACACCTTTAAATAAGAACACCTTTAAAAACATGATTAGAAACGTGGGTCTTATATTTGAACCAAGATGCTTCCTTTGG
Source organism: Myotis daubentonii (assembly GCF_963259705.1). Classification (NCBI taxonomy): domain Eukaryota; kingdom Metazoa; phylum Chordata; class Mammalia; order Chiroptera; family Vespertilionidae; genus Myotis; species Myotis daubentonii. Next base: position 77,250,039 of record NC_081846.1, read on the forward strand.
TCCCTGCAAGCTTCATTAACGTAGAGTCTACTCCAGACAACTTGTAGCCAGGAACACAGAGCTCCCTCTCCCACAGCACACAAAGGGCTTTCTTTCTAGAAGTAATATGTCAGCTTTGTCCTCCTGCCTCCAGGTACCTGTTGTTGAAGTTGATAGATGGGAACTCTTTTTCTCCCAACCCCTACTTAGGAAACAAGGTCTATTGACATACTGAGATATGACATACTGGGAATACTTGGGCCCTGATTTGGGGGGGGGGGGGGAAGAGAGAGAAAGAAACACATCGATTGGTTGATATATATATATATATATATATATATATGTATGTATGTGTGTGTGTGTGTGTGTGTGTGTCCTATCTAATAAAAGAGAAACATGGTAATTGGCCATACGTCCGCTACCCTTCCCATTGGCTAATCAGGGTGATATGCAAATTAACTGCCAGCCAAGATGGCGGCCAGCAGCCAGGCAGCTTGAAGTTAACATGAGGCTTGCTTGCTTCAGTGACGGAGGACTCCAACGTTCCCTGCCTGCCGCTGCTGGCCTCTGAGCTTGCAGTTTGAAACATTGTTACAAATATAGAAGCTAAACAAAACCCCAGAAACCTGCTTTCAGCCACCTGGGATCTCAGAGCTGGAGCTGATACATTGTTTCGATTATAGAACCCAAACAAACCAGATACCTGCTTTCAGCAGCAGAGGCCTCAGAGCTGGAGCCAGAGCTAAAGCTGGCCCAGAATAAAAAAAGAAAAAAGAAAAAAAGGAGCAGTTGGGAGCTTCAGTCACCCACCAGCCTGAAAACAGCCATCAGCCCCTCACCCAGACTGGCCAGGCACCCCAGTGGGGACCCCCACCCTGAAGGGTGTGTGACCAGCTGCAAACAGCCATCATCCCCTCACCCAGGCTGGCCAGGCACCCCAGTGGGGACCCCCACCCTGATCCAGGACACCCTTCAGGGCAAACCAGCCGGCCCCCACCCATGCACCAGGCCTCTATCCTATATAGTAAAAGGGTAATATGCCTCCCAGCACTGAGATCAGTGTGACAGGGGGCAGTGCCCAAATCCCCGGATTGCCCTGTGGCTCTGTATGTGACAGGGGGCGGGGCCACAACCTCCCTATCTGCCCTGCTCTGTTCGGGACAGGGGAAGGCACCCCAACCGCCTGATCAGCCCTGCGGCTCTGTATGTGACAAGGTGTGGCGCCCCAACCCCCCCTCCTCCCCCCACGGGCCCTGCTCTGTGTGACGGGGTAGAGCCATAACCTCCCCATCGGTCCTGCCCTAAGTGTGACAGGGTGCGGTGCCCCAACCCCCTGATCGGCCCTGCTCTGTGCGTGACAGGGGGGAGCTCCCCAAACCCCTGATGGGCCCTGCTCTGTGCGTGACAGGGTACAGAGCCCCAAGCCCCCTGATGGGCCCTGCTCTGTGCATGACAGGGGGGAGCTCCCCAACCCCCTGATTGGCCCTGCTCTGTGCGTGACAGGGTACGAAACCCCAACCCCCCTGCTCTGTGCGTGACAGGGGGCAGCGCCCCAACCCCCGGATTGGCCCTGATCTGTGCGTGACAGGGGGTGGTGCCGCAACCTCCCCATAAACCCTGCCTTGAGTGTGACAGGGGACGGTGCCCCCACCCCCAATCGGCCCTACCCTGAGTGTGTCTGAGGGTGGCATCGCAACCTCCCGATCCGCCGTGCTCTGTGCATGACAGGAGGCGGCTCCTCAACTCCCCAATCGGCCCTGCTCTGAGCCCGACCAGGGGCTGCACCTAGGGATTGGGCCTGCCCTCTGCCACCCGGGAGCAGGCCTAAGCCAGCAGGGCGTTATCTCCCGAGGGGTCCCAGACTGCAAGAGGGCACAGGCCGGGCTGAGGGACGCCCCCCTCCTCCCCGAGTGCACAAATTTTTGTGCACTGGGCCTCTAGTATATATATATAAATAATATGTCCCAACAGGGGAATGAACCCACAACCCAGGTACGTGCCCTTGACTGAGAATCTAACCCAAGACCCTTCAGTGCGCAGGCTGATGCTTGGCTACTGAGCCACACCAGCCCGGGCAAGGCATGATCACTTTTGCCCCAGCTCTTGAACTGGTGATTCCATGTCAGGAAAGGCAAGCTGAGGATCCTAGGCTGTGGTCCCTCACTCTTCAAGTGCTCAGATCATAAAGGATGTTGCCACTTGGAGAGAAGCTTACCACTGAGCACATCCCCAGCTCCAGATACCTGGCCCAGAAATTTTCTGGGGAGAAAACAGGTCATAAAACAGAAGCACCTAATGTCTTCTCAAAAGAACGGACTTCAATTGCAACAGAGAGGGAAGAATTTGAAGCCTAGTGTAATCTCAAGAACAGCACAGGTTGACCTGGCTGGTGTGGCTCAGTGACTGAGTATTGACACATGAACCAAAAGGTCCCTGGTTCGATTCCTGGTCAGGGCACATGCCTGGGTTTCGGCCTTGATCCCTCATGGGGGGGCATGTAGGAGGCAGCCAATAGATGTTTCTCTCTCATTGATGTTCCCATCTCTCCATCCATCTATCCCTCTTCCTTCCTCTCTCTAAAATCAATAAAAAAATTACTAATCTTAAAAAACACACACAAAGAATAGTACAGAATGTAGTAAACAATTGGGAGGTGATTCAAGATTCAGGCTAAATTTAGGCCTGCTGGTTTGAAGGAGGAAACCAGGTAAAAAAAGAGCTGGACAGAGCCTTCCTGAGGTCAGAATAAAAATCAAACACTGACCCCAGAAACTTTTCCTTTACAGGAGCCATATTTTAATTGGAATATATTGTAGAGCAATTTATGAATCAGGCATTGTTGAAAACAACAGAGTAATCAGCTGGCAGTTATGGAGTTTAACAGTTGGGTGTTATCAAGGAAGAAAGGAACAGAGTCCTGCCAAAACCACCGTCACCCCAGGATTACTATGAGAATACCCAAAGCTTTTTTCCCTACTTGAGAACAGCATCAGAGGCTGAACCCTGGAGGTGGGGGAGTGGGGAGCGAAAGGGGGAATTAAATAGATGTCACTAAAATAACCCAGTCACTCACTATAAATAAATACACAAGCAAACAATAGAAGATACCCAGAGTTACTACAATATATTATTAAAAGAGATGCAAAGAAACAAGAAAGTATGACCAATTCCTTAGGAAAGCAGGGAACAGAAACTCCTTATGAGAAAGAACAATTTTTCAGAAAAAGACCACAACCCAATCAAAGGAAACCATGATTAAGGAAGTAAAGAAAGAATGGTAACAATGCTGCTTTAACAATTAGAAAATATTAATAAAGACTTAGAAAAGATCTATTTTGAGTTGACAGTAATAATGTAAGCTGAAGAACACTGATGGAAAATAAAAAACCTCAGAGGCCCTGGACGGTGTGACCAAGCGGTTAGAGCATCGGCCCATGCACCAAAGGGTCATGGGATTGATTCTTGGTCAAGTGCAGTACCTGGGTTGCAGGTTCAATACGCAGCCCTGGTCTGGGCATGGGCCTCTTGCACGTCCCCGACTGAGGGCCAAGCCCACAACCCGGGCTATGTAACCTGACCAGAATCGTACCAGCGACATTCCCGCTCATGGGTTGAAGCTCAATCACTGAGCAACACTGGCCGGGCACAATACACTCTTTGATGCTGGGCAGTGGCAGTGGCTGTAGCTTCAGTCAGGCATTTGACCACAAGGGTTAATAACTGCCACTCTACAGTGTATTTGCTGTTAGATGATTTTGCCCAACTATAGATTAATTTGAGTATTCTGAGTAGTGTAAGGTAGGCTGGCTAAGCTATGATGTTTGGTAGGTTAAGTGTATTAAAAATATTTTCTACTTATGATATTTTCGACTTAGGATGGGTTTATCAGAACTTAACCCCATCATAAGTCAAAGAGCATCTATAAATGAAAATATTCCTTACATGCTCCAAAATATTTCGGGGACACAATATAATTACTGATGCTCTGTGGCTTTGAATCAGCAACAAATAGTTTAACTATTTTTAGTGTACTCTACTTAAAAATACAGGCAAGTATCTATTTTAGAATATGGAATTTCCATACACAAAGTATAGACACATAATCCCTCACACCAATCATGTGAAGTATTATTCCTATTTTATAAATACAACAACCAAAGTGCAAAAAGACTAATTTGCCAAAGTTGCACAGGCTTGAAGTCAGGTTTTGTTTAGATTTCAAAGCTGTGTTCTTAATAACCACATCATGATAACTAATGCCTAATGGCACAATATTCACTGATCCAAAAAAAGTAGCTAATTTAGACCATCTCATGCCCTGATATTATCAGATTAGTGAGATTCCATGATGAAGAGCCTCAAGGAATATGTATATCACAGATTTGGGCTTCTGATAAAATGGCACTACAACCAACCAGGCATGTAGTTCTAAGTACAGTGTGGTAAAATAAACAAACATAAGCTGGTAGAAAAAAAATCTGTATCAGCTGTAATACTAAACTACTAAATACTAATCATAAATGGATTAAACTCTCTCATTACATAGAAACTAGTGGCCCGGTGAATGGATTTGTGCACACTGAAAGGAAATTAATTAGAAGGTGGCTGGTGGGGTGGGACTGGGCGAGAAAGGCCTGACACATCTTGGAGCCAACCTCCCGTGGTACCTCCCCAGCTGGCTGCGCTGTGGCTCAAAGGCAATCTGCAGAGTGAGTGTGTGTGTGTGTGTGTGTGTGTGTGTGTGTGTGTGTCCCTCCAGCAGGTGGGATCCCTCGGCCAGACCTGCAGGGGTCGGACCTAAACTGGCTCTCCGACATCCCCCGAGGGGTCCCGGAGTGTGAGAGGGCACTCTGCAAAGTTGCTGTTGCTCAGCAGCTCCTGCGTTGAACGTCTGCCCCCTGGTGGTCAGTGTGCATTATACCTACTGGCTGGACAGTCGCTTAGCCTTTTATATATGTAGATATAGATACCATATACATAAATACAACCAACCACATTTAAAAAAGTTTTAGCCTGGCTGGTTTGGCTCAGTGGATGGAGCATCAGCCTGTGGACCGAAGGGTCTCAGGTTCGATTCTGGTCAAGGGCACATGCCTGGGTTGTGGGCTCAGTCCAATGTGCAGGAGGCAGCCAATCGATGGTTCCCTCTCATCATTGATGTTTCTCTCTCTCTCTCTTACTCTCCCTTCCTCTCTGAAATCAATAAAAATATATTTTTTAAAAAAAGTTTTAGCCCTAGCTGGTTTGGTTCAATGGATAGAGCATTGGCCTGTGGACTGAGGGGGTCCCAGGTTCGATTCCGGTCAAGGGCACATTCCCAGGTTGTGGGCTCAATCTTCAGTGGGGGACGTGCGGGCAGGCGGCCGATCAGTGATTCTCTCTCATCATTGGTATTTCTTTCTCTCCCTCTCCCTTCCTCTCTGAGCTCAATTAAAAAAAAAAGTTTTAGTCTAATTTATATGTAAAATTATAAACTCTATTTCATGTGCCTGTGTTAATTAATTTTGCTCATGTTTTCATACCCACATCTGTTAGTATATAATTAGGTGCAAAGAGAAAAGTGAAAAAGGACATAGACCAGCATAGAAACATGGGTTAGCCAGACTGCGTGTGTGTGGGAAATGACCCAAGTGGAAAGGATAGGGGGAAGGAGAGAGTTAGACAACAAAAACTGCCTGTATGACATGATCTCATTTATGTAAAATTATGTTTGTAAAGAAATCAGGTGGGAAAAAAAGACCACAAAAAAAGCATAACAGAATGTTTTACACTAATACTTATTCATCTGATATTCATGATATATTAATAAGGGAAAAATGCAAGATAATGTCTATTTCATTAGAATCTATCAACCAATTCCAATACATATAAATATATATTTTTATGCACACATGTTTGAGCAGGCCAATACAAACAATGCATAATAGCTTGTGAGCACTGGTGACCAGAGTGGGAACATGATAGTTAGCTTTCCTTTTATACATCTTTACACTGACTGCTTCACTTGTGTCAACAAGCATAATTCAGAGATAAAAAATTCTAATAAAAAATTTAAAAAGTATAGAGAGTTACAGAAACAAAATAATATTAAGGCCAATAATATGGTACATAACTGAGAATTGATTATGTGCAAGGTTGGCCTTTGTCATTAAAGAAGTGTTTTAATTTAGTATGGATTCACTAAGCTTCTACTATGGGCCAGGCCTCTTTAACCTGTGGCAGCCAGAGCCATGCGAATTCCTCGGTGGATGGGGCGTGTGTGGACTGTGTGTGTGTGTTTCTGACAACACATAAAATGAGAGCCAAGTCCCATTTCCCAGCAGATTCCCTGTGACAAGTATGTCAATCCCTTCTTTATCCATAAATACCACCTGTAAACATAACTGAGTGGCAACCTCTTGTCAGCAATGATAACTAAAGACCCCTTCTTATAAGAGCACTGAGGCCCCTCTGACAACCCCATAGGGATGGTCTTGAGAATAAATGAAGGACTGTAATACACTCTGAACAAAAACTACAGGTACCCAATTCAAAGGAAAATTACTATTTTTAACACATTTAAGTTTTTTCAGAGATGCTTCTGTTCTTCCAAGCTGAAGTAGCTAATGGAATTAATTCATGACTTGCTTTAATGCAGAGCTACTATCATTTGCTTTTCTTATATACCCTCTTTCCCCTTACTGATAAAAAATGAGCTTCCCAGAGCCTCAAAAATTTTAGTATGATATTTTGCTACTGATGTTTTATAAAGGAAACCTATTCTCATCAAACTCCTATGAAATCCTTAAATACTGACAAACAAATGCTCTAAAGTCCAAGGTCTATGGCCAACTATTTTATTCCACTTGGGTAAGTAAAAGGAGACTAAAAGAAATATTAGAAAAAGATTGTATCATAGTTATTCTTTTTAAAAATTTTTAAGTTTATTTATTTGTTATTATTACTTTAAATTCTTTATTGTTTAAAGTATTACATATGTCTCCTTTCCCCCTTATTGTGTATCATAGTTTTTCTATTCTACATTAGAGAATGATCTCAGGTAATGCCCTGAGGCAACTTTAAAATTAGCAACAGACCAAAATCATGATAAAAAACGAGAAGCTATAGGATTAGGTTTTTTAGTCATACTCACCTTAAATTATTTTGTTGGCCAGGTGGAATGACACTATAGTAAACTGGAATTCCTGTTGTGGGCATAGATCCTTGATTAGATTGATTAGGGAAAATAACAGGCTGTTGATAAGTCTGATGGGCAATTCCTTGAGAACCTTGAGGCAGTGAAACCTAAAATTTAAAAGACAATTTAAAGGGAAAAGGTTCTTCAAACTCTTGCAAATGTTAATGTCTCTAGCCTTCATAAACTTTTCAAGTACAGTAAACCCGTGATTTTGTGGACCTTGATTTATGGACAATTAAACAAACAAAATTTCGGATCCATATGTTATATGTGGAAATTAATACCCTGTTAATTTAAAAATGGCCTTAACCAAGATTTGTTCATAATTAAATTAACATATTATTTTTTGTGTTATTAATTCAATATTATTTTAAACAAATTTTAGCAAATAGGCCATATGCTGGGAAAAGCGCTGTAGTAATTTTGCCAATATAAACATTATATATCTACAACTACAGCCTACATATTTATATCCAAAAGTAACACTGCTCATAAACAATGTTCATAAACAATGTTCAGGGAATGATTAACACGTGATCACACCACATCACTCGAGGTAATTGGTTCTGTTGTCGCCTGGCATGACTTTCTGCAGCAGTTTTTTTTAAAAATATATATATTTTATTGGTTTTTTACAGAGAGGAAGGGAGAGGGATAGAGAGTTAGAAACATTGGTGAGAGAGAAACATTGATCAGCTGCCTCCTGCACACTCCCCACTGGGGATGTGCCCGCAACCGAGGTACATGCCCTTGACCGGAATCGAACCTGGGACCCTTGAGTCCGCAGGCCGACGCTCTATCCACTGAGCCAAACCGGTTAGGGCTCTGCAGCAGTTTTAACGCATGCTGGCTGATGTTCCGATGTGCACTTAGCTAAGCCACACCCCCAGCCGTGTGCATTTTTTAATTCAAGATGACTGGTGAATTCATACATTTACTAGACCTATTCAGTAGGAATTTAAAATTACAGTAATACAAATGGAAAACTTCTCTGTGAAATTTTCATACATACTTAATTTTAATTAAACAAATGTGTTTACATAAAACAGGTAAACTTGTCAACTTTTTAACATATACATTTAGAAAACCTACTTTATTACATAATGGACTTTCAGCTTTAACGGATACCCCATTGCCCGAATTAATCTGTTATATTGAGGTTTTACTGTATGACTAGTTAAGGAATAAGCTAAAACTGTTAACAGGCTGTCCTGATAAGTTAGCCATAACACTACCACTTTATTTCTATGTTTTTTTTTCACCAGCTATTGTTTTTCACTAGCATTTATCAATTGTACAGTAGACTAGATGCATTAGATTTTTTAAAAAAGATAAGATTCATGTCCCTAAGTAAAAGTTATTTTAAAAAATAAGCTGTTTCCAAATAAGGATGACCATTTGAAACAGGAAGAGTAATACAGTTCACTTCAAGTAGAGCTGAGTAAAACTCAGGTAGGGCAACAGTGAGATACCCTGTGGATCAGAAGGAGTATGAGCCTTGAAGCTTAACATATCTGGATGTGATATCAGCTTCAACACTTTGCTATCTATGTGACACTGGGCAAGCAGCTTTACTATTCTGAGTTCCCAGTCACTTATCTGGAAAAAAAAAAAAAAAAGGATGCCACCTTCATCTCACGGGAGGTATTATCTTTATTACAATATCCAATTACAGGTTCTAGCACAGTAGGCATTTGGTAAACAGTGGATCTTTCTTTTTTCTATTTTAAAATTTCTACTTATTTTATTTTTAAATTTAAATTCTTTATTATTGAAAGTTTTACTATGTCTCCCCTTCCCCCTTTGGGTTTTTTTTTTTGATTTTCAGAGAGAGAGGAAGGGAAAGGGATAAAGATGGAAACATTGATAGAGAAACATTGATTGGCTCCCTCCTGCACATCCCCTTCTGGGGATCAAGCGTGCAACCTGGGTATGTGCCCTGACCTAGAATCGAACTATGATCTCTTGGGTCCTGGATAGATACTCAACCACTGAGCCACACTGGCTGGGCACATCAAATCTTTCTAACAACCCTAGTAAGATACTTTTATCATCCTTGTTGTATAGATGGGGAAGTAGAGGATAAGTAACTTGTCCAAGTAACTCAGAGCCTCAGTTTGTGCTATTCTCTATACTTGGGCCCTGTGATTTATAAGTTCATGATTAATTTACAAGTCTGGCTTATACAGCATGTTTCTAAATGTAACCGGTCCTCTCAAAATACACTGCAATCTCTTAATTACTTTCAATTTGGCTCAATCATTGTAATGAGAAAGTTACTAGTGTGAATATCCAACTCTGTATAACACAATATTATTTCCGTCTTTTTGTCTACGGAGGCAGTGTGAAGATTCTGAGATTACTAGAGGCCTGGTGCATAAAATTTGTACACTGGGCGGGAGTGGGGTGAGGTGGAGGGGTTGGGTTCCCTCAGCCCGGCCTGCGCCCTCTCGCAGTCTGGGACCCCTCGCTCCTTACTGCCCGCCTGCTCGCTGCTCCTTACTGCTCAGCTTGCTGCACCTTAGCAGAGGTGGGAGAGGCTCCTCCCACCACCGCAGCTGAGCTTGTCAGACGCCAGCCATGAGCCTGGCTTCTGGCTGAGCGGTGCTCCCACTGTGGGAGCACACTACTATGAGAGGGCAGCTCCTGTGTTGAGCGTCTGCCCCCTGGTGGTCAGTGCGCATCATAGGGACTGTTCGTTCTGGTCGTTCTGCTGTAAAGGTCGCTTAGGCTTTTATTATATAGACTATTTCTGGTTGTGTCTAAGTTAATACATATACAGGGTAGACTTAGGAAGAACGATACAGCTCAATCTACATGATTTAAACTATAGAATCTATAGCTCAAGCATGTCAAACTTAAACGAGGCATGCAGCACACTGGCTGTGAGTTTGACATGCTTGCTGTAGCTAGTGGTAAAAAAGAAAAATGAAGTACCAAAAGAGAAAGAGGGAACAGTACTTGAGAATGTACAGCCACAGAATACACTCTACTGAGGACAGAAGAGTTTTCTGGCTTATTTTTGAGACAACAGTTTATCACCATCCAGCTTATCTATCAAATGTAGGAGGAAGTATAAAGAGGCTGTCATTCATTGCTCATCAGAGTAAAATACTTCTCATAATCATTCATTCAATGTAAGGATTACATGAAATACCATGGGAAAATAATTTATACCTTGTAAAAAAAGTATGCTATAGAAATAATAACTTAGCTCTGAAGCATTTTTAATATCTAGCTCCATTTTATAAAAGTACACCAACAGGTTATACTTTATTTAAAAATTACATTCCTTGCCCTGGCCAGTTTTGTTCAATTGTCAGAGCATCAGCCCATGGACTAAAGGGTTGCAGGCTCGATCCCCAGCCTAGGTTGGGGTTGTGTGGGAGGTAACCAATCGATGTGTCTTTCTCACATTGATGTTTCTCTGTCTCTGTCTCTCCCTCTCCTTTCCACTTTCTCTAAATACCAATGGAAAAAAATTTCCTTGGGTGAGGATTAACAAAAAGTAAAAACCAATACAAATTATATATCTTACACTAGACTGTGAGCCACTAAGGCCAAGAGCAAATCTTATCTGATGCCTGGGCATCTTGTCTAATAGATGCTCAACGTACTGGATTAGGTAGCATGACCGGGGTTCTTGAGAAGGGAGAGTTCCTTAGTACTGATCCTATAGACCAGTGATTGCGAACCTTTTGAGCTCGGCGTGTCAGCATTTTGAAAAACCCTAACTTAACTCTGGTGCCATGTCACATAGAGAAATTTTTTGATATTTGCAACCATAGTAAAACAAAGACTTATATTTTTGATATTTATTTTATATATTTAAATGCCATTTAACAAAGAAAAATCAACCAAAAAAATGAGTTCGCGTGTCACGTCTGACATGCGTGTCATAGGTCGCTATCACTGCTATAGACTGTCTAGCTATGAAGAAAGTAGAAGATGGGAAGTCTGATGAACCTAGGCTCATGCATGGAGGACAAAAGTAAAAAGCATGCAAAATATGAGAAAAGAAAGATGTAAAATTTACTTTCGTGTCCTGGCTGGTGTGGCTCAGTTGGTTGAGTATCATTCTGTGTACCAAAAGGTCTCCTGTTTGTTTCTGGGTCAGGGCACATGCCCAGGTTACGGGTTTGAATCCAGTTGGGGTACGTGCAGGAGGCAACCGATTGATGTTTCTCACGTCAATGTTTCTCTCTCTCTCTAAAACCAATAAAAATATTTTAAAAAATCTAGTTTCATAATGTATTTTTTTTCTTTTTCCTTAATTGCCTTCTATAATTAGGTGGCTTCAAGACTAGACATCCTTGAAAATTCCACATTTTACCATTTTATTTTTTTAAATATATTTATTGATTTTTTACAGAGAGGAAGGGAGAGGGAGAGTTAGAAACATCGATGAGAGAGAAACATCGATCAGCTGCCTCCTGCACACCTCCCACTGGGGATGTGCCTGCAACCAAGGTACATGCCCTTGACTGCAATCAAACCTGGGACCTCTGCGTCTGCAGGCCAACGCTTTATTCACTGAGCCAAGCCGGTTAAGCCACATTTTAGATTTTAATTTCAATTTTGACTTTCTGGAATTAAATGGAATACGCTAGCACCTTTGCTCATATACTTCCTATTCCCAGAATGTTTTCCTCACCAATTTATGCCTGTTATTTTAAGAGATAATTTAAGGTTTATATCTTCCCAGAAGACTTCTGTATTAAGTCCCTAATCTGTTCATGGTTGTACTTCATGATTCATTCAGTTACCAGTCTGAATACTATAAAAAATTTAATTATGTTTAGATAACATACGTGTACATTTATCTTCCCAACTAGATTGGTTTAACCTTGGGGAGATGAATGAAAATGATCTTTGGATTTCTTAACATTAGATTCAGTTACAGAAAACCATCTATATATATAAAAGCCTAAGTGACCAAACGACTGATTGCTATGACACGCTTTGACCACAGGGGGCAGACGCTCAATGCAGGAGCTGCCCCCTGGTGGTCAGTGCGCTCCCACAGCAGGAGTGTCGCTCAGCTGACTGATGGGTGCCAGACATTGGGCTCATGGCTGGTAAGCACTGCTGAAGCAGCACAGGCATCTCCTGCCTCTGTGGCAGCGTGCTACAGAGTGGCAGTGGCGGCAGGTGCAGTGGGGCTGCGATGAGTGGGAGTGGTGCGGCACCTGGCCACCTGCCACTTTGCACACTACTACATGCCTCAGGAGATGTTGGACTGCCGGTTTCGGCCCGATCAGCAGACCGGGCCAAAACTGGCAGTCCGACAACCCTCCCAGGGGTCCTGTATTGCGAGAGGGTGCAGGCCAAGCTGAGGGACCCCACCGGTGCACGAATCCGTGCACCAGGCCTCTAGTGAGGCAATAAAACAAAACCACTTGCAAGTCATTCCAGAAAGAAGAAGGAGGTAAAACACATTTCTGAAAATGTGGCACACTGTATTAAAAAATATGACTTATTCATGAAACAATCGGTATTTCTACTTTAGAACTATAAATTAAAATCCATGTCATTTTTAATACATGTAATTTCTTTTGGGGTTGAGGTGGGGGGAAAAATCAGTTCCAGCATGGGCAATTGCACAATCTCCTTTATTCTATAAGCACTGATAGCCTGTACTCCATTTCACTGTTTCAAATACCTATTACTATTGCTATTTTCCCTCCCATTCCACTTCCCTCAAGAGGCTGAATTATAGAGTAAGATACTTGCTTATATATTTAAGTAGTCAGAAACATAGTTAATGCCAGGCAAAATTTACTTGTCAATATCAAAGTAGCTCAATATTTTTCCCTAAAAATTATTGAAGCAAATGAATAAAGCAATAAAATGATAAAACAAAACTGCTATGACTAATAAAAGACTATAAAGTTATGTATTATAGAACACTGGGTAACCTTTTAATCCCATATTAAAAGAATAGAGACGATGCACCATAGGTATACATTTTATTTATTCTAAATCACCTCTACCCAAAGGAGGTGAGTGATAACGTACCTGATATGATGGCACTGAAGGGTAGGGGATGACCACTCCTTGAATCTGATTTCCTATGCTGTTGGGTTGGCCACCAACCAGGCTCTGACTCTGGGGTTGCTGAATTCCAACTATTCCTTGGTAGTTTTGCTGCTGGTTGGGCATAACTTGATAACCTGTAATGACACAATGAGTTAAATCCTGTTTTGAATTTATTTAATCTAATAGGGTGTTTTTGTACTTTAAGCAAGTAATTTGTGTTCTAAAATGATAGAATTTTGTTCTAAACAACAAATTTCAAACAACCTTCTATTATGAGAGCTAACATTGAAAAGATTTACTATGTAGGTAACCCAAGTCAGCTATATTTTTTTTCTCCCTTAAAATACATTCTAATGAAATTTGTGTGCAAAGATTCTCTTTGTAGCTATAGAAATTTATAGGGATACAGACTTGGATTACACAGACAATTACTATTTAGTATGTATTAAAATATTATCACAACTAGTTCCTGGGGACCAGGAGTAGTTACATAATTTGTGGGGCCAGTGCAAAAAAAAAATAAAAAATAAAAAGTAGGGCACCTTGCTAAAAAATTGAGGTTTTCGTATTGGTAATAGAACATTGCTTTAAGCATGGGGCCCCGTGTAGCTGCATGCCCATGAAGCTGGCATTTCTGGGGGCCAAAAAAAAAGAAGGAAGGGGGCCACTTTTACAGAATGCTTGTATGTTTTTTTTTAAAAAAATCACGCTAAGATATAAATCCTTATATTAGGAATGTGTCAAGGGCACAAGGAAAATGGAGTCATTTAGCAATTTTTCAAAAAGATTATTTCTTTATTGTATTAAGGTCACTAGATAGAGAAACAGATGCTTAATGAGATTAATCTACCAGAAGTCACAAATCAAAGAAAAAAGGACAATACTTCTCTACCCTGTTGGTAACTGAAGTAGTCAGTTAAGACTATAAGTTTACTTTTATCGACTGAATTTATCAGTTATTTAAATAAGAATCTGAAATAAGTTTTGAGTAGTGAATATGAATTGTATTTTGTCTCCTGAACCTAAGAAGATTCCTTATGTAAACCAATTAGTTTAAGACTTATACACATTATTAAAAGCTACAACAAATCCTGGTTAAAAAAAAAAAAAAAAAAAAAAAAAAAGGGTCCAGCTGGCATGGCTCAGTGGTTGAATGTCGACCTATGAACCAGGAAGTCACGGTTTGATTCCTGGCCACGGCACATGCCCAGGTTGCGGGCTTCATCCCCAGTGTGGGGCGTGCAGGTGGCAGCCAATCAATGATTCTCTCTCATCATTGATATTTCTATCTCTCTCTCCCCCCCTCTCTTCCTCCCTGAAATCAATAAAAATATATTTAAAAAGAAAAAAGAAAAAAAAGGAAAACCAGATAAAAATAAATAACTAACCTTCTAGTTTAAGGGTATTTAAAAATTTCTACAAAGATGAATCAAACTATGACATTGCCTATAAACACTTCCATAACTGAAAGTCAGTGAAATGATTTCTCTGACAACACCACTAATATATTTTGCTATCTTATAAATATCAGTTTACATTTTCATCCTTGTTAATCCCTACAGCAACAGAAATGGCAAAGACCCCACCTTAAGTAGTAGACAACAGTATGACTATAGTTCCCCAGAAGCCTTGATGATTCTGCTCAAAGATTAAATAACTAAATAAAATCTAGCAGTAACCTTCCCTAAAAATGTAACTATAAAGTATATCTGGTAACTAAGCAAAATATTAACAACAACAAAGTAAAAATGAAGTTATAGTGAATCCTTTCATCTTTCTATGGCAACAGTGCTTTATGACCACAATTCAAATGACTTTTCACCAATCTAACTTTGTACAAGAAATGTGTATTCTAATCCTTATCTGTAATAAGTGATTGACAATATACTGTTTCTTAAACCTTACCCCTGTGAATTTTGTATAATACTTAAACTTGTAGGCAGATAAAGGACAAGCAGAAGAAACTTCTTTCTGTTCTTTAGTATAGTTACTATTCAACCCTATTTTCAGTTTATCAAATGACAAGTATTTTAAATTAATACCCTAAATACCAAAACACTGTAAAAAAATATACTGACATACTTCCACACCTAGGGAAATAAAGGGCAGGAATTGAAAATGGGATGTGGCCAAAACTGGTTTGGCTCAGTGGATAGAGCGTCGGCCTGCGGACTGAAAGGTCCCAGGTTCGATTCCGGTCAAGGGCATGTACCTGGGTTGCGGGCATATCCCCAGTAAGGGATGTGCAGGAGGCAGCTGATCGATGTTTCTCTCTCATCGATGTTTCTAACATTCTATCTCTCTCCCTTCCTCTCTGTGAAAAATCAATAAAATATATTTTTAAAAAAAGAAAAAAAAGAAAAAAGAAAATGGGATGTGAATATAATATGTTTTCTTGTGTTGGAAGTGCCACCTCTAAACACACCCATTACCCCCCGCCACACACACACACACACACACACACACACACACACAC
Organism: Myotis daubentonii; assembly: GCF_963259705.1. Lineage (NCBI taxonomy): Eukaryota > Metazoa > Chordata > Mammalia > Chiroptera > Vespertilionidae > Myotis > Myotis daubentonii. The sequence goes on from NC_081846.1 coordinate 77,265,710, forward strand.
ACACACACACACACATAGAGGCATGCATGTATATATTACAGCATTAGAATTTGGGCCTAGCCCAAACTGGTTTTGCTCAGGGGTTAGAGCCTCGGCCTGGGAACTGAAGGGTTGTACGTTCGATTCTGGTCAAGGGCACGTACCTTGGTTGCAGCCCCAGCCCCAGTCAGGGAGTGTGTGGGAGGCAAGGAATCAATGTGTCTCACATCAGTGTTTCTCTCTCTCTGTTTCTCCTCCTCTCTTCCACTCTCTCTACTGATCAATGATTCTCTCTCATCATTGATGTTTTTATCTCTCTTCCTCTCCTGTCCTCTCTGAAATCAATAAAAATATACTAAAAAAAAGAAAAAAATACCATCGGCGTGAAGATTAACAAAAACAAAACAAAAAAGAATTTGGAACCAAAAGACTTGTATTCACGCATATTAGTATAACCAATGGACAGAGACACTGGGGGTGGTGGGGTGTGGATGCTTGCCCGGGATGGGAATGGCGGGTGGTGGGAGGGTCAATTGGAGGAAAAAGGAGACATATGTAAAACTTTAGACAAAAAAAATGTTGCTGACAAAAAAGAATTTGGTCTTAGTTCTTTATAGACTAACTTCTTATAATGAACTCGTCAGAATTACAGCCCACTAAAATTTAAAAGAAAAATTTGGACACCTGGCAGAATTCAGTGTAATATAATCTTACTTAAAATACCTTGACTAAGAAATCCCCCTAAAAAACTTCAAGTAATTTTCAACTTACTTTTGTAGTTTATTCACAACATTTTCAGTTACAGGATGCAACTTTGGAAAAAAAAAATTAAAAGAAAAGAAAAATGTGCTTCTGATTTCCTTTCCCTAAATTTACTAATGTCCCTCAAAAGCTCTGCTTCCTGTAAACTTAAAACTAAATAATTAATAGTTAATTGGTTATTTTAAAAATTCAATGTGAAAACTTTAAACTTATGAGTATTTCAATAAAATACTTGATTCACCTTGGAAGCCTTTCACCTAAAATTCTCTTAAGAAAAGAAAGTCTGAGTCAGAAAGCTTTCAATAGCTGCAGGTCTCATGTCATAGTGGTTTAATGTAGAGTCACTTGGGCTCTATACTATGAAATTTGCATCAGTGAATTTCCAGTGATATTTCAGATTCCTGAACGCTACTGAATCTCCATTAATATCCATGGCTACTAAAAGGGATAGAGACACACACACACATGCACATATCCACAAAACATCATGCACATTTTGAAAATGTGAAAACATAACATGACACCTAAAACATGTGACTCCAGCACCTAGGCATTTGCTACAGACAGTTGTAAAAAGAATGCTATGAGCCCAGGGTGTGTCTGGTGGGTGATATAAAGATGAGTAAGACATGGTGCCTATCTTTTCAATTAGATATTCTTAGCCATGATACTGTACAGGGTAGCAGAATAAATAGGGTCTTATAAAAATACGAGGGATAAATTAATCCTGACTGAAATGAGGTGGTGACATTGGGCTTGGACTTAAAGAAAAAGAAAAAAGTCTGGAAAAGTAAAAAAATGAATAATATACTTGAGGGACAGGGCACAGTCAGGAGGGGCTGGATATGGTATACGGAGTGAAAAGTAGATGAGGTAGAATAGAATATTGGTGGAGAACCAAACAGTTTACAAGTGAAATAACAATGAGAATAAAACAGAAGTTCTAGATTTTAAAGACTGCGAAAATAGAAAAATAACTAATATTAGTACTTTATTCAGAAGCAACATAAGAACACAGGAACATGATCTTAAATAATAGTGAAGCTATTAAAAATAAGAATGCGAAGCACTTTAAAAGAAAATATCTTCTTTAAACTCATTTTAATTTCATGATTTTATTCATTGTCTTATTTCACATCTCTTAAAACTCTATAGTTAATCTACATATATAAAAGCCCATTAACTGGAACGGTGGAATGACCAGAACGACCGGTGGCTATGATGTGCACTGCAGCAGCCAACCAGTCTGATCTGGACCCCGATCGCACCCTCGCTCCACGCACTGTCCCCCCTCCCCCCGCCTGCTCAGCCCCCAACCGGCCCCCAACATCGCGATCAAGGGCGGGGCTGGCCAGCCAATTGCCTGCAGCCCCTCCCCCCCGCCGACCCTGCCCGATGGTTCTCCATCAGGGCGGGCAGCCAGACCCACCTGTGCATGAATTTGTGCACTGGGCCTTGGGCCTTTAGTATAATTGTTCTATTTGTTTACTCATGGTTCTAATTGTTCACTCATGGTTTTTGTATATCTTTAAAAAATCCTGAAATATGGTGTGCTTTTTAAGGGTGAGATTAGAAATAAACAAAACCCCTCAAAACACTCATATCAGTTTTCAGATAGCCAAGCACTCAATATTTATGCTTACTGGTTAAACAATAGAGAAAAGCATATTCTTAACAGAATGAAATAAAAATAATATATATTAAAATCATAAGAGATATATAATGATTATAGAGGATAGGCTCTTATGCATAAGGGAAGGTGTTGCATTTAGAGAGCAGCATGGGCAGTTCACCTACAGTGACAGTGGGAAGATGTTGCATATGGAAAGGTGTCTTTTAACAGAAACATACAGGGTGACATCAGAGGAATGGTGGTGTGAGAGATCCCCTTGAAATTCCAATTGGAATAGCTATAACTCAACAAGGTCCCTGGTCAACATAAAGCATGCCTGAAAGATCTGTGCACTGAAACATGTAAAGGTGGGCAAGTGGGAATAAAAGGGGAGGCTGAGAAAGGAGAAGGGCTGAATCTAGTTGTGGCTGAAGGGGTTATGGCTGGCACTCCCTTCAGTTGGAAGGAGCCAAGAGATTAGGAGGGCATTCCTACAGGTGCAAGGGAGAGCAAGTGCAGGTGCATGGGAGAGTAACTGCAGTTTTCAGGCCATCGGCATTCTAGGCAGAGAAACAAATCCATGGAGCCCTGCCGCGCCGCCCCCCCCCCCCCGCCCCCCCCAGCCTCCTATTGCACTTGGTGTCCAGTTACGGAGCATATTACCTGCAAACCCAAAATAACTTGTACTGCAGATTCACTTTTTCCCTGAGCAAAGGTGTACTCCGTAACTGGTCCTAGGTCGGGGCATAGTGTGGGGGGGACACCCTGGAAAGGTCCAAGGTCACCATTATTGGGAGGGTAAAACAACAAATAAGCTGGCCAGTTTCTTCAGAGACCCAACCTCCATGCATCGAGGCTACACTAAGGGGTTCAGAGGACAGCACTGAGATTTCACAGAGCTAAAAAAAATCTTGTGATTCAGCCCTGGCCAGGTAGCCTTGCTGGTTAGAGGGTCATCGTGATACGCCAGGGTTGTGTGTTTGAGCCCTAGTCTGGGCACATACAAGACACAACCAAAGAATGCATGAATGGGTGAAAAAACAGATGTGTCTGGCTGGTTCATTCTCTCTCTCTCTCTCTCTCTCTCTCTCTCTCTCTCTCTCCCTAAAATATAACAACAATGAAAAACACTGAGTCAGTGTCACCTACCAGGGAAGAAGAGAAAGACCTTTTTGTATTAATCTGCTAGAAAAGCACCACTCATACCTAGATGCCTAGACAAGGATGCAATCAGTCAAATACTGTGAAAAAACCAAGGTAAAAAGGGACCTCAGGAAAAGAAAAAGTATACAGAAAAAACAAACTTAAAGACATGGAAATATGTGATATAAATGACAGAGAATTCAAGCTGGCAGTTCTGAAAATAGTCAATGAAATGGGAGACTATATATAGAGAAGCAATTTAATGTGCTCAGAAAACAAATCAAAGAACAAAATGAGTACTTTACCAAAGAGATTAAAACATTTAAAAAGAACCAAACAGAAATTCTAGTGATGAAAAACTCTATAAAAGAGATCAAAATTAGCCTGGCTGATGTGGCTCAGCGGTTGAGCATTGAGCTATGAACCAGGAGGTGACTGTTCGATTACCAGTCAGGGAACATGCCCGGGTTATGGACTTGATCCCCAGTCAGGGGTGTGCGGGAGGTGGCCAATCAATGATTCTCTGTCATCATTGGTGTTTCTATCTCTCTCTCCCTGTCCCTTTCTCTCTGAAATCAATAAAAAGTATATTAAAAAAAAAAGAAAGAAAGAATTCTCAAGGCAGCCAGGGAAAAGGAGAAAGAAACCTATAAAAGAAAGCCTTATCATTGGACTTTTCAGCAGAAACTCTACAAGCCAGAAGAGAATGGAACCAAATATTCAAACTACTGAAAGAAAGAAATTACAGCCAAGAATAATATAGCCAGCCAAATTATCCTTTAAATATGAAGGAGGAATAAAGGCTTTTCCAGACATACAGAAGCTGAGGAAATTTATCACCAGAAAACCGCCATTGCACGCAATAATCAAGAGGGTTATTCTACCTGAAACAAAGAACAAAAGGTCACAAAACTGTAAGTAAGACTACTAAAAAACTTAACAGCATAAACAGGGATAATTTATGACAACAAAAACAGAAAAGGGGAGGGGTAAAGGTATGAATTTGCAAAGGAGGATGGAGATCAGATGCATTCAGAAGAAAAAGGACTACTGTATATATGAAACTTTATTTTTCATAAAACCTAATGATAACAACACACACAAAAAAACCCTAAAACTGACACACATAGCTTACAAAAAGAGGAAACAGGAAGAAGAGGCAGAGTAGCAGATTGGATCAAAAAACAAAACACAACAATATGCTGCCTTCAGGAGACACATCTAAGCTGCAAAGACAAAGTTAGACTCAAAGTGAAAAGGTGAAAAATGATTCTCCAAGTAAACACCATTCATAGAAAAGCAGGTGTAGCCATACTTACACCCGATAAAAGAGATTTCAACAAAGGTAACAAGAGACAAAGATAGACATTTTATAGTAATGGTTATTATATCAAGAAGACATAATACTTTCTTTTTTAAATATTTTTTTTATTGATTTCAGAGAGGTAGGGAGAGGGAGAGAGAGATAGATACATCAATGATGAGAGAGAATCATTGATTGGCTGCCTCCTACATACCCCATACTGGAGATTGAGCCCGAAACCCAGGCATGTGCCCTGACTAGGAATCAAACCATGACCTCCTGATTTATAGGTTGATGCTCAACCATTGAGCTACTCCGGCTGGGGCGACATAACACTTCTTTATATGCACTCAAGCAGGGAGCACCAAAATAAATAAAGCAACTACTAACAGAATTGAAGGGAAAAACAGAAAAAAACACAATCATAGTTAGGATCTTAATATTCCAGTGACAGCTCTAGATAGATCATACAAACAGAAAATCAATAAAGAAGTATCGGCCTTAAATTAAACTTTACACCAAATGGACATAAATGACATTTACAGAGCCCATCATCCCAGAACATCAGATTATACATTCTTCTCTAGTGCATGTGGAACATTCTCAAGGATAGACCACATGTTTTGTCACAAAACTAGCCTCAACAAATTTCAGATTAAAATCACACCAAGGATATTCTCTGACCACATGCTTTGAAATTCAAAATCAACTGCAAAAAGGCAGTAAAGAAACCCGTAAGTATAAACAATATACTACTAAAAAATGACTGGGTCAAAGAAGAAATAAAAAATATAGAGAGACAAACAAGAAAGACAATAGACTTATCAAAATTTCTGGGATGCAGCAAAAGCAGTAATAAAAGGGAAGTTTATATAAAGGCCTATCTCAAGAAACAAGAGAAATCCCAAGTAAACAACCAAACATTTTATCTCAAAGAACTAGAAAAAGAACAAAAACAACCCAAAGTCAGCAGAAGAAAGGAAATAATAAAAATTAGAGTAGAATTGGGTAGCTCCTGCTGGGTGGCCTTAGGCAGTGGCTGACTTTGCACCTCATTGGAGATCCAAGAGCCAGTATACCCAGTGGTCAGTGTGAGACCATCCAGATTACAACTCTTCACATCCATAAGTGACACACTCAAGGGGCAGACTCAATGAGCACCAAAGCCCCACTGAAGCAAGTCCTGCCCCATAAGGGTGTCTCCTACACAGCAGCTCTTCCATTGTAGACACAGCTGGTCCTCACAGCCAACTGGCCTGGAGGTCAATTCCTCCCATTGATACCAAGAGCAATCAAGGTTCAACTACAAGACTGTGCACACAGCCCACAAAGGGGTGCACCAAGAGTGTCCACCTCAGGTGATTGGGGAGTAGGCCCTATAAAACACCTACTACACAAGGCCAATCTATCAAGTCAAGGAGACTTGGCAGCTACTCAATACACAGAAACACACACAGGGAAGCAGCCAAAATGCAGAGACAAAGAAACATGTCACAAATGAATGAAATGGAAGAAAGCAAACTACTGGATATAGAGTTCAAAATCAGTTATAAGATTACTCAATAATCTTCTAGAAACTTCCAAGGGACTTAATGAGACTTTCAAGGATCTTAATGAGAATGCAAAAAACAAAACAAAATAAAACAAAAAACAATAAAAAAACAAAAGAAAAGAAAAGGGACTAGTCAGAAATTAAGCATACACTGACTGAAATAAAGAATAACATACAGGGATTCAACAGTATACTAGTGCAGTGGTCGGCAAACTGCGGCCCCTTGAGTGTGGCTCTTCCACAAAATGCCACATGTGGGTGCGCACGTACAGTGTGATTGAAACTTCGTGGCCACACTCAAGGGGCCAAAGAGCCGCATGTGGTTCGTGAGCCGCAGTTTGCCGACCATTGTACTAGAGGATCCTGAGAATCAAATCAATGATTTAAAATATGAGGAAGCAAATAACACCCAACCAGAAGAACAAAAAGAAAAAATAATCCAAAAATATGAAGATAGTGTAAGGAGCCTCTGGGACAACTTCAAGTGTACCAACATCTGAATTATGGGGGTGCCAGAAGAAGAGAGCAAGATATTGAAACCAATTTGAGGAAATAATGACAGAAAACTTCCCCTAACTGGTGAAAGAAATAGACTTATAAGTCCAGGAAGCACAGAGAACCCCAAACAAGAGGAATTCAAAGAGGACCACACCAAGACACATCATAATTAAAATGCCAAGGGCAAAAGACAAAGAGAGAATCTTAAAAGCAGCAAGAGACAAGCAGTTACCTACAAGGACATGTCCATATGACTGTCAGCTGATTTCTCAACAGAAAGTATGCAGGCCAGAAGGGAGTGGCAAGAAATATTCAAAGTGATGAATAGCAAGAACCTACAACCAAGATTACTTTACCCAGCAAAGCTATCATTTAGAATTGAAGGTCAGATAAAAAGCTTCACAGACAAGAAAAAGCTAGAGCAGTTCATCACCACCAAACCAGTATTATATGAAATGCTGAAAGATATTCTTTAAGAAGAGGAAGAAGAAAAAGGTAAAGATAAAAATTATGAACAACAAAGTGACAACGAATACATATCCATCAACAAGTGAATCTAAAAATCAAATGAATAAAAAAATCTGAGGAATAGAATAAACTGTTGAATGTAATAGAATCAGGGGCATGGAAATGGAGTGGACTGACAATTCTCGGGGGGAAGGGGGTGTTAGAAGTGCTGGAAGAGATTGGACAAAGATCTTATATGCATGTATGCAGTACCTATGGACGTGGACAGTGGGGTGGCGAGGGCCTGGGGTGGGGGGGAGCTATGGAGGGGAAAAAATTAGAATAGAATTGAATGAACTAGAGAACAAAATGACTATACAAAAAATTAATACAATAAAGAGCTGTTTTTTATTTTTTTAGATATATTTTATTAATTTTTTACAGAGAGGAAGGGAGAGGGATAGAGAGTTAGAAACATCAATGAGAGAAAAACATTGATCAGCCACCTACTGAACACCCCCTACTGGGGAAGTGCCCGCAACCAATGTACATGCCCTCGACCGGAGTTGAACCCAGGACCCTTCAGTCCACAGACCGATGCTCTATCCACTGAGCCAAACTGGTCAGGGCAAGAACTGTTTTTTTAAAAAAGACTGATAAAACTGACAAACCCTGGCTAGACTCACTAAGGAAAAAAGAGAAAAGACTCATACAGACAAAAAACCAGAAATGAAAGACAAGTTACCACAGACATTACAGATATACAATAGATCCTACTAGAATACTATGAAAGACTATATGCCACCAAATTCAATAACCTAAAAGAAATGGATACGTTCCTAGAAATATATGATCTCCTTCGAGTGAATTATGAATAACTGGAAAATCTATATAGACCCATCAGTACTGAGGAAATTGTAACAGCTATCAAAAACCTCCCAAAAAATCAAAGTCCAGGACTAGATGGCTTCACTAGTGAATTCTACGAAATAGTACAAGAAGATTTGATACCTGTTCTTCTCAAACACTACCAAAAAATTAAAGAGGTAATATTTCCTAACACGTTTTATGAGGCCAACATAACCCTGATACCAGAACCTAGCAAGGATAACACACAAAAAGAAAACTACAGCGCTGGCTGGTGTGGCTCAGTTGGTTGGGCATCATGCTGTGCACCAATGGTTTGACTCCTGATCAGGGCACATGCCTGGGATATGAGCTTGATCCCCAGTGGGGGGCATGCAGGAGATGGATGTTTCTCTCACACCAATGTTTCTTTCTCCCTATCCCTTCCTCTTTCTTTCAAATCAAAGTAGCATGGTATTGGCAGAAAAATAGACACACAGATCAATGGAACACAACTGAGAGCTCAAATATAAAACCACATGTGTATGGGCAGATGATTTTTCGACAAAGGAGCCAGAAACACAATGGAGAAAAAAAAAGCCTCTTCAATAGGTGAGTAATGGGCATTTTACAAGGCTATAAGGAAGGATTTAAGTAAATTTACTTAGAATATATTTAGAGTTTAACTTAACAATCAAAGGATGAGAAAAGAACTCAGTTGATCTAAACTCTACAGCACTTTAAGGAAGAAGAATGTTTCAAGAAGCTAACAGGATAAAAGACTAAATATTTTAGAACAAACTGTAACCGTTTCTCATGTTTACTCTGGAATTCAGCCCAAACAAAAATTGAGCCCAAAATTCCTATGCCTTTTTACTTAGTATACTACATAATTTTCATTTCTTTGATGCTACATGACATTTATTAGGTTTCAGACACTGTTCTAAGCACTTTACATATGATAACTCATTTAATGTTCACAAGCTCATGAAACAGGTACAATTTTATCCCCAGTGTTCAGGTAAAGAAACAAAAGCACGGAGCTGTTCATACCTTGGCCAAGGTCACCAGCTGATAAGTGTTGTAGCTGGGATTTTTACACAGCAGTCTGATTCTAAATTTTACTTTTCTCGGGGACAAGTGTTGAAATATAAAGAATATTCCAGTAAACTGTTCAAATAAGCAGAACACTAAACACCTGGCCACTTTCCATTTTCTGAGAATTTTGGTTAATAAAGACTTTTACTGAAGTTTAACAAGATAAATTTAATTATAGGAAAACAGAAAATTACTGTAATAATCAACTAGGAAACTTTTTTTCATATGAGTTGAAAATTATTTGTGACAATAAGCATTGTTATCCAAATTAGGAATCAGAGTGAAAGGATGCTGAACAGTCAGTTCATAAGAAAAAAATAAATTTTTATTGATTTTAAAGAGAGGAAGGCAGAGGGGTAGAGAAATAGAAAAATCGATGAGAGAGACACGGATGAGAGAGAAACGTCAATTGGCTATGTCCTGCAGGCCCTACTGGGGATCAAGTTTGCAACCTGGGCATGTGCCCTGACCAGGAATCGAACCATGACCTCCTGGTTCATAGGTTCATGCTCAACCACTGAGACACTCCAGCCAGGTTGAACAGTCAGTTCAGATGGCAGGTATATGAGCTTGAGGTCTGAAAAAAGACTAGGTGTCTAAGAGATTATACGATCAGCCAATAGTGTCCTCTCCCTAGAATGGACTCTCTTTCACTTATTTTGCCCACAGTCCTGGGAAAGGGAAGAGGAGGGTCAAATGGTGACTTATCTCTTGGTCTATGCCTCTCAGCCTAATAATTGCCATGTCAATCTCCAATGTTCCTCTTTGGGCTTTAGCTTTGCTATTTTGCCTGAAATGCTGCCTTTGCTCAAAAGGTTTACCCTGTTGCCATATTTCATATGAGTAGACAAGATTTATCTAGTAGAATTTTCATAAATTTGCCTTTCTTCTCCATAATTTGAGTTGCTTTCCCGAGAAGGCAGACTTTACTATTGCAAACAAATTTTTTAAATGGTATATATAAAAAATTGAAAGAAAAAATTAATGTACTGTATTTGAGGAGGTAGGATTATGTGTGATTAAAGTAAATTCTTTCCTGTATTTTCCAGTTGTTATGGTATGTTTTACTTTTATAAGGAGAAAATAAATCTGTTTCAAAGGCAACCCCCAAAAAACAAACAAACAAACAAACAAACAAACAAACAAACAAACAAACAACTTCAGCCCTAGCTGGTTTGGCTCAGGGGACAGAGCGCCGGCCTGGGGACTGAAGTATCTCGGGTTTGATTCCAGTCAAGGGCACATGCCGGGTTGTGAGCATGATCCCCATTAGGGGGGGTGCAGGAGGCAGCCAATCAATGATTCTCTCTCATCATTGATGTTTCTATCTCTCTCTCCCTCTCCCTTCCTCTCTGAAATCAATAATAATAATAATAATACACACACACACACACACACACACACACACACACATATATATATAGAGAGAGAGATACAAGCTCAGATAATCACATTAGTTGACATATTAAATTATATAGTATTTTCTATATAAGTGCTACTGAAATTTGTATGTGGAAAAATGAAGATTTGGGTCTTGGCATACTTAATATTGGATTGTTAATTTCTGAAGCAATTGGCCAACAGATTCAGTTACTTCAAAGGTCATTAACAAAGGGGAGGATTTTTACATTCTCATCTACTCGGCCAGATCTAGTTCAGACTGTTTAAGTATGGTTAAAGGTAAGGGAGAGCTTTGGAAACAGTTGCATTAAACCTTTTTGGGGATTATGAAGCTCTCATCCCTTCCTACTTCAAACACCTCTGCAATGGACTAAATTTATGTCTCCCCCAAATTCCCATGTTGAATATGGGGGAGACAATTCCCAAGGTAACAGTATGAGGAAGTGGGGTCTTTTGGAGGAGATTAGGTCATGTGGGAAGAGCCCTCATGAATTGGATTAGTGCTCTTATAAAGGAGATCACAGAGAGATCCCTTAGCCATGTGAAGACACAGGGAAAAGGCACAGTCTATAAACCAGGAAGCAGGGTCTCACTGGACACTGAATCTGCTGGTGCGTTAATCTTGAAATTCTCAGATTCCAGAACTGTGAGAAAGAAAAGTTTTGTTGATATATATATGTGTGTGCGTGTGTGTGTATATATATATGCAAAAGAAGTCAGACTTTACCCAGTGGGGCAATGCCACTTTTAACCTGGACACCTTGTGTACAAGGGGGTATATTTTGTATCATGGGTGAAGTCTTGACGTTTAGTGAAGCACTGGCTCTTTTCTATATACTGAATAGCTTTATAATAATTTTTACATTCAAGGCAGGAAAACACATCAGGTTTGACCCACATTGAGCAGGAAGCTGTCAAGGCCTGCTCAATGAGGAATCTTTCTAAGGCTGTTACAGAAAAAAAAAAAAGGCACCATTTAACATTTGATGTTTTGTATAACTGGCACCTCACCCAGGAGGCAAATTCTATTCCCATTAGGACAGGTACCTAAACTGTTTTCCAGCAGTGAAATGAGGTGTCAGACTATTCACTATTCATTCCAATAATTAAAACAAACAAACAACAACCCAATAACTGGTCGAGAAGTATATAATTTTGGAGTACACTTTCTAAAGAGTAAGACATTAAAAGTTGCAGTAAGATTACTGAACTTTTTCAAATGACCCAAGACCATGGGCTCTATACTGTTTAAAGTTACTATATTCATTAGCAAAACTAGAAATATTCAGCTGGAAAGCACCAAAAACAAATAAAATATCCACAGCACCATTCCACTAATCCAATTAAAGATAAGAATCTTACTATTGTCTTTTTAAGACAAAATCATTAATAAAATAACTTATTAGTCACATAAAAGATCATCTAATTAAGGACATGCCTCACTTTATGCACACTTCCTTAATAAAACGTACATCTTAAAGAAGTGTTCAAGATGCTCAAATTCCTCCAAACCTGTATTTAAACATTCAGGCTGCTGAGCATCAGCTGTTACAGTGTCACTCAGAGAAGTGGCACAGTACTTAGGGTGTATTATGTAATTATTCAGACAAAGGAAAGGGAGAAACAGAGTCCTGATAATTTCAAAAGTATAGTTTGAAGACTGTCAAGTATGAGAAAAAAAATCCAATGATCTGGAAAAGAGGAGAAGGTGGAAGATTAGGAAGAATGAAGAGTCCTAGTGAAAAGTACCATTACATTTAAAATGTACTGCGGACTCAAGGGTCCCAGGTTTGATTCTGGTCAAGGGCATGTACCTTGGTTGTGGGCACATCCCCTGTTGGGGGTGTGCAAGAGGCAGCTGATCGATGTTTCTAACTCTCTATCCCTCTCCCTTCCTTTCTGTAAAAAATCAATAAAAAATATATTTTAAAAAATAAATAAAATGTACTACAAGAAGAGTATTCCCAATATTAGGACACTCAACATATGACCAACTTGGCTACTATATCTAAATTACTCTTTCTTCAATAAAAAGTGTGTTTCAGTACATAAGAATTAAAAAAAAAAATCCTTCCTGTCATATATTTGGATTTAATCTAGAAATTAGAGGAAAACAGAGTATCTTTTATAGAAATTTGTGTCAATATTGTGGGAAAACATCTGTTTTGTAAAGCAAGCAATGCCAATTTAAGAGGTACCAACAGAATAAACACCCAAGTCTCAATATAGGTGTCATTTAACAATGCCATTCTCCTTTGTTAAAGGACTATATGTTGCCATATTATTCCATTTCTTCCAGCACTTTCAGAGGAAAGCACAATCGATTCTGCAAGCTGAGAGAACTAGGACAATATAAATTGATGGCTCAGGCACATCCCTGGAGGGTTCAAAGAATATTCTATTTTTAACTCCCTTTCACATCAACAGAAAAGTGAGCAAGGAAATAGCATGTTCAGCAGAAAAGTATTGCCTAGGCTGTAACAGGCTAGTTTTATTTTATATAGGTGACCTGAACTAGCATTTGTGTTAAAGGAAAGCATTCTTAATATGGATTAGATATAATTAGAAAGATAAAAAGAATTGAAGAACTATTTAGTCAGAATAGCCATAAATCTAAGGTTTATTAAATTTTATGATTAATTTTTTTTGCAATTAAACTTGTATAGCTGAAGCAATGTGAAAGTAGTTTTTTTTGAGGAATCATTTTGCCAACTTTAAATTTATTGGCAACTAGGACAATTTAAAAGAACTGCTTCTAAATAATCAAATACTCGAGTTTTTGAGGGTTCCTGGTCTGTCTTATGTATGTGGCACTATTTTAGTGAGCAGGCAAGTTCAACTAGCCCCTTAAGTAAATTTGGAGGAAGACACACTTGCCAGCAAACCTTCACTATTCTTTCTCCTCTAGATCACCCTCTGGACTCCTACCTCTGTGCCTGAAGTAAACATAAATACAAACACCCCCCCCCCCCCCAAATATAATAAAAACAGCCACAGAGATTACAGCTCACAGCTATTTAAATGACAGTCCTATGGAAGAATCTATACAACTCAAGAAAATCTATGGGTACTTACCAGATACATTTGGCTCCAGATTTCAGTGGCGGCAGGTTAATGGAGAAGGGAAAAGGGAAATAGGTGGATTTGTAGGTATTATACAATGTCTGAATCTGTGCTGGTCATACAATACTAAGAAATGCTCACAGAATCAATGGGAAAACAATAGCCAAGGCTACCAAATGTAATAATATAAATACAAAATTTCTATTCCTATTACTCCCATCAAAAGTTGTCAGTAAAGAAAATGACTGTGCCCAGAGTCCCTACTTGCCATAGCCAAGTCTTCATTATTAGCACCCCTCCCCTGCTTACCCAACAGGGCCCTTTCTTCCTTGCTTGTCTTTTACATTCTAGTTAATTTAAATTTGCATCTTATAATGCTGCCAATATGTTGTGCATCTTAGACTGTTTATCCTAAAATGTTCCTTCTACACCAAGCATGTCAAACTCAAAGGCTATAACACGGGCTAAATAAACAAGGCATGTGGCCTGTGGGCCACAAGTTTGACATGCTTGTTCTACACAGTGCAGTTCATCAGGACCCTACTATATACAGTCTGCAGATAATAAAACTTAATCAGTTTGGAACCACATGGTTCTGAGTTATGTGAAAAGCTGAGACTGAAGATATAATGCATTTATATTCTTTGAATTTATCAACTGGTTTTACAGGGTCATTTTGCTTTCCACATGCATACAAAATCACAGTTTAGAAAAAACACACAAACGGAATTATATCCCTGGTCGGAGCCCAAGTAGCTTCAAATGATTTTTAGGTATCTTATTTTATGGCATGCTTTAATGCATAATAATCCTAAAAAGTTATATAGCAATAGGAAAAAGAGATATATTTGCCGTTTGCTAATGAGTTTGGCATACTTAAGAAATTAAATTTAAAAAATATTTTTTAATTAATTTCAGAGAGGAAGTAAGAAGGAGAGAAAGAAATATCAATGATGAGAATCATTAATTGGCTGCCTCCTGTGCCAGGGATTGAGCCCACAACCCAGGAAGTACCCTGACCGGGAATCAAACTGTGACCTCCTGGTTCAGATGTCGACATTCAACCACTGAGCCACATCGGGCAAGACATTAAACTTTTAAGAAAAGCTCCAACCAAAATGAATCTGCCATACAAATCTGCTTTGGAAAAGAAATTTAAGCAATAGCTTTCACAAATTTTTAAAAGGTAAGTTACATTAAGCCAAGGTTGTCATTTAAATTCAAGCCTCTATTGCTGAGTATGATGCATGATTAACTGGTATTACAATTACAGGAAAATATAAGCAAATGTTAATACCTTAATACAGCAATAAAAAAAAAATAAAAGAAGAAAAATATAAAAAAGCAGTGGAAACCTGAGTAAAAAGAAGCCAGGAAGCAGCTGAAAAAGAGACCGGTTCACTGTGAGAAATGTAAACCTCTCAGACAGTGCTACGGCCCCGAATCCAACAGCTCAGGAACAAGGCCAATTATTGCAAATATTAAACATATATGGTGAAGCTGCAAACTTTTCAAAAAGAGTCATAAGAATGAAAGCAGCTAGATAGAAAATAGCCAGGGCCTCACAAACCTAAAATCTTTGCTATAATCACTACTTGCAGAAAAAGGTTTCTTTATAAGTAGAAAACAAGCTTCTTAAATGTAGTATACTTTATAGTCTCCAAGCTGTAAATTTTATGATAAAGAGTTAGGATAACAAATCCTTATTGTAACTGGCAAGTAACCAGATCTTTTGAAACTGTTGTTTATATGACTTATTTCTTCATAGTAACTCACTTGCAAACCAAGTCTTCGATATTCCTATCTTTCTGAACTAGAAACGACTCATAAGATAGACACACAGAATCATGGAATTTTAGGATACACAGAGGCTTCAAAAGAAAACAGAGTAAAACTCCCTTACTTGGAAAACGAGTCAATTGAAACCCAGAGGCTTTAGGTGATACACCTAAAAGGAGTTAAAAATAAATAAGGGCTGCCAGGATTGACTATATTATTTTCTTTCATGTCATATACTACATTGTCCAAAAGCCTTATGTAGCCAGAATTTCTTCTGCTTCTGTTGACAGAGGTTGACTACCTTGTTTTGAATGACCAGGGTAGTTTCACATTCATAACAAAGGATTTGTTTATTCATTTGTAATGTAAGTACTAATTTCAATTCAGTTCCCCTAACAGACTGGTGGTTTATTGTTAAGGAGACCAATAACTGTTGTGGTCCTCTGGCACACACACGGATAAAAGACCAAAGCATTTCATCCTTTCTCTCTGTCTCCAAAAAGGGAAAATAGAGAAAATCCTGTAATTCATTGCTCATACCCTACTTGGTCTAAGAATAGCTGATTCAATTGGGTTTGTTAATTTATGGCAAAAATTTCTTTAAAGTTATGTACAAACATTTAAAAATTATTTATTTGTGCCTCAGTGAAGAAAAATTGTTCCAAATCTATCTATGCTTTCATTATTTGGATGAATGATTCACCCTTTCAGGCAATAAAAGAAAACAATATGCTTAACTAAATGTTTGAAGAAAAAATGTTAAGATGTGACAGTTTCTAATGTTAATCAGTTCAGGATGATAAAATGTAGGGAAATATAAGGAAAAAAATAAGAAAAAGAAAGTCTGATGCTTACATATAAAAATGTAAATTATTGAGACAGAAATTGCTATAAATCTGTGAAAAAAATCAGAAACAAAAAACTGCCTGTCCATTTCCCAATGCATTTCACTTTTCTATTAGGACACTGCAAACATAAATGCATATTTTCTATAAGTTTTGACATAAAAAATAGGCATTAGCTAACTAAAAAAATCTTTAGATTAGAACTTTTAAAAATATTAAAATCCTACAAATTCTATAAAAAGTTTCAATATAATTACTAACACAGCACTTGGCACTGACACTACCAAACTTTTCTTTCAAGGGAAATTTCTATTGTACTTATTGGCATAACAAAATTTCTTTCCCTTTCAGATAAGGATCTTTTGAGGGTTTATTTCTCCTCTTCTTCGAACTAAATGAGATTAAACTAACTTAAGCTGTAAGTTAAGAGGATACTACATAAAATAACTGGGAGGACCAACTCTAGTTATAAAGTGTTATATTATGACTGACTATGAGTCAAACACAATGTCAAAAACTATTTAGACATACTCTCTCTGTGCCTATATTATCTAGATGCAATCTAATTTACTTGTTTTCTTCCTTTTCACCATAACTAGCATTAGAAAAAAACCCCAACCTAAAATATGACTGATGATAAACACATGCTATCTGTTATACACATATTTGGCCTTCAATTAGGAATGTCATTTTCAGTTGTTTTCCATTAAGTGGGAATATTTTTTGCAGAGATGCATTTGTGTAAGCACACTGGTCCCATCTGTGACTAAAAGTTTTAATTTTGTAGGCAATTTGACCAAAATTTAGTCATGAAAAAGAAGAAAACGAATTAGCTCACACAAATGCAGAACAAAGGATCTTTGATTGCCTCATTAATAGGGTGTACTAACGAACTATGTTTATTAGTCACACACAAGGTGCTTGAATGGGGGATGTGAAGGTAAATTTCTTTTTTTTATTATCATGGCATCAGCTATAATCTGTATTATAATTTTCAGAGAGAAAAAAATCAAGACCAAAACAACATAAAAAGTCAGTCACTGAGTTTCTAGGAAAACTTGGAAAATAATGTCTATAAGAACCAAACAACAATGTATTAAAGCTAACGAGCAGTTTCACAACCAATCCTTCTATGTATAAAGAACAACTTTTGATGCCTTTAAAAATGATAGCATATATTAATTTACATTATAAGTGGACTATATTATTAAACTTCAGGAACTAAAGAGTCATATTGGAGACAGAGGGCAAATTCAAAGTTGGCTAAAAGGACCAATACTTGTACTCAACATCCTTTAGAAGAGTATCTGTCACACACACAGTTCAGGGCCAGTAACACACAAAAAGGAAGAACCTACATATGAAGTATAAGACAACTCCTAGGAGCAACAGAGTAAGGACTGGAACTTCTGTAGGGATAATAAGTAAGAGGCCTGTCTTGTAAAAGAAGCTGGTAAGTCACAATGATCACTGAAGATTGCACAAGTGATGAGAAGCAAAAACACTTCTCATCAGATAGTGTAGTGCAGGAGTCTTCCTTCAGAAACTGCAGTTCCCCTTCAGAGCTCTAAACAATATCACGAACAAGAAACTGCCTAAGTGAAGGTTAGGGATTATGTGGCCTCACTGAGTCACACTGACATAGTCACAGAGCCTCCAATGGTGACAAGCAGCCAAAAAGGCTCCAAAGAAACCAATAAAAATTCTACTTCAATACCTAGAGTTATGAAAAGCTGAAAAAACAAAACAAAACAAAAAACCCTTATTCAACATCCAGGGCAGAAGTATACATCTAGGTGGGAAGCATGGAGAGAAATGAGTTCAGTAAAATAAGATAGTTTTATATATTGAGATCAATTGTTTTCACAGAATGCTTAAAAAAAAATCTTTTTGAGTTTTCATATATTTGATATGCCTAGTATTAGATTGCATTTGATTTTAAAACATCTTTCACTATACAACCAGCAAACTGAAAAACAAAACACAAACATAAATATTTAAGAACATTATTTGTTTTAGAAGCATTCCTACTAACAACTGAGACATAAAAATTTTTCACTAGGCTAGAGTTCTCTATCAAATTTAGGTTCAGGAGACATTTTAACTTGTCTTGCCTTTCTTTTGTCGTTACCACTGGTGCGTTACCAGGCTGCAAAGAAGGCTTCTTCAACTACAATGGCAGTGAGCACCAAGAAGCTGCTCACCATACTGCTCAGCCTGGTACAACCTGCTCACCATGGCCCCCATCCCTTTAGCATAAAAACCTGACCATGTGGTATTTGCTAGCATGTGCTAAGATTTGCCCACTCTTTTACATCACAGGCTTGCATATTCATATGTACATACATATCTGAGACCCTTGATAGACTGAGTGTGGCAGTATCTTAATAGTAAGACTGAAATAAAGCAGGATGAAAAAAAGCAGTACCTGAGCACTAAGAATTAATGACAAAAATGCTACTCACCTGTCTGCTGTGCGGTCTGTAGCAGTGGTTGGTTTAGATGTGAATTGTAATGGACAGAAGGGACTGGGCGATACTGAGGTTGACTGGAGTGATAGTGGCCTGGAGCACAATAACAGGCTGGCATCTAGGATAAGTATTGAGAAAAAAAATCAATTTTACTTGCAATAAAACCTTTTTCTGCTATGTACATCAGAGTGTAATGAAGTAATAATTCTTTTCAACACCAATCATCTGAAAACTGATTTTCTTAGCTTTAACTGAGAAAATTTTAAAAAATTTCAAACATACAAGTACTCCTGCCAATTAGATTTAGTAGTTATTAATTTTTTTGGCCATATTTGTTTCAGATTCTCCTCTCTTTTACAAAACCAAACACTACTGATAGAGCTGAAGGATCACTCTAACACTGTCTGGCTGTACATTCCACAAAAAAAATCCATTATCCTATAGTTAGAATATATTATTCCTATAAATGTTTTAAAACGTCTAATATCTCTCTCTATATATCTGTTACCCATATATAAATTGTTGAGAATTTGAAAAATTTACATTTATGGTACTCTACTATTAAACTTCATGCAACTTATTTTGCAATTAACATTGTTTATGAAACTTTTCTTGGTTTAAACATGTACCACTAGCTCATTCAAGTTAAATGTTGAATAGCAATCATTATATAAATAAGACACTTTATCCATTCCCACATTAATGCACAGTTGAACCAGTCCCATTCCTTAATTTTTCTTATGCAAATTAAAACACCAATACAATCTTATTTGTCAACTAGAGGCCTGGTGCACAAAATTCATGCAGGGGGGGGGGGTTGGGGGGAGGGTGTCCCTCAGCCCAGCCTGCACCCTCTCGCAACCCGGGACCCCATGGCCGATCCCGCAGGGTAAACCGGCAGTCAGACATCCCTCTTGCAATCCGGGACCACTGGCTCCTAACTGCTCACCTGCCTGCTTGCCTGATTGCCCTTAACCATTCTGCCTGCCGGCCTGATCACCCCTAACCCCTCTGCCTGCCTGCCTGATCACCCCTAACCACCCTCCCCTGCCAGCCTCATCGCCCCTAACTGTCTCTGCCTCGGCTCCCATCACCGTGGCTTTGTCCGGAAGGAGAATCGGACAACCAGAAGATGTCCGGTCAAACGGTCTAATTAGTATATTACCCTTTTATTAGTATAGATTATGCCTTAATAAAGGTGGAAAAAATGCCAGTAAGACTAACTTGATTTACTGTTCCTTCCAGAGCTATTTATATCTGCTTTGAATTTCTCTTAAAGCAATCTCATCAAGTTTGGGGTGAAGAATAACCCAGTGATGTAGCAGTGTGTGACAGATTACATTATCCGGTTCACGGGCTTTCTCAGGCTTTGCTCTTCTGACTGGGTGACTATTAAAAGATAGAGATCATGGAGATCTTCAAGAGTGCCCATTTCATTAGGAAACCAGCCACGCAAAGAATTTATAGATCAGTTATAAGCCAAGAATCCCCAATATTTACTGTAATATTCTTCTGTCTTTGAAATATTAGACACAATAGAGATGTGATTCCTTAATTTTTCTTGGAGATATTAGCAAAATAGTATGTTCTGATTTTAGGTCTCATCCATTATTAAACTTTTCAGTATGTATGTATGTATATATGTATATATGTATAAATAATATTTTTTTCTTAAATAAAAGACATACTGTTTAAAGCAAAAATTATCATTATATTTTTGTTTATAATGTATATATATGACAACAATGGAGAGAGGGTAAAAAGAATTATATTGCTGCCCAGCTAGTGTGGCTCACTGGTTGAGCATCAAACTATGAACCAGGAGGTCACGGTTCAATTCCGGGTCAGGGCACATGCCCGGGTTGTGGGCTCGATCCCCAGCAGCGGATGTGCAGAAGGCAGCCAATCACTGATGTTCCTTTCTCTAACTCTCCTTTCATCTTCGACACAATACTTGCAGTTTTATTTAAACATCAATTAGACTGTGATACTGTAAAGGTACATATAGTAGTCCCTAAATAAAGTACACAAAAACAAGATTCAAATGGCTGTAGATAAGAAATCAACAGAAGAAATACAATGAAACACTAAAAGACAAGGCCAGTGTGGCTCAGTGGATTAGAACAACGTCCCTTACAACAAGCATGACAAACTCACAGCATTTATTTGGCCCATGTTAGCCTTTGAGTTTTATATGCTTCCCTTATAACAAAGGGTGGTGGGTTTGATTCCTGGTCAGGGCACATACCCCAGTTGGGGCATGTACAGGGGGCAATTGATCGCTGTTTTTTTCTCTCTCCCTGCCTCCATCTAAAGCCAGTAGAAAGCATATCCTCAGGGGGTGAAAAAAACCTCACTAAAAGTGTTCAAATAATACAAAAAGCAGGAAAAGAAGCAGATAGAAATAAAATACAGATAGGACAAATGGAAAATAAGTAGCAATATAGTATACCTGCATCTAACCATGTCAATAGCTCATAAAAGATAAAAGAACTAGGCACTCTGATCAGATGGTATAAAACAGCAAAAACAACAACTATATACTTACTGTATGTAAAAGACACTTTAGGTATAAATGCTGCTAATAAGAGGGTGAAAAAAACTAATTTAAATGCAAATCAAGTAAATGCTGAAGTCACTATATTAAAGTCAGATAAAATAGGTTTCAAGACAAAGAATAGTAATAGAAACAGAAAACCATTTCACAACATGAGTCAATATATCAGGAAGGTATAATAAATATGAACTGTTCAATGTATATTCAAATACTATGTAAAGACTGATACAACTTAAGGGAGAAGTAGAAAAACAACTATCATTTTTGCTAGAACTGTGCAAAATTTACATAAGGATGTAAAAGATTTGAAAGACACTATCAACCACAAGACAATACCAATTACTAGTTAAAGAATACTAAATGCAGCCCTGGTTGGCATGGCTCAGTGGTTGAATGTCCACCTATGAATCAGGTCACGGGTCAATTACTGGTCAGGGCACATGCCCGGGTTGTGAGCTCGATCCCCAGTCTGGGGTGTGCAGGAGGCAGCTGGTCAATGATTATCTCTCATCACTGATGTTTCTCTCTCTCTCTCTCTGTCTCAAATAAATAAAAATATATATTTTAAAAAGTCAGTGAACATAATTCAGTGCTAATAGAATAAAGGGGAGTGGTTGGGAATCACATGATTACTTCAAAAGACAGAAAAACATTTCACAAGATTTAATATTCATTCATGGGAAAAACTTTCAGCAAACTAGGAACAGATAATGTAACAGTTAGTGATTAAAGACTGAATTCTTTCCCCTATGCTTGGAAACGAGGGAAGTATATGCACTTTCAAAACATATTCAGGTTAATACATGGATTCTAGGGGAGATTTTCGCTAATGGTACATCTTATAAAGGGTTAATATTCAAAATATATGAAGAACTGGTACAACCTTGCATGAAAAACAAACAAACAATTCAAAACTGGCAGAGGACCTAAACAGACATTTCTCCAAAGAGGACATATAGATGGCTGACATATGAAAAGATGTTCAATGTCACTAATCATCAGAGAAATGCAAATTAAAACCACAATGAAATATCAATTCACATCTATCGGAATGGCTATCATCAATACATCAACAAACAATGGGGGTAGTTTGGAGAGATGGGTGAAAAAGATGAAGGGATTAAAAGGTACAAATTGGCAGGCACAAAATAGTCCCGGGATGTAATGTACAACGTAAGAAATATAGTCAATAACATTGTAATAACTATGTTTTCTGTCAGGTGGGTACTAGACTTATCGGGGGGAACACTTTATAAGTTATATAAACCTCTAACCACTACGCTGTACATCTGGACTAATAGAATATTGAATGTCATTAAATACTTAGGGGTTATAATTAATAAAATATGTGTAATATTTATATAATGAAAACTACAAAATATTGTTGAGAACAATTAAGGAAGATCTAAGTAAATGGAGAGAGATAATATGTTCCTGTACTGGAAAATTCCATAGTGTTAAGATGTCAACTCTCCCCAGACCGATCTATTCCTAACCCTTTGAGTGCCAACCAATATTCTAGGAACTATGCTAAAATTGCCAAGGCATTTTTGCTGATTTTACAGCAGTTTAGGAAAAAAATTATGAATCGCAAGTAAATGAAGTTACATATTCAAAAACTTAAGGAAGCCTTTACTACATTGACATATTTAGCAATATCATCATCACTAATAAAAGCAGACTTAGAACTGGATGCCATTTCGAAGCTTTGATAGTGCTCCCGGCACTTTTGGCGAAAGACAGGAGGAGGGGGATTGTGCTCCCCAGCACTCTAGGGGTTAAAATGCATTTTATTTTTATTTATTTACTAGAGACCCATTGCATGAAATTCATGCACTGGTAGAGTCCCTATTGGCTGGCTGCTGGCCAGGTACTCCCTCCCTTCTCCAGGTCACCTGCCGCCACAGCCTGCTGGGGCCTCCCTCCCTTCCCCTGGCCGAACTCCCAGATGAACTCTAGGTCAAGGGAACAATTTACATACTATGCTTTTATTATATAGGATTTTGGTTCAAAATATATTTTTATTATTGACTTCAGAAAAGAAGGAATAGGAGAGAGAGATAGAAACATCAATGATGAGAGAATCATCATTGATTGGCTGCCTCCTGCAGGCCCCACACTGGGGATCCAGCCCACAACCTGGGCATGTGCCCTTGACCAGAATTGAACTTATGACCCTTCAATATGCAGGCTGAAGCTCTATCCACTGAGCCAAACCCACTAGGGCTACATTTTATTTTTATAGTGCATTTACTTTAATGTGTTTCTCTTAAGCAAATTATAAAAAACAAACCTGAGTCAGAAGGAAACTCCAAGATCACGTAATTTACTCAACTGTCATGATGTTGTCTAGCATGCACTTGAAAATCTCCAGAGAAAAGAAAATGCTGACAAGTTTTGCTTACACATCCTTATACATGTTTTAAAAAAATATTTTTATTGATTTCAGAGAGGAAGGGAGAGGGAGAGAAATAGAAACATCAAGGATGAGAATCACTGATTGGCTGCTTCTTGCACACCCCCTAATGGGGATCCAGCCCACAACCCAGGCATGTGCCCTGACCCAGAATTGAGCTGTGGCCTTGACGCTCAACCATTGAGCAACACCAGCTGGGCCTGCACAAATTCTTTCCCTGTGAAATTAAAAATAAACACTCTAATGTAGCTCTAGCCAGTTTTGCTTAGTGGATAGAGCATCAGCCTGAGGACTGAAGGGTCCCAGGTCAAGGGCACATACCTGAGTTGCAGGCTCGATTCCCAGCCTTGGTCCGGCCTTAGTTGAGTGCAGGCACCAATTGATGTTTCTCTCATTCTGTCCCTCCCCCTCCCTTCCACTCTAAAAATCAATGGAAAAATATCCTCAGGTGAGGATTAACAAAAAACAAACAAAAAGACTCTAATGTTAAAAGTGATCTTAAATGAAAAGCCTCCGCGGAGAGGGAGGTGAAAAAGCAACCTACCTGTGGTGAGGGCTGCTGAATATATCCCTGCTGCTGGAGCACAGGCTGGCTGACAGGGTGACCAGAAGCAGAATAGCCAGCAGTAGGGACTGGCTGCCCAGGTGGCAGTGGGGGAGGGGGAGGAGGAGGGGGGGGAGGAGGTGGAGGTGGCAGTAGTGGAGGTGGAGGAGCCGCTGTCATGATATAACCAGACTGCTGTGGGGACTGAAGAACAACAGTGGACTGGAACATAGTAGCATGAGGGTCAGAACCATCTGCAGATGGCTGGCGGGCAAGACTCATGTGGCTAAACTGAGACCCCAGGTTGTCCTGATAAAAAAGGAAAAAGTCAAGTCAGTATTATGCCTTCTGTATACAGACCAAACTTATCAAAGAAAACTACTTTTCTTGTATTTTAAGATGAGTTGCAATAGTGTATATTATGGAAATCATATATCTTTATCAGACATGACTTAATAAAAGAACAGCTTCAAGAAAAACTCTAAGGCAGGAAGGAGGAACATTACAATGCTGTCACTACAAATTGCTTATAAAATACATATAATGGAAATGCATAGCATGCAGAAGAGTAGGGTATAACAACATTTCACACACAAACAATAAAAAAACCACTTATTTAAATAAAGATTAAAAGCACATTAGCATAGAAACCCAACCTGAAACCTGTATGTTGATGTTGACCAATGTCACCCCAATAAATTAAAAAAAAAAAAAAGCAAGCACATTAGGATGTGAAAGTGAAACTGAAAAGACTTCAAACTCCAGGTAACTAGCAATGCACAGTACTAATTATTCTTCACTTTAAATCATCACCCCTCTTCCTAGAAGGCAAGATTCACTAAAAGCATCTTTGTGTTTCCTATTATACCTAACAAATACACTAGCAGAAATTAAATAGAAAATCTATCCACTTTGTCTTTTTTTCTAATTTCTCAAAAATAATTTAGCCCTAATTCTATTCTTCCCTAATCTGTTTCAGTCTGTTCCTTAAGTCACATGTCATTCAAATGAAATCCAAACAACAGTTTCTTACTGCTCTTGCTACTTGGTGAGCAGGCAATGGTGCCCAGTCAAGATAGGGTTATGATTTATGTTACCTGACAAATGTTTCTCTGGCTCAACAACATAAATACCAGTTCTGACTAGTCTAGATAATATCATCACTGAAATGAAAATAACAGGGTTAAAATGGCATTTCCCTGCTCCTGAGGAGCCGCAGATTGGCAACAATATATACCACATCTCCACATTTTGTTAAGAAGAAAACTGAAAAAAAGTTAAAAAATTGGGCAGTGGAGTTGTCAGATCAAAGTTGACATGCCTGCAATTTCTAGTCTGCTGTTTTTTCCAAAGTAAATTAAGACTATAGCGAAGATAAGGGATGAAAATGGGAACCTGATTTAATGATTGAAAATATATGGTTTTACTCCTCCCAAATAGCTGCTCTGTTCTCCTAACTCAATGCATAGTGTCAGAAGGGAAAAATATACCTAAGTACACTAGCTGTAATTACCAATATTTTAAAAAGAGACACCATAACTGCACACCACCATTACAGTCATCTTGGCAAAAAGTCAATTTTGTTATTCCAATGATCTGCCATTTTTCAAAACATTTTGAGGCTTTTATGTTATTCCTTTTAATGTTGTCAATCTTGAAAATGCTGGCAAAATTTCACTTTTTCAGCCTGGAAGTGATTTTTGAAAATCATTAAGAGCCAAGGCTGGTAAATAAGCTTGCCTCCAGCTCTAAACAAAACTACCCCAAATAAAACAAAACATTTCTAAAAAGTGTAGAGTGATTTTAAGTTATAGCTAGTACTTTACTTGGAAAGCATTTTTAAAATGTGATAGGGAAAGAATGTTATTAGGGAGATTCATTTTAAGGGAAGAAAACTGATATTTACCGAATATGTCATGTTAGGCACTATGCAAGAAGTACTGTATATCACTGTTTCACATGGTTACTAACTACAGGTCACACAGAAAACACACAGCAGTGGTGCAACGGAGCCCTACGGGTGGTATAACTTGGGGGCATACTTGGGATTAAAGGAAGTACCATTACTTTATAGTCACAGATTAAATATCTAGAGATCTTCTTAGAAATTTACTTAGGAGGATGTCTCTCGAAGTTTTAAGTTTCAATTCACCCTAGTAACTGGAAGTAAGTATACTGGGCCTATGGCTTTGGGGATAGACTAGAAAGCCTATCTCCAGATGAAAGCTGCCATCCCAGAATTGCAGAGAGCTGCACTGACCTCAATGAGAAAAGTAGTGAAAACATGTTAGGACTAGAATTGTCTACATGAAAATTATTTCATTATGAAAGGAAGGAAAAGATTAGGGATTATACAATCACTGCAATAAGCAAATATAACAAATATTTTATGAAAGAAAATGAATTTCTCTCTAATACAGGATAGAAATACTTTTCAGTATATATGTATCCCTGACTTTAATCACATTCACGAGCCTTCATCACACATCCATCCACAAAAACAATGCAAGAGGTGAATACAGAAATAGTACCACAGAGTATTGGTGGATGGGTGAGATTGGCAGGAGTGGGGATGGGTAATGAGCTGGAGAGTACGAAATAGGCTGTGAAGAGGACTGCAGAAGACAAACAGGCTAAGGAATAACGGGTTGGCAAACAACGTTAATGTCAGAATAAAATATTAGAAGAATTGCAAAAAATGGAAAGTCATAAGAGCCAAGGCAATAGCTTAAACTAGATTTATAAAGTCATCTTCAACACAACAATGTAGGAAACAACAAAAACAATGCTAAATGAGGAAACTCTACATAGTAAAATTTTTGAGAATATACCTATGCTTAAATTTAATACACAATTAGAAAAACTTTGTCATAAAAAGATTAGATTCACTGAAACAGGTACTTTAAATCCTATTATCTAACCAAGACCCCTGGTTTAGGTCAATCAAAACAAAACCACTTTTCCTTCCTTCCTGATTTGATGAAGGGGCTGCTCTATTTAGTTATATAACACTAAATAATAAAATAAAAACTTCACTTATTTTGTTATCAGACAGTAATAACTTACATAACATCTATGCCAGCTACTGCTTTTATTTGATATGGCACAATGAGGTACTCTTTTGGAACCAAAGTGCATAAATTTTTAAAAAATTTTAAAGAAAAATGTATTAGAGGTACCATTAAGAACAACAGCCTAAAGAAACAACACACACATACATACAGGCACATGCAGACACACAAACACATCTCTTTTATATATGGAAGATAAACATACTTTTCTTGTAAGTAAAAATTTTTATTAAAAGCAGTAGCTGCCCTGGCTGGAGTGGCTCGGGTTTGATTCCTGGTCAAGGGCACGTACCTGGGTAGCAGGTTTATTCCCTAAACCCATTGCTTGAAGGAAGCAACCAATCAATTCCCCCCCCCCCCCCCCTCTAAAAACCAATGGAAAAAATATCCTCGGGTGAGGATTAACAAAACAAAACAAACAAAAAGCTGAGAAAACTAGTTCTTGCAATGTTTTTCACTACTGAAACACGCTTGCATTTCAGGGGAAAAGTTTCCCAAAGGCACTCAATAAATAGGTGTTTTAAAAAATAAAAAAAACTTTAATCATTCCTAAATTTTATGGAATATAGCTGGTCATCTATAAGCTAACATTGACATCTGATTTAGATTTCCAGTCTTATATTTACATAGTTTATTACAAAGGGGGTAAATACATATTGGCTTAAATATTATTATAATCATAATCCATTTTATATGTGGGCAATCAGGCTAAGGTGAGTTAAGTGACCTGTAGTCAGTCATGTTAGCAAGCAATGGAGGAACCCAGGCAATTTTAACTAATAAAAACTCTTACTTTTGGTCAAAATGTATATATATCAATCTCCCTCTGGAATATTTCTAAAAAGAATACTTCAAAATTGCAAAAGAAACCAACGGTATTAGGGAATAATCTAAAAAAGAAGCAATTCTTATGACAATTAAGCTGTATAAATGAGTTGCATTTTTACCATAATATCAACCCAAGAGTTTCTAAAAATATGAAAGGCTTATATTAGCTTAGAACCTTATAAGAAAATCTAGAATTAAAAAGTACTAAATAAGGTAAAAGCTGAAAGATCTTTGAAGTACCTACTGTTTCTTCACTAACTTCTCAACTAGAAATGAGCAAGCTTCCTCATGGATGACAGCACCTATCACACTAAATGAGGTGTAGCTTTAGAAGTTCCAAATACAGGGTATTGAATGTGTTGTTAAGGTAGACAATCATTAAGATATAACTTTCTTCCAGACAACTTGACCTACTATGTAGGTGCCTATTGAAAGACAAGCTTTAGCCTGCTCTGGGATAAATGAAAGAGCACTATGAGCACCAAGGGTATGTATTAATGTCTACCGGAGTGTCAAGTGGTAATGAGAAAAATGTGGGTTAAGGAAACTGGCTGATTAAAGTAAAAAAAAAGATTTTTAATGTTTTTATTATTATTATTATTATTATTATTTAGAGAAAGGAAGGGGCAGGGATAGAGAGAAACAGGCTGCTCTCTGTGGGAATAGAGCCCGGAACCCAGGCATGTGCCCTGACCAGTAATTAAACCAGTGACCTCTTGGTTCCCAGGTTGACGCCCAACCACTGAACCACACTGGCTGGGCATTTTCGCCCTAAATATATTTTTATTGATTTCAGAGAGTAAGGGAAAGGGAGAGAGAAATAGAAACATCAATGATGAGAAAGAATCATTGATCGGCTGCCTCCTGCATGCTCCCCACTGGGGATCGAGTTTGTAATTCAGGCATGTGCCCTGACCTGATGGGAATCAAACTGTGACCTCCTGGTTCCCAGGTCAATGCTCAACCACTGAGCCACGCCGGCTGGGCCAAAGTAAAATTTTGATACCACTGAAAAAAAAGAAAGCCTCAGCACCTCCTTTTCCTATTTAAAATGTATCTGGCTGCAAAACAACACCCATTTAAAGTGATTGGTTACAAGAAATGTAGCCCATCTGCAGGCTTTGGAAATCACCGCATTCTTTTGTGTGGTTATTTGAAATTCCATTGATGATTATCTCAGTGTGCAAACGATAGCTACTGAGTATCATCTGTTCATCCATTCTCTATTTTTATAACTGATGATGAATTATGAAGAATGCAAGGAAAAAGAGCCATGAAATTTGATGCATACCCTAAAATTTCAAATTATAATCCATTAAGGTATTTATTTCTAAACTAAATGGTCTACGACACCTTCATTTACAATAGTCTCATAACTAAATCAAAGTTATTTTTTTAAACAACTTTTTTTTGTCTTAAATTTTATATATGTCTTCCAAGTTATTTTTAAGAGGCATATAACCATAGATAAATCCTTAATATTTTTTGAAGCTACCAGACTAACATTATTTTAACTTAATTAAATAAAATGAAAATCAGTCCTATAAAGCTCCTAGTGAAATACACAGTGCTACAAAAACCACCACATGATAGTAAAATGAAAGAAAAACACTTTAGGATCAAGTTGAATTAAGCTAAGGCAGAGAAGAATAGGGAGGGAGTTTTAAGCAGTTTAATATGTAACTGGGTATATATAATCAAACAGGTTGGGAAGTGACTATGGGAGTCTTTGGAAATAGTTTCAGGCAATTTCCTCTACATATATGAATTCATATTTATAGTCTTAGGAATGCATCAGAAACCGTGATGTCCATTTACTTTAGATAAACTGCCTTGCCCAGTATTGGGAGTGTTAATTGCCAGAAGAACAACTATTTTCAGTCCTTCAAAATATTTGATAACTTTATCAAATTGCTGTACATTCTTCATTCCTACAATACAAATGACATAATTTGTGAGCAAAACTAATGAAAATTCTCTAGTTCAAGTTTATCGCCATACTTCTTTCACAAGAAATTACTCTGCATTTTCTCTTTAATGAAATTTTTAGTGCAGAACTTGAGCAATTCAACTCAGTTTCTTCAAACTGCTGATCTGTTGAATTTTAAAACAACACACTTTCCTCACTGGGATAATGAACAATCTTAGTTTTATTTTTATACCTCGTGTCCATTTCTTGCTGTTATGAAATAGGGATAAAATACTTACCAGAGGCTCATGACATACAAAATTCCCTTTCCCCCCATATATATTCCGTATTTATTAGCTGAAAAGCCCTTGAAGTTAACCTGCCTTCCTACCAGTAGTGAGTGGGACATCACTGGTGGAAAATATTAAAGTTCTAAGAGGTACTTACATGGGCTATCTCAATTATAATTAGTGAATTTAGTCCCAAATATGCAAAGGCGGGTGAACTTAGCATTATGTAATCGTGGATATGTGCACCTGTGAGAAAATGTGATTAGCTGGTTGTTGTTGAGGTGGTGGGGGTGGCAGAGGTGGCTGTGCAGGTCCAGGCACTTGGGTTCTAATGGGCTGTTGAGTCATAGGAGGATTATACACAACTGGACTCCCATCTGGGTTTATGAAGGGCTGACCTAAAAAATTTAAAGAGGAGAAAAAAAAACAACTCATTTACAACAGAACTTGAAAATAGGTCATTCTAGTAGCAATTTACAGTACATGTCTACAATCTTTAGTAACAATTCCAAAGCCTCAAGTTTTTGAAAACCAAAAGATTTTCCTAGCTTAGGAGGCAAAGTCTGACCTTATATGAAGCTATTAATAGTTTTTCCACACTTAGAGTAAATATTCCAAAGTTTCTGCAGTGTTTTACTGTAAGGCTGCTACTCCAGAATTTCTCAAGTTTATTTTATAATACACATTATTTTCCGAAAGCCTCTGGCTTCTGGATACATCTTGCTCTAGTTACAAGATTGTGGTGCTTTAGTGCTGCAATACATTTCAGTTTCAAGAACAAAATGCTTGACTTTGGGATACTAGAACATTATTAATTAGCCTTGATTAGGTGGTGGGAAATAGCTAATTTACAGGCCACATTGTGTATATTTAACTAATTAAATTAAAACTGAATGAAAATTTAAATGGTTGACATCATCAAATTTTAAACATAGACTTGATGGCAGTATCCTTATTTTGTAGTTTCTAACTTGTTAAAAATGGTAAATAATTTTTAAATTTTAAATTATTTTCTAAAATAATCTTTTTTAATTTCAGTGAGATTTATTGATAGCTAAGAGAGAAAACTAAAGAGAGCTTAAATATTGATTCTGAGGCTTATTTTCAGTGCTTACTATCAGAGGGATATTTTATGTAACTGAGTAAATTTTACTCTTTCTCTACACATATTCTAAACAACTTTTTCTAATATTTTTATTGTGGGAAAATAACCAACAAAGAGAGATAAAAAAGAAAATAAATCCCCATAATCTTATCATTAACAATTTGGATACCTTCTTTCAGACTTTTTCAATACACATATAGATTCAAAGATTAGTATTTTTCCTCACTATACACTAGATTATATTTTTTTAAAAAAGACTATGAAATAAATTGACCACTGACTATGATACCCATTTAGTATGGGAATAATACAGAAGAGAAGTTTGAATAATAGTTTCTTACATTGCCTTCAAAACATCGTTTCTTCCATGATAAGTCCCTACTTTTAAAAAATCTATGACATATAATAATATTTGGAAGAGAAGAATCCACTGTGCCATTGCTATCAAGTGGGAAAAGTCCTCCAAAGTCAAATTATTTTTATCAGTTTCCTGACAATTTATGTGCTGGTTATAAATAACTAAAAACAAGTCATGCTGGATATTTGCTGATTGTTCATTTTGAAAATAAGCAAAGAAGTCACTTTTGAACTCATTTAAAATTAAGAATACAATTTAATTTCAGATTGACTAGTTCCTTACTTTGTTATTCTCTACTCAATACAATCAATCATGTTACCAAAAATATATTAACTGATGTGTTTTGAATGAAAAAGAATAGGGAATAGTGAAATATTAAATCATCTTACATCCTGCACCAGGAAATAGGAAATTTAATAATTTAATAAACCTGAAGACTAAGAAGATAACTTATTAAGCAAAACCTGAATTTCTAAAGAGTCAGTTATTTAATTCAATTCTTGTATAGGAACAGATGTTTGAATACTTTTATCTTAAAAAACAAAAAAATAGATACAAATGAAATCTGAAAGCAATGAATTCAAAGCCATGGCTTTCTCTACAACAAACAAAAGGAACATTCAGCGGCCCTGACACTCTCACCTGTAACTACCTTGCTTGACTACTACCATCTTGATGTGACCAGTTTTTAAGGAAGGTTATCAAATGCTGTAGGTTTTCATTATTTTACCAAATAACTGGGCTATGTTGTTTTGAAGAGAGACCAAGACTTCCTGTGATCTTTTAAAAGATCACATTTTTTCTACATACGCCATTTTTGACAATGGACATAATGAAATGTATTATAACTGTATCTCTCAGAGGTTGTTTCCCTATCTGTAAATGAGAATTTAACCTACCAAACTAGGTTGTCATAAGGATTATAACTAATGTATTTAAAGCACTTAATACAGTATATGACACACAGTAAATGATCGGTATATGCAAATCATTTTCTAATTGCAAAGAATATGTGTTGTCAATATTAATTCATAGTGACTACCTATTTTCTTATACTAAGAAGATTTCCTTTAGCTTTTCCTCAGCAGAAAACAATGAGCATATTCCGAAGGACTATTACTTACATGTTCTTTCCATTTCATTCTAACTTCTTTTTCATGCAATGCATACTATTTTCCCAGAATAAAGCTTTAATCAACTAAAACTCTTTCTATCAAAGTTTAATCAAATAAGACTCTTTCAAAGGTGGTTGTCTCATTTCTAGAAAATGAGTTGTTTTTAGTTACAGTTAGGCCATTATTTGGCATAAAAGATGATGTCATAATGAAAAAAATACTTTCTGATATAAATATGTCCTTTAACATATTTCTAGCATAAGTGTTTTTATTAAAGGAAAAATTTTATTCTAGGAAAAGTGTTAATTACGCATGACAAGTAAATAGCTAACGACACATTTACAGACATCAGATTTAACATGTATTCTTTAATTTTCAGATAACTCCTGATATCTCAACTGAAATAAACACCTTTTTTTGGGATACCAACCTGTTTGTGGGTTGATCAGAATACTGCCAGGTGGTATGCCTGCCGCTTCCAAGGGAAGCAAAAAGAAGCTAGTGCTAGGAGATGCGACTTGCCCATTTAGGCCGCCATCAAAGGAAAGAGAACTATGAGTGCTGACAGTTGGATAGATGACAGGTGCGCCATGAGAAGACTGGCTGAGAGCTGTACCTGGAAGAGGCTGCTGGATGTGAGAAAGAGAGCCCGTAGATGACCCTACACTACCAGAAGACTCAGAACCTAGGGAGGAGTAATGAAAAATATGGATTTTTTAAACCTCATACAAAAACGCAGGTTTTAAATATGTAACAATAAAATTCACATTGCATAACATGTAGTTACCACATAAAAGCATTGGTTATTTTTGATTTACTGTACAATTTTGCTTTCCCTCCCCGCAATGAACAAGTTTAATATGGCAAACTGATCATTCAAGTTGTTAGAGAAAATATGGCTAAAGCATGCAACTATAGCATGTTTATAATACCAGCTACAGACAGTCACAAAAAACACATTACCCAAGACAATGAAGTTTTATACATTTTACCTTTCAAATTAACATCTAGGAATATACAGATTATAATTTTCCCAAAGGGAAAAGAACTTAGCACAGCCAAATGCCCAAAGCCTCTTACACCAGAAACCCCTTATCTATAAGAACACAGAAAGATTAGTAGTGTAGGAATTAAAAATAAAAGATAAATTCTCTATCAAGAGAAAACTTGTCAAGTTTCATTAAGACTTTCATTTTCAGCTCATAATTACAGCATTTTCCTATAATGTAAAGTCATCTCTCAATTTTTTATATCAAAGGGCAAAGATTGCATGAAAAATATCCAATTACTTATATTAGCATTAGCTAAAATTTATTTATCACTGCACTTATTAAATTGATAATTTATTTATTTTTAACTGTTTTATGCCTCCAATTGATTTCATTTTCTATTACACTGAGATAGAAAATGTCACTGACTTTCAGTATAATAGCCAAAGATGAATAAATAAAAAAAGAAAAAAAAAGATTTTGATAATGTATACAGTTAATCAAGTTTTGAAAAATGGTTTACTCTGGGATGGAGAATTAATCTTTAATAAATAAAATAAACAAATATGAGTACACAATACAGATTCCCTCTAAAGGACTTCTATTTTAATTTGTGCCAAAATGACTATTGACCAGAACTATATAAAATATATTTTTTCCTATTGAGTTAAATAATATTTCTTTTTATCTCTTAAAATAACACGGATAAGAAATAAATAGTATATGTTCTTAAAATGTTTTAATTTGGCAGTGTCTGAATGATGTTCTCATGATACATAAGTAGTTTTTTCTGTTATGAAGACTTTGTGGACATTTTTCAAATAAATGCATATTTGGTACATATGCGTATTTCTTATATTCATAAAACTTACCTATTTTTAGCAATATTTTATCATACACACCAAGACATTTTTAATAGCTACAATGTAAGTTAAAAATGTGACAAGTGCAATCCGCAAGCATTAATATTTAAAGCATTGACTATGGTCAGGGATTAAAAAAATACTGTCACTTTCAAATACACACCTCTCCCTTCAATTGTTATCTGTACAACACCAAATGTTTGGATTGACCCAAATAGGCTAAAGAGAGGGAGCCACTTCTGCTGCTGTTCATGCTTATTTTGGGATAAAAATAAGGATCTAAAATAGTGATGGCTAACCTATGACACGCGTGTCAGAGGTGACACGCGAACTCATTTTTTTGGTTGATTTTTCTTTCTTAAATGGCATTTAAATATATAAAATAAATATCAAAAATATACATCTTTGTTTTACTATGGTTGCAAATATCAAAAAATTTCTATATGTGACACGGCACCAGAGTTAAGTTAGGGTTTTTCAAAATGCTGACACACTGAGCTCAAAAGGTTCGCCATCACTGATCTACAAGGATCCTGAGAGCTCTCGTAGTATTGAAGCCAGTTCGTAAAAGTGTAAAGAGAATATGTTATGAGCCTAAATGTTATGTGCTCTAAATGCAAAGAAGCTAAAAGAATGAGGATGTTATTAAAATTTCCACTCATTCATGACAATTACATCATATTAATTTTTTTTAGTTTCAAGTTTCTCAAAAACTTCTCAGCAATTCTATTCATTTTTGACTGTCAAATGAAGAACTTTATCGTAAAAAATCCAATCAATAATTGTTAGTATTAGCTGAAAATGTAATCACTGTTAAATAATCCTATGTGAGAAACCATCCCCTTCCAACTATAAGCAATGAAGAATTTCCAACCACCTCTGGGTACTCAAACGTTTAAGAGATGACATTTCATTGAACCAACATGATTAAATTTATGTTACAATAGAGAATGAATCTTAATGTCAATAAACATTATCTTTTAAGTTCTTTGAAAGTGCTCAATGCACTGCTGATAGGAATTTTATATTTTAGGATAGTTATATAAACCGTATGAAACATAAAGAACTCAGACAACATTAGGGAAACTAATATTTTGACTGCACAGTTCTAGACAGATATTTATACCTGCTTTCGAAAGCCTACTTATGCTTTTGCTGCTTCCAGAACTATCACCCCTTGTCAGGACGGAAATTCCACTGAAGCTGCTGGCTTTGGTTACAGCGGGTTTGAAGTTGCGGAGAGAGCTGTCTGAATCTGTGCTGCTCCAGGGCCGTGGCTCAGAGTACTTCAGCTCATTCTCAGTGCTGCTTTGATGGCTATTGGTTGATCTCCCTGAAGCATCTTTATTAACTCTGTAATTTAGAAATAAAACTTTGAAAAGTGAATAGAGATAAAAACAAAAAGAAAAAAATGCTTTATTTTTCAATACTGTATGAAAGCATGCTTACAATACCTAAATATCTGGCGTCTCTGCTGGGTACTACTGGCATCCTCATCTTGGATTCTGTTGGCATTTTAATAAGACATTTTTATTTCTATTAGCATCAGTCAGATTGTTACCAAAACAAATGTTAAAAAATTTCCTCACCTTTTGTCAATAATATAATTCTCTTGGGAACACAGGGACTAGAAAAAAGAATAGATATATAAAGTTGAGCTTTTGCAAATACAATGCCATCTATAAACCAATGATGACAACAAAAGTCATATGTAATAATATTTAAAAAGTATTATTACAGCCCTAACCGGTTTGGTTCAGCGGCTAGAGTGCCAGCCTGCGGACTCAAGGGTCCCAGGTTTGATTCTGGTCAAGGACATGTACTTTGGTTGCAGGCATATACTCAGTAGGGGGTGTGCTGGAGGCAGCTGATCGATGTTTCTCTCTCATCGATGTTTCTAACTCTCTATCCCTCTCCCTTCCTCTCTGTAAAAAATCAATTATATATATATATATATATCTATCTATATCTATATCTATATCTATATATATATATATATATATAGATAGATATAGATATATATGGATAGATAGATAGATAGCATTATTATAAACCCATCTCCCCCGCCAAATCCACATGGTGATAAAAGTACACAAATAGATGATACTGGATTTTATTTTGGCTTGGTAACACTGTGCTTGAAGCCATCCATTTTTATGGTACAAATTAATTTGAAATTAAAATATTCTCTTCCAAATAAATGAATCCATTATTATTATACTAGTGGCCCAGTGCACAAAATTTGTGCACGTGTGTGTGTGTGTGTGTGTGTGTGTGTGTGTGTGTGTGTGTGTAGGGGGTGGCGGTGGTGGTGGTGGTGGTTCCCCTCAGCCCAGCCTGCACCCTCTCCAAACGGGTTTAGGCTTGATGCTACAGGGACCGGGCCTAAACCAGCAGTCGGACATTCCTCTTGCAATCTGGAACCGTTGGCTCCTAACTGCTCACCTGCCTGCCGGCCTGATCCCCCTAACTGCTCTCCCCTGCTGGCCTGATCCCCCTAACTGCTCTCCCCTGCTGGTCTGATCCCCTTAACTGCTCTGCCCTGTTGGCCTAATCCCCCTAACTGCTCTGCCCTGCTGGCCTGATCCCATTAACTGCACTCCCCTGCTGGCCTGATTGCCCCAAACTGCCTCTGCCTTGGCCCCGTCACCATGGCTTTGTCCAAAAGGATATCCGGAAGTTGTTCAGTCTAATTAGCATATTACCCTTTTATTAGTATGGATATTCAAGGTATACACCAGTCTGTAGATTCCACCTCATTCACTCAACAAATACTTTGATCACTTGTAATTCACCTGTCAGGTGAAGCTAACTCTCTCATTCTGCAGCTATGGCTGTTGCTGTAGAAGTGAACAAGCAGCTATGCCTCAACACAGTTTTTCTCATGCTATGAATCTAGCTCAGGCAACCATCATTTTTTTGTTTGTAATATTACAACAGTCTTCTAACTAGTTTTTCAGCCACCAGACCAGGAGTCACTAAACTATGGTCAGACCTGTTTGCAAATAAACTTTTACTGAAACACAGCCATGCTCATTCCTTTATGTACTGTCTATAGCTGCTTTCATATTAAAAAGGCTTATTTCAATTGATGCAATAAAGATTATATGGCTTGAAAAAGTCTAAAATATTTATGATCTGGCCCTTTATAAGAAAAGTTTGCTGACCTCTGCTCTAGGTAAAAAGTTTGCTGATTTCCTGAACTAGCTTTTTGTGTCATCTGCCCTCTGCTTATTTGTCCAATCTAAATGTTCCTCATTTCCTGTGTCACTTAGCTATAATCCAATCTTTCTATTTCTCATTGTCAAATTGTCCTTCATCAAATACTGACCCTCTACATGGAACACTTTAGTCCTTCAGGTCTCCTCTTGGAAGCTCACTCTCTCTCATTCCTCAGCTATGGTGTGTGGCGCTTCTCTGCTGTGTCCTTATTTTACCTTTATGCCTCTACACAAATCACACACCATATTGCCATTGTCTGGCTACCCATCAAGGGTAAAGACAGTATATTGCTTAGAAACTAGACAGAAATGTATCTCATTTAGGCTCTGAGTTCAGAAGACCTGGGTTGGAATCCCAATTCTGTCATTTTAGCTGCATGATCTTTGGCTATTTTACTTAAGTCTCCTGGAGCCTCAGTTTCTTATAAAACAAAAGTAATGATACTCTCTATCATATAAAAGCTGTCTTGGGAAAAAACTATTGTAACTTTTCATGAGTATACTCTACTATGCCCAGCATAGCACCTACTATGGGTGCTCAGTAAAACTTGTTGAATAAATATTGCAAATTCTTAACTGTTAGTTTAGATATTAATTTATGCACTGTTTGTTTTTGAATATAGAGGAAATTTCTATCTCTGGCAGTGATAACACTAACTACACACGTTCATATATCCTTGAATAGTAACTAGTACTGCACAGACAGATGATTAACAGATATTGGTAAAACCAACCTGATTTTCTTCTCGAGTATCTGCATAAATTAACTAGCCACTTAAAAGATTTCTTTCATACAAGCACTTACAAAGTGGAAAACAAATATTAATTTTAAAAATCAATTAGCTTTATTAAAAGAAAAAGTTATCTAAAAATCTCAAACCTGGAAGAAAAAAATATAAAAACTACTAAGGGCACAGTGCACAAATTCATGCACCTTGAAATGAACTGTGGGCCACGAGGCTGCAGTGGGCACAGGGGCAGGTCTTGACCTATCCTCTGTGCCCCAGCCTGGCCCCTCCTGCCGTGGTCCCTGGTCCTGTCTGTTGGCAGCCCTGCTCGTGCTGTTCCAAGGCACTAACAGCGCCAGCCTCGCTTGCACCTGCTGACGGTGCAGAGCAACTGGGGACAATGCAACAGGTGCGAGTGGGACCAGTGCCGTCAGCAGATGTGAGCAGCGGCTGATGCCCCGATAGCTCCTTAGGAGCAGGGGGAGATGGGTAAGTCCCCAGGGGTGATTGGGACCAGCAGCCCACTGCTCGCACTCGCTGATGGAGCCGAGTGATCATGCCTGGCGTCGGCAGCAGGTGCAAGTTGCAGCTCTGGCGCCTGCTGCGGGTGCAAGCAGGGCCAGCACCGGCAGCGGGTGCAAGTGGCAGCTGCCAGCACCAATCACCCCTTAGGAGCAGGGGGAGGTGGAGAAGCCCTGAGGGGAGATCGGGGCCGGTAGCCACCACTCACACCTGTTGACAGCACTGAGAGATTGGGGCCAGCGCTGGGTGTTGGCTGCGGGTGTGAATGGCGGCTCTGGCACTGGCAGCGGGTGTGAGTGGGGTTGGTGCCGGCGGGAGCAAAGAATTTTCAGTAACCACCAGAGATTTGCCTGGATGACAGCGACCAGAGTGCCGCCTGCGTCTGGCACCCCCGCTCACCTACTCCACCATCCTGCCGCAGCAGATGCCCACCATGTTACACACGTACCCCATGGTGGTCAGCGCACGTCATAGCGACCAGTTGTGTGGTTGCTCCACTGTTTGGTCTATTTGTATATTAGGGTTATACATATATATAGACAGATAGACTAGAGGCCCCTGTCTCTCAGCCTGGGGTCCCTCAGCCTGGCATGCGCCCTCTCGCAATCCAGGACCCCTAGGGAAATGTCGGACTTCAGGTTTCAGCCTGATCCCTGCAGGCCTGCGGAGATTGGGCCGAAACTAGCGTCCAACATCCTCCGAGGGATGTAGTAGGGTGCGAAACAGCAGATGGCCGGGGAGGAGCCCGAGCCCGGACTGGGCGCTGTGCCGCTCCCACTCATCCTGGCCCTGCTGTGCCTGCGGTTGCTGCTCATTAGCACTGCTGCGGAGGTGGGAGAGGCTTGCACTGCTGCAGCTGCGCAACCAGCCCTGAACCTGGCATCTGGTGCCCGTCGGTTAGCTGAGCGGTGTTCCTGCTGTGGGAGCACACTGACCACCAGAGGGCAGCTACTGCATTGAGTATCTGTCCCCTGGTGGTCAGTGCGCTTCATAGTGACCGGTCAACCATTTAGTCGACCAGTTGTAATGGTCGCTTAGGCTTTTATACATATAGATATACTCAGTCCAGAATATTACTCCCATAGTAGATCTGCTATTAACTTTTGAAAAACTTATGTAACTCCTGCAATATAGTATTTTATATACTATTATTAAAATGAATAAAACAGAGTATTTCTAAAAGGTAACTTGATATGTAACAAATGTGGTTAAAAATGTGAACAGCAGATTAAGGGAGGAGTGAGCTCCTATAATCCTATCTAATAAAGAGGCTATATGCAAATTGACCATTACTCCAACACACAAGATGGCCGCCCCCATGGGGTCAAAGATGGCTAGCAGGGGAGGACAGTTGTGGGCGATCAGGTCAGCAGGGGAGGGCAGTTAGGGGTGATAGGGCTTGCAGGGGAGGGCAGATGTGGGGGGACCAGGCCTGCAGGGAGGGCAGTTAGGGGTTACCAGACCTGTAGGGGAGGGCAGTCGTGGGGGACTCAGGCCTACAGGGGAGGGCAGTTGGGAGTGACCAGGCTGGCAAGGGAGGGCAGTTAGGGGTGACCTGGCCAGCAGGGGAGGGCAGTTGGGGGTGACCAGGCCAGCAGGGGAGGGCAGTTAAGGACAATCAGGCAGGCAGGGGAGCAGTTAGGCATCGATCAGGCTGGCGGGGGAGTGGTTAGGTGCAATCAGGCAGGCAGGCAGGTGAGCGGTTGGGAGCCAGCAGTCCTGGATTGTGAGAGGGATCCCAGATTGGAGAGGGTGCAGGCTGGGCTGAAGGACACTCCCCCTCCCTGTGCAACAGGCCTCTAGTTAGTATATATTCTAACATGAAGAGCTAAAATACATACATCTTGGGAAAATATACGATCTCTAGCTCTCTGGTACTCTTCTTCTCTTTCTTCTATAGATTTGCTTCTTCTGTCATCTTTCAAACGTATTCTTATCTAAAGAAAAGAGAACAATTAATTCTTGGGAAAATAATCTGCTAGTATAAGTCCTGCACATATAAAAAATGCTCTAATTGTGCTAAATTACCTGGTTATCATCTTTGTCAAAGCTAGAGTTATCTCTCTTGAGGATATATCGTTTCTGAAAGTCTTCACCTTTATCATCCTTAATATGTTCATTGAATTTCTGATCAGGTCTAAAAAAACAAAAACAGGGGTACAGAAATATTGTTAAGATAATATACAATATTTACAGAAAGGGTAAATATAACATTTAATGAAAAGCAATAGAAGTAATAAAAGTTACCACTCACTGGTGCTATTAATAGGTAATTACATTATTTTATTAACGCCTCATAATAATCTTCCAAGAAAATATTAACTATCCCATGTTATTTGTGAAAGGCCATATGAAATATAGTGAGAACGCTGGAATCAGACTGCTTGGGTTCAAAACTTAGCTTTACCAATTTAGTTGCTTTGGGACTTACACAAGTTACTTAACTTTTATATTCCCTAGTTTCCTCATTTGTAAATGGGAATTATAGTCTACCTACTTCACAGAGTTATTCTGAACATGAATTGATAGACAACATTTAAAACAGTAAAAGTTTGTTATTATTATAAATACTACTTAGAAATCAGGTTCAGATGCCTTAAGTAACCATCCAAGGTGAAAGGGCAAGTCCATGACTGAGCCATAGTTGAAGCCTGCTATGTAAGACCCAAAGACTATATGTCCTCTTTGCATTGCCTCCTCTAAATATAAGAAAAAATTCTAGGACAAAATAAAAGTATACAGTATCATGTTATACTCCTATAGTACCTGGTTTGGTGTTGCATAATTGAAAGTAATAAAATATTTGTGGCTGCCTGACCAGTGTGGCTCAGTGGTTGAGCGTTGACCTATGAACCAGGAGGTCACAGTTCGATTCCCAGTCAGGGCACATGCCTAGGTTGATGGCTCAATCCCTAGTAGGGGGCATGCAGGAGGCACCTGATCCATGGTTCTCTCTCATTGATGTTTTTATCTCTCTCTCCACCTCTCCCTTCCTTTCTCGGAAATAAATGAAACAAATTTTAAAAAAATATACTAAATAAGCGAAACAGAGAGCAGATCTCCATGTAAAATTACATACAGAATTAAAGAGAAAAATACAGTGTAAAAAGTTTCACGACCAAACTAATGAGAAAAAGACTGCATTTTTTAGGAGTTTGAAAGATTGTCAATGTAGTTCTGATCATGGCAGTATGTTGTTATTTCTGTCACATGATTACCCTGTTTACTTATATAAATTATTTTTGTAGCCAATAAAAGTCACATTTTCTTATTCAAGGAGTTTGTACTTAGGTGAGAGACTGTCATTCCAAAGTGAACTATATGATTTAACCAACAGCCTGGCAACTTTTCTAAGAGTAGCTGGATTCCCACACCAAGTAGCATTAGCAGGCATTTCAGCTAACCTTAAGACTGTCTTACCTCTTTTTTTTTACAGATGCCTGACTTCCCGCTCCATTGAGACACCCCAGTGGACACCGGGTTGCTGACATCCACAACACCACTGGTTCAAGGCTGGAGCGGGTAATCTGCCTATGAGGAAAAGGTAAGTTTGTTTTTATTCAATGTGGAGTAGATCTCTAAGGTTTTCTGATTTATAACATTCTTCTTATTGCAGAAGATACAAAAATACAGTGTAACTTCAGTGATTTGAAATGTCAAGTTATAATTATGCTACTGATCTATTCTTTTTTAAGTATATCACAAACATCTGTGTTTAGCTAAACTTTTGGAAACCTTGATGAAGAAAACCCCAAAGCTTTCTGACATCATTCATAGCATTCAAATAACTGAGGTTACACTGTATTGAAAACCTTAGAGAGTCACCAGTCGAAATGTTAGTCAAAATGCCTGCTAATGTGCATGTGATTGGGTATCCAGCAGCTCTGAGTAATGTTGAGAGGTATTGGTTAGATTAATTAGAGTTCTATTCACCTTCAGTTCAACTCATGCTATAGTTACTATCCTACATTAGCCATAATGTAACTAACTGGGAAAAGACTAATTGATGGGGATATTTTAAAAAGACTAAGGGAAGGGCAGAAGAAAATTAAATCAGATTCA
Organism: Myotis daubentonii; assembly: GCF_963259705.1. Lineage (NCBI taxonomy): Eukaryota > Metazoa > Chordata > Mammalia > Chiroptera > Vespertilionidae > Myotis > Myotis daubentonii. The sequence goes on from NC_081846.1 coordinate 77,309,087, forward strand.
CACTTGCAGGTAAAATCAAATCCCCAAGAAAGATAGGACCCTTTCAAAGACATTTATCTTCATTAATTTAATCTTACTTATAGGAACAATTATTTAAAAATACTAAGTTCCATCTATATATCTATTATGTTGACAACATTCTATTTAAAACAGAAGAAAACCAACTTAATTCCAGCAAACAAAATGGCAGCTATAAGGGTATCCTATATAATAAAAGGCTAATATGCAAATTGTCCCCTCGAGAGTTCGACTGGGAGTTTGATCGCTCGCTATGACATGCACTGACCACCAGGGGGACATGGTGGGCGACCAGCAGCAGCTGTGGCAGCAGGGCGCTGAGGGAGTGAGAGGAGGAAGCAGGACTGCATGGTGATTGCGCATGGGTGACGAGGGATGGAGTAGGTGGAGAGGCAGGGAACCCGATTGGCCCTGATCACCGGTCAGGCCTAGGGACACTACCCATGCACCGCACCTCTAGTAGGACATAAGTGAATTGAATATAACCATGCAAACCAAAAGGTTCATAGTCATACCCTGAGAAGTCTAGCTTCAAGAAAGGCAGGAAAATAGTGAACTTTGCATTATTTATGGCATCTGTAGTTGACTGCTGCTCAATACCACAGATCCATTGTTGTCACACACAAACTGATAATAGAAAATTCTATTGATGGGCAGATCTCCACCAAAGTATAAATTTTAGCTAACTCAATTAATTGTTTTAGGATCAGCTTTACAAATAGGCAGAAGAGGTATTTTGTAGATGTTATAGTTTTAGGTGCTTCTGCATTGGGCCTTTTGCTTCCAAATGCCAGCACGGAGGATCTATTTCACCAACAGTATACAGATATCACTTTGTAAAGAAAATGGCTTTTCTTAACTCCTTGAAAGTTTTCCTCAGAAAATTACATATAGCCCATAAGGTGGACACAACATTATTAACTAATGTACTGACTTTCTGGAGATCTATAGCAGAAAAGGAGCAAAACCAGAAGTGGAAAGGATGGTAAACTGACAGAAGATTAAAGGTGATAGTGTCCCCATTTGCATTCCCTCATCCCCCAATTTGCCAGAGGTTGGACATAGCTATCTCAATTACATTAATTTAAAAATCCATAAGAGAAAGGTTACCAAATATCACTGATATTATGACCTCCGAGGGGTTTTTTGCTTTTGCTTTTTAAAACCAGTCCTCATTCATCCACCTCATTTCAGTTCAGACTGCATTTCATTTAATTTTTGTATAGCAAAGGTGGAAATTTATTGAAGAACAAGCACAGACTCCCACGTGGGGAGGGGGAAAGGGTCCCACAGCACAGACTCCCATGTGTGGAGGGGGAAAGAGTCCCCAGACTGGTGCATTTTAAAGCTAGTGATCTAAAAGTATTTTTTGGTCCAATCGTGTAAGGTTATTATATGGAGCTTAATTAAGTTGCTAAAACATATGGAAAACCTATGTAAAAGGTGCTGTAAAAAGAGAAAGTACCGTCACACATATAATGTGCACCAAAACTTCTTAATACTTACATTCTTGTATTGCTAGTTTTGTTTACTATGACAGACTTCCCACTCTGATCAACATTGTGGTCTAACCCAAAGTAAGCAGCTACTCTGTGTAACAGCATCCTATGGTAAGATGTCATGGGGGGGAATTTCTTACGTGGAGACCTAGAATTAGGAAAGAAGAAACACAAATTTAATAAATCAAGAAGAAATGTGATGATAATTTCTTTTCTTGTTAAATGTCAGGACTTACTCATTATTACCAATGAAATCTAAAATTTCTTGTTCCAATTTCAACAGCATCATTCTGTCCCTGAAACAAAATATGAAGACTCATCTGTAAAATTTAACACTGAAATAATAAATGTTGAACTTATACTACTAAATATTTGTCTTAACAACTGTACATTGACTACTATCACAAGCTTGATGCTAAAATATTTACATGCTTTCTAAAAAAAGTAATGTTTTTTAAAAATAAAAATGACTTATTTTGGTTTAAATTTTTATTATGGAAAATTTCATGCCTACACAAATGTAGAGGGAACAGTGCAATGAACTTTAATATAGCCATCACCCAACTTCAACAACTATCAACATGTTGCTATTCTTGCAATAGATTTTGACTCCACTATCACTATATTAGACTCTGTTCTGTAAATATATATGGATAAAAAGAGCATATTAGTATTTACTTCCTTACCACTCAATAAAGCTGAGAGATGGTAGCAGGAAAATATACATCTTTAGATGCATGATTGTGTTATCATGCTGAACACCACAGAAACAATGCTCTAGAGAACATGAAATGCCGGTAACAACAGGAATACTCCTATGGGAATCCTAAGCTATATATAAATAGAGCTATAGCAGAGAAGTATGAACTACATTACCAACTTTAACTCCAAAGGAGAGGACTTTACAAATCATTCTCTAAATTGCTATTATATATTTATAAGACTTCAGGAATTTTGCCCATAAAAATAAAAATGAGCCAAAAACCTCCATTAGGTAAAATAAATAGACTCTAAGGAGTATCTGCATGTGCTCCTTTAGACCACTAGGGGCTTATTTAGTGCATTTAGGCTGTAGAAAATTAATGGCACCCCTCCCCAAAGGACCTCCTTGCTCACACACCAAGAACGTTGATCAAGGGAGTATTCCTGTGTTCAGTATAAGTTTCATGTGCAAGGGGAACAAAACAAAACAAAACAAAACAAAGCAAAAGAACCTCAAAGAAACTTAAAGCTAGAAGTAGCTTTACAGAACATTTGTGTTCCTCAAATTTATAGATCAATAAAACTAGGCCAAGAGGTTATTGTTTTCCTCCCAAATAAACGTTACTTATTTACTGATTGATTTAAAAAATATTTTTTTATTGATTTCAGAGAGAGGAAGGGACAGTGAGGAAGCACAAAACACCCAACCAGAAGAGCAAGAAGAAAAAAGAATCCAAAAATATGAAGATAGTGTAAGGAGCCTCTGGGACAACTTTAAGCATACCAACATCTGAATTATAGGGGTGCCAGAAGAAGAGAGAGAGCAAGATATTGAAAACCTATTTGAAGATATAATGACAGAAAACTTCCCCTACCTAGTGAAAGAAATAGACTTATAAGTCTAGGAAGCACAGCGAACCCCCAAACAAGAGGAACTCAAAGAGGACCACACCAAGACACATCATAATTAAAATGCCAAGGGCAGAAGACAAAGAGAGAATCTCAAAAGCAGCAAGAGAAAAGCAGTTAGTTACTTACAAGGGCGTGCCCATATGACTGTCAGCTGATTTCTCAACAGAAATTATTCAGGCCAGAAGGGAGTGGCAAGAAATACTGAAAGTGAAGAAAAGCAAGAACCTACAACCAAGATTACTCTACCCAGCAAAGCTATCATTTAGAATTGTAGGTCAGATAAAGAGCTTCACAGACAAGCAAAAGCTAAAGGAGTTCACCACCACCAAACCAGTATTATATGAAATGCTGAATGGTATTCTTTAAGATGAGGGAGAAGAAAAAGGTAAAGATAAAAAATATGAACAACAAAGTGGCAACAAATATATTATCTATCAACAATTGAATCTAAAAATCAAATGAATAAAAAATGTGATGAACAGAATAAACTGGTGAATTGAATAGAATCTGGGGCATGGAAATGGAACAGACTGATGATTCTCAGAGGGAAGGAAGTGTGTGGGTGTGTGGGAAGAGATTAGACAAAGATCTTATATGCATGTATGCATTACCTATGGACACAGACAATAGGGTGGGGCAAGGGCCTGGGGTGGGGTGGGAACCGGGTGGAAGGGAACTATCAGGGGGGAAAAAAGAGGGATATCTGTAATAATCTCAACAATAAAGATTAAAAAGACAAAAAAACCCCAAAAAATACACGTGAATACATGTCATTGCCTTGATAAAATATTTACCACAGATTTCCACTGCTCTTAGGATCTGAAATGTGACTTAACAAGCAGGCATAGTCTGGTCTTTGCCTACTTCTTTAGCCTAATCTCCTGCCCTCCTCACAAAACCTATCATCTTGGCTTATCTCGGCACGTGCCAAACTCCTTCCTTTCTCAGCTTCCTTGAACATGCTGTTTCCTTTGCCTAAAACAACTTCATATATTCTTTTTTAGACTCTGTTTCTTTAATAGCATTTACCACAATGATCATTATATAGTTTTCAGAAGTACATATTTTATACACTAATTGTGGGGGGGGGGGGAAGGGATCCGAGGCAGGCAACTTATTCAGCATTCACAAAACAGTGCATTTAAATTGGTTTCCTGTGCCTGACCTAAACAGCAGGCATACAAAGAAAGAATAAATTACTGATACACGTGACAACATGGATAAACCATAAAAATATGCTAAGGGAATGACACCAGTCACAGGAACACACACACACAAATACAAACGCTATTGACATGTGAAGTCAAAACCAGGGAAATCTGTACAAACAAGCTTGATTAGTACTCAAGGCATAGAGAGGTGATAGCAACAGGGTATGGGTTTCTTTTTGGGTTATGAAAACTTTCTATAATTGACTGTAGTGATGGTTGTTGCACATATCTGAGTATATTAAAAGCCCATTAAATTTTATAATTTAAAAATTCATATGCAGATAACAAACCTTTGCATTTATATGTAGAGGAAAACAGAACTGTATAATAGAAAAATATTTTGAAGTATATAAAAATAGATTTCTAATCTTTGTCCTTATTGATGTCTCCTATAGGTTCAGCAGAAAGAAAATTTCTGCCTGTTTAGAATCCTATCTTGTTTTACTCAAACTACTTATGTATTCTCCTTCTCCCTTATTTCTCAAACCTCTGAGTTCTAGTTTCCACAATCTTACTTCATATGAAACAGCTTGCTAAAATAGCTAATAATTACTTCCTTACCATTTTCTAGAATGATTTGCCCATACCTCCCTGCTAGAGCCAGTGTGTACAATCTTGTCTTTCTTTGAGTATATCACTTTCCCTCACACACTGCTATGCCTTGGCAATGCTCTTTATCTCTACCTGGAATGCCTTTCTCATGCTTCTCTGTATAGATAGTTCCCATTTAAAGCACTCTGATTTCAAGACGCACCTCAGGCATTACTTTTCAGTGATGCCTTCCCATATTCTTTCAAACAAAGGCTGGGGGCCCCCCTTCTCTTTTACAGCCTTTGAAAAGTTATTTTACATCTATTCTATTTTAACTAGTGTCCCGGTGCACGGATTTGTGATCATTGAAAGGAAATTAATTAGAAGAAATATTTTAATATCGCTATTTGCCCTTTCTCTATAATAGAAGTGTCAATCAAATACATGACAGACAATGACAGATCGAAACACATGCATGAGATTAACGCCAGTGAGAGCTTTACATGATTTGCATGCGCGGGTCAACTTAGCCTTTTATCTCTATAGAATACACTTGCTTAATTAAACCTGCTTTCTGATGTAGCTAAACTTCTCGCAGCCAGGTGAAGCACCCCAACTTCTCTTTCAGGTAATTGTCAGCAACACAGCAGCAAATATCAACACAAAGCAGATTATTATTGTAGATCACACAGGGAGAACAAAGGGTAAAATATTTAACTGCAGCAGTGTTTGACTATACTCTGTGCAGTGAGAAAACCTGAAGTCATTTTGAAGGTCCACCATTTCTTACTTCTATTCAGGTGGGTCAAGTTGCTAAACTTTCTAAATCTCCATCTTCTGGCTAATGAAAATAGAATTCTACCGTGTCTCCTATCTACCTCCTCCAGGACTTTTGTGAGGATCAAATGAGATGAGGCACGTGAAAATGCTTCACAAACATTTGGTTAAAGTGTGAAATGTTTGCAACTGGCTATGAAGCAAGTTGGGTTCCTGGGTTGAAGAAACTCCAAGGAGGCTAGTCACTAGAGAGAGGAAGCCAGGCGTTGCTACGTGAAGTCATTTCCCGGCGCTCACAGTGACTGTTTCCGGGCTGGGCTGTGGGCCGCATTTTGCGCCATGGGGTCTTGGCAGCGTTGGGTGGAATTTGTGGGCTGTCACTCCGGGGTGGTGGTGGGGCCTGTGTCCCACTTGGGGGAAGCTGAGTGCTGGTTTGTCGGTGCCAGGTCTGTGGTGCCGTTTATTTTTAAATGGTCAGTGTGTGTCATGGCAGCTCCTGCATTAAGCGTCTAACTCCTGGTGGTCAGTGCATGCCATAGCTATCAGTTGGATGGACACTTAGCCATATATATATATAGAGAGAGAGACTAGAGGCCCAGCGCATGAAATTCGTGGGTATGGTCCCTATGCCTCGCCTGCATTCAGGGCCATTTTCCCTGGCTGCTGGCAGCCAAGCCCCGCCTCCCCACCACCCAACCCTGGTCAGGCAATTGGAGCCTCTTGGCCGGGGGGAGGGACTGAGAGGTTGGCCATTCCTGCCCACTTGCCAGCCCCGCCCCCACCACAGATCGCCCTCTGTGTGTGGGGCAATGGACACGGCGGGAACCTTGGCCTGAAGTCGCCCACGTCCCCGGCCACCCATCCCTGGTTCCCTGTTCACCATCAGGCGATGGGAGCCTGCTGGCCGGGGAAAGGGACTGAGAGGTGGTCAGTGCACCTCATAGTGACTGGTCGAGCAGTTGTTCTGGGTGTTCCACTGTTAGGGTCAATTTGCAAATTACCCTTTTATTACATAGGGTTATATATCAAGAGTTTATTCTAGCAGAGAGAGTGGATAATTTAGGGGCAGAGATGATATCTTGCACATCTTTATATCTATAACTAGAGGCCTAGTGCACAAAAGCGTGCACTGGGGGGGGGGGACGACGGTCCCTCAGCCCAGCCTTCACCCTCTCGCAGTCCGGGAGCCCTTGGGGGATGTCTGACTGACGCCTTAGGCAGTTGAACATCCTTAGTGCTGCTGCAGAGGCAGAAGAGGCTCCTGCTACCACCACTGCGCTCGCCAGCCGTGAGCCTAGGTTCTGGCTGAGCGGCGCTCGCCCTGTGGAGCATACTGACCACCAGGGGGCAGCTCCTTCATTGAGCAGCTGACCCCTGCTGGTCAGTGTGCCATAGCAACTGGTCATTCTGCCGTTCAGTCGATTTGCATATTAGCCTTTTATTATACAGAATGTTTAGCACAATACTTAGCACATGACAGATGCTTAAGAAATACCTATTCATTAGATTCCACATGAATGAAATCATATGGTACTTGTCTTTCTCTGATTGGCTTATTTCACTTAGCATAATGTTCTCCAGGTACATCCATGCTGTTGTAAAGGGTAAAATTTTCTGGAATTTAATGAACAAACTGAACCACCAAGCAAAATAAGAGACAGATCCATAGATAGAGGGCAGGTAGACAGCTTTGGTGGGAGGTGGAGTATTGGGGGATGAGTGGAGGTTGGAGCAAAAGAGAAAATAGAGAGAAATCATAGACATGGACAATAGTGGTGACTGTTGGGGGCAGGGGGGAAAGTGGAAGAGGGCATAGAGGGGATAAATGGTGATGGAAAAAAAAGAAATGCCCCAAGGGACTAATGATTTCATCTTTATTTTGGGACTTAAAATAAAAAAGTCAGGCAAAGTTGACTATCTTCTTCCTCATGTCATAACTATACTCCTTCAATCCATATTACAACAAGCTCAGTTTTCATTTAGGCAGTTCTCCTTTGAAGGTTTATGTTAAGAGTAAACTAGAAAATCAAGATGGCACTGAATACAATAAACCCTGAATTAAAATAAAGGTTTATCTTGAGGTATGATATAAGTCTCAGTGAGACTAAAGAGAGCCAGGTGTTCATGATTTCTTCCATGTGCACATACCAAATGAAACTGTTTTCTTTTTATTGCAATGTATGTAAAATAACTCCCACTCTGGGAAGTTAACACTTAGAGGATGGATTTTTAACCTGGGAGTCTTCTACCTCATGAAAGCATTGGTGAAATATTTTGTGGATAAGACTTTTTGTGGGAAATACCTTAAAGGGGTCAATGACCTGCCAAAAAATAAAAATCTATTCATTATCCTGGTAAACAAACGATTTCACAATTGGTTAGTGACTCAAATAAGCACTTTAAAAATCATAGGATTGAAGGTGTATAAACTAAGAAAAAGGGAACAAATAATGTGACTTTAACTGTTTAAACACTCACAAATGAATACACTAAGTTCTTGTTCAGTTGGGTGCATTATCCTGAGAATATTTCTCTCTCTTTTTTTTCATGATTGATGTTACCTCTGCATTTCAATTGAGTCAAAATTTCTTGGTAATTCTGTATTTCCCAAAATTCCTACATACAGCATAAATTATTTTTATATCATGCTGAAATACATATTGCAAAAAGATATTTATGCATGTGCATCTAGACCACCAACATCATAACCCTAAGAATCTAAAATGTTTCTGGTGTACTTCAAATACTGCAATCTTATTCTAATATTCTAACTCAGTAATGGAGACACACATAGCAAATTATGGTATTCTAAAAGCAATATAAACCTTATAAATCTAATTTTTACCTGGGATTGTTTTTTAATGTATTTACTAAAAATTCATGTAGATCTATGCCAGTTGAATCAGTGTATTCTTGACTGGAATCTAAAAAACAACAACACAAAAACACAGTATGAAGTTGTTTGAAAATAAATCCCATTTCCTTTTACACATGATACATATCTTAAATAAAATGAGGTGACCCACATTAAAAAAGATTAACAAAGTAGGAAAAGGAAACTTATGAAATCAGATGAAAACAATTTTTCTATTCCCATATAACGAACAGACGTAGGTTTATATAACTGCATGTACATGTACATTCTTAAAAAAAAAAATTTATGTCTTGCCTGGTTCAGTTGGTTCGGTGTCCCTCTGTGCATTGAAAGGTCACTGGTTTGATTCCGGGTCAGGGCACATGCCTAGGTTGCAAGTATGATCTAGTTGGAAAGCCTTTGGAAGGGAACTGATCAATGCCTCTCTTTCTGTCCTTCTAGTTCTCCCTTACCCCCTTACTTTCTCTAAGCATGTCCTTGGTGAGGATTAAAAAAAACAAAAACTTCTCAAATGTGACAGTAATTTACTCTGAATCCTTTAAAGATCCTATTATATACTCACCACAATCCTCATTTTCTAAAATGTCTCCTGAAGTAAAAAATTAGAATGACTTATTCAATTAACTACATTGGTAGCAAATTAAGACAGCTTAGTTCAATTGTGAACATAGGTGGAGAAAATAATTTGGGGGTAGATAGGAATTTTAGTTCTGAAAGAACACTAATTTAATTAGATATGATTAGGCCTATCACTAAAGGCTTGCTTCCAATATCCAATATACTTTTTTAAAAAAATTATGTTTATTTCTCCCTTCATGCTGTTTATAATACTGATCAGCATAATCAAGTTTGTAAATTAAAAAAGCATTTTTATAGATGTGCAATAGATGAAGGTGAAGTCCCTTAAAATTTATTATGAAAGATAAACATTCTGGTTTCCAGGAGGGTATGTTTTTTTTGATTTTTTAGAGAGGAAGGGGGAGGGGTGGAGAGAGAGAGAGGGGGAGGGAGGGAGGGAGGGAGAGACAGAGAGAGACCAATTGCCCCCCCCCAATACATGCCCTGACCAGAGACTGAACCCACAACCTAGGTATGTGCTCTGACCGGGAATTGAACCCACCATCTTTTGGTATACGGGATGACACTCCAATCAACTGAGTCACCTGGCCAGGGCATCACCACTTTGTATTATAAGGAAGAAATAATATTTTTAGTGAAATCAGTATTCAAATTATAGTAATTTTATTATTTCAATAGGAGATGGACCAGTAAGAGATAAAGACAGTTATCTTCCTCAGAGACTCTGGAATGTGTTGCAGTTTTTTAATTAATGTGTCTTACTGTGTAATTCCATTTTGCCCAGATGAGCAAATACTATATTATCCCTTCAATATGTTCTGTATCATATATATATATATATATATATATGTGTATATATATATATATATTCTGTATCATATATATATATATGGTAAGGAATGTAATTACCAACAATGACACTAAAATTTTGTTTTAAAAACCCCACAAAAATAAATTGCAAACCTCTTGATAACATTTTTCTGGGTAACTTATCACTGGCTTTTTCTTTTTCTGCTTCATCTTTTGAGGGCTTCTCCTCTTTTTCAAATGATTGTGTTAACTGGATCTGAATTTTCTCCTGTTGGAAGGTAAAATCAGTTTAAATAAAAATATAGAGCAATTTAGTTAATACCACACACCTGTAGTAACACAAAAGTATGTGGAGGGGGAAAAAAAGAAAACTATTATTTTATCCAATTAGATTCTTCAAAGTAGAATACAACTTAAAAATATTTTTACCATATTTATTGAAGTCTGGATAGCAAAATTTGAAATGTTGACTATATCAATTGAAACATATCTTAGAAATTATTTTAGAGAAAAAAAATGTTTTTTGTAACAGTTTAAATGTATCTACTTGCAAAGCTCCTGGAGAATAAGAACCAAGGTCTTTTTAACCTATTTTTGCAATGGAGATGCCAAGGAAAGATACAATTATCATCAATCATGACAACAGGAAGACATAAGTATCAAGTCAACACTTAGTAAAAAGTACTTTTTTTGAGGGGGCGGGGGGGGGGGGAAGAGAGAAATAGGTAAAATCTCATATTCCATCATTCTCTTGACATATAAAAAAACTGTAAGTACAAAATATCCAAAACCAAATTTACATGACTTTCATTATTTGAGATTTATGTATCACTGTTATTCCTCAATCACCTCAAAGTTTAGAAAGATTTCAAGCAAGATTGCTTTCTTTCCTGATACATAGTAATTCACTGTAAAGTAACCATATTATATAAGACTGAAAAGGAGAACTAATTCTACATTTCATTTTTAAAACAATCTCATTACATCCAATTTCAAAAACCAAAGGAATTAGTGAAAATTAATTCATATAGCCTAAAATGGTAAATGTCACACAGCTCTGTTTATTCGGGCAAAGTTATCAAGAAAGGCAGAATAACATCCATACCATTTCTACTAAAGATAATTGTAGACTAAATTATACTGTTGTCCATGGTGATGAAAAACATCAATCAGACAATTACTCCACTTCTCTTCTCTGGGAGATGGTTGTTGGTGGTAATACAGTAAGTCAATATCAAAGGGAATATAAATTTCAGGGTTCTTAAACTTTCAGCCATCAGGATTTCTGTTAAACAACTCTGACCCCCCAGAAAACATTATTTTTTTTTGAAATAGTAATTGGCAAAAAATTTCAGATTAAATATAGTATTTTTTCCTATAGGTTTGCTGACTGCTATTTTCATCTCTTCAATTCTGCTTCCCCTTCCATCTCAGTTCAAATTTATGTTCAGAATAAAGTGCAAAAGCTATATACTGGCAATTTTCACTAAAATTGCTGAACTTCCTACATTCATCAACTGGTAATCATTTTTCTCATTATGACTAATTTTCCTTTTTATAAATTAAATTTATCAGGGTAACATTGGTTAATAACATTATATAAATTTCAGGTGTAAAACTTTGTAATGTATCTGTATACTCTATTGTGTGCTCACCATCGGAAATCTAGCCAGTCTCCTCACCCGAGGATATTTTTCCATTGCTTTTTAGAGAGTGGAAGGGAAGCGGGGCGGGGAGAGAGAGAGAGATGAGTATCAATGTGAGAGAACACATCGATTGGTTGCCTTTGCATCGATTGGATCCCTGCCAAACGGGGCCAGGGATCGAGGCTGCAACTGAGGTATGTGCCTTTGACTGGAATCAAACCTGAGATGCTTCAGTTCAAAGGTCAATGCTCTATCCACTGAGGCAAACTGGCCAGAACTATTTGTTGCTTTTTTGTGAAATGATATGGTTCTTGTCCTTTTCCATTTGACTTATCTCATTTAGCACAACGTTCTCAAGATCCATCCATGTTGTCTTATGACTCATTTTCTAATCTACTTTCCTTATTTTTAAAGTAATTGTAAGATAGGTATTTTAAAATGAATCCCGGAAGAATGTTTTGGAAGTAGAATACTAGAAGTGTTACTGACTTACAGCTTCTATTCCTGTTACTCAAGGATAATCCATGAAATCCAGGTTGGAAGAAAAGATTTCACATATAGACCACCATAAAAGGCACTCCCAATGGCTATCAGGTTTCATTTCTAAATTCTCCTACTAAAGTTGTACATTATAATTACAGATACTAAACTATTTTATCAAGATTAATTGTATTTAAAAATCTAGAGGCTTAATGTACTGAGGTCTGGATTCGGTTGATACTGAGACCTTGTTTTCATTAGCAAATAAACAAGGCATATTTTAAATGCTGAAATCCATACACAAACTCTTCTGACTATAAATAAGCAACATCTCCATAGGAAGTTGTAATTTCTTTACTCTTCCTCACTCAGCCATTGACATCTGTTACTGGTCACTTCCCTCTCATAAGCTCTCATTAGACACAAGTAATATCTCTTTTAATTGCCTCTCAACCTTTTGACTAATGTGCTTTACTCCAGATTAATTCCTCAAAAATCACATTCTGAAGCAAACATTATTAGTTGGAAAGTGTCTCTACCCATCAAGGATTAGATACTAGGACATTTCAGGAGAAATAATTTATTTTCCTATTGCCATTCAGGTGCAGTTTAGGGAACTCAAGACTTGGAAAAAGTTCAGTGAAAGTAGGCTATTATCTCAAAAGACAAAAATTACTGTATTCAAGAGAAATTGAGAACAAATGTATTAAGTGGAATAACAGCTCTTTGAACTATGAATGCAAAAATTATAATCTGAGATCAATAGTATATACATTAATTTATAATACACTCCTGATGTTATTTTTTCCCATATAAATTTCACTAGATAAATTTATGTAGCACTATAAGAATTTCGCCCCAATATTTTTCAGATAGGTAAAATGTACTGAAAAAACAACAACAACAAAACAACAATCACATTACAGTTTTTCTTAAAAAGAATGCATTTTTCTGTATTAATAGTCTTATGAATGCCTGACACTTCTCATTTTTTCAATCTCCTTGGACTAATTAATTAGTCCATGAGGCTAGGATGGTATAACATTTTGAACAACAGAAAGAAATACATTTTTAAAAAACACTATATTATTCCATCCTGGACAGGCATAGTATTTACTCTAATTTGTACAAAAGAACTTTTTAAAATTGCTATTTCAAAAACAATTTTATTAAATTTCTTTCAGAGCGTATCATAACTCTTCAGCCTTATCAACAACTATGCAAAAGCCAAAGGCTAACATTTAAAAATGTTCTCAGGCAATAGTTCTTAGTAAAATATTTTGACTGCATTTCTACTTTTTCTTAGAAAATTCTGTTATTTTATTGTTAAAAAATATTTACTTTATAGAATGAATGCATATAGCTTTTTTCTGTTTTTAAATTGTAAATAAATCACAAATAAACTCTGAATCACTTGAGCACAGTCCAAAAGAAACTGATTTTTTGGTATTTTTTACTGACAAATAATTAAAAAAAAAATCTTCTCCTCCCATTTTTAAAAAAATGTATTTTTATTGATTTCAGAGAGGAAGGGAGAGGGAGAGAGAGAGAGAGAGAGAAACATCAATGATGAGAATCACTGATTAACTGCCTCCTGCATGGCCTACACTGAGGATTGAGCCCACAACCCAGGCATATGCTCTGACGAGGAAGCTAGCCGTGACCTCCTAGTTCATAGTTTGACACTCAACCACTGAGCAACACTGGCTGGGCCTCTTCTTACATTTTGGAAGCAAAGAAGTGTAGAGGGCATATTCTAAATATGTGACAACTATCTTCAGCATGTATAGCAGGCTTTTAAGAGTATCATCTTTTAAATCAAGACAAAGCATAAGACTTCGCCTGAATCAATAAATGTACAATTGCTATTTATTAAAAAGAAGAAGAAGAAGAAGAAATACAACTTCTCATGGCCCTTTCCTTTCTTTCTTTTTTAGTATGCTTCTTAAAGAGTCAAAAATTGCCTCAGTTCTTTGGAAACTAATTGTTGGGATATAGGAGGATTTTATGTTGCTTAAACTCGTAAAAAGTAGAATAAGCCATTAACAGCCAAAGTTATCATCACAGACAAATATTGGTAAAGGGTCCAAACATATTTCATATATAATGCCCATATAAGAGAAGGCAAACATTAGTCCATAGCTAAGATTAACAGAAAAGTAGTCATAGCATTAAAAATACAAAAGGCAAACCAAATTGTCTGCTTAAATCTCAGTTCTGTATTTTACAAGCATAGACAGAAAAGGAATTAGAAGTTTCAAGACAACTATTAGAGCCAATCTAATATAAGAATTGGCTTCACCATGCATTCAGTTTAAGTAAAATAATATATCAAGCAGAAGTCTTGGGTAGTTTCCTTTCACACACAAGCAGTATTTGACAAACTTATAAAGGCCAAAACCAAAAGAGTAAATTCCATCGCAATTCCACTAAGTGAAGGTACTACTTTATTACTTTTCCAAAATAACTTATAACTCCCTTAGAGCCATATTCCCACTTAATTATATTATCCCTAAGTTTTCCCAGAGAGAAATCATTATACTAAATTTTAGAGTGACGTAACAAGGTTTTCCCACTTTTCGTGTGTATCTTGTATCATGTATTATTAAATGAATTCTTAGTAAAAACACATATAACACACACACACACACATGCACATACAACTTAAAAAAATTTGATTTCAGAGTGTAGATACAACTTTTATTTAACCTTATGAAAAAATTTCTCCAGGAGGCAGGTTATTCCACCATGTCTGTAAATAATAATTTTTTTTTACCTGGTTCTCCTGTGATACCTCTGCTGTAGGGGGTGGTGGAGATTCTTCACATACTGCAAGGCTCCGAACTAGCTTTAACTTTGAGCTTGACTAAAGAAAAGTATTTAAAATTAACACTACATTTCACAAATCTGGGGTGTATATCCAAAAGCCCCCTAGAGTTTCTTAAATCTTTATAGTTTCTGCCATATATAGGCATTGGTGAAATGTGCAAGTTATATATATCATTAATTACCTCTAAAATCCATTGTTAAGAGGGAAAACAAACAATTGCAGTTTTGAAAATTACAGCAATAGCAAGAATGGGAATAATTCCAATTTCAAAACCCAAAGAATGGTGAGAAAGCCATTTTCTCTATAAAAAAACCATTAAAGGTACAAAAGCAATGCACAAAAGCAACTAGGCAAGACAAAACCCAAATAAAACAAAATAAGCTTTCTGCCCCAAACAAAATATGACAAAACTAAACTGATGCAGCGCTGTATGAAAACAAGGATTCATCAAGCATGAAGGACGGCCCTTGGCATGCCAGCACAAAATATTTACTATACCTTAGACCTTTTTCCTGTCTGTCCAAAGGACTGCAATGGCCGCTGAACACACAAGAAAGATTTATATTACATTTCATGTTGAAACAGAAAGTTTTCTTCTCAATTCATAATCCTAAGCCACAGAGAAACTAACTGCACAAAGAATAGAAAATGAGGAAATCAAAGTTGGTTTTAAGTAAAAATGTACTGATTCCTCCCAAAAAGCACACCTGTAAAAGATTCTCTTAAAATCCTTCTGTGAATTGGCATTTTCTGTAAGTGAGCAAATTACCACAATTTCTGTGTTAACTGAGCTAAATGAAATTACAAGGTAACTTCTAAGGTAGTAGAAAAATAAAATATATTTCTTCAGTATTTTATAACATATTACACTTTATGCAAAGTTAGGAGGAAAAATCCCTACAAAAATCCTGAGGAATTTTAAGTATCTGTGCTCAATGAAGTTCCAAACATACTAAGGAGAATGTTGCAAATGCACATTGAGTCAGAGTACAACCACCTATCTTCTGAGCATTTTCAGCCCCATACGAAGTACAGCACCAGTTTACTAGTCACAGAATCATGTTTGCCTGGTCCAGGGTAAGGCAATGAAGCAGATATAAAGAAAAGAGATCAAAGTTCCAATATACACGTCCAACATAATTGCCAAATCACCAATCACATGATTGGGGAACCCAATGGAGCAAAAGTTCTAGTGTGTGATATCGATATCAGGCTTTGGTTTGGGAAAGCAGCTGAAGTGACTCTGAACCAGAGCCAGATGGTTTTTAAACATGTTTTCCTTCCTCCAACCTCCTTCCGATCTACCTCTCTAACTCTAATCCCAGGTACCTATCATTTATACTCATTAAAGCCAGGGACCAAACATAAAACAGAGAAAAAGTCCTTAATATGTAGATTAGTATATTCACATATGAAAGAAGAGTCATCATGTCACTCTAATATCCAAAAGAGCCTTCCTTGCAGAACCAAAATTTTCTCTATTTTTTGTAGAGAAAACGCAGTACCAGTGTGTCCTGTCCCTCATGCTGAGCCCAAAGTTCTTGAGATAAGAGCATTGTATTTTTGGGATTCTGATCCTGGATTACCCACATTACATACAAATTAGTAGTAACAAACACAAAAGGAAAATAGAAAAAATAAAGAAAAATGACTTTCGTTTCTTACAGAGAAGAAAACAGTTTGTATACACCACATATACACATGGCCATACTGCCTAAGAGCTTCTGCATGTTGGTATTGTCTTTGGTTTCGATTTACTCTATAATTTGTTCAAGAAAATTTCTAATTGTAACTCATATCCAAAAATAGAACTAAAAGAAGTTATACTGCATAGAGAAAGGACTTGAAGAAAAGCTGGGAGAAAATCAATAGATGAATGCAAGCAAAAAGGCAGAAGGGAAAATAATGTGAGACTTACTCCTGTTCTCTGCTTTAATTCCTTACAATTCTAAGTATCCAGGGTACAAAACTTTCTGCTAAAAATTTTTAAAATAAAAGAGATGATTAACTGTCAAGTAAAAACTGTATTCATACGTAGAGTTGGATTTAAATTTCTGGCTTTGCTCATTAGTAGATGACCCTGGTCAAGTTATTTCAGTTCACTTGTTTTTTTAAAATGTTTTTATTGATTTCAGAGAAGAAGGAAGAGGGAGAGATAGAAATATCAACGATGAGAGAGAATCATTGATCAGCTGCCTCCTGCATACCCACCACTGAGTCTGCAATCTGGGAATCGAACCTTGACCTTCTGGTTCATAGGTCGACATTCCTCCACTGAGCTATGCTACTTGGGCCGCATTTTTTGGTTGGGAGCAGAAAGGCAAATCTGATTCAAAGGGCAAGAAGGAACGGACACACCACTGCTTGCTTTGAAGATGGAGGGGCTCTGTGAGAAGGACTGCAGGCAGCCTCTAGGAGAACAGTGGCCCTTCGCCTACAGTCAGTCAGGAAATGTGGACCTCAGACCCACAACTGCAAGCAACTGAGTTCAGCCAGTAACTGGAAGGAGCCCAGAAGCAAATTTCCCCCCAGTCTTCAGATGAGGGCCCAATCCAGCCAACACTTTAGATTTCAGCTTTGTGAAATCCTAAACAGAGAAGTTACTTGAGCCCAAACTAATTTCTAATCTACAGATCTGATATCTACAACTAAGTTGATAATTGGGTATTGTGTTATGCTCTAGGTTTGTGGTAATATGCTCTGCAGCAATAGAAAACTAATACACTACTTCATAAGTAAAGCATTATTCAATAAAAGTCACTACTTCATTTCAAATAGAAAAGGACTGAAATTACATAATATATACCAGAAAGCTTACTATACACACATGCACACACAACAAAGCAGAGAAAACAAGTTTGGTTTATTAAAGAAAATAACCTTTGTTTTATATTATTGGTGTCAATTTGATAGCTAGATTTGGCTTTAAATAAAAATATTTTAAAAAATTAAGTCTTTATTCCCCATTGACCCCTTCTAGACTGCCCCCATCCCTCGCCCCAAGCCTTCACCACCCTATTGTCTGTGTCCACGGGTTATATACGTATGTATAATGCATACAACTTATTTGGTTGATCTCCTACCCACCCATCTCAAATAGATTTTATTATTTAAACCACACCTTTCACCTTTCCCTCATTTTTTTTTATTTTGGAAAATATACAAAACATGGAATTTAACATTTTAACCATTTTCAAGTGTATAGTTCAGTGGTATTGAATATAATCATAATGTTGTACAACCATCACCACAATCCATATCTATAATTATTTTCATCTTGTAAAACTTAAACTCTGAACTCATTAAACTTAATTATCATTCTCCCCTGATCCCAAACCCTGGCAACCACTCTCTGTCTATGATTTTGACTACTCTAAGTACCTGATATAGGTCAAATTGTATGTCTTTTTGTAAATCTTAAATAGTTAAGATTTCTATAATTTTACATAGACAGACTTTTATTCAACCCTTTAAACAGACATTTATGACTGGCTTATTTAACTTAGCACAATGACCTCAAGGTTCATCTATGTTGTAGCATATTACTAAAGAATTTCCTTCCTTTTTAAGGCTAAATAATATTGCATATTTGAGGGTATTATTTAATAATGTTCAATACAATGAAATATCCTTTCATTTGCTGATGGATGCATTTGGGTTGATTCCATGTTTTAGCTATTGTGAATAATGCTTCTACGAACATGGATGTATAATTTTCTCCTCCAGGTTTCAGCATGTGTTTTAGCATCTACAAGACTCAGCAAAAAGAGCTTGAGTTTACTTAATATGCACTGAAACACAGACGATGCTTTTAGGGTAGTCAGGCCAAATAAGGTTGGGAATGGTCATGATTGAAGCAGCACAGTGCTCTGGAAAAAGCACATGGAGGTAGGCTAGGATTGAGTCCTGGCTGTGCCACTGGCTCTCTAGGTGCCATATAGTTGTGCTAATGTTAATAATAAAACAATTGGGATTATTATAATAATCATCATTATTTGTTAATCCTCACCAAAGGATATGTTTTTATTAATTTTGGAGAAAGAGCAACATCAATGTGAGAGAGAAACATCCATCGGTTGCCTACCGTACATGTCCTGACCAGAGATTTAACCTGAAACCAAGGTATGGTCCTGACCTGCATGTCCTGACCGGTAATCGAACTGCAACCTTTGGTGTATGAGATGATGCTCTAACCAACTCAGACACCTGGCCAGGGCAATAGTATATTATTAATAGCATCTACCATTGCTAGGCTCTAACTATGTACCAGTTAAATTATATACATCATTTTTATGTTAGACAAATAGCAAAATAGTTAAGAGTTCTATAATTTTACATAGACAGACTTATTCAACCCTTTAAACAGAAACTTCTTTGCATGTTTCATCCCATTTACCTAACTGTTGGAGAAGTGTGGTCTGTACCCTGAGTATTTCTGATAATATTATTGAATTGGCATTGCTTTCTTATCCCTTTCTTTCCCTTTTTAAATAAATGCAAAAGAACTTGATGTAAAGGCTCATCTTAATTATCAAAGGGCTTTTTACAGAAACTGAGAATATAGAATCCTATCTAATAAAAGAGAAACATGGTAATTGGCGTATGACCACTACCCTTCCCATTGGCTAATCAGGGCAATATGCAAATTAACTGTCAGCCAAGATGGCGGCCGACAGCCAGGCAGCTTGAAACTAACATGAGGCTTGCTTGCTTCAGTGAGGGAGGACTCCAACGTTCCCCGCCTGCCACTGCAGGCCTCTGAGCTGCAAGCAACTATGTAACAAACATAGAAGCTAAACAAAACCCCAGAAACCTGCCAGGCTTCAGCCAGCAGAATCGCAACATTGTAAACAAAGGCCAGAAACCTACTTTCAGCAGTGGAGGCCTAAGAGCTGGAGCCAAGCCTCAAAGCTAAAGCTGGCCCAGAATAATAATAAAAAAAAAAATAGAAAAAAAGGAGCAGTTGGGAGCTTCAGTCACCCCCAGCCTGAAAACAGCCCTCAGCTCCTCACCCAGACTGGCCAGGCACCCCAGTGGGGACCCCCACCCTGAAGGGTGTGTGACCAGCTGCAAACAGTCATCATCCGCTCACCCAGGCTGGCCAGGCACCCCAGTGGGGACCCCACCCTGATCCAGGACACTCTTCAGGGCAAACCAGCTGGCACCCACCCATGCACCAGTCCTCTACCCTATATAGTAAAAGGGTAATATGCCTCCCAGCACCGGGATCAGCGTGACAGGGGGCAGAGCCCAAACCCCCTGATCGCCCTGTGGCTCTGTGTATGACAAGGTGCGGCGCCCCAGCCCCCCCCCCCCCCCCCCCCCCCGCAACGGGCCCTGCTCTGTGTGTGATGGGGTAGAGCCATAACCTCCCCATCGGCCTTGTCCTGAGTGTGAGAGTGGTGGCACCCCAACCCCCTGATCGGCCCTGCTCTGTGGGTGACAGGGGGCTGCGCCCCAACCCTCTGATTAGCCCTGCTCTGTGAGTGACAGGGGGAAATTCCCCAACCCCCTAATTGGCCCTGCTCTGTGCATCACAGGGGGTGGCGCCGCAACCTCCCCATCGACCCTGCCTTGAGTGTGACAGGGGATGGTGCCCCAACCCCCCAATTGGCCCTACCCTGAGCGTGACTGAGGGTGGAATCACAACCTCCCGATCGCCCTGCTCTGTGTATGACAGGGGGCGGCGCCCCAACTCCCCAATCGTCCCTGCTCTGAGCCCGAGCAGGGGCTGCACCTAGGGATTGGGCCTGCCCTCTGCCACCCGGGAGCAGGCCTAAGCCAGCAGGTCGTTATCTCCCGAGGGGTCCCAGACTGCGAGAGGGCACAAGCTGGGCTGAGGGACCCCCTCTCCCACCCCGAGTGCACAAATTTTTGTGCACTGGGCCTCTAGTCTTTAATAAGTAAGCAGAACACAAGGTTCCTAATTTTATGTTTCAAGTAAATGACAGTAAAAATCAACAAGTAATTTACCTAAATTTAATCTGAGAAATCTACTCCTGAGAAAAATCACACAATAGAGGCCATACAAATAAGTTATACAAAGAGAAACAAAGCAACTCCCACCCCATTTATCCTATATTAAAGATTAATAGTCTAACATATTCAATTTTTTCTGGATTTAGAAGCCTGACACCTCACCAGCTCCAAATACCTAATGATCGTAGAAAGTTTAACATATAACTTAAGGTTTGCAATAGAAATAGTGTATGGCAATAGAAAAGTTACTAATCAAAAAATCTTTTCACAATTATTTGGGATCATCATCAACAGTTTAGAACAACTTCAGGTAATTATGTGGGAAAGTTACCTTCTTGACATTAACACACACTATTTGAATTAGCTCTAAAGTATTCTTAAGAAATTCTTAAGAAAGTAGTCCTAAAACTTATATAAAAGACAACTAATGTTTTTTAAAGGGTCAAGCATCACACGGTAGAATTATTTATAAAAGAAAAGGCCAAGGAGCTCTGAGATCATCTCTAGTTGGAACCATCCCAGGTGAGGTCTAATGTTTGTTGGCCTCTCTCTAGTTTGAAGAAATTATTTTTTACTAGAGGCCTGGTGCATGACTTTGTGCACCAGTTGGGTCCTTCGGTCTGGCCTGTGGGATTGGGCTGAAACTGGCTCTCTGACATCCCCCAAGGGGTCCTGTATTCTGAGAGGCCACAGGCCAGGCCGAAGGACTCCACTGGTGTACAATCGGGGTTGGGGGGGGGACGCGGGAGGTTGGCCAGCTGGGGAGGGGCTGTAGGAGGGCTCCAGGGTGTGTCTGGCCCGTCTCACTCAGTCCCGATGGGCCAGACCCCAGCAGCAAGCTAACCTACTGGTTGGAGGGTCTGCCCCTGGTGGTCAGTGCACATCATAGTGAGCGGCTGAGCAGCCTTAACCTTATCGTTAGCATACTACGCTTTGATTGGTTGAGTGGATGACCGGACACTTAGCATATTAGGCTTTTATTATATAGGACGTAAATACTTTCCTTAATAGTAGAAAATCATAAGATTTCTTCACAGTATAAAAGAAGTTATGACAACTGCTCATTTAAAAATGAGTTTTTCTAAATAAACTACTAAGGGATGGTCAGGAAATTAAGACTTGGAAATGGATGAAATCTACAGTTCTTTAGGAAAATATTTCCATTATCCTAAGTCACTTTAAATATTACTACGCTGAAGCAAGACAATAGATATGTTGTATTCATGGTAGCCGACTTTCAGAATGACAGGAGAGAAATATTTGGTTTATTCAAAATTCTTAATAGGAAACCTACATTATAATTGGTGCATACATCTAAATTTAAGTAAAAATAATAGTTCCTATTTAAAATTAAACTTTTAGGCAGTATCTTAGAGGTACCAAAGAAAGATGAAATACCTAAGTAGTATGTTAGAAAAAAGACATTTTATAATAGTTAACTCCACAGTAAGTTGAAAGGCAACTTCAGTTGATTTTATTTTACATTACATTAGGTAAAACATTTTTTTTCTAGTTTTACCTACTTCTATTCCTAATATCCATTACTTAAATCTCTTCTGTATAAGTTATTTAGACTCTAAGTCCCTTGCCAGACACTTGGCATGGAGGCATCCTTGGACATCAAAAAGCTTCAAGCAGAGTAAATAGTCTCACATGTACACTCTTAATAAACATCTGAGTAAGCTGTGCATACAGCATTCCTAGATGAACATAAAATCAATTCTCATATTCTCTGTTTCTCTTTCCCATCTTTACAGTCACCATGCTATATGGAACATGATGGCAGAAACCATGCCCATTTTTGCTTACTATAATATTTCCTTGGCATAGAATAGGTTTTCAATAAGTGTTTGGAAAATGCATGAAATTTTCCTAGAGTACCAACAACTGGGCTATACTCTAGTGGTCTATGTGATAGTAGTCATCAAAATGTTTTTATACTTATTGACAAGAGCAACACAACAGACCTGGGAGGAAATGTAATAATCCAAATTAATCGCTTGTTTGATAAGCATAGCCTGGAAGTGTGACCATCAGGTATAGAAAAGAGACTAAAAGGAAATCTTTTAGTACTTCAATCAGGAATGCAGTAAGATTTTAGCAGATTTTCTGCTTCAATCAGGATCCTGGCATGCTGCCATCACTCAGTGTACTGACTGCAGGCATGGCAATTTTTTTGTTTTAAAAAGTGCTATTACTAAGAATGACTAGAAGTAGTATTCCTCCCAATTTCTTAGATAATTACCACTGGACTGTACTTAACCAATGGGCCTAATTGCTTTTTTATAGGTATATATATGAGTTGCTATCATTTTGGCAAATAGATAATAAAAAGTTTCTGACTGAATAAAACCACCTTAAAAAGACCTTTCTTTACTTATCAGAAAAAATGAAGGTATAATTTTTAGCATGTAGCTCTCAAGTCTTTAGGATACGGGAAGAATTATAGAATATTTCTGCCAGAAGTAGAATTCTATATTCACAGGGTTAAACTTAAACCGAAGTGTTAAAGACAGTATTTTAAGATAACTTTTTGTGGTAAACTAAGGGACTACCTTTTGTAAGGGTCTAATTCCCCTTTCCTTGAATCTTGACTGGCTTTACTGACATGGGTCATCAAAAAACAATAGTGGAAGTGACATTCTGGGACTTCTGAGCCTAGTCTAAAGAGACCTTGCAGTTTTGCTTGGCTCTTTGAACATTCTTTCTGGGACCCCTGAGTCATCATAATAAGTCTGACTCCCTTGGGGTCTACATGCTGGAGGGACTGATAGGTGCTCCCAGTTTCATCTAGCCTACATTCCAGCCATTTGTCTAAAAACAGTTTTAGACCTTCCAGGCCAGCCCATCTGCCAGTTAAATATTAGGGAGGGCCTTCTTTTGACTCCTTGTGAAATAGAAACTGCACTCAGCCAAACCCTGTTCCATTTTCCAACGCACAAATCATGTTTAAAAAATAAAACACAATAGAGTTTTAGTAAATTCTGTTTTAAAATTGCTGGCCCTCTGCTGGAGCACCTAGAACTAAATACTTTAAATACTACTTGAAATAATTTTTACCTATCTTGAATCTTGACCAACTCCTCAATTTCCTTCTATACCTGAAATTAAAAGCCTTGACAGTGGTTAGTTCTAGTCATCATATATGTGTAGCATCGAAAGCCTTAGTGACTTTTTTGTCCTCTCCAATCTTTTTTCTCAGTCATGGTTGATTGCTTCCCCTGAAGGCTGTTTTTGCCAAAAGAACTTCTGCAGTTCCCCTCTCTCTATTCTTCTATCTTCTAAGAGCTCTTCAGTTAAATTCTGAACTCCCACAATACTGATTAGGGGCAGAGTGGAATGAAAACGTAGGAAGCCAATAAAAAAAGTATTGCTACACAGAAATGAAAATTATTATATGATACAAGCAAATCAAAGAATTAGACCCAACAAGCTAATACAGATGGCTCAAAAACTGGCTGATAAACATACCTCAATGGGCCAACTTATCCTGAAAGTAAGTTTTTTTTATGACGATGGTAATTATATACTGAATATTCAGCATTTGTATCCAGAGAGAAAAATCCTGTTTACCTGAAAATCAATATTGTTGTCAATACAATGTTCATTCTTCTCTGCTAAAATCTTCCCATAGTTCTCTGATTTGGTAAGATTTTCAACTCTGGCTGTATCTTTCACTTCTGCCTCCAAATCCTTCATTGTTTCAGTTTCATTTTTTACAGTAACAATATCAGACATCCTCATCAGCAAAGGTTATATTAGAATTCTACAGGGAACCTGAAGCCTTAGGAAAAAGAAAATAATAAAAAATTAACTTAACATTTCTTACATTGAGTTACTACATAATACTGACTAAGTACTTTCTGTGTCCCAGAAATAATGCTGAGTATTCCCAGAGAGAAGCAAAACTCCTGCTTTCAAGAAATAGGCAGTTTAGTGCCAGACCAGTTCAAATTAAAGAAGAAAAAAAAAGGTCAATATAATGAGATAAGAATTACAATAAAGGCATGAGGTGATTTTCATGCACAGACCACTTGTGAAAGTTCTTAAGAAACATTAGCCATATTGAGATGGGAGGCAATGGCTAATTGGGATATGATAAATGTGTATTTAGATAACATCAGAAATTTTTTTCTATCAATGAATAATATAAATATCACTGTGTCAGAAAATATTTTCCTATCATAGCTTTTGTCTGCATTTCTCAAATTGTAAATTTTTTAAATTACCTGCAATTATGAAAGGAAATAATTAAAGAAACAAACAGCAACATTTTATACAAAATACAGTTGTGCATCTGGATTAATAACTGTTTGGCTTTATGAATCAAGAATTTAAAACTCTCCTCATTTATGTGATTCAATGCCAGAGAAGATATATTACCAGACGGTCTAGTATATGGATTCCGTAGGAGAGCAAGCAGATAAAATGCCAATATATTTCATGTTTTTAGTGAGTTTAAAAAAACACTGGGGACTTTACATTGAATATCAAATAAAAATGTATCAGAGATAGCTGTCATTTTAGCAAATGTAAACTTGAAGAGCAGAAGTTGATGTAAACAACTTTTTCTTTCTAGCTTTATGATCATGTATAAGTTTAAAGTGTATGACATGACAATATAACACAAGTATATATTGCTAAATGATTACCATAATCCATCACCTCACATAATTACAATTTTTTTTGCGGTGAGAACAAGTACAACTTACTTTGAAATGCATAAAAAAATTAAGATATACTGATGGCTAGACAGAGGAATGGATATATATGAACAAGTGCAGGTTAAAGTAAGTACGATAAAATGTTAATGGTAGAATCTAGGAGTGGTTATATGTTTGCTCACTGTAAAACTCTTTTAACTTTCCTGTATTTACAAAAATTTCATGATAAAATCGAGGGGGCAAATATATCTGAAAAGTTTTAAAAAAGAGAGGGAAATAAATTCTCAAGTTACAGGTAGACTCAATTGGATAAAGAACATGTCTTCCTTGATTATATTCAGTACCAAGGTTAACTGTTTCATTCTAAAAACAATAAGCTTACTAAGGAGGAAAGGGATACTTACTAGTAAAATATCCTGGCTGCTTGCTTTTTATATGTAAGATTTAGAAGAAAAAAAAAAAAGGAATGTTTTTTTCTTAAAAAGAGAGGTTACCTGATGTGTTCTATGGATTTTGGATTGTGGTATCCCACAAAAATAAAATAAAATAATCCAAGGTTCTTTTTCACAGTTGTCAGCCAGGATGTCAATTGTATTGAACCATCTGGAATCTGGCAGGAGGAGTCCCATGTCCTTGTCACCACTGTAGATTCCTGGACTGAAATAAACTGTCGTGTATCAAATATATCATACCTTTCAGTGGCCTGAAATTAAAAGAAAACATTTTAACAAAATAGCCAAGTGAAATGGAACAATATGCAGCAATTTGACAATTAAAGATATTACTGTTGGTGATTTTATATTCTTGTCCTAAACAAGAGTCAGAATACTCAGTTTCAACTAATTCTGACATGTATTGGTTTTGTGAGCCCAGATAAGTCACTGTGGCCACTAGAGAGAATATCAGTAAAAGCAGAAGGGAGAAGAAACAGGTACTATATATATGTCCACTTCTTTATCCATTCATTATTGATGAACACCTAGGCTGCTTCCATATCTTCACTATTATATGCAATGCTGCAGTAAACATAGGGGTGTGTATATCTTTTTGAATTGGTGTTTTCTTCAGATAAGCACCCAAAAATAGAATTGCTGGGTCCTTCTTTGTCTCTTTTATATAGCTTTTGTTTTAACCCTTTGTATGCCATATGTGTCTATAGATGCAAGCGGGATGGTTTCCGTTTTGGATGCGTGGCAGTTAACTGGTTAAAGTCCATTTTGTTTGATATAGGTATTGCCATCCCAGCTTTTCTTTGGTTTTGTATCATTTTCATGAAGTATCTTTTTCTATCCCTTTACTTTAAATCTGTGTGTCCTCAGATATGAAGTGAGTCTTACACAGGCAGTGAGTCTCATATGTAAGTCTTAAAAAAATATACATTCAGTAACCCTATGTCTTTTGAATGGAACACTTAGTCCATTTGCATTTAAAGTGATTATTGATAGGTATGTACTTATTGCCATTTTAGTTGTTTTCATACTAGATTTATAAATGGTTGGTTTATTATCTTCACTATTGTTTGCCTTTACTAGTGAGAGTTTTTTCTTTTGCATATTTTATTTCTGGTTTTGAGCTTTATTTCCCACTTAAAGAATTCCTTTTACTGTTTCTTGTAATGCTGGTTTAGTAGTGATGAACTCCTTTAGCTTTTGCTTTTTTGGGAAAATCTTGATGTTTCCTTCAATTCTGAATTGATAACCCTGCTGTGTAGAATAGACTTGGTTGAAGATTTTCCCCTTTCATCATGGTGACTATATTGTGCCACTCCTTTTAGGCCTGCAAAATTTCTACTGAAATATCAGCTGATAATCTTATGAGCATTCCTGTGTATGTTGGTTTTCTAATGCTGTTTTTAAGATGCTCTCCCTTTAACTTCTAACAATTTAATTGTAATGTAATGTATCTTGGTGTGGGTCACTTTGGTTAATCTTGTTTGGGACTCTCTGCTTCCTAGACTTGGATGCTCGTTTCCTTCACCAGGTTGGGGAAGTTTTCAGCCATTATTTCCTTAAATAGATTTTTTTTGTCCCTTTATCTCTCTTCTGGAACTGCAATGATTCGAATATTAGTATGCTTGATGATGTTGTCCCAGAGATCCCTTATCCAGTGGTTCTCAACCTTCTGGCCCTTTAAATACAGTTCCTCATGTTGTGACCCAACCATAAAATTATTTTCGTTGCTACTTCATAACTGTAATGCTGCTACTGTTATGAATCGTAATGTAAATATCTAATATGCAGGATGGTCTTAGGTGACCCATGTGAAAGGGTCATTCGACTGCCAAAGGGGTCGTGACCCACAGGTTGAGAACCACTGCCTTATGCTATCCTCTTTTTTAAAATCCTCATCATTTTAAATTCTTTTTTTTTCCTGATCTTCCAATTGCATTACTTCCATTAGCCTGTCTTCCTGATTGCTGATCCATTCTTCTGCATCATCTGATCTGCTGTTGATTCCCTCCCATGTATTTTTCGTTTTAGTTGTCATATTCTTCAGTTATGATAGGTTCTTTTTTATAATGTGAAGTTCTCACTGAGTTTATCCATTTGTCTGCAGAGTTTGATGAGCATCTTTATAACTTTTACTTTGAAATCTTTAGTAGACAGCTTACCTCTGTTTAATTTAGTTTTTTTTCTTCTGGGGTTTAATCTTTTTTTCTTTTGTTTGGAACATACTCTTTTCTCTCCTCATTTTCCCTCTTTGTGTCCATGTATTAGGTAAAGGTGAGCTACAACTCCTGGTTTTGAAAAGTGGCCTAATTTAGAAGGTGTTCAATGGGGCCCAGTGGTGGAATCCTCCCTTGTCACCAAAGTCAAGTGCTCCAGAGGTGTTCCCCTGGGTGAACTAGTTGGCCTCCTTTTGTGGTTGGGCCACAACTTCTATGGACACACTGGCAGGTGACGCTGGTTCCTGACCCATTTGGTTGTGAGTACTGGCCACAACTGTGGTGGGCTCACTGGTGTGTAAAGCAGGCCTTTAGTGTGGCTGGCTGTGAGGCCTAGCCTCAAATGTTGTAAACACACTGCTATGTGTGTGGTGCCAACTGAGGCTGCTCACTGGACGTGGCACGGCAGGAGCTGCTTTAGAGGGGAGTTAGCCTGGGTGAGTCCTCAGGGATAAGCTAGGGTAGGGTGAACAGTGTTAGCAAGGTTAATGGAGTGTCAGAAATGGTGCATTCTAACATTGGACCAACTAGGTAGGACGAGTAAAGAAAGGGGAAAAATGAGCCCTACTAGCACTTGAATCAGGAGAAAATTCCAGCACATACCTTATAATTAGTCAATGTATCACCTTCACGTATGACCTAGGTGCTTTTCAAACTGCTGCCTCTGTTCTGAGACTCAGAAAGAGCACAACTGTGGTTTCCTACAGCCCTTTGGCTCTTGCTGGTTTTCAAAGCCAGATGTTAATGCTGACTCCTCTTCCTGGTGCAGGTCCCTCGTGCTGGGACTCGGACCCCTTTGCTCTTCATGGGGGACCTCTGTGGTTGTGATATCCCTCCCACTAGTGAGACAGCTATATGGAGAGTGGGGCATAGGTGGGTGACTAGACTTAATCTCTACCCATCCTACCCATCTCAATGTGGCTTTTTCTTCATATCCATAGTTGTAGAAAGACTGTTCTACTAGTCTTCGGGTCATTCTCAGTTCTGTATGTGGTTTTCTTTTGGTGTCAATGAGAGGAGCTGAGGATCTTCCTACTCCATCATCTTGAACTTGAAGCCAGAAGCCTTGCTCTTGAATGACAATTTAGCTTGTCTGTGAAATGCTGTTCCTTATAGTTGGTATGCTGCCCCATACAACAAATGTCCAGTGTCATCTGCTTTTAAAGTCAGTTTCACTTTATATTTTTTGGTGCAAGTGAATATACCATACACATAAACAACTCTAAAAATCCTATATAGCTCTTCCATCTTCCTTTAACAATTTTGTTGAGTAAGGATAATAGAAAAGGAGGTATCATAAACAAATGTCAAAATTATTTTAAATGGACAATGCCACTTTTAAATTAACAATGTCAATCTGTGCAAGGTTACTGGACTACTAAATTAAATGACTAGGTGTTTATTTTTTTAAAGTTCCACCATGAGAAAAGAGTGAAGAAATAAAATGCAGTCACTATAGTCAAGCTGCTAATGGACTAATATCAATTAGGCTGAAGCATGAGAAAATGATTCTATTTTTGCTTTAAGTAGCCTACAAACTTGACTTTCAGTAGTGTATCAATGCTTGGAGAACACACACACACACACACACACACACACACACACACACACACACACCATAGCCAATTCTTAAAAATTTAGGAAAGAATGTTCATGTGTTCAGACCACCTGACATCCATTCTCCAGACCACCGGACATCAAAGATTGTCACCTCAGACCAAACCAGAGGCTATAAATGCAGGACTGTTTCTTCTCAAGAATGTACTATAAGAACTTCCAAATGTTCTGTTTTCTTCAGAACACTCTAGGTTAGGGGTCCTCACTACGGCCTGTGGGCCACATGCGGCCCACCAAAAACATTTATCCGGCCCGCTGGGTGTTTTTCCACCGCTGTGTGCATAGGAATTTGTTCATAGTCTTTTTTTAAACTATATTCCGGCCCTCCAACGGTCTGAGGGACAGTGAACTGGCCCCCCGTTTAAAAAGTTTGAGGACCCCTGCTCTAGGTGTTTGTTGCGTGGTAATTTTTCTGATTTGCAAATCTTAAGACCCTTGACTAAATCTTTGTCATTTACTTCTAGACAAAGACTCCTGACATTTTGTGATGGGTTGACAACCAAAAACAAATAATAAAAAAATTAATTTTTTCCTCATTTTAACTTTTTCTCTCATTAAATGGTAAACACAAGATGGCAGCATTTACTAACAACCAAATTTTTTTGTTTGTAAAGTGACTTTGTGATTTACCAAAAATTCTTCAAATTTGAAATTCTAAAAAAGCCAGTTTTTCAAAAAGTGATCCATTTAAGAAATGAATAATGCACAAGCTAAGGCAATAACTGCAAGAGGTAACGAGGAAGAGGCACAATGTGAAAAGGTGAACCCTCAGAATTCTAACAGGATCAGAAGAATCTTAGGACGCCAAGGTCCTAAGGAACCGAACACACCTCAGATATCAACCTAGTCTAGTGGTCACCAACCTTTCAGACCTCACGGACCACTGGTTGGTGACCGCTGACCTAGTCCAATTTTATAATTTACCATGCAAGCTGTTAACATTCAGAGGTCAAATGATTTGTCCAAAGTTGTACAAGCAATATATATGACCAATACTTGCTAATATGTCATATTACTTGACAACAAACTAAATGAATGACTGTGTGAACCAAAATGACCAGTTATTGCCTGGAAGGAGACAAGGATATAAAGGATCAAGCATACTAATTAGCATTAGACCTGAGTTTAAATCCTAGCTCTGCAAATTAAGACTTTGATATATTATTTCACTTGTCTGAGCTATAATCTTATGACATACTAGGGGCCCGGTGCACGAAATTCGTGCACTGGGTGTGTGTGTGTGTGTGTGTGTGTGTGTGTGTGTGTGTGTCCCTCAGCCCAGCCTGCACCCTCTCACATACTGGGAGCCCTCAGGCATTGACCCCCATCACCCTCCAATCGCAGGATCGGCCCCTTGCCCAGGCCTGACACCTCTGACAGAGGCGTCAGGCCTGGGCAGGGGACCCTCATTTCCCCCCATCACTGGTTCTGCCCCCAGCCCAGGCCTGATGCCTCTGGCCCAGGCATCAGGCCTGGGTAGGGGACCCCCAGACCCCTCCGATTGCTGGCTCTGCCCCTTGCCCAGGCCTGATGCCTCGGACAGAGGCGTAGACCCCCATCACCCTCTGATCACCTGATTGGCCCCTTGCCCAGGCCTGACGCCTCCGCCAGAGGTGTCAGGCTTGGACAGGGGACCCCCATCTCCCCCCGATCACTGGCTCTGGCCCCCGCCCAGGCCTGAGGCCTCTGACCCAGGAATCAAGCCTGGGCAAGGGGACCCCCATCTCCCTCTGATCGCTTGCTCCACCCCCCGCCCAAGCCTGAGGCCTCTGACCCAGGCTTCAGGCCTGGGCAAGGGGACCATCATATCCCCCCAATCCCCGGCTCCGCCCCCCGCCCAGGCCTGATGCCTCTGGCCCAGGAGTTGACCCTCATCACCCTCCGATCACCAATCACCGGATCGGCCCCTTGACCAGGCCTGAGGCCTCCGGCAGAGGTGTCAGGCCTGGGCAGGGGACCCCCAGCTCCCCGCGGTTGCAGGCTCCGCCCCTGCCCAGGCCTAACGTCTCTGGCTGAGGTGTCCGGCTCGGGCAGCGGGGACCCGCAGCTGCAGCGGCCCCGCGATCGTGGGCTCCACTTTAGGCCTAGGCAAGGGACCCCTAGATCCTGGGACTGCCAGCTTCGACCGTGCCCAGCTCCCATCGCTGGCTCCACCCCTACTTCCTGCTATCACTGGCCAGGGCGGCAAAGGCGCCTGATTCTCCGATCATGGCTAGGGGGCAGGGCAAAGGCGGCCCCAGGGCCGCCTTTGCCCTGCCCCCCAGCTCTTAGCTCCCCCCTGGGTTTCCGATCACTGTCAGTGGCAGGGGGCTTCTTCCTGCTTTTCCTTTCGCCTCCCTACATTGTGCCTACATATGCAAATTAACCGCCATCTTGTTGGCAGTTAACTGCCAATCCTAGTTGGCAGTTAACTGCCAATCTTAGTTGGCAGTAAACTGCCAATCCTAGTTGGCAGTTAATTTGCATATAGCCCTGATTAGCCAATGAAAAGGGTATCGTCGTATGCCAATTACCATTTTTCTCTTTTATTAGTGTAGATAAAATGGGAAAAAGAATATTTAGCTCATAATTTTGTTGGGAAGACAGAAAAGTTTGCATGCCCATTACAGCCTCTCTCAGACTGTGCACTCAAAAAATGTTAGCATTCTCCCACAGTCAGAATCACCCTAGGCCAGCAGTTGGCTGAGGTTGACTTTGTTCTGGTTGCACCCTGAAGACTGATAGGAGGCCCACCATGAGTGCACAGTGGCTTTGCATGAGTTTTTTTTTTTTTTAATGTATATACCTTACAAAGATCAATAGAGGAGAATGAACACTATAAGTTTGTGTAAATGTGTGTACGTATGGAGAGAAGTATGCTTGCCTAAGTGCACAACCCCAAGGGGCTCTCACTTCAACATTTTAAAATTCACACAAACTTTGCATTCTTCTCCTAAATATTAGTGTTTTAAATAAAATGTTTTTCCTCTCCAAACCTTCAAGTAAAAGAGATAGTCCAACTTTTTGCACCCACTAAATAAAAACTTTTATCTTGGGACAAAGACTATGTTTTGGGGTTATTTAAGGCCGTGTGGGTATCAAATAGAGAGAGCCACAAAATAGACATGGCACATCATGTGTTTGCTACAACATTTATGAGTCATTTAAATGTACCACCTTAATGTAATAAATAATTACACAGTAGGTGTTTACATAGCTTGCCCTGTGGCAGATATTGCTGTAATACTTTTCATAAGGAATTCACTTAAAGCCAACAATTCTAAAAGTAGACCCTATTATTATTACCCTTGTTTTACAGATTAGGAAACCAAGGCAGAGAGAAGTTAAGGGATATGCTAAGGTCACACAGCTAGTAAGTGTCGGAATCAGGACACAAACAGGACAGACAGGTACTCCACTCCAGGCTCTTACTTACAATGCTATATCACCTTTCATGTGTACCAAGAGGGGAATTTGGGTTTATAGAGCATCTTTATTTAAAAATTACTTATAACATGCAATAACTCCTTAACACTGTTTTCAAGACAAAGTAAACATATCCTTTTAACATGGAAAGGTGCTATGTACTCTTCTTTGTACAGAGGAAGACAGCACTATTAACTTCATATTAATGATTAGTTGGGCTAATTGCTACTCAATTATCAGAACTGCCAGGTAACCAACCAGTTTCTCTTAATCTCTCTCTCTCATGATCTTAAGCACCAAACTATGTAAATCTGGCTGGCCATAAAGATGCAGTTTGTGGTTAAGAACAATGCTGAAGCCTAGTAATTTAAAAATGAAAAAATATGTACAGCTAAGTAACTTTCTCAAGGTAACAAAGCAGGGCAAAATTAGAATCAACATTTAGAAAGGCAGACTAGTATACTCAGTCTATGAATGAGTAGTTTCTCCAGTGAAAATTTCAGATAAAATTTTCAGCAACAAAAACGCAATACTGATACTGCTAATTCAAAGGATCACTTTATTATGCTTAGGGCCTCCTTTTTGATTCTACAGCACAAAATAATTGAAAAGTTAGGCAATTCATGTGAATATTGAGTGGAAAAAAAGTCATATTATTAAAGTTACCTGAATATAATATGGCAAAAACACTACATTGTCTTTCCCTTATGATTAACAGTTGTGTCATTTCATCAGATGGACACAATGTTGTAGTTCTTCCCTTAGAGAGAAAAAAATTAAGTACGTTTATAAAATAAACCAAATGCACAAGACCAACACATGTTATCTTCTAAGGTTATAATGACACGACCAATTGGTCAAAGGACTCTAGCAAAAGTCAAGGAAAACTGTTCATGCTTTATTTAGAAATTAGAGGCCTGGTGCATGAAATTCACGCATGGGTAGGCTTCCTAGGCCTGGCCGATGATCAGGGCCAATCAGGGCCTTCTGGCTGCCGGCTGGGGCCTTCCTTCATTCCACACCACCCCCTGGTGATCAGCGCACTTCATAGCGAGTGATAGAACTCTTGGTCTCCTGGTTGAACTCCCGCAGGGACGCTTTGCATATTAGCCTTTTACATATATACTAGAGGCCCGGTGCACAAAAATTTGTGCACTCAGGGGGGGGGGGGAGGGGTCCCTCAGCCCGGCGTGTGCACTCTCGCAGTCTGGGACCCCTCGGGAGATAACGACCTGCTGGCTTAGGCCTGCTCCCGGGTGGCAGAGGGCAGGCCCAATCCCTAGGTACAGCCTCTGGTCAGGCTCAGAGCAGGGCTGATTGGGGAGTTGGGGCGCCGCCCCTGTCATGCACAGAGCAGGGCGGATCGGGAGGTTGCGATGACACCCTCAGTCACGCTCAGGGTAGGGCCGATTGGGGGGTTGGGGCACCGCCCCCGTCACACTCAAGGCAGGGTCGATGGGCAGGTTGCGGCACCACCCCCTGTCACGCACAGAGCAGGGCCAATTGGGGTTGGGGAGCTGCCCCCTGTCACTCACAGAGCAGGGCCCATCAGGGGGATTGGGGCTCCATACCCTGTCACGCACAGAGCAGGGCCCATCAGGGGGTTGGGGAGCTCCCCCCTGTCATGCAGAGAGCAGGGCCCATCAGGGGGTTGGGGAGCTCCCCTGTCACGCAGAGAGCAGGGCCCATCAGGGGGTTGGGGAGCTCCCCCCTGTCACTCACAGAGTAGGGCCGATAGGGGAGTTGGGGCACCGCCCCCTGTCACACACAGAGCAGGGCAGATCAGGGGGTTGGGGCGCTGCACCCTATCACACTCAGGGCAGGGCCGATGGGGATGTTATGGCTCTACCCCATGACACACAGAGCAGGGCCCGTGTGTGTGTGTGTGGGGGGGGGAGCGCTGCACCCTGTCACACACAGAGCAGGGCCAATAAGGGGGTTGGGGCACCGCAGCCTGTCACACACAGAGCCGCAGGGCAATCAGGGGGTTGGGGAGCTCGCCCCTATCAGGCACAGAGCAGGGCTGATCAGGGGGTTGGGGCGCCTTCCCCTGTCACGAACAGAGCAGGGCGGATAGGGAGGTTGTGGCCCCGGCCCCTGTCACACACAGAGCCGCAGGGCGATTGGGGGTTTGGGTGCTGCCCCCTGTCATGCTGATCCCGGTGCTGGGAGGCATATTACCCTTTTACTATAGAGAGGCCTGCTGCACGAGTGGGGGCCGGCTGGTTTGCCCTGAAGGGTGTCCTGGATCAGGGTGGGGTCCCCACTGGGGTGCCTGGCCAGCCTGGGTGAGGGGATGATGGCTGTTTGCAGCTGGTCACACACCCTTCAGGGTGGGGGTCCTCTCTGGGGTGCCTGGCCAGTCTTGGTGAGGGGCTGAGGCCTGTTTTCAGGCTGGCGGGTGACTGAAGCTCCCAACTGCTCCTTTTTTTTTATATATATATTTTATTGATTTTTTACAGAGAAGAAGGGAGAGAGATAGAGAGCTAGAAACATCGATGAGAGAGAAACATCGATCAGCTGCCTCCTGCACATCTCCAACTGGGGATGTGCCCGCAACCCAGGTACATGCCCTTGGCCGGAATCGAACCTGGGACCTTTCAGTCCGCAGGCCGACGCTCTATCCACTGAGCCAAACCGGTTTCGGCTCCTTTTTTTTTTTTTTTTCTTTTTCTTTTTTTTATTCTGGGCCAGCTTTAGCTCTGAGGCTCCAGCTCTGAGGCCTCCGCTGCTGAAAGCAGGTTTCTGGCCTTTGTTTACCTTCTGTATTTGAAACAATGTTGCGATCCTGCTGGCTGAAGCCTGGCAACTAAAGCAGGTTTCTCGGGTTTTGTTTAGCTTCTATATTTGTAACATAGTTGCTTAGAGTTGCAGCTCAGAGGCCGGCAGTGGCAGGCGGGGAACGTTGGAGTCCTCCGTCACTGAAGCAAGCAAGCCTCATGTTAGTTTCAAGCTGCCTGGCTTCTGGCCGCCATCTTGGCTGGCAGTTAATTTGCATATTGCCCTGATTGGCCAATGGGAAGGGTAGCGGTTGTACACTAATTACCATGTTTCTCTTTTATTAGATAGGATATATTAGAGGCGCAGTGCACAAAATTTGTGCACGGGGAGGAGAGGGTCCCTCAGCCTGGCCTGCACTCTCTCACAATCTGGGACTGTTGGCTCCTAACCGCTCGCCTGCCAGCCTGATTACCCCTAACCACTCGCCTGCCTGCCTCATCGCCCCTAACCACTCTGCCTACCTACCTCATCGTCCCTAACAGCTCGCCTTCCTGATCACCCCTAAACGCTTGCCTGCCTGCCTGATCACCCCTAACTGCTCGCCTGCCTGCCTGATCGCCCTAACTGCCTCTGCCTCGGCCCCTGTCGCTGCAGTTTTGTCTGGAAGGATGCTTGGAATGATGTCCAGAAGGTTGTTCGGCTGTTTCGTCTAATTAGCATAGTAAACTTTTATTATTATATATAGAAGATAGTAGAAATTCACATTCTCAGTCAATCACTTATCAGTTACATAAACAAGAATATAAGCACCAACATTTGAAAATGCTAAATCTCTATGTGATTCATAAACAGTTACTGTCATCCAACAAAAAATTACTGAGTATCCCACAGTTCATTATAGCTGCAATATTAGCATATTTGAGAAAAGCAGAGAAAGAACTACCTTGACCTGAAAGAGTTTTTTGTTAAACCCTGAAGTGTACAAAATAATTTAAAGAGGATATTTAAAGAGAGGGGAAAAATGCTTTCTGGTAAGTTGAAGAATGAGAGGAAATAAATTTTAGTGGATTCCTAGAAGACTGTGAGACATATTGCTTGTACGGAAAAAGTTATATGAAAAGGTAAGGTTTTATACAAATACTAGAGTCCCGGTGCCCAAAATTTGTGCACGGGTAGGGTCCCTAGGCCTGGCCAGTGATCAGGTTCCTGCCTCCCTGCCTCCTCCTTCCCTCGCTCTCTCAGTGCCCCGCCGCCACTGCTTGTCGACCGCCATGTTCTGTGCCACTCTCTGGTGGTCAGCACACATCATAGCAAGCGATCGAACTACTGGTCGAACTCCCGAGGGGACTCTTTGCATATTAGCCTTTTATATATAGAGATAGATGTTGTATCCTGAGTGGAGAAATGAGGAAGGTAGAAAAGAAGCCCATTTAATAGAAACAGAGCATATGAACTGGGGAGGAAAACAAACAAAAAAAAACAAACTGATGATATCTAGAGTTAGCAAGGGCATGGAGAATGGGAACTCTCAAACACTAAGTAAATAATTTATGATATCAAGTGAAGTTTAAATTCCTCAAGTCTTAGGGCCCAATATTTCCACTTCTAAACCTACACATTAAAGAGACTCATGTGCATGAGGAGACATACACAAATATTCACTGCATTGTCTTATTTAAAAGCAAATGGGAAAGACCAAATGTCTATCAATAGAGAAACTGATTTAAAAAAAAAAGGCCTGCCCTAACCGGTTTGGCTCAGTGGACAGAGTGTCGGCCTGCGGACTGAAGAGTCTCGGGTTTGATTCCGGCCAAGGGCATGTACCTTGGTTGCAGGCACATCCCCAGTAGGGAGTGTGCAGGAGGCAGTTGGTTGATGTTTCTCTCTCATCGATGTTTCTAACTCTCTATCCCTTTCCCTTCTTCTCTTTAAAAAATAAAATACTGTTTTAAAAAAAGGCCTAAGAATTGCAGTATACTCATATTGCAAAATATAAAACAATTAAAATGAATGAACTAAAGTTATATTTAAAAGTTCCCCAAAGAATGTTAGAATGTTTAGAGAAAAAGCAGAATCATCTCTACAATACATTATAACTTTTATGTAAAAATTTAAAAACCATACAACCAAGGTATAGGAAGGGTAAATACTTATTTCATTCATATTAGTAATTATCTTTAGAGAGGGAAAGGGAGGATTTTAGGTGAGAGTAAAAAAGGAATTTCAATGATGACTTAATTATTTTATTTCTTTTTTTTTTTTTAATATATTTTATTGATTTTTACAGAGAGGAAGGGAGAGAGATAGAGAGTTAGAAACATCGATGGGAGAGAAACATCGATCAGCCGCCTCCTGCACACCCCCTACTGGGGATGTGCCCGCAACCCAGGTACATGCCCTTGACCGGAATCGAACCTGGGACCCCTCAGTCCGCAGGCTGACGCTCTATCCACTGAGCCAAACCGGTTTCGGCTATTTTATTTCTTAAAAAAATAAAAGAAATATAGCAAATATAAGAAAAGGTTAGCATCTGCTAATTCTGAGTAGTAAATACTGAATGCTTGTTATAATGTTCCTTTTCCTGGTTTTGATATATTTTTTTTTATATATATTTTATTGATTTTTTACAGAGAGGAAGGGAGAGAGATAGACTTAGAAACATCGATGAGAGAGAAACATCAATTAGCTGCCTCTTGCACATCTCCTACTGGGGATGTGCCCGCAACCCAGGTACATGCCCTTGACCGGAATCGAACCTGGGACCTTTCAGTCCACAGGCCGACGCTCTATCCACTGAGCCAAACCGGTTTCGGCGTGGTTTTGATATTTTTGATTAATATTCTAAAACAAACAACAGGAAAAGAGCATCAAAGGGTGGCTATAACTGAAGTTAAGATTAGAAGTTTAGTTCTTGATCTCATGAGGGACGTGAAAGCCCGAATAATAGGGAACTATTTTAAGAGAAACCATGGAGAATTATGTTAGCTTCAGGATAGATAAACTCTGTTCTAGCAGGTAAAACAAAAAGAAAAACAAACAACAAAATAAAAGAGAGAGAGAGAGAGAGAGAGAGAGAGAGAGAGAGAGAGAGAGAGAGATTTCATTCATTCTAATCTTTTGTTTAGAAACTATGTGCTAAGCACTGCTCTAAGTGCTGAGGACATAGCAGTGAAGCAGACAGGATCCCAGTACTCGAAGTGCTTACATTCTATGCAGACAAATAAGGTAATTACCGATTATGATATGTACTTTAAAACCAATATTAATAGCAAACTCTTAAGTAGTTACTTATTATTCACAAAGTACTATTCCCTATGTTTTCACTGTACTGATTCATTTAATCCTCATAATAACCCTATCAGGTAGGTGTTCTTATTCCCATTTTATAAACGAGAAAACTGAGGTAGAGAAAGATTAAGCAGCTTGCCCAAGATTACAAGAATAGTAAGTGGCAGAGTTAGGATTTGAATTCAGGGAGTGTGGCTCCAGAGCTCTTGCTATTTAAGCCACCACATTGCTACTAGAAATAAAGAGATTAATATAACAGAAAGTAACTAATTGGAGGAAGCTAACTAGAACCAGGGGTGGTCAGTAGTAAGGTTAGGGCAGTGATAGCAGGAATAATTATGACAGGACACAATGAAGGTGTAGGTGGTGCTTGCTACTCACTAACATAAGAAATAGTTGAGGAGGCAAAAGAAGATTTGGTGCAGAACAATCTCAGTTTTGTACACAGTAATTTAATGTGCCTTCAGGACATCCAGTTGGAGAAATCTAGCAAGGGACAGGATGACTTGGAGCTAAGGAGAAGAGGAGAGCTGATGCCATTCTTTGGGTAGAATAACTGTATTGATGGAAGCTTTGACTTATCAACATAGATGAAGTTGCCAGGAGTCACTGAGTAAGAAAAGTGTCATGGGTTAGAATCCAAAGGGAACACCAAAACCTTGAGAGATGAGTAGGGAGGTGGAGGACCAAAAAGGTCTACTAAATTTGGGAACGAGGACAGCAAGAAATGCAAAGTTGGGGAAAGTCTGTCAGGATGGAAAGTGTATAGGCCAAAGAGAAGAAGCCAGTAGAGAAAGGAGGAAGATAGGCTGGAGGTTTAAGAGTATAAATGGATGAGGGTGAGATGGAATATCTGAGGTGGGAAGAAATGAGAAAATGTTTGAGACAGAAGCAGAAGTGGAAGGATATTCCTTTAAAATGTTTATTGTCCTCAGGAAACTGAAGGGAATGTGGTAGGAAATGGAGGAAATTCATATCTCACAAACTCTTTTTATATTTTACTATAGGCCCAGTGCAAGGATTTGTGCACACTGAAAGAAAATTAATTAGAAGGTGATCGGCAGGGTGGGACTGGACGAGATGGGCCGGACACCCGCTGGAGCCAACCTCCCTCGGTTCCTCCCTGGCCAGCTGCATCTGGGGCAGCTCCGGGGCTCGAAGGACGTCTGCGGAGTGAGCGGGGTCCCTTTCGCAGGTGGGTCCCTCGGCCTGGCCTGTGGGGATTGGGCCGAAACCATAGTGTGACATCCCCCAGGGGTCCCGGAGTGCAAGAGGGCACTCTGAACTGGCAGTCAGACATCCCTCTTGTAATCTGGGACGGCTGGCTCCTAACCGCTCACCTCCCTACCTGCCTGATCGCCCCAACTGCTCCCCTACTTACCTGAATGCCCCTAACTACCTCTGCCTGCCTGCCTGATCACCCCTAACTGCCTCTGCCTGATGTCCCAACTGCTCCCCTGCCGGCCTGATCGCTGCTGACTGCTCTCCCCTAACCGTCTCTGCCTCTGTCCCTGCCACCGTGGCTTTGTCAAGAAGGACGTCCGAGCCCTAACCGGTTTGGCTCAGTGGATAGAGCATCGGCCTGCAGACTGAAAGGTCCCAGGTTCGATTCCGGTCAAGGGCATGTACCTTGGTTGCGGGCACATCCTCAGTGGGAGGTGTGCAGGAGGCAGCTGATTGATGTTTCTCTCCCATCGATGTTTCTAACTCTCTATCCTTCTCCCTTCCTCTCTGTAAAAAAATATCAAAATATATTTAAACAACAACAAAAAAAGATGACTGAAAGACGTCTGGTCTAATTAGCATGTTACCCTTTTATTAGTATAGATATGGATTTTACCCAGAATACTATCTGGTAGAAGTGAGGAAGTTAGGATGGCTGTGGGGTTTGGAGAGAACAGTGGGTGAGGATAAACACTGGAGTGAGTCTCTGAGGGGAGGCTAGTTAAGGTTGACATCAACATCCAGGACTGTTTAGGTGAAATCCTTTGGGGGAGAAGTCTGTAGACTACAAACTAGAGGTTTCTGCAATCCTTTAACTGAGGTCAGTGCAATGGGAGTAATTTAAATGAGACAGCTCAGGTACTACTTGGCCTTAGAACAGGCTGAATGTTCTTTCACAGACATTTACAGATCTAACTTTACATCACTGTGTGGTCCAGTGCTTAAAAAGCCTAATAACACCAAATCAAAATGTAAAAAGTTGGAAATTAGGAGTGCTAGTGTACTAAAAGAACTCTACATATATCTTTATGTCGCAGGGGTCCTAGTTTGAGCCAAAGCAGAAGCTAAAGGAAGTATTTTCATTAGAGAGCCAAAGCAGGGGAGAAGTGGAAAAAGCACATAGCTCCTGGTGTTTAGGCAATCAAGTCCAGCACAAAAGATTCTAGTCAATACGATACCCTGAAGACTAATTCTGCTGTAGCTCTAGGAGATAAAATCTTTGGCAAGGATATGAGCAAATTTATGGCACGCACTAGCAAACGTGGCAGTGGGCCAGAGATCAATGAAACTGGAAGAGCATGAAAGGGCTGTTCATAAGCTCACAGGAGAGACCTTGGAGAATCCTGGGATAACTTGGTGAGATTCTGAAGGTATTCAGATAATGGCAGATGACGGCAAGAGAAAATGGAATAAAGACAGGGCCATTAATATAATTCTATACCTGAAGGTTATATTAGTTATGTACCTCCTAATACAGTGCTAGCAAGGGTAAAATGAATTTCCCCTTAATTCTAAACCTATCATTGTCTCATATTATACTGGGAACTCCCTATGTAAGTGTTAAATGCAAGATTAAAATAAATCAGGTTGTAGAAAGATCTCTTGACACATAATAAAATATCTTTTAAAAACTATATGGAAGAAAAAAAGGATGGTCTTACCATCTGACCATGCTTTGGGAAATAAAGAACATTCAAAGGTTTAGATTCCGGAAAACTGGGCACAGATAATGAGGATGTGAGAGAACTTAATCGGCATGTAAGAAGTAAGAATACAGATTTTTGTTCCATACCTAGTTTAAACTTATTATAACTAATTGTTTAAACAATATATTATCTACTTAGAGATCCTTTTTAGTTATGAAACTGGCTAGAAGAAAGTGGTTATGAGAAACACTTATTTATTCTGTTGACCTAAGAATTCTCTCTTATAATGAGAAACAGAAAACCAATATAGAACACCAAAGACACTAACAATAGTTAGAGAATAAAGAATTTGGCTTGCCTTTGTTCCTTATTCCTGGTAGCTTCTAAATCTTTGGAATTTGTGAATCTTTACTGATGGTGGGCCTGATAGTTTATGCTATTGAGGTGGCTCATGGTGGGCCCTGACATAGTTTATACTAATGAGATGACACAGGGTGGGGACTCTAACCATGGTATTAGAAAGTTGGGGCTTTAGCCATGTGATATCAGTATGGCCTCTGGGAAGGGAAGTAGGGCTGAAGACTGGGTTCAACTGCATGGCCAATCATGCCTACTAATAAACCCCAACAAAAACTTTGAATGCTGAAGCTTGGGTGAGCTTCCCTGGACAGCAATATTCTGCATATTGTCATATATCATCATGTTAAGAGGGTAATACATCCTAACTCCACAGGTAGGGGACAAGGAAAGCTTTGCAATGGAGACACTCCCAAACTTTGCCCTATGCGTCTGTCCTTTTGGTTTATCTGATTTATATCCCCTATATAATAAAAGTGTAGTATGCAAATTGTCCCTTTGACCGGGAGTTATTCTGGGAGTTTGACCATGGGGCGGTGCTGGCCGGGGGATAGAAGGGAGGCCCTGGCTGGCAGCCTTAGGTGGCCAGAGGAAGGTGGCCACTGGCAGCAGGCAGCTGGGGGAAGGGAGGGACCCACGGCAGGCAGGCAGCAGCCATAGGGACCCTACCCGTGCAGGAATTTCGTGCATTGGGTCTCTATAATAAAACTGTAGTCATAAGTCTAGAACTTTTTTGAGTTCTGTAAGTTCTAGTGAATTATGAGAGGGTAATGGGAACCTTTCAATTTGTAGCTAGCTGGTCTAAAGTAAGGGTATACTTGTGGAGGACTATGCCCTTAACCTATGAAGTTTGGCCTAACTTTGGGCTAGCTGGTGTCATAAGTCACTGAAGTTACCACTATTTTGCATAGTCTCGTCTCATATATTCTTTTTTTTTTTCCAATTACAGTTTATATTCAATATTATTTTGTATTT
The DNA here is from genome assembly GCF_963259705.1 of Myotis daubentonii. Lineage (NCBI taxonomy): Eukaryota > Metazoa > Chordata > Mammalia > Chiroptera > Vespertilionidae > Myotis > Myotis daubentonii. Next base: position 77,352,498 of record NC_081846.1, read on the forward strand.
GTTTCAGGTGTACAGCATAGTGGTTAGATAATCATATATTTTACCAAGTGTTCCCCCCAGATATTTCCAGGACCCACCTGGCACCATACATAGTTATTGCAATACTAGGGGCCTGATGCACAAAAATTCATGCAAGAGTAGGCCTTCCTTCCCCTGGCTAATGGCACCGGCTTCCCTCTGGCACCCGGAAACCGGGATGCTTCCCTCCTCCAGCCATGGGCAGGCACCCAGGACCCGGGCTGGCTTCCCTCCGGCCCCAGCTTCATCAGGAAGGATGTCTAGAATGACATCCAGAAGGTGTCCGGTCTAATTAGCATATTACCCTTTTATTATTATAGATTATTGACTATATCCCCTTTGCTGTACTTTACATCCCCATGACTATTTTGCAACTACCAATGTGTACTTCTTAATCCTTTTACCTCTATCACCAAGTATGCCAGCCCCAACCACTCTGGCAACCACCAGTCCACTCTGTGTCTATAAGTCTGTTTCAATTTGTTCATTTTGTTATTTAGATTCCATCTAACTGAAATATAGTATTTGTCTTTCTTTGACTGACTTATTTCACTTAACAAAATACATTACATTCTTTACTAATGTATTATGTGCTAGATTCATAGCATGATAGTATCTGTAGTTTATAGTTCATGAATAAATATGAACATCCTCATGAGCAAATCCCAGTTGCCTTATTAAATCATTCTTGATATCGATAATGAGGATGCATATGCTTTACACAGACTGGCAAGTGGTAGGCCATTTTATATGAAACCTTCAGTCTTTACTGCTATTTTACTTAGATTTTGCTGTGGTGTTCTCTTTGCTTCTTTAAATTCTGTTTCACTTGATTTTTTCCCTCTGTATTGCTAATATAACTAATTTATCTCTGTGTACTTTACCCCATGACTAGCATTTCATTCTTATCACAGGATCACAAGGAAAACCCTAGGAAGTGTTAAGCTCTGTCATCAAAGACTCTTAGCAGAAGTTATGCTGGACTCTTAGCACATTTATCTAACCACCCAAAGGTTCTTGGACAGCTTAATATGTTTCATCAACATGTGAAACTTTATATTCTTTAGCATTTGAGTCAGTAGGTATAACATGACCTATTTCCTTCTATGACAAAAATCTGTTCCCTTTGTAGCATTTTAATTTAGGTTACAATTGATAGAAATTCTGTTTTAGAACTACTAATGTGCCACCCTTCCCTTCCTGAATTGTAAACTACATTCTTTCTAACAAAGGATCACAGCCCTCTTTTAAGAAAGCACCTAGGGATTCAGAAAAACTGGTTAAAAAATGTTTTATTTCTTCTTTTAGTCAGAGAGTATTTCATGGTTAGTAAAAATAGCTTAAAAACAGCTTTGAGGTAGAACAGGTGTCTTTCAATTACCATCACATACCTTTAATTCATACTCTATAAACGGATGTGTGCAAACACTTTTATAGTTAGAAGATACTCCTGCTAAGAATGAGTGAACTCCACTGAGAACCTCATGATCTCTAGAAATTTACACGATACACTATATTCATAGAGTTAACAGATAGAACTTCTCTTTAGAGTACCTAAGGTTCTGTCCAATTTAATTGATTGTCAACTCCCTGTTCCTTGCACAAAATAAATACGGATTCAAATACATTTCAAATGGCTTTCTTTCATTACTTCCTAGCTATGTCCACCACATCAAATTGTTTCAGTGGTTATTAATATTTAATACATTTCTTTGGTTTTCTTTATAATTGTTTCATTGGAGCTCAATGAAACAGTGGGGGCATACAGTCTTCAACTTTTGTTGTAATTCATTTTCCATTTATTAAAAGAAGTTATGGTTTAGTTAGCACTTTGAAAGTACTGTGTACTGCTATTTCTGATGATCTCATATCTATACATATAAAAGTGTCTGCCTGACTGGTCGCTATGACGTGCACTGACCACCAGGGGTCAGACGCTCAACGCAGGAGCTGTTGTGACATGTACTGGCCATTTACAGAGAAACAGCACCGTGGACTTGGCACCCCCAAAGCAACACTCGGCTTTCCCCAAGTGGGACACAGGCCCTGCCACCACCCCAGAGCGACAGCCCACCAAATCACAGCCGACACTGCTGAGACCCCATGGCTCAAATTGTGGCCCACAGCCCAGCCCAGTCTAGAAACATAATGACGTCATGTACCAACACCTGGCTTCCTCTCCCTAGTGCAGGGGTGGGCAAACCCTGGCACGCGTGCCAAACATGGCATGCCAGTAACTTTTGCTGGCACACGAAACCCTCTCTTATAATCTTCCATTTACAATTTTTTTTCTTAATATCGACTTTTTTTTATTTTTCAGATAAATTCAGTGTAGGAGCATCTTAAATAAATAATTTTACATAACAAGTGATCTTAAAGACCATAGACATGGATTGACGAGAGAGGGGAAGAGCAATTTCTATGCCACTGCCTTAACTCTCCCTGCCTTCCTAGATCCGACCGTGTTTTGGTTTCATCCACATACGCTTGTGAATCTTTGTTCTCAGTGATGAATTTTGATAAGTCTCTTAATAGGAGTAGCCTGATGGATGAAAGTAGTAGCTCGTGCATATCTCTGAAGGTCACGAAATATAAACCTGATGTAAAATCTCTGTCATCAGTGATGCAGCAGCAAAAGTCCCACTAATAATATCAAACGGAGTCATAAAGTTTTCTGTCGGACTATCAGTGTACATGTATACATTAAAAAATAAATGTATTTTTCGTCATATACTGTGTTTTTGTCGCTCGAATGAATTTTATTATTTCTTCAAGATTCTTCACATACGTACACCTTAAGAGATATCAAGTAGGCATAACATGTTCTCAAAAAATTAGGGTTGGCATGCAGAAGAATTTTAAGTCAGAGTTTTTGCTGGTTTTGGCACGCACTCACAAAAAGGTTGCCCACCCCTGCCCTAGTGGCCACTAGCCTCCTTGGAGTTTCTTCAGCCCAGGAACCCGACTTGCTTTATAGCCAGGTACAAACATTTCACATTTTAACCAAATATCTGTGAAGCGTTTTCCCATGCCTCATCTCATTTGATTCTCATAGAAGTCCTGGAATAGGTAGATAGGAGACTCAGTGGAATCCTATTTTCTTTTCATTAGCCGGAAAACGGAGATTTAGGAAGTTTAAAAACTTGACCCAACTGAAAAGGAATGGTGGACCTTGAAAATGACTTCAGGTTTTCAAAATGCAGAATATAGTCAAACACTGCTGCAATTAAATATTTTACCCTTTGTTCTCCTTGTGTGATCTATAATAATAATCTGCTTCGTGTTGGTATTTACTGCTGTGTTGCTGACAATTACCTGAAAGAGAAGTTGGGGTGCTTCACTGGGCTGAAAAAGTTTAGCTAAATAAGAAAGCAGGTCTAACTAAGCAAGTTTATCTATCTATCTATCTATCTATCTATCTATCTATAAAGTTCTCACTGGTGCCAATCGCATGCGTGTGTTTCGATCTGTCATCATCAATTGCGAATTTGGTTGACACTTCTATTATAGAGAAAGGGTGAATAGCAATATTAAAATATTTCTTCTAATTCATTTCCTTTCAATGTGCATGAATTCGTGCACCAGGCCTCTAGTTGTCGAATAACATCAGATGTGTGTGGTAATCAGTAATTGTGTATGTTCACACTACAGTGGGGCCTTGACTTACAAGTTTAATTCATTCTGAGACCGAGCCTGTTAAGGAGCTCGTTAAGGAGTTCATTAACTCAAATTACTCTATCAACTCAATGCAAAAAATCGGCCGAGAGACAGCTGGTATCTCAAAAAACTCATTAGTCCGGACACTCGTTAAGTCAAGGCCCCACTGTACTTGAAAAAAGCTGCACATGATTTTTGTGGAAGTACTTGCTGTTGAAGGAGGAAATTATATACCCTTCTAACCAGTGAAAATAAAGGAAAAGGGGAAAGATGTCAAATTGACATAGTAGAATGAGTAAATGTAGCACCCATAGTTGAGTATGCTCACAGACAATTTAGGAGTTTCTTGGTTCTTCAGACTCCTTTATGTGAATTCTAGTTAGCAACTCTTGTTTTTTATTTTATATACTATATACGTTATATATAAAATTAGGGTTGTTAACTTGGATTAATATAAGGAGAACCAAGAACCCTATATATATATATGTGTGTATATGTGTACACATGTACAGCTGGCCTTCTATATCCATGAGCTCTGCCCCTGTGAATTCAACAAACCAAAGACTGAAATTTTTTTTTTTAAGTTATGTTTTTGCTGACTGGACTATGTATTTAGGCCTACAATGACTGCATCTGTAGTGAACATGTAGAGATTTTTTTCTTGTCATTACTTCCTAACAATACGGTATAAAAGTTTTTACATAGCATTTACGTTGTACTAGGTATTATTAGTAATGGAGAGATGATTTAAAGTATATGGGAGCACTCACCATTTCATTAAAGGGATTTGAGCATCCTTGGATTTTTGGTATTTGAGGTGGATCCGGAATCCCCTGCAGATACTGAGGGATGACACTTTTTTTTTTTTTTTTTTTTTACACACTAACTTGCTCTGGTCAAGTGAGAAGCTGGGGCTGGGTTGAGAAATAACTGCGCTTCAGGTTTTTCTCTAGTACAAAGTACATCTATGGAGCTCTAAGTCTTAGAGGAACTTAGATTGAAAAAATAAAAATCATTGTACTAACACTATTAATATTTTATATATATATATATATATATATATATATATATATATATATATATATATATATATATCAGAATGAGGGTCAGGCGGCTATGGAGGTGGAACAAGAAGTTTACAGAGATAATGATATTTTGATTCTATTTCACCCCACCCCATGCCCCACACAATGAGGAGCCTAATTATATAGCAGATAACTATACAAGCATCAAAAGAATGTAGAAGTGAGAAGTACTACATAATTTCAGAGAAGGGAGTTATAGAAAAAATGACTCAGCTCTGAAAATATTTTCATCTTACACATCTTTCTTTGCTTGTTACACATATATAATTTAACAATAAACTTAATTTTCTTCCCTGATAGTTCTATGCTAGTTATCATAAAACCACAGTGCTATTAAGATATACTATGCCTTCGTAAAATGGCTAATTAATCTGCTTTACAAAATAAAATAAAATAAATATGATGACAATTGCTAGGTTTGTGATTATGTAAATAGGTAAGTGCTAAGTTTTTGTTCTTCATATTTAAATACTGAGATATGAGATATATAACACATTGAGGACAACATTTTTAAAATATTAAAAATCTTTAAAAACACACAAGGGACTCACTGTACTATTTTTGCTACTTTCTTTGAATTTACAATTACTTAAAAATAAAAATTTAAAAATTAATGGAAAACATCCAAACATATATCCACTATAACACATTTGGAAAATATAGAATGGTACACATAAAGCCACATTGCTAAAACAAAAACAAAACAACCTGATAAGTTAATAGAAAAATCACTGAAGAGGAAACTAATTCCTTTTAATAATCTAAAACGTGTATCTTTGGAAGATAAAACATTTTAAATGATGATTTCAACATCTGATAATCTCAAGCCACTTATACGGCCTAAAACATGTTTCCAAAAATTAAAGAAATTGAGCAAAGAGTAAAATCTATTCAAAATAAATTTAATTATAAAGTGCAGAATTTAACATAAATTAAAATGCATTCAGTAACTGCTATTAATTAACAAAAAAAATTTAAAGTGCAGATTTGGTTCCAATGAAAACTGAAAATCTGTATGACAATGAAAACTTGGAGAGTGTATGTGAGTAAAGCTTGGACAGGGGAGGTAGGGTAGAAAAGGGAGCAAAATGCCAAGAGAAGAAAGGATGGAGGCATAAAGACTGACAGAAAGAACAGCAGTCAGGGAAACTGAGAGAGACACAAATAGGAACAGTGGAACAGTGAGGTAGGAAGAAAGAGAGGCAAAGAAGAATAAAAGAAGAGAGAGAGAGGAAGAAAGAAGGGGTGGGGAGACAGACGGAGAGAGGGAGAGGGAAAGATGGACTAAGAAATGGAGAGAAGACACAGAGAGAGAAACACGCCCAGAGAAACACTAGCAAAACCGAAAGAAAAGAAATGAAAAAGGTTACAAAAAAGAAAAAAGTGAAATGTGACAAAGGATGAATAAAACCAGCTGTAGATAAGAATGCAGAGTGTGTACTATTTTTTTTTCTTTTGTAGTTCTCAATATAAAATTTAAAAGAATACCTGAAGCTTAAAAAAGAAGTGATGATAAAATTCTCCTGGCATTAGGTTGAAATAATGTATCTGATAAAAGACTCTAATTTTAATAATAGCTATTAATATTTTCATGACCCTAAATTACTTACAGTTGCAAATAAGAAAAAAATAAAAGGAAGAGTGATGATATTCAGCATTGATGAAAGGCCAGTTAGTGATTTTACTGTTATCTCCTTTATAAAAAAGAAAGAGCTATTTTTCAAGCTCAGAATAACTTTCATATGGAGAAGAGGAAGATTGAAAATATCACAGCAATTTTGAATACTGTTAAAATTTTGGCTAATTCAAGGTAAAAAGCAAGGAGAACTTTTAAAATCCTTTCAAAAAGTCAGTTACACATTAATGGACATAGTTACTCAGTATCACCTATATGGTGAGATTCCAGTCTAAAAAAATCACAAAATATCAAAATAAATGTCAAAGTTTTCAGACAGTATGATTAGAAAAATCAGATAGTTCTAGAAAAATGACAGTTGACTAGCATTTGCTCTCTTTTGCAATGTGGTATCGGATTATGCTAAATATAGTAATGACAGATCTAGGTTTTGCTATTATAAGCACTTTAAAAATTATTCTACTCCCCCTCAAAAAAAGGGTAAAAAAATTAACATCAATTTCAAAAGTTGAGGGCTCTTAGTTTCCTAATTCCCAAAAGAAGGCTCTCATCCACATTGTATTTGTTTCACCATGAAAATTTTAAGATTGAAAAAGACGTACACCATGTCTATTTTAAGATGAACTTGAAAGTGAAGTCATTTTCCCAACCGACAATTTGTTCTGCTATATGCAAATACCAATGAGCACACATATAAACCATTCTATCAACAAGGTACAAGGAGTATCACAAATTTTGGGGGTAGGGGAGAAGAAATTTGTACTACAGCTGAGAAGTGGTTCCTATTCCTCATTCTGTCAACCTAAACAAATACATCATTGCAAAAATAAAAAAAAACCTTGGACATGGCAAGGATTTTACCTCATACATGTGCCTTGCAATAATTAAGGTACTACGTGAACATAAATAACTCTTCATATATTTGGTTACCTTTTGCACACATTTATTAAAGGAATTAAGAGTCACATACCTTCATTGTATTGGTATTTGCTTCCTCACACAGAGTAAATGAAAATGTACTTTCCATAGTATCTGTAAACTGATGCTCTGCCCTGCTCCTCCAGAGCTCACCACACACACAGCCGGCTGATTAGGCATTGGGAGAGCTCTGTGAAAGCACTTGCCGAGGACTCAGAGACAATAGAAAGTCAACAGCTGTATGTTGTGATGTCAGTAACACTCTAGCCAGTCACCACCCAGAATATCTGAAATGCATCAGAAGCTATATTGAGCTCTTCATCAGCAATTCACAGAAGCAGTGAGGCAAAAGACCATGAAACTGTAAATGTGCAAAGACTGTCAGGATTTTTGAGATTTCTCGCTATTAAAAATTTGTTGTACACTGATGTTTGACCTCACACTGATGAAAAAAGTTCAAAGAATATTTCCTCTAATTCCCTAAGGAATAAGATGTATAGACTCTAGGCATAGTTAATACATCAGATTTTTATTAACTCTGACACTTTAATATCACTAACAAAAAGCTTAAAAAAAAAATCAAAGACCATCTGCCTACAAAAGCTGACATACCGTGATAGTTTTGCATTTTCAAACTGACTTAATTGTCACAAAGAAAATGTATTAAGAGAATAATTCCTTATTTCTTAATTTGTTTTGCTAAAATGAGCATGCTTATTCTGCTAGGAGCATTACTTCTTTATACCAACAGATGGAGACAGCAATAGAACTGCGATCAGAGGACAATTCTGCTTGTGTCAGATGCTTGTCTATATCAGCTCAAGTGGTGAACTTACAAGAAAAGGAATCAAATGAAACCAAATTTTATAAAACTCAATGTTCAATAACTATGAGGATATAGACAAAATAAAATGAAGGAAAAACCAACTGTGTCTAATGGACAGAACACCGAATAAGCAGATGTGGTTTTTAAAAAAAATTCGAATTGATTTCTGTGATAGCTGGGTAAAGCACATGCCTGTGTTTCCCATTTCATGAAACAAAGATCCCTCTTTCTGTAAGCATATAGGAATGCTGTATAAGGATCCTATCAGACAAGGCTCATACACTACCTGTACTACTATAAGGAAAAATGAATGCCACTAACCAGAAATACTACTTTTCTTTGCCACTAAAAAGTTAAGTAAGTTTTACAGTTTATATAACCCTACAGATCAGCAGTGCCCTATGTACTAGCATAGTAAACAGCAAAGGAAGACACTGACTTTATAACTGGAAAATGACACTGCTTTTTCAAAATAGGCTCTATTTCAACCCTTTAAGTAGACTTTAGTTAACTATATATATAAAAGCCTAAGTGACTGAATGTCCGAACGACCAGTCAACCGATCACTATGATGCACACTGACCACCAGGGGGCAGACACTCAATGTAGGAACTGCCCCCTGGTGGTCAGTGCTCTCCCACAGCCAACCTCCCATGGCAGGCCAACCTCCTGCGGCCCCTCCCCTGCCGGCCAACCTCCAACGTCCCTCTCTGGCCCTGATTATGCACAGGTGGGGTCCTTCAGCCTGGCCTGTGGCCTCTCGCAATCCAGGACCCCTCAGGGGATGTTGGAGAGCCGGTTTCAGCCTGATCCTGCAGGCCAGGCAGAGGGACCCCACTGGTGCACAAATTCGTGCACCGGACCTCTAGTAATATGTATAAATCCACAAAACCTTCCCTGATTATTCAAACAACAAAGATGGTAAGACAACTAGTATCAATGATTCTTGCCTGAGAGGTTTCACAATGAAGTTTATCCAAAGACTTATTTTCCCAGTGTACAATCCTAACTAAGAAAAGAGAAACATGGTAATTAGCATACGACCGCTACCCTTCCCATTGGCTAATCAGGGCGATATGCAAATTAACTGCCAGCCAACATGGCGGCCGGCAGCCAGGCAGCTTGAAACTAACATGAGGCTTGCTTGCTTCAGTGACAGAGGACTGCAACTTCCCCGCCTGCCTTGCCGGCCTCTGAGCCCGCAGTTTAAGAAACATTATACCAAATATAGAAGCTAAACAAAACCCAAGAAACCTGCTTTCAGCGAGCCGGGATCTCAGAGCTGGAGTTATACATTGTTTCGATTATAGAACCGAAACAAACCAGATACCTGCTTTCAGGAGCAGAGGCCTCAGAACTGGAGCCTCAGAGCTAAAGCTGGCCCAGAATAAAAAAAAAAAGAAAAAAAGGAGCGGTTGGGAGCTTCTGTCACCCGCCAGCCTGAAAACAGCCCTCAGCCCCTCACGCAGACTGGCCAGGAACCCCAGTGGGGGCCCCCACCCAGAAGGGTGTGTGACCAGCTGCAAACAGCCATCATCCCCTCACCCAGGCTGGCCAGGCACCCCGGTGGGGACCCCCACCCTGATCCAGGACACCTTTCAGGGCAAACCAGCCAGCCCCACCCATGCACCAGGCCTCTATCCTATATAGTAAAAGGGTAATATGCCTCTCAGCACAGGGATCAGCGGAGCCCCGAGGCCTCCCAGCACCGGGATCAGTGGAGATGAGAGGCCTCCCGGCACCGGGATCAGCGTGACAGGTGGCAGCGCCCAAACCCCCTGATCGCCCTGTGGCTCTGTGTGTGACAGGGGGCGGGGCCACAACCTCCCTATCCGCCCTGCTCTGTTCCTGACAGGGGAATGCACCCCAATCCCCTGATCAGCCCTGCTGTGTGCCTGATAGGCGGGAGCTCCCCAACCCCCTGATCGCCCTGTGGCTTTGTGTGTGATAGGGTGCGGTGCCTCAACCCCCTGATCGGCCCTGCTCTGTGTGTGACAGGGTGCGGCGCCCCAACCCCCCCGCCCCCACAGGCCCTGCTGTGTGTGTGATGGGGTAGAGCCATAACCTCCCCATCGGCCCTGCCCTGAGTGTGAGAGTGGCGGCGCCCCAACCACCTGATTGGCCCTGCTCTGTGGGTGATAGAGGGCGGCGCCCCAACCCCCACACCCCCCCCACGGGCCCTGCTCTGTGTGTGATGGGGTAGAGCCATAACCTCCCCATCGGCCCTGCCCTGAGTGTGACAATGGCTGCGCCCCAACCCCCTGATCGGCCCTGCTCTGTGGGTGATAGAGGGCGGCGCCCCAACCCCCTGATCCGCCCTGCCCTGAGTGTGACAGGGGGCGGTGCCCCAACTCCCCTATCGGCCCTGCTCTGTGCGTGACAGGGGAGAGCTCCCCAACCCCCTGATGGGCCCTGCTCTGTGCGTGACAGGGTATGGAGCCCCAACCCCCCTGATGGACCCTGCTCTGTGCGTGACAGTGGGTGGCACTGCAACCTCCCCATCGACCCTGCCTTGAATGTGACAGGGGGCGGTGCCCCAACCCCCCAATCGGCCCTACCCTGAGTGTGACTGAGGATGGCATCGCAACCTCCCAATCCGCCCTGCTCTGTGCATGACAGGGGGAGGCGCCCCAACTCCCCAATTGCCCCTGCTCTGAGCCCTACCAGGGGCTGCACCTAGGGATTGGGCCTGCCCTCTGCCACCTGGGAGCAGGCCTAAGCCAGCAGGTCGTTATCTCCCGAGGGGTCCCAGACTGCGAGAGGGCACAGGCAGGGCTGAGGGATCCCCCTCCCCCCCGAGTGCACAAATTTTTGTGCACCGGGCCTCTAGTCCTTTATAATGCCATGTACTTTTTTGTACTCATATACTTACTTGCAAGAGGTAAAAATCAAGTACCAGTCTGAGCACCTCAAAAATGAATATCCAAAGCCCTGACTTTCTCAGAAATGGTTCAACTTTTTTATCAAAGAGTACAAATGATATAAACGATTTTTTTCTCAGATAAAATCTTTGTTATTTATGAGAAACATATACTCAAGGAAGCTTTCCTTAAAACGGTAGTAAGAGCTCTTGTTATGAAACACATGGATAAACTAAAATGCAGAATAATGAAGGAATGGACTTTCATTGTTGCAAAAATTAAAGTAAATAGTATTTCTACCAGCTAGAAAGATGAGAATAAATTCACTTGTATACATGGATGACAATATTTCAAATGATTCTATTTTTTGAGTTATAAAAATGGTCAGACCTTATAAATTCAAATAATTCTGAATTAGTAAAAGATAATAATATATTTTAAAATGTAGTTATCGTTATTGTCAAGTAGATGCAGCCATCTACCAGTAATTCTGAAGGGAAAGGGCTTAGCTGTTAATCATGAGCTCTGATAATGAACGCTTAATTTAGGAATAATCTACAAATAGCTAATAAGACACAGAAATGTCAATATTATTTTTGGCTACTACACCATTAATTACATAGGTTAGCTTTAAATGTTCAATGCTAATAGTGAAACAGATTTAGAAGATTTCTTATGAAGTCTTGGAACTGTGCTTAAAACATGCTACCAACGTCAGGTAATAAGAAAAACTTTCAAAGAATAAATCCTCAAAAAGAGAAATAGAATTGAACAGATTAATTTTGTGCTTGCGACCCAAATTTCATACTGTATTTCTTAGAATGCTCAGCAACTTCATCTTCAAAAACAGAAGCACACTGACTCAATTAACACAGTGTTTAACTATAGTTATAAGGTAAAGAGGTAATTCCCAACTGAATTATAGGAGCTGGGGCAACTATGGAAGTAATAACAGAAATTTAATTGTCTAAACCTAATTACTGGCTGCTGATAAACTTTCTAAATTTTGTGATGCCTTAGCTCTTATATGGTTTTTGAAGTACTTGAACTTTATTTGAAGCTTAATTCTCTCACATATTGTCCAAGACATTCTAAATAAGTAGAGCAAATGATTCTCATTACCAAGGGCCATCTTATGGCAACTAATTTTTAAGAAATTTAACATTTTCTTAGAAGTAGAAAATCAGTATTCTGTAACTACTAATGTAGTAACAAATCTGACAAAGATCATGAATAGATGAAAAAAACCTGTTAGAAGAAAGACTGTTATAAAACAAGACATTCTCTACCTTAACCAAATGAGAAAATTTATTATCACTAAAAATATGACAGGCTAACAGTATATGCCTCCTGATCACCTATGCAGTACTCCTCTGAAAATATTTTATTTGAATCTAATAATAAGAAAACAATTTGGTAAATTTATTAGACTGTGGGCCATTGTAGAAGATAGTTATCTTGAATTCTTCAAATATCAATATTATGAAACAAAAAAATAGGCAAAATTATAAAAGACCAGAGAGACAATACAACAATCAACAGTAATAAAAGAGAAAAATGGTAATTGGCGTACGAGCTACCCTTTTCATTGGCTAATCAGGGCTATATGCAAATTAACTGCCAACTAAGATTGGCAGTTAACTGCCAACTAAGATTGGCAGTTAACTGCCAACAAGATGGCGTTTAATTTGCATATGTAGGCACAATGCAGGGAGGCGAAAGGGAAAACAGGAAGAAGCCCCCTGCCACTGACAGTGATCGGAAACCCAGGGGGGAGCTAAGAGCTGGGGGGCAGGGCAAAGGCGGCCCTGGGGCCGCCTTTGCCCTGTCCCCCAGCCATGATCGGAGAATCAGGCGCCTTTGCCGCCCTGGCCAGTGATAGCAGGAAGTAGGGGTGGAGCCAGCGATGGGAGCTGGACACGGTCGAAGCTGGCAGTCCCGGGAGCTAGGGGCCCCTTGCCTGGGCCTAAAGCGGAGCCCACGATCGCGGGGCCGCTGCAGCTGCGGGTTCCCGCTGCCCGGGCCGGACGCCTCAGCCAGAGGCGTCCTGCAGGGGCAGGGGCGGAGCCTGCGCGATCGCGGCGCCCCCCGCTGCCACTGCAGGTCCCTGCTGCCCGGGCCGGACGCCTAGGCCAGAGGCGTCAGGCCTGGGCAAGGGGCCGATCCTGCGATTGGAGGGTGATGGGGGTCAACGCCTGAGGGCTCCCAGTATGTGAGAAGGGGCAGGCTGGGCTGAGGGACACTCCCCCCCACACACACCCAGTGCACGAATTTCGTGCACCGGGCCCCTAGTCCTATATAATAAAGAGGTAATATGCAAATTGACTGTCACACCCTCGCATAAGACGGCCACCCCCATGTGGGCACAAGATGGCCACCACAAGATGGCCGGCAGGGGAAGGAGGGCAGTTAGGGGCGACCGGCTGGCAGGGGGGGCAGTTGGGGGCGACCAGGCCTGCACGGGAGGGCAGTTGGGGGCAACTGGGCCAGCAGGGGAGTGGTTAGGGGTGATCAGGCTGGCAGGTAGGCGAGCAATTGGGAGCCAGCAGTCCCAGATTGTGAGAGGGATCCCAGATTGGAGAGGGTGCAGGCCGAGTTGAGGGACCCCCCCCCCCCAGTGCATGAATTCCATGCACTGGGCCTCTAGTATATATTATATTTGACCAGATTCTGTTTTTGTAAAAAAACTATGAATGATATTTAGAACAAGTGGGCAGTACAGATATGATCAGTATATTAGATGATAATATTTCATCAATGTGAAATTCTGGGGGTGTGATAAAAATACCTGGAAGAGGAGAGGAGACGAGAGGGGGAGAGAGAGAGAGAAAAAAAAGAGACACACACACACACACACACACCCCAAATGGGAAAAATGTTAAGAAGTGGTAAAGCCAGAGGCTGATGATCATTATATTATCCTTAAACGCTTTTGTACAAACTTTACTAGCACTTCTTAAATTTTCCTCTTATATTTATTGTAGCAATTTTTATATATTAAAAGTTTAATACATCTTTTAAACTGTACTTTTTAAGAATTTTTAATAATGTTATCTATTAGTATAATATACTAATTATATCTATTAGTATAATATACAATATTCTCCTTTTGAAAACTCAGTAATGTGAAGTAAAAATATCGTTTTTAAAATTGTATTTTATTTTTCCCATCACCATTTATCCCCTCTATGCCCTTTTCCACTTACACCGCCCAACCCCACCATCAAAACACTGTTGTCCATGTACATGAGTTCTCTTTTTTCTTTATTGCTCAAACCCCTACCTCCCCCCACCACAATCCCCTCGACCAAAGCTATCTGCCTACTGTCTATGAGTCTGTCTAAAAAAATACCACATTTTGAAGCATAAAAAATAGTCTACAGGGGTCATTATCCTGCTAAGGGAGGATTCTTTCCACCATCACCCTCATCCACTCCTTGTTTTGAGTAAGTCTCCCCAGATGGTATTCTCTGTGAGAGACATATGGCAATAGACAGGGAATACAAGATAACCAAGGCATCTGGACCCTGGTAATTTCCTCATTCCCATGAAATTTTGCTACTTTCAATGAATATAAAATTACAATAACATAAAAGGAGGTAATTAATTTCCTCTGGTCTATTTTTACCTTTCAGCCAGAATAGTTCACTTAACATGTTAAGCGCCAAGACTGTGTTGTCTTCATTTCAGTTTATCTCACGATACCCGATTTCACCGATACGCTGGTGGCACCAGTGACTGACCAGTCCAGACGGAAAGTATAGTGTCAGTCACTGGTGACTGACATAGCACTTAACGTGTTAATAAAAACACATTTCTAATAACTGTCGATAAATAATAAAAGTACAAAAACCCTGAGTTGGCTTGGTCAACATACTTTTTTTATTATACATCTTTAGTAAAATGCTTTGATTTATGAAATAACCAATAGTAATTTTACACTTGCAATGGAACTCAAAACTCCTTTATAGTTCAGGAAAGTAAAGCTCAGAAGTGAAATGACATGATGACTACCTTACAATAAACTGAACAGCAGTCTTAACATAAACTAATCAGATTCTATAACAGGTTTCTATCACATATTACTTGGACATGGCCCAACATTAACCTGGCCTAACCTGTTGACTTGTTTGCTCTTATTAGATCTGATAAATTGCAAAGGTAGCCTATATAATAAAGAGCTAATATGCTAATGGTCGTGAAGCCCTCATGCCGTAAAGACCGTTCAGCAGGAGGCTGCGTGTGTGGCGGGGAGGAGCCTCTGCGCTGCTCTGGAGATGGGGTGGGAGAGGTGCTTCCGTGTTGCTCTGGAAACGGGGCGGAAGCGGGGAGGCACCCGGAGGAGGCAAGACCATCCCGTGGCAGGGAGGGCGGAGGTGAGAGCCTGTAGCGCCCTCCTCACCAGTCCTTCGCCACCCACCTGCCAGGGGAAGGAGTGCAGCACGTGTGTCGCCAGGAAGCAGCGCTCGAAACTCTGCAGCAGGTGCGAGGCTTCCATGCTCTCCTCTGGCACCATGATGTGGTGGATCCGCCGCATTGCTCTGCAGATGAGCCTGAAGGAGGGAGGTGCCCAGAGGCAGGACCAGCCCAAGGTGACTCATGGGACTGAGGGCGGGGCTTGAAGCAGCCAGAGAAGGCCAAAGGGGTCGGAGGCGGGGTCAGGTGTGCTCAAGCTCTGGATGGAGAGGTTAGGGTGTCAAGGTGGGGCGGCAAGTGGGGCTGCGCAATTTCAAGCGCTGGGCCTCTAGTATAATATAAACATGAAGGAATTATGTCTCTCACAGCATGGATTACTTTCATCTTGAGAACCATGAAGTTCATTCCTGGACTGCTTTTTCCTGTGTCCTGTCATAATGAGTCTCCAACTGTTTTATTACTTACTAGAGGCCTGGTGCACAAAATTCGGGCACAGGTAGGGTCCCTAGGCCTGGCCGGTGATCAGGGCTGATCAGGGCTTTCAGGCTGCCAGCTGGGGCCTCCCTTCATTCTGCGCTGCCCCCTGGTGGTCAATGCACGTCATAGTGAGTGATTGAACTACCGGTCTTTCCGTCAAACTTCCAAGGGGACACTTTGCATATTAGGCTTTTATATATATAGAAGATATTTAGATGTCATGTAGCATTTTTAATGTAATTTGCACCTGATTATTTTCTCTCCTGAAGTGGAAATATTCATGACTTAAGTGCTTCCTGCCCAAGAAATACAAATGTGCAGTTAGAGTAAAAAAACAAACAAAATAAAACAGTGCTTTGGTAGTGATCACCTAAGATTAATGTCAATACACTCATTTCTGCCCTAACCGGTTTGGTTCAGTGGATAGAGCGTCAGCCTGCGGATTCAAGGGTCCCAGGTTTGATTCCGGTCAAGGGCATGTACCTTGGTTGCGGGCACATCCCTAGTAGGGAGTGTGCAGGAGGCAGCTGATCGATGCTTCTCTCTCATCGATGTTTCTAACTCTCTATCCCTCTCCCTTCCTCTCTGTAAAAAAAAATCAATAAAATATATTAAAATAAAACCACAATAAACAAGTAAATCACTTATTTGAAAAGGGGAAGGTCTTTAAAAAAATACACTCATTTCTTTCCTACTTATGTCACAAAAAATGTAGCATATGTAGTATGCCAGGTAGCAAACAGTTTGCAAAATATTAATTTAATTAGTCCTCATGACAATAACCTTAAAAGATACTGTCATTCCTATTTTGAAGGTGAAAAGACAGAGGTACAAATAGATCAAGTGACTTATTCATGTAATGATAGCATTAATGCCAAGGAAGGGTAAGTTTTTATAATGAGGCTGAAGACATGAGTAGGAGCAAAACAGAAAAGGCCTTGTGAATGGAGTTTAAGGCCTGTAACTTTTCCTGAGACTATGGAGACAATAAAGATAATCTGGTTAGTTAAATAGTTGAACATTTTTTTCACTTAGGGAGGGACAAATAAATGGATGAGCTAAGGGAGAGTATATACAGAGATTAAGTAAGGAGTTGAAGGTGGACTCCTGGGGAATAAAAAAATTCTATTTAGACCGTTATAATGCTATAACAAAAACAGCAATAACAATACATGGGTCTTGTGAATCTATATGCACCCTTAGTTCAACTAGTAAGAGTTCCAATAGTAAAGATTATTGTATTATCAAAACCTATCTGGTTTCTCCATTTAGGTAACAAGAGTTCAGGTATCAAGAGATACCTGTATCTTAAACCCAAACCTATTTTTAAAAACTGATTTGGAAATAATTTTAGACTTAGAGAATAGCAGAGTACTGTACACTTCATTCACCTTTCCTAATGATAATGATAAAATTTTACTTTGATAAACTTGGCTAAGGTGGTGTCTACCATGTTTTTCCTATAGTTACTATTTTTTTCCTTTGTAACTAATAAGTATCTTGTGAGGAGAAAATATTGTTTCTCATAATTTCACTAATTTTAGCATCCACTGATAGTTCTTTATGCAATAATTATTACAGTGCTGTTTGCCTAAAGGTGATTTTAATTTCCCTCTTCTATATTAATCAGAATTCCATTGTAAGAAAGTGCTGTCCCTACTCCCCATTTATTTATGTATTTATTTATATGCATGAGTGTCTGGATACATATTTTATTCTGTGTATTATAATCCAATACTTTCATTTTAAAAATTACATTCTGGTACTACACGATATTCCAGGTTCATCTTGTATTTTCCTTACCCCAGCCTCAGACTCAACCATTTCAGTAAGGATCCATGGTTCCTTTCTCTGGAGAATATTTAGAGAAGATCCTGGCCCGCATATGCTCACTATGACTAGGGTCTCACTGATCTTGGCCTCTCTCAGGACAGAAGTAGGACATACACCTTCACACATCTGTATTTATGAATTTGCATATATAAGAAAACATGGGTTCATATGGATATCTCTAACTCCAGTCAAAGAAAACAGGGTTCATTCTAGCCTATTCCTTTCTTTATCTGTAACTGCTTACCCAACAGCAAGAAATCACCCATTCATTATCTATAATATACTAGTATTCATTTACTCGTTCAATCTTAGTATACACAAAAGATCGTTTCAGAATTTCTAACTAATACCTCTGTGAGAAACACATTTATTACATACAGTACAATATTTGCTCTTTTTGCCTTTAACCTTAGAGTACATAATTAAAACACTGTTTTCCAAAGTAACTTAGTTCCCTTTCTTCCCCACTCAAATTAATGTGATATTTACTTGTAATACAGATTCATTTGTTAACTGTTTTTTATTCAATTTTGGACTACCTCCCCACCTATACCCCAAACACATATTCATACTGATTTTTATTTATTTTTGGTGGGTATGTGATAAATTGCCAGAGTTCTAAAAGTCAGAGAGCTATACAAAAAAGTACAGTTGGAGAAGTGTTGCTCTCCTCTCATCCCTAGTATCTCCTTTTCATTATCTCCAATCTTTCTACCCCTTTCTACCCATTCCCTGTAGGAAACAAATTTCATTAGTTTCTGGTTTATTATTCCTGTATTTCATTTACATAAATAAGCAGTTACATGTGTATACATCTCTCTTCTTAGATGAAGACTAGCATGCTAGACACTCTTGTTTTACTTAATTGTACCATAACAGTTGAGATTTTCCTCAATCTTTCTTACAACTGCATAGTACTCTGTTGTGTGGCTGTACCACAATTTATTTATTCTCCGGTATGGGCATTTCAATATTTTGCAATTACACTCTTAAAATGAATACATTTGTGATATGGAAGGATGTTTTTAGAGAAGATTCCTAAAAGTGCGATTGTTGGGTCAAAAGTGCATATGTAGATTTATTAGGTACTAGAGGCCCGGTGCACGAAATTCATGCACAGATGCGATTCCTAGGCCTGGCCAGCGATCAAAGCACGATCATCTGTCATGGAATGACAGGTCCCAGCTAACCTCTGGGCCCTGGGCAGCACTTGAGCCCCTGGGCCCCCATGCACCCCCCCCCACCCACCCGCCTGAGTCACGGTGCCTAAGTCCCCACGCGGAGATGCGGTGAGCATGGCTGGATGCCATGGGCCAGGGCACAGTGTGGGCCTCTGGGCCACCCAGCGGCGCTGCACAGAAGCTGGGTGGGCAGCACGCTCTCTCCCGGCCAGCCTCGCAGACTGGCTCCTACGCAAATCCACGGGGAGCCTGACTGGTCTCTGCGGTCCGGGCTTACCCAGAAGAGGCTGAGAGGGTGAGAGGTGGGCTCCTTGTGGGTGCCCGGCACCTGGGCACAGGGATTTCCCGGGTGCGTGAGCTTTAGCATCCTGGGGAAGGATAGCAGGGGGAGTGAGAGCGAACTTGGTGGACACCCTGCATTCTCACCACACCTCCATCCTCATCACCCCTGCCCCTAGGTAGCCAGAGAGGTCGCGTTTCGCTGACGCCAGCCATGTTCTGCACTACCTCCTGGTGGTCGGTGCATGTCATAGCGAGTGGTTGAACTCCCAGTCTCCCGATTGCCAGAGGAGACAATTTGCATTATTAGGTTTTTATTATGTAGTATTGCCAATTGCCCTCAAGAAGAAGGCCTATACCAGTTTGTACTTCCACTAACAGTGTGTAATAAAGGGTGCATACTTCCCACAGTCTTTTTTACCAATCTGATAAAAAATGTTATCACAAGGCTGTTTTAAATTGTATTTTCCTAATTTTGAGAGTTTTTTGTTTTGTTTTTAAAGGTTGTATTTATATTATTTGTGAGTTGTCCATTTATATCTTTCCCTCATTTTTCTATCATGTTTTGGCCTTCTATCTCTCTTCTGTCCTTTAATTAACACATTTCGAACCGTATAGAAATCTCTAAGACTTACGCCAGGGGCCGCACGTTTTTGGGCAAACTGCACGTTATTTAAATCATCATAACTACAGATCATAATGCACTTTAGGTGTTGTTTTTCAATAATTATAACATTTTTATTTACAAAAACAATTAAACAATTAAAATTCCTAGTACTTTTTTAACATATGGTACTGCATAAAACATTTTCCTCTATGAAGAGGGACCAAACAAAATTTACATAAGTATCTAGATTCGCTCCTTTTTCCATGTGTGGCACAAACTCTGCAGGCTCTCGTAGGAAATTTTTTCTTTCCACTCGCTGGAATCCACATAGGTTCATGCTGCTTCATATCACCTGACAACCTTTTGGGTGGATCTTTACGAGGTGCTCTCCTTGCATCCCCTGGGGAAGGGCTGGACAGGAAGTCAGGCCTGACTAGAGTGGTGGGTGGTCTGGACCTGGGCCTGACTTCCGCCCTAGGCCCCCACTGCCTCCCTGCCTGTGTCTGTTCTGGGGCCACCTGAGCCGCCACGCAGGCTTGGGCAAGCCCCCCGTCTCTGTCTCTACTCTAGGCCTCATTTGCATGTGCAACCTCTTCCTGACTGGTCATGACTGTTATGGAGTCCCAGCCTAATTTGCATATCTATATCTATATCTATATCTATATCTATATCTATATCTATATCTAGACTAGAGGCCCGGTACATGAAATTCGTGCAAGGGGCTTGGCTCCACACAGCCATGGCTGCCTCAGGCCCTCAGCCCTGGCTTCGTCTGGAAGGTTGTCCAGACAGTTGTTCTGCTGTTTGGTCTAATCCTATCTAATAATAGACAAACATGGTAATTCATCGTACCTCCGACACGCTTCCCATTGGCTAATCAGGGCGATATGCAAATTAACTGCCAACAAGATGGTGGCCAGCAGCCAGGCAGCTGAAGCGAAAGAAGGCTGGTTTGCTCCAGTGATGGAGGAAGCCAAGGTTCCCCGACTGCCGCTGCCGGCCTCTGAGCTGCACTCTAAGAAATAATGTTGCAATTATAGAAGCTAAACAAACCCCAGAAACCTGTTTTCAGCCAGCCGGGCCTCAGAGCTGGAGCTGCAACAGTGTTTCAATTATAGAAGCCAAACAAACCCAGATACCTGCTTTCAGCAGCCGAGGTCTCAGAGCTGGAGCCGAGCCTCAGAGCTAAAGCCGGCTCTCAGTTCCAGTGACAGCCATAGAAGGTAAATAAATCCCAGAATTTAAAAAAAAAAAAAAAAAAAAGGAGAGGTTGGGAGCTTCAGTCACCCGCCAGCCTGAAAACAGCCCTCAGCCCCTCACCCAGACTGGCCAGGCACCCCAGTGGGGACCCCCACCCTGAAGGGGGTGTGACCAGCTGCAAACAGCCATCATCCCCTCATCCAAGCTGGCCAGGCACCCAAGCGGGACACCCACCCTGATCCGGGACACCCTTCAGGGCAAATCAGCCGGTCCCCACCCGTGCACCAGGCCTCTATCCTATATAGTAAAAGGGTAATATGTAAACTGACCCTAAGAGCAGAACAACTGGGAATGACTGACTACTATGACACACACTGACCACCAGGGGGCAGATGCTCAATGCAGGAGCTGCCCTCTGGTGGTCAGGGCACTCTCACATGGGAGGAGCTCTGCTCAGCCACAAGACAAGCTGATGGCTGCCAGTACAGCGGTGGTGGTGGGAGCATCTCTTGCCTCCTCAGCAGCGCTAAGGATGTCCGACTGCAGTTTAGGCCTGCTCCCCGCTGGCAAGTGGACATCCCCTGAGGGCTGCCGGGCTGCCAGAGGGATGTCTGATTGCCATCTTAGGCCCAATCTCCCCGGGGAACAGGCCTAAGCCAGCAAGTGGTAATCCCCTGAGGGGTCCCAGACTGCAAGAGGGCACAGGCCGGGCTGAGGGACCCCACCTCCTCCCCCCCCGTCCCCGAGTGCACAAATTTTTGTGCACTGGGCCTCTAGTTAATATATAAGCTCTTTATTATATAGGATAATATTCCATTGTATGTATACACACATTTGGTTTATTCACTTATTAGCTGATAGACACTTGGGTTGTTTTCACTTTTGGGCTATTAAAAATAATACTATGAACATATGTGCATAGATTTTAATGTTTAGTTTACTCTTGTGCAAGATGTAGATCTTATTGTATCTCTTTCCTGGCACCATTTACTAAAAAATCCACCTCTATCTCAGTGATTTGAAATGCCACCTTTACCTTGTTTTCTTTCTGGGCTTTCTATTCCACTGCTCTATTGTTTATTCATGTGTCAAAAGGACATGGTTTTAATTGTAGGAGTTTTATAGTACTGTTGTTCCCTCTTATCCAAAGTTCCACTTTCTGTTACTCATGGACAAATGTGGCCCCACAAATATTTAAATAAACAATTCAGAAGTTTTAAATCACGTGTAGTTCTGGGTAGCGCGATAAAATCTCACATTGTACAACTCTCTCCTGCCCAGCATATCCACACTGTATGCACAGTATAGTAAGATATTTTGAGAGACCACATTCACATAACTTTGAGTACAGTATATTGTCATAATTGTCCTGTATTACTAGTTATTGTTACTTCATACTGTGCCTTATAAATTAAACTTTGTAAGTATGTATGTATAGGGAAAAGCATAGTATATATAGGGTTTGGTATTATCTGTGGTTTCAGGTATTCATTGGGGGGAGGGGTATGTGATTTGGAGTGTATCCCCCATAGATAAGGGGAGACTACTATAAATGTTTTAATGTTTGGTACGGGTAGTGCCACTTGTAAGTTTTCTTTTTATAGTTTCTTCTTGGCTATAGTTGTATGTTTGTTCTTTCATTTAACTTAGTATCAACCTATCTGACTTCATTAAAATTTTTTTGGTATTTTCACTGGATTGCATTAAATTCAAGATGATTTGACAGCTTTATAATGTCAAATATACTATTCAAGTCTACCTATATAACTTTCAAAACTTAAAAAAAAAGTTTTTTATTGATTTCAGAGATGAAGGGAGAGGGACAGCGAGAAACATCAATGATAAGAGAGAATCATTAATGGGCTGTCTCCCTATTAGGGATTGAGCCCACAACCTGACCAGAATCGGATGGTGATCTCCAGGTTCATAGGTCGAGGCTCAACCACTGATCCACGGTGGCTTGGCTGACTTTCAAAACTCTAAAAAAATTATCCTTGTACAGGTTTTGTACATTTCTTTTTAAGTTTATCCCTAAGCATTTAATCTTTCTTGTTACTGTGGTAAATGAGATTTTTACTACCATTATGACTACTAACTGGTAATTGTTTGTGTATAAGAGGCTATTAATTTTTCTAAGTTAATTTTATATCCTGCTACCTTACTGATTTGTTTTAATTGTCTATATTAATTTTACAAGTGATCCTCTAGGATTTTCTAGCTATAATAGAATATAATTTACAAATAGAGAGTTTTACTCATTTTCATGCCTCTAACTGATTTATTAAATTGTATTCGTTGATACCTCTATTATAATGTTCAGTATTGGTGTATTCTGCAGTAAACAAAAACTTGCCTTGTTTTTGTTTACTGTAGAAATATTTCCAGTTTTCCCCATTTTATAAGCTTTCTGGCTTTAGGACTAAAATTTAGATTTTAAAAAGTATTTTTAAAACATATCCTATAATTTCCATTTTCCTGAGTGTGCACATGTGTCTATTTTATTTTTATCATTAATGGGTGAAGTGTTTTTGAAGGCTTTTTCAGTGTCATAGAGATAAATTATTTTCCTTCCCAAATCTATTAATATGGAATATGATGTTAGTGGGTATCCTATATTGAACCATCTCTGCATTCCTGGAATAAATCTCAAATGGTCAAGATTCATTACTTAATAATAACAATGAGGTTATTTTACTTATTTTTTTGTATCAATATTTACAAGGGGTATTGGTTTATAGTTGCTTATTTTGTACTTATCAGGTTTAAGTATCAATACTATATTTGCTTCATATAAGGAATCAGGAATCTTTATCATTTTCAATGCTCCAGAATAATTTATATAACAATGGAACTATCTGGTCTTTGAAGGTTTGGTAGAATTCCTCTGTGAAACCATTTGACCTTTTAGTGGATGCTTTTTAGTGGGTTAATTTATTAATAACATTTTTTCTTCTATGAAAATTAGTCTGTTTAATTTTGACAACCTACATTTTCCCAGGAAATTATTCATCTAGATTTTCAAATTAATTGCTTGTATGGTCTGCTAACAGCCTTTTGTGATTTTTTAAAATAAAATTGTTTTCAATGGTTATTTTCACCCTCATCATGCATATTTTGTTATTCCTTTATATCAGTGGTTGGCAAACTGCGGCTCGCGAACCACATGCGGCTCTTTGGCCCCTTCAGTGTGGCTCTTCCACAAAATACAAACTTCTGCACATGGGCCTCGAAGTTTCAATCGCACTGTACGTGCACGCCCGCACATGGTATTTTGTGGAAGAGCCACACTAAAGGGGCCAAAGAGCCGCATGTGGCTCGCGAGCCGCAGTTTGCTGACGATGGCTTTATATGATCAAGTTAGCTAGTCATCTATTTTGATAATTAAATTCAAAATATAGCTTAATTTGGTCTACTATTTTTCTAATCTCTACCTCATTAATTTCTACTCTTATTATTTGCTTTCTTGTGCTCTCTTTAGGTTTACTTTGTTGCTGTTTTTCCAGCTTTTGTTTTGAGCTGGAAATTTAATTCACTTATTTTCATTTTTACAGATAAATGTGTTAAAGGCCATGAATTTTCATCTGATTGGGATGTTTTACAAATTCCTATTTTAATGGTGCCCTCTTCTGTCAATATTGCGAAGTCCAGATATGCCAGCCAATTATTTTGTTCTGGGATAAGTTGATTATGAGTTCTGCAATTTTGTGGCTCTCTGTTTTGTTGAATTCTCAATAATCCTCTTTTTAACCACCCAACTGCCAAAGGGTGCTTCTGTCTTCCTTATGTTCCCTTTTGTCTCCCCTAGAAGCTATACATTTTGAAGGCTGCTGCTTCAAGTTGTATTTTTAATTCCCTTTCCTAGAGCCCTTACTCCACTTTGGATCTTTTTTTCTTTTAAGTTTCATATAATGATTTTAGAGAGGCAGAGAGAAGCGGAGAGGGAGAGGGAGAAGGAAAGGGAGAGGAAAAGGGAGAGGAAGAGGGAGAGGGAGAAGGAGGGGGGGGAGAGGGGGGGGGGAGAGAGAGAGAGAGAGAGAGAGAGAGAGAGAGAGAGAGAGAGAGAAATATCGATTTGTTATTCCAGTTATTTATGCATTCACTGGTCGATTCTCATATGTGCCCTGACCAGGATAGAACATGCAATCTTAGAGTATTGGGACAATGCTATATACTTAGGAGTTAAATTGTTGGGTCAAAATGGCAACTCTGTATTTTCCTAAGTGGCTCTACAATTTTATATTCCAACAAGCAGTGTAGAAGGGTTCCAATTTCTCTACATCCCAGCCAAAATTTATTATCTGTCTTTTAAATTACAGCCATCCTTGTAGGTATGAAGTGGTATCTCACTGTGGTTTTGATTTGAATTTCCCTTTACGGCTAACGATGCTGAGTATCTCTTCATGGTTTGAGCGTGTGCATGCGTGCGTGCGTGCGTGTGCGCACACACACACACACACACATTATATATATGTTTTCTTTGGAAAAATGTCTATTCAGATCATTTGCCCATTTTAAAATTAGGTTATATATCTTTATTATAAAGAGTTTTAAGAGTTATTTATGTATTGTCTGACTGACAGTCCCTCATCAGGTAAATACAGTGTGGGGCAAAAGTAGGATTATAGTTCTGAGTATACAAAATAGTTTATTCTTGTACTATTATTTATTAGTTATTATATTTTCCATGAGAAAAACTGTAAACTTATTTTTGCCCCACCCTGTAATCCTTTTCTATGGGTTGTCTTTTCATTTTCTTTATGGTATCATTTGAGGTACAAAACTTTTTAATTTGACGGAGTTTAATTTATTGATATCTGACATATTTGAAAAAGTTCCCAAAAAACATTTTATACTCCTCATTAACAACAACAAACCATACTCACTTTACTAATTCTTGTAGTATGGGCATGTGTTGAACAACAATGTATAGGCCTTTTTGGGCTCAAGAGAACTGAGTGAAAGAATGCTAGTAAGGTGTATATTGATTTTGCTGAGGGGTACAAAGGCAAACACATTGATAAGCTGATTGCTTAACCCTTTGAGTGCCAACCAATATCCTAGGAACTATACTAAAATTGCCAAGGCATTTTTGCTGATTTTACAGCAGTTTAGGAAAAAAATTATGAATCACAAGTAAATGAAGTTACATATTCAAAAACTTAAGGAAACCTTACTACATTGACATATTTAGCAATATCATCATCACTAATGAAAGCAGACTTAGAACTGGACGCCATTTCAAAGCTTTGATAGCGCTCCCAGCACTTTTGGCAAAAGCCAGGAGGAGCGCGATTGCGCTCCCCAGCACTCTAGGGGTTAAATGAGTCTTCCTGAAAGAAAGATCTTGGTCAAAAAGGATCTACACTAATAAAAGACAAAGATTCTAATTGACCATACCTTTGCTATGCCCACCAGCCAATCAGAAGAGTATGCAAATTAACCATTAAATTTGCATACTGCAGGCGGGGTGGGGCAGTGCCATCCACCGCCTGCCCCAACCCCAGATCGGGCCTACCGTGTGCGCGACCCGGGGTGGGGCAGCGCCATCTGCCACCCGCCCCAACCCCGGGATCGGGTCTGCCGTGTGCGCGACCCGGGGCGGTGGGGCAGGCACTGCAGGATCGGGCCTGCCATCTGCCACCCAGGGAGCGGGCCTAAGCCAGCAGGTGGTTATCTCCCAAGGGGTCCCAGACTGTGAGAGGGCACAGGTCGGGCTGTGGGACACCCTCTCACTCCCCGCCAGTGCACAAATTTTTGTGCACCGGGCCTCTAATACATATATAAAAAATATTTTTGAAAATGAGCCAACCAAGACAAATCAAAGACCAAAGCACCTAGCATAATAAAAATGTACATATGATCTCATGCAAGAGCAAGAAGGCCTTTCGGCAGTACTGGTGAGAAGCTTTGTTATGCATATCGCTACAAAAATGTCTAAGAATTACATAATTTCTTTCTTCATATGGTTATTTCTACAACTTCCAAAGAACCAGATTCCCCAAAGGGAAACTGAGTCTTATTCTTGCACTAGGTGTGGGATCCAGAATGTAATAATAGGTCCCTCTCCCTTTTTTGGCAAATAAGTTTTCTGTCCATTTGGTGGTTTTCCTGGTGTTGATCACCTCCTTGGCTGATAATTAAGTTATACAAAATAGATTTCTGAGGGGCTGGCTGCCTTGAAGATAACTAACTATGATGCAGCCATCTAATCAGTAACCACAGATGAATAAAAGATAATTTTTTGTCAGGTGTACGGACCGAGGCAGTAATTGCTTACATATTCCTAAATTAGAGAGACATCATCACATGTGCAAAATAACACTTCAGGAAATGCTTTGAAATCATACATGACATTAAACACCTGCATCACTTCTATAGCAAATAGCAAAGTCAGATAACTAATCCAGAATCAAATGATGAAACACAAGCTTAAGTGGCAGGAAATAAGGATAATTTGGTTGCTTAAATCTTAAAACTACACATCTCAAATCTATCAACTGAGGAACAGATTCTTCTAATTCTTTTTTTATTTATTTCAGAGAGGAAGGGAGAAGGAGAAAGAGATAGAAACATTAATGATGAAAGAGAATCATTGACTGGCTGCCTTCTGCACGCCCCCTACTGGGGATTGAGCCCACAACTGGGCATGTGCCCTGACTGGAATCAAAGCTGGAACCCTTTGATCTGCAGGCTGATGCTATATCCCAGTGGATGGCAAACTCATTAGTCAACAGAGCCAAATATCAACAGGACAACGATTGAAATTTCTTTTGAGAGCCAAATTTTTTAAACTTAAACTATATAGGTAGGTACATTATTATTAACTTAATTAGGGTACTCCTAAGCTGGCATTTGCTAAAAATGTCTTCAATCTGATTGAGGTACGTTCGCTGAGGTCGACCCCTTCCAACTCTCCCATCCACACTCGTCTTGTATACTTGTTTCGTCTATCTCCTTTCGTTCATCCTCTCTATATGTCCAAACCATCTCAACATACCTTTTTCAATCCTTGACACTACATCTTCTTTCACTCCACAACGTTTCCTAAAATTAACTTAACTTTACTTAAATTTTTAAGTCAACTTCGCACTGTACGTGTGTGCCCGCACATGGTATTTTGTGGAAGAGCCACACTGAAGGGGCCAAAGAGCCGCGGTTTGCCGACCACTGCTCTACCCACTGAGCCAAACTGGCTAGGGCAGATTCTTCTAATTCTTGAACAAAAACAACAGAAGGACCCAGAGTTATTGCTTACAAAGGGTTTATTATGTGATAGGTATATTGAAGCATTCTTTTTTTTTTTTTAAATGTATTTTTATTGATTTCAGAGAGGCAGTGAGAGGGAGCGAGAGATAGAAACATCAATGATGAGAGAGAATCATTGATCGGCTGTCTCCTGCACACCCTCTACTGGGGATTGAGCCCGCAACTCAGGCATGTGCCCTTTACTGGAATTGAACCTGGGACCCTTCATTCCGCAGACCCACACTCTATCCGATGAGCCAAACTCACCAGAGCCTATCTAGGCATTCTTTATGAGACAAGTAATATAAGTATCCTTATTTTTAATTAAATTTATTAGGTTCACGTTAATTAATAAAATTATGTAAGTTTCAAGTGTACAATGGAAAATAGTATGGAGGCTCCTTGAAAAATAAAGAATACCATCACCATATGACTCAGCAAGCCCTCTTCTGGTATCTACCCAAAACATTAGAAGACAATTATTTGGAAATATATACACACCCCTATGTTCACTGCAGCGTTAATCATAGTGGCAAAGACATGGAAACAAAGTATCCTCTGATACTAGATGTTGGATAAGTAAGAAAACTGATCCATAGATTAAGTAACTTGTCCAAGGTCACACAACTAATGAGTGGTAAAGCAAGGATGTGAAAGCTCTCTTGAGTCCATGTGCTTAATCACTTTGATATATCACCTATTTCTCTGTGATTGTATAATTTTTAAAACATTTCTACATTCTTAGTTTAATTGAAAAATATTATCTATTATTATTTGTTCCCTGCTGCAGTACGGAGTAGGGCAAGTCTGGTCAATATAGTCCAGAATATTAAGCCACTGGAAATTTAAAAACCAGCCTCCATGGTAAAATCTTTGGGACTTGGACTGGACTGGGGAAGATAAGAGAAAATAAATGATGCCCAAGTTTCGTTTGTGAGCAATTGGGTGGACAGAGGTGAGGTTTGTTAAGATCAGGATTCCCTGGGGTGGGGGTAAGGGAGCAGGAAGTCCTCCCTTTGCCGTCTGTCCCCTAGCATATTCCTTGGCTTTCAGGGCAGAGAAATCCCAGGACTGAATGTGTAGACCTCTCACCTACTTGAGCTGGTTTCCTATGAGGAACTGTTCCCTTAATAGCTAAGTGACATCTCCTTATCTCCTTCTTTTAATAGGTCATCCATATCCCCTTTGAATAGGTTTCTTTTAAAGAAAAAGTAAATTTAAAAAGCACTGTTAAACTGACACCAACACTGAACTCAATTTCAAAGAGAAAACAGAAAAAGACAGACAAGCTATATCCAGAAATATACCCTTAAATGAGACCAGTAGATGATCCTTGGGCAGGATTTAACCCTTCAATGAAAGGAGCTGTTATGAATACCATGGCAGTTTATACATTGAATTAAAAATAAAAACAGCTATCCTTTACTTTTTAAAAGGGAATATATAACTGAAAGGAGTTTTACGGGTAAAATAGGCAGGTTTAGGGAGTTTTAGAAATTAGAGGGTCCATAGGGGAGGAGGGTTAGGCTATAGCAGAGATTACCAGATTATAGGCTACAGACTGCTAGGATGCCACTGAGTTACAGCAAATACTGACCCTTTTGATATTAAAAAGAAACATTTTAAAATTTCTTTCATACTTGGAAAAAGTTGAGAACCTAACCTTGAAGACAAGTACTAGAGACAGTAGTACCAATCCCAACAAGGGAGAAACCATCTTGCCCAGGCGTACGGATTTGAATGTTTCCTTCCCTAGAACAGGTATATTACTATTAGACCATCTAACCAACCAAATCACTTTAAGCTGAACTCCTGCTCAGCAAACAACCTTTTAACTGTAATCTGACTAGCCCTGTGGCCGGCAAACTATGGCTCGCGAGCCACATGCGGCTCTTTGGCCCCTTGAGTGTGGCTCTTCCACAAAATACCATGTGCGGGCGCACGTACAGTGCGACTGAAACTTCGTGGCCCATGCGCAGAAGTCGGTTTTTGGCCTGGGTGAGTCTAATTTGAAGAAGTACTGTTGGTATTTGGCTCTGTTGACTAATGAGTTTGCCGACCGCTGGACTAGCCCATGGAGATTAACTTGAAGACAATGCACTGGTAATGCTGATAGGAGCAGAACTCAACTCTCACAGTATTCCTATATAATAAAAGCAAAATATATTAAGTGTCTGGTCATCCGTTCAACCAATTAAAGAGTAATGTGCTAATGATATGCTAAGGCCATTCAACTGCTTGCTATGGCATGCACTGACCACCAGGGGGGCAGACAGTTGACTGGTGATCCAGTTGCTATGACGTCCACTGACCACCAGGGAGCAGACGCTCCGACCAGTAGGTTAGCTTGCTGCTAGGGTCTGGCCAATCCAGACTGAGCAAGATGGGCCAGACACGCCCTGGAGCCCTCCCGTGGTGTGTCCCCCCCCCCCCCCCCCCCCCAGCACTGACTGTGTCCCTCCCTTGGCCTGGCCTGTGACCTCTTGCAATCCGGGATCCCTTGGGAGATGTGGGAGAGCTGGTTTTGGCCCGATCCCCCAGGCCAGGCTGAGGGACCTCACTGGTGTACGAGTTCGTGCACCAGGCCTCTAGTAAATTAATACTCTGACATCCAGATTTATTTAGTCTCTGTAAATTCATTAACTTATATAACCTGAGTACCTGCTGTTCTTTTTCTTTTTAAATACATTTTTTTCTTGATTTCAGAGAGGAAGGGAGAAAAGGAGAGAGAGAAACATCAATGATGAGAGAGAATCATTGATCGGATGCCTCCTGCATGCCCCATAACAGGGATTGAGCCCACAACCTGGGCATGTACCTGACCAGAAATAAAACCTTGACTTCCTGATTCATAGGTTGACGTACAATCACTGAGCAAAACCAGCGGTTTTCTTTATGTGAGTCTACAAAAACAAAATTTTGGAGTTTTCAAAGCTGAGGACCCAAACACTAAAGTTGTATAAATCTATCACCATAAATGATATTTTGTGAGGTCTCCTGGCAGTACCACTCTTACCCCTAACTTATTCTCTTTCTAATAAGGAAAACATGAACAATAATATAAAGAGTTTTATCATATTCTAGATCAGTAATGCAATGGCCGAGTTTACAAAAAAGAAAGAAATCTAGTATTCTACTTACTTAAATAGCATGTGTCCAGTTCAGGGAGAACAGTTATTCTGGAGAGCATGTCAGATAAAATAAGATGCAAAAGTAATATCTGATTCATAAATTATTTAAGAAAGTTTTCAATTTTATTAAACTGATAAGAATAGATACTATACTTGATCTTAGCCAAAAGGCCAAGAAGTGATTCAATTTTATTACTCATATTACTACATTTATGTTTCAAACATATCTTTTTATTGCATAAGGCAATAGTTTATTCTTAAAGTTGAAACTTCAAAGACTCTTTGCTCTGTGTAGTGATTTCTACTAACAAAATTTAATAATACTATTAAAGGGAATTTTTATTTTGCAAATAAGGAAGAAAAATATGAACATACCTCTGAAATACAGCAAAAATAGTTATTTCATAGAAAAGAAATTAAAAGATATTTGAAGAAAGAAATGCAATTTTTAAAAAATAGCATTTTTCTATTGTCAAGAAGATAGAACTCAGTCAAGTGCAGGCGGGGCCCAGAAAAAAAGGGCATTCTCATATAATGTTGGGAGTGAAAAATGTTCCAAAATTTTGAGAGGTCAATTTAGCACTACCTATCAAAAGCTTATGGTGAACAACATATCCTTTAATCTAGGAGGACCACGTAGAGTAATTTTATCCTAAAGAAAAAATTACAATGTATATCATAGATAACATTGTTTAAAAGACTGAAAAACTTGCCGAAACCGGTTTGGCTCAGTGGATAGAGCATCGGCCTGCGGACTGAAGGGTCCCGGGTTCGATTCCGGTCAAGGGCATGTGCCTGGGTTGCGGGCACATCCCCAGTAGGAGATGTGCAGGAGGCAGCTGATCGATGTTTCTCTCTCATCGATGTTTCTAACTCTCTATCTCTATCCCTTCCTCTCTGTAAAAAATCAATAAAATATATTTAAAAAAAAAAAAAAAAAAGACTGAAAAACTGTAAACATTATAGGACTGGCTGAGTAAATGGAAATACACTCAAGAAGCTGCAGACACTAATTTATTGGCAGCCAAGATGATGATATTTTAGGTAAAGGAAAAAACAAACTGGACCGCAAAACAGTATGTACAATACAATTTGATTTTTTGTTAAAATAATAATAATGTAAAGAAATGATTTATTTAGTGATAATTATGTGCCAGGGAATGTGAACAACACATTTTTAAAATCTGGAAGGATACATACCAAATGTCAACATTGGTTTTCTCTGGGTGATAGTAATTTATTAGTGGTTAGTTTTTATATTTTTGTTTGTCTTTTCTTATTTGTCTTTATAAACATACTAGAGGCCTGGTGTACGAAATTCGTGCATGGGGGTGGGGAGGGAGAAGGGTCCCTCAGTCCGGCCTGCACCCTTTCCAATCCAGGACACACTGGGGGATGTCGAACATCCCTCTTGCAATCCGGGCCACTGGCTCCTAACCACTCGCCTGCCTGCCTGTCTGATCGCCCCTAACCACTCTGCCTGCCGGCCTGATGCCCATAACTGCTCCCCTGCTGGCCCGATGGCCCCTAACTGCCTCTGCTTACCAGCCTGATCGCCCCCTAACTGCTACACTGCTGGCCTGAATACCCCAAACTACACTCCCCTGATCACCCCTAACCACTCTGCCTGCCGGCCTGATGCCTCCCTGCTGGCCTGATCAGCCCTAACCACCTCTGCCTCAGCCCCTGCCACCATGGCATTGTATGGAAGAACGTCTGGAAGATGTCTGATTTAATTAGCATATTACCCTTTTATTAGTAGAGATATTATATATTATAAAAATATCAACAAAAATCTATGTGCTAGGATCTATACTTGTGGGAAATGTGACTCTTTCAGACGTATCTTACTCCGTTTTCTTTTCTTTTTAAGCACAATACTTGAGATACAAAATACACAGGCTAATACATAAAAAAGAGCCAAACAATATGCATTAAAAATTACTTTAAGGTTAGTTAGTATTGTATAGCTAACTTATTTTTAGTGATTGGTCTTTTCTCTACATATCAGAGTTATAGAGGCATTCCACTAGGCTTTGGGTACTTTTTCCACTCAGCCCCAGGTTATTTCAAAAATAGTAATGGTTAAAATTTATTGAGTGTTGAAAAGGAACCTTTATGATCCATAATAATAAAAGTGTAATATGCTAATTAGACCAGACGTCCTTCTGGATAAAGCCGGGACTGCGAGGGAAGCCTGAGTCCTGGGTGCCTGCCTGCGACCGGAGGGAAGCCCAGGTCCCGGGTGCTGGAGGGAAGCTGGTGCCTGTAGTTGTGGGAAGGAAGACTTACTCTTGCAGGAATTTTGTGCTTTGGGCCTATAGTATTATATTAAACTAGGGGCCCGGTGCACGAAATTCGTGCACTGGGCGTGGGGGGTGGGGGGGAAGGGAGTGTCCCTCAGCCCAGCCAGCCCCCTCTCACATACTGGGAGCCCTCAGGCGTTGACCCCATCACCCTCCAATCGCAGGATCGGCCCCTTGCCCAGGCCTGACGCCTCTGACAGAGGCGTCAGGCCTGGGCAGGGGACCCTCATTTCCCCCCATCACTGGTTCTGCCCCCAGCCCAGGCCTGATGCCTCTGGCCCAGGCGTCAGGCCTGGGCAGGGGACCCTCAGACCCCTCCGATTGCTGGCTCTACCCCTTGCCCAGGCCTGATGCCTCAGCCAGAGGCGTAGACCCCCATCACTCTCTGATCACCTGATCGGCCCCTTGCCCAGGCCTGACGCCTCCGCCAGAGGTGTCAGGCTTGGACAGGGGACCCCCATCTCCCCCCGATCACTGGCTCTGGCCCCCGCCCAGGCCTGAGGCCTCTGGCCCAGGAATCATGCCTGGGCAGGGGACCCCCATCTCCCTCTGATCGCTTGCTCCACCCCCGCCCAAGCCTGATGCCTCTGACCCAGGCTTCAGGCCTGGGCAAGGGGACCATCATATCCACCCAATCCCCAGCTCAGCCCCCCGCCCAGGCCTGATGCCTCGGCCAGAGGAGTTGACCCTCATCACCCTCCGATCACCAATCACCGGATCGGCCCCTTGATCAGGCCTGAGGCCTCCGGCAGAGGTGTCAGGCCTGGGCAGGGGACCCCCAGCTCCCCACGGTTGCAGGCTCCGCCCCTGCCCAGGCCTAACGCCTCTGGCTGAGGTGTCCGGCTTGGGCAGCGGGGACCTGCAGCTGCAGCGGCCCCGTGATTGTGGGCTCCGCTTTAGGCCTAGGCAAGGGACCCCTAGCTCCCGGGACTGCCAGCTTCGACCATGCCCAGCTCCCATCGCTGGCTCCACCCCTACTTCCTGCTATCACTGGCCAGGGTGGCAAAGGCGCCTGATTCTCCGATCATGGCTGGGGGGCAGGGCAAAGGCGGCCCTAGGGCCGCCTTTGCCCTGCCCCCCAGCTCTTAGCTCCCCCCTGGGTTTCCGATCACTGTCAGTGGCAGGGGGCTTCTTCCTGCTTTCCCTTTCGCCTCCCTGCATTGTGCCTACATATGCAAATTAACCGCCATCTTGTTGGCAGTTAACTGCCAATCTTAGTTGGCAGTTAATTTGCATATAGCCCTGATTAGCCAATGAGAAGGGTATCGTCGTACGCCAATTACCATTTTTCTCTTTTATTAGTGTAGACTAGAGACCTGGTGCATGAAATTCGTGCACCGGCGGGTGGGGGCGGGGGAAGTAGAGGGGGCCTCAGCCAAGCCTGTGCCCTTTCACAGTCTGGGAGCCCACATGGGATGGCATTTTTAAAAAATCACCCTGTATTTAATTTTCTTACTAACTCCTCTGTTTAAACTCCCCTCACTCTCACATTCTGTTTCTTCTTTTTATTTAACTATTTTCCTGGCTTCACCCCATTTGAGCATCCTTCTCTTTCCTTTCTTTCCCTCCCTCCCTTTGAACCTCCCGCGGCCCCTCTCCCTCCCTCCCTCCTCCCTTCATTCCCGGTGTCTGTCTCCTTCTTATTCCTCCCATCCCCGGCCCCACTCACCTTTCCCTTGTGAGCCTGAACCCTGCCTCCCTCCTTCCTTCCCTATTACCTCCCCCCCCTGCACCCCCCCCTCGCCCGCCATGTTCACTGGTTTCTCTTTTAAACCTTCCCCTTTTCTCTCTGGGACCTGCTTCCAGCCCTTCCTGAGCGCTCTTAGATATTAAAGCTTCCATTTGGGGGGGCGTTAACCCCCAGCCCAGGGCCCAGCTCCGGCCAGGTCTTTGCCGTCCCCCTCTTGCCTAGCCTCCCCGCCATCCTCCTCCTATTGCCTGGGAGGAGGACGCCCCAACTTCTAGTCAACAAAGTACATTTAATGAGCCATCAACTTAACCCTGGGCAGGGTCTTTGTGGTCCAGCCCTTGGGGACGAAAACGGTACCCTCCTTAGTGTCCGACTCCACCCCAGCTAAGCTGCGCTTCCTCTCCCAGTGCGAGGGTGGCTGAGCCCATGCAGCCCAGGTGCTGCTGCCATGGAGCCGGAGCACCTCCGCCTGGAAGGCCTCCAACCATCCACCCCACTGTCCCAACAGCCTGTGCTGGGGCCACCGCCCTCCTCCCGCGTCTGGGCGGGGCTTCCCGCTCTGCACCACCTGCGCCCTGCCCCTCGCTGGGCACAGCTTCTCTGTCCCCCCATGTGCAGCCCCTCATTTTCTTCCCTTTTCCATTCCTGCGTCTTTTTCTTGCTCCCTTCCTGTATTTCTGTTTCTCCTCTTGGCCTGTCTACATGCAGGCCTGCCTTCCTCTCCCTCTCCTTTCTTATCCCCTTCTGTTGTATCCTATCCTACCACCCCAGGCCTTGCAGCTGCCTGAGCAGGGGGCGGGGACACAGCCTGCTGAATGGTCATTACATGACAGTGTCTTGGACAATTTGCATATTCCTCTATTATTAGTATAGATAACTTGTCAAAAATTTAAGATGGCTAACAAAAAAACAGAGTATACAATAAAATCACTCTCACAAAATCATTCTCACCCAAAGGGAAGACATATGCTAACCATCAAAGGAGCTAATATAAATACTTAACTGAGTATCAAATTTGGGTCTAAGTGTCATAGAAGCAAGGACAAAAGGAACACAATATAGGCACATAGTTTTCATTCTAAGAAATGACCAAATCCTTCCGAACAGAGAGACCTTTTCTTTCTCTAAAGGGTAATTCTTGCCGAGCCACAATGGCTTGGTGGCTGAACCTATGAACCAGGAGGCCACGGTTCGATTCACCATGAGGGCACATGCCCAGGTTACGGGCGCAATCCTCAGTGGGGGACCTGCAGAAGACAGCTCATCAATGATTCTCTCATTACTGATGTTTCTCTCTCTCCCTCTCCCTTCTTCTCTGAAATAAATAAATAAATAAATAAATATTTTTTTTAAATATATTTTATTGATTTTTTACAGAGAGGAAGGGAGAGAGATAGAGAGTTAGAAACATCGATCAGCTGCCTCCTGCACATCTTCCACTGGGGAAGTGCCTGCAACCCAGGCACATGTCCCTGACCGGAATCGAACCCGGGATCCCTCAGTCCGCAGGCCGATGCTCTATCCACTGAGCCAAACCGTTTTCAGCTATATATATTTTTTAAAAAGGTAATTCTTGTATTTGCTTTGGCAGTGCATAAACAAAAATTAGATTATATGGCTCCTATACAAGGATGACACACACATTCCTGAATTAGTCCCCATGGTCAAGGTTTCAGGGAGCCCAAGTATCATCTCATAAACTACTTGCTGTTATAAGAGATAAATGAAGAAATCAGGTTGTTCAGCCAATTAATACAAGACATTTCTGCCAATCATTGCTAAAAGTGAATGATAGAGCCATGGCCAGTGTGGCTCAGTTGGTAGGGCAACATATGGTGCACCAAAAAGGTTGCTGTTTCCATTCCTGGTCACGGCAAGTACCTGAGCTGTAGGACCAATTGCCCTTAGGGGGTGTGCAGGGAGGAGCAGATCAATGTTCCACTCTCACATTGATGTTTCTCTTTCTCTTTTCCTTCCTCTATAAAAAAAAAAACAATGAAAATATATTTTTTTAAAGTGATGATTACTATGTATTACTCTCAATCATTAGCCTCAATGACTGTCTAAAGTAGGCAGGGTAAAGGGGGCATATTATTTTTGCTGGGCAAAAGGTATAAACTGGTACATGTGATCACCCTTGTTATCAACCTAATAACAAATGGTAAAGATACAAAGTAAAAAGAATAGCTCGCTTATTTCTATCAGAATAAAATGAACATTGGCCACTTATTTATTGAAGATGAAATAGGAAGTTTACTATTCCTAAAGCTGAATTTGTTCCAGCAAGACAAGGTTAGCTTACTAAAAATACTTGGCTTTAAAAAGGTACCTGCTATAAGTACTAAAGCAGGGATGAAAAGTAGAAGCACCTAGCCACTGAAGGTTTCATGAACCTGAAGGTGTAAATAAATCTGAAATGGCTAGCTTTATAAAACTAACAAGGTAATTTTTTCAAAAAAGTATAGATATTAGTAAGTGATCTCTAATTTTCAACA
Source organism: Myotis daubentonii (assembly GCF_963259705.1). Lineage (NCBI taxonomy): Eukaryota > Metazoa > Chordata > Mammalia > Chiroptera > Vespertilionidae > Myotis > Myotis daubentonii. Next base: position 77,390,359 of record NC_081846.1, read on the forward strand.
AATTGGTAAGTAATCTCCCAATCTTCAACAAATCTAAAGACTGATAAATTTGATGTCAATCCCCAGCAAAATTACAGACTGTATTATTAGAAGAAAAACAACTTAAAAAAAATATACGATAGCTAATTACTAAGAACTAGTCTGGACAGAGTATATCATATAATACTAAACTTCGTATTTCTTGATAGGGTTACAACATTGTTAGTAAACTATATACTACATACTATATGATTTTCAAAAAGTTATTGACCAAGCTTTAGGGATGATGCTCAAACACAAATGGAAAATGCTGTCTAGAAGGATCAAATGTAAACATAATATTCACTTTTTGGAATAACTGCTTAAAACTTACAAACTTTAAAAATCTGCTATCCTTCCCTGGCCGAGTAGCTCAGTTGGTTAGAGCCGTGGTCGGCAAACTGCGGCTCGTGAGCTACATGCGGCTCTTTGGCCCCTTGAGTGTAGCTCTTCCACAAAATATCATGTGGGGGCGCGCACATACAGTGCGATTGAAACTTCGTAGCCCATGCACAGAAGTCGGTATTTTGTGGAAGAGCCACACTGAAGGGGCCAAAGAGCCGCAGTTTGCCGAGCCGCAGTTTGCCAACCACTGGAGAGCATCACCCCAGAATGCCAAGGTTTTGGGTTGGATCTTCGACCAGGGCACATATAAGAATCAACCAATGGATGCATAAATGGGTGGAGTTACAAATCTCTCTCTCTCAATTCAATTAAAAAAGAAAAAATAAATTCTCATGAAATTAAAAAAAGAAAGAAACCTGATATCTCAGTCTATCCCAAAGCCTGGATGCCCATATGCCTTATTCCTACAGACAGGCACTAGTCATCCTTTGTGAAGATACAAAAAGAAAACTAATAAAAGATGTATTTCATTATAACCACTTGAGTATCACCATATGATGTTCAATGGCCTGTTTCTCCTTAAAACTAAATATCCCTAATTACTTTAATCACTCCCTCTGTGATATGATTTCTAAACTTAGTCTGGGCATCCTGATGACCATGCCTCTAGACCAGCGGTTCTCAACCTGTGGGTTGCGACCCCTTTCGCGGTTGAACGACCCTTTCACAGGGGTTGCCTAAGATCACCCTGCATATCAGATATTTACATTACAATTCATAACAGTAGCAACATTACAGTTATGAAGTAGCAACGAAAATAATGTTATGGTTGTGTCACAACATGAGGAACTGTATTTAAAGGGCCAGAGGGTTGAGAACCACTGCCTTAGACCATCGGAAAACACATATATAATTACATATTGTATTTGTGATTAATCACTATGCTTTAAGTATGTTCAATTTGTAACAATGAAACTGGGGGTCACCACAACATTAGGAACTGTATTAAAGGGTTGCGGCATTAGGAAGGCTGAGAACCACTCGTCTAGTAGAAAGATACCTACAACAAACAAAAAGCCAAGTACATAATTGGATTAATTTTAATTGCCAATGACTGTTTTATACTGAGTTGACAGTCTTTTTCTCATGAACTGAGTCAAATTGTCTTACCACTTGTACAACTCATTTTTCTAAACTTAAATTGGTTTATCATATTCTAGTTCATATAACTTACTTTGAGTCTAATATTTTTAAAAGTCACTTAACATTTTACTGTCTTCTCCTAAATTAACAGACCAGGGGAGACTTAAAAACTATCTTAGGATAATAAAAAGCTGCTATCAAGTATACACTTTTTCCAGAGGCAGAAGTGGAACCAACAGATAAAATGGAATCAAGACTTGGCACACTAAAAAGAGAAAAGTTTCTTATAGAGTTGTCCAACAATGGACCAGGCCAGTTCAGAGAGTGTGCTATGAGATCGATACCTGACATCAGAAGCATTCTTCAGGAATCTGTTGGGGTAAGGGAGTCAGATGAGATCACGGTGTATTAGTCAATTTATGGTGTGATCATTAACAGCTAGAGTTCACCGAGTTAACACAGAGACTTCTGTCTAACTTGCACTACACATTTGATACCAGAGAGGTGACTCCCTAGTAAAGATATTAATAAAGTATGGCCCACGGCTGTTTTTGTATGTCCCTTGAGCTATGAATGCCTTTTTCATTTTTAAGGATTTGTGGAAATATAAAACAACAAAAAAGAACATATGACAGAAATGGTACATGGCCTGTGAAGCCTAAAATATTTACTATCTGCCTTCCTTGTGGTGACTCAGAAATTCAGGCTACTTCCATCTTGTGACTGATTCCTTGTTTCTTACTCTAACTGGCTCTGCTAAACCAACACCTATCTTACATGATAGTTTCTTCTACTAACACTACAGAATGAGTCATCTGGCTCCACTAACTGCAATAGGGCTGGGAAGTGTATTGTTTCAACTGCTTAAGGAAGCAAATGACTGGCATGGAAAGCATTGATGTCTCTGTAAATTTTCATTTTTAGTATAAATCTTAATGAAATAGTTCTAAACATCACAGTTGTGGTAAAGTAAAAATGCTCTAGAGTTAGAACTATGACAAAGGAACCTCATCATAATCTGCAGCAGGTCTAGATTAAATTCTTCCGTTTACATAGCCTTCAATTTTTAATATGTCCACAATGTTACTATTGAGTCATTTGAATGTTTAACTATGAGGAACTGCAGGAGTTTTTCCAAAGTTACTATGCCATTTTATTATATTACAGCTGGAATATGAGGATTCCAATTTCTCTACATTCTTAACACTTATTATTTGACTTTTTGAGTATAGACATCACAGTGGGTTTGAAGTGGCATCTCACTGTAGTTTTTTTAAAATTTAATTTAATTTTTTAAATTATATTTTTATTGATATCAGAGAGGAAGGAAGAGGGAGAGATAGAAACATCAATGATGAGAGAGAATCATCAACTGGCTATCTCCTGCACGTCCCCCACTGGGGATCGAGTCCGCAACCCAGCATGTAGGCTGATGCTCCATCCACCAAGCCAAACCGGCTGGGCTCACTGTAGTTTTGATTTGCATTTCCTTGAAGGGTGAAGATGTTTATTTACTTTTTAAGCTGACTCTTGAATGTGACAGAAGTATTATGTCACCAGCACAAAGGAGGATGTTGTATATTTGCTAGAATAGGATGAACATAAACTTCTTCATGTTTGTACTAATTTGCAAGGGCTGCCACACAAAATCCTACAATTGGGTAGGCTGAAAAACAGAAATTTATTGTCTCACAGTTGTGAAGGCCAGAAATAAAAAATCAAGGTGCTGGCAAGGTTGGTTCCTTATGAAGTATACATTCCAGTCAGCTCTCCTTGTCATGTAAATGGCGGTATTCATGTTTATGTGGCAATTTCCCTACATAAGTATCTGTGTCCACATTTCCCTTTTTATAAAGACACCAGTTATATTGGATTAAGTGTTCACCTGCTCCAGTATGACTTCATCTTAACTAATTATACCTGCAATGACCCTATTTTCAAATTAGGTCACATCTGAGGTACTGGGGGTTGGACTTCAACATAAGAATTTGGGGAGGGGCAATTCAACACATAGCAACATTAAAAAAAATTTTTTAAAACATATATTTTACAGAGAGGATGAGAGAGGAATAGAGAGTTAGAAACATCAATGAGAGAGAAACACCGATCAGCTGCCTTCTGCACACCTCCCACTGGGAATGTGCCCACAACTAAGGTACACGCCCTTGACCAGAATCAAACCTGGGAGCTTTCTGTCCACAGGCCGACGCTCTATCCACTGAGCCAAACCGGTTAGGGCATAGCAATATTTTTAAAATTTATGGTGTAAAAAGGTAGCGTAGAGGAAATACATAGCCCTGTCTTAGATTCACTATTAAAACTAGATCTTGCGCCCTACGTGGTTTGGCTCAGCGGATAGAGCGTCGGCCTGCGGACTGAAGGGTCCCAGGTTCGATTCTGGTCAGGGGCATGTACCTGGGTTGTGGGCACATCCCCAGTAGGGTGTGTGCAAGAGGCAGCTGAATCGATGTCTCTCCCTCATCGATGTTTCTAACTCTCTATCCCTCTCCCTTCTTCTCTGTAGAAAATCAATAAAATAAAAACATAAAAATAAAAAACACCTAGCTCTTGCTCTGTTAAAATGCCTTTCCACGAACTGATTTCTACTGGTGCTGTTATGAACATTTTCCAGCAATAACAGAAGCCTGAGACCTTCATTGTGATCACATGGTTTGGCTTACAAATTGTTCCTGTCCATGCAATCAAAGAAAGCTAATAATAAGTGGAGGTTCTCTTAAAGAAAGAAACATTAGTCTGAAAAAAACCCACAAAGTACCTCTATATTTCAGAAGCTTTTGGTAGTTTCATAGGCTTTCAACTTTTTCATTAGTGCCTTACTTTATTGTACCTTAGTGAATATTTTTTTTTTCAAATACAAAAGTCCTTTATACAATGCTGTTACAAAGTTTTGAAAACTACAAATGAAAAAGAAAAGGTTTATTGAAACACACTGAACTTATTCCAGATGTGTAGATTAAACTATTTATAAAAAAGCCTACTAACACAGGCATCAGAATTTTGGTATCAGCGTTCCTTAGACACTTCACACTTTAAATTTAAAAGTGTGAAAACTCTAATTATAATATTGACATTTATATAATGCCTCTTAAAATAATTTCACTTATTAAGACAGAATTCTAGCCCTACCTGGTTTGGCTCAGTGGCTCGAGCATCTGCCTGCAGACTGAAGGGTCCTGGGTTCGATACCAGTCAAGGGCACATGCCCAGGTTGCAGGCTCAATCCCCAGTAGGAAGCATGCAGGAGGCAGCTGATCAATGATTCTCTCACATCATTGATGTTTCTATCTCTCTTTCCCTCTCCCTTCCTCTCTGAAAATCAATCTATAATAATAAAAGCGTAATATGCTAATTAGATCAGACGTCCTCCTGGATGACCTTCCGGATGAAGCCGGGGCTGCGAGGGAAGCCCAGGTCCCGGGTGCTGGAGGGAAGCCGGTGCCAGCAGCTGGGGGAAGGAAGGCCTATTCTTGTAGGAATTTCGTGCATTGGGCCTCTAGTAAAAAAAATACAAAAATACAAAGAGACAGAATTCTAATTTAATCTTAAAAGGATCTTAGATTAGGTTATAAAGAACTAACTGAAAACCATATATAATGAGTATTTTTGCATGACTTAGTCCTCTGAAAACAGCTTAGAGCTATACAGTATCTAGTTATTCTTCATAAAATAAAAGGCTAATGTGCAAATCGACCGAACGGAGGAATGACCAGGCACTATGATATGCACTGACCACCATGGGGCAGATGCTTAACACAGAAGCTGCCCGCTGGTGGTCAGTGCACTCCCACAGGGGGAGCGCCGCTCAGCCAGAAGCCCTGAGCTGGGATCACAGCTGGCGAGTGCAACGATGTTAGCGGGAGCCTCCCCCGCCTCCACAGCAGTGCTAAGGATGTCCGGGACTGTGAGTGGGTGCAGGCCAGGAGAAGGGAACCCCTGAGTGCACAAATTTTGTGCGCCGGGTCTCTGGTATCTGTTATAAATAGCCTCAATTGTTGCTAAGAAAAAAGATAGCAATACTTCTGATCATCTAATGACCTCCTGGTTCGCAGGTTGACGCTCAACCACTGAGCCATGCTGGGTTATTTTTGCTTTTATTATCGGATCCAAAAAAATTGCAGTCAAGGCAGATGTCAAGGAGCTTGCCCCTATGTTTTCTTCAAGGAGTTGTATGCTTTCAGGTCTTATGTTCAAGTCTTCAATCCATTTTGAGTTGATTTGTGTGTATGGTGTAAAATAGGGATCCAGTTTCATTCTTTTGTATGTGGTTATCTAGTTTTCCCAACACCATTTATTGAAGAGACTATCCTTTTCCCATTGTATAGTCTTATCTCCTTTGTTGAAACTTATATATGCACTAGAGGCCTGATGCACGAAATTTGTGTAAGAGTAGGCTTGCCTTCCCCCAGCTGCCGGCACCAGCTTCCCTCTGGCACCCGGGACCCAGGCTTCCCTCTGGCTCCTGGCAGGCACCTGGGACCTGGGCTTCCCTCACAGCCCCAGCTTCATCCGGAAGGTCGTCTGGAAGGACGTCCAGTCTAATTAGCGTGTTACGCTTTTATTATTATAGATATTTTAAAAAAAATGGGCAGGCAAGGAGCCTGAATAGTCAACAGAAGACTCACTGGAAGAGAACCCTGGTAACAGAGGATGGAAAGTGGAGACAGCATAGAGACTGGTAGGAGGGGTGGAGGTGCGAAAGGGATGGCCAGGCTCTGACAGACAGCAACTGAAGTTCCGGAGAGAGATCACAGCTGTGGGGGGTTTCCACTAAGAACTCTGGGGTCTAATCTCCAAGCTGCCTCATCCACCCCTCCCAGCAGAGAGCACCAGAACTGAGAAGGATACCCATATAACATTTGGCTGTGAAAAGCAGCAGAGTTGCTGTTGGCCAGGGATAGACAGCTGGAAATTCAGGCACCCTCTTAAAGGTCCAACACACAAAATTCCCAGTCAAGTCACCCACCTTGTGCTCTGGCAGAGGGAGGGCAGAGTGGACTGGAGCTGAGTGAGCAGAAGCCAGGACTGGGGGCTCCGGGGTTAGAACTCAGAAAGCAGACATCCTGGTTTCCTGTGCTGAGTCATTCCCTTGCTGCGGAGGCCATAGTCCCCATGCAGGCATTAACTATACAGTTGGCTTTGCCTGGGGGGAAGACCATTGATCCACCCTATGGGGGGGGGCACCCTGTCCCACCTGTAGAGTTGCTCAAGCCCATTAAGAGACTGAGAATAACAATTAGCCTTCAGGCAGAAGGAACAGCCCCATCCCGATGAAGAGAACTCTTGCCACACCTATGGATGATTGCCTGAGGGCAACTCATGACAAAATCCTATCAGTCAGTAGACAGAGGCTGTAGTCCCTGGAGGCTTTGAATCTTTGCCTGATCTAACTAGTCAGAAACAGCATTTGACACTGTCCTGCACTAGAGATCGAGAGGCATAGCAGATCTACCTAATGCATAGTCACAAACCAAAACAGGCAGCATGGATCCAGAGACAGGGAAGCATGGAACAGAGTGCAGAATCTCGGAGGGAAGGCGGGGCGGGGGGAGGGGTGGTTTCAGTTCGTGGTGCCAGCCTTTTAAGAGATACAGCAAAAGACAAAGAGAGAATCTTAAAAGCAACAAGAGAAAAGCAGTTAGTTACCTATAAAGGAATGTCCATATGACTATCAGCTGATTTCTCAACGGAAACTAAGCAGGCCAGAAGGGAGTGGTAAGAAATATCAAAGTGATGAATAGCATGGACCTATAACCAAGATTACTCTACCCAGCAAAGCTATCATTTAGAATTGAAGGTCAGATAAAGAGCTTCTCAGACAAAAAAAAGCTAGAGGAATTCATCACCACCAAACCAGTATTATATGAAATATTGAAGGGTATTCTTTAAGAAGAGAAAAAGATAAACAATATGAACAAAATGGCAACAAATACATACCTATCAACAATTGAATCTAAAAATAAAAATAAACGAATAAGAAATCTAATGAACAGAATGAACTGGTATATAAAATAGAATCAGAGGCATGGAAATGAAACAAACTGATAATTCTCAGAGAGAAGGGGGGTTGGAAGAGATTATATGCATATATGCATTACCCTATAGACAATAGGGTGGCGAAGGCCTGGAGCAGGGTGGGAACTGGGTGGAGGGGGGCAATGGGGGAAAAAAGAGGGACATCTGTAATAAACTCAACAATAAAGATTTAAAGAAAAACAACACCTAATTACCTAAAGTTCTAAATGGACTAGGAAAAACAGGTCAATTCTAAGGTTTCAACAAAAATGTTCAAAATTTTTAAAAGGGGGGATGATTTTAAATAATCTTTCTACTTGTTCTTCATGTTACTGAGCGTAGCAAGAAATCATAAAAAGTGTGACAGTACAGAATGGGTATCATCAAAATCAACAAACAAGTGTTGGTGAGGATGTGGAGAAAAGGAAACCCTAATACATTGCTGTGTGAATGCAGACTGGTGCAGCCACTATGGAAAACAGTATGGAATTTCCTCAAAAAATTAAATATGGAACTGTCATTTGACTCAGTTTTCCCACTTCTAGGAACATATTTTAAGAGACCCAAAACACTGATCAGAAAGAATGTATGCACCCCAATGTTCATAGCAGTGCAATTTACAATAGCTAAGACCTGGAAACAGCCCAAGTGTCTATCAGTTGATGAGTGGATAAAAAAGTTGTGGTACATTTACATCATAGAATACTATGCAGCAGTGAAAAAGAAGAATGTCTTACCCTTTGAGACAGAATGGAGGGACCTAGAGAGTATTATGCTAAGCGAAATAAGGCAGAGAAACACAAGTATCACATGATCTTACTCATATGTGCAATCTAATGAACAAAATAGATCCAGAGACATAGAAGCATTGACCAGACTGTCAAATCTCAGAAGGAAGATGGGGGGGGGGGGGAAGGTGGGAAGAGATCAACCAAGGAACTTGTATGCATATATGCATAACCCATGGGCACAGACAATAGGGTGGTGAAGGCCTGGGGTAGTGGACTGGGGTGGTCTATAAGGGGTCAATGGGAGAAAAAAAGGGACATGTGTAATACTAAAGATTTAATTAAAATAAACAAAAATTTTAAGGAGTGTGACAGTATTCTCAGCTGATATGACTTTAGTATTAATCAAAATTTAAGAACAGAACAAGAATGGAATAAAAAAACAAATGGATTTTTATGCTGCATAATGCATATTAGGCATTTAAAACATATTCTTAAATACGCTTGTGAGTCTCACAGCTTTCTTTATAATAACTAAAAAACAGAAACAGCACACAGGTAGCCTTCATCTGAACAAAAAAAGAATTGCATTGAAACCAGACCACCAACTTATACCATACACAAAAAATAAACTCAAAATGGATAAAGGACTTAAACATAAGATGGGAAACCCATAAAAATACTAGAGGAATCCACAGGCAGCAAAATCTCAGACATATGCCGAAGCTATTTCTTCACTGATACTGCTCCTAGGGCAATGGAAACTAAAGAGAAAATAAACAAATGGGACTACATCAAAATAAAAAGCTTTTGCACAGCAAAGGAAAACATCAACAAAACAACAAGAAAGCCCACTGCATGGGAGAACTTATTTGCCAATGTTATCTCCGATAAGGGTTTAATCTCCAACATTTATAGGGAACTCATACAACCTAACAAAAGAAAAATAAACAACCCAATTAAAAAATGGGCAACGGACCTAAATAGATACTTTTTGAAAGAAGACAGAAGAAAGGCCAAAAGACATATGAAAACATGTTCAAAGTCACTAATCATCCGAGAGATGCAAATCAAAACGAAAATGTGCTACCATCTCACACCTGTCAGAATGGCTATCATCAACAAATCAAAAAATGACAAGTACTGGCGAGGATGTGGAGAAAAAGGAACACTCGTGCACTGCTGGTGGGAATGCAGACTGGTGCAGCCACTGTGGAGAACAGTATGGAGTTTCCTCAAAAAACTAAAAATGGAACTCCCATTTGACCAGTGATCCCACTTCTAGGAATATATCCCAAGAAACTAGAAACACCAATTAGAAAGGATAGGGATGCATACTATGTTCATAGCAGCACAATTCACCATAGCTAAGATTTGGAAACAGCCCTAGTGCCCATCAGTAGATAAGTGGATTAAAAAACTGTGGTACATCTATACAATGGAATACTATGCTGCGGTAAAAAAGAAGGAATTCTTACCATTTGGATGGGACAGCATGGATGGGACTGGAGAACATTATGCTAAGTGAAATAAGCCAGTCAGAGAAAGATAAATATCACATGATCTCACTCATTTATGGAATATAATGAACAACATAAACTGATGAACAAAAACAGATCCAGAGACAGAGAAGCATCGATCAGACCATCAAACCTCAGAGGGAAGGTAGAGGAGGGTGGGGGTAAGAGGGAGCGATCAACCAAAGGACTTGTATGCAAGCATACAGGCCTAACCAATGGACACAGACAACAGGGGGGTGAGGGCAGGAGTGGTTGGGCGCTTCAGTCACCCACCAGCCTGAAAACAGCCCTCAGCCCCTCACCCAGACTGGCCAGGGACCCCAGTGGGGACCCCCAACCTGAAGGGGGTGTGACCAGCTGCAAACAGCCATCAGCCCGTCATCCAGGGTGGCCAGGCACCCAAGCGGGACACCCTGATCCGGATCACCCTTCAGGGAAAACCAGCCAGCCCCCACCCGTGCACCAAGCCTCTATCCTATATAGTAAAAGGGTAATATGCAAACTGACCCTAACAGCAGAAAGACTGGGAATGACTGGTCACTATGACACACACTGACCACCACGGGGCAGACGCTCAATGCAGGAGCTGCCCTCTGGTGGCCAGTGCGCTCTCACAGGGGGGAGCTCTGCTCAGCCACAAGCCAGGCTGATGGCTGCCAGTACAGCAGTGGTGATGGGTGCCTCTCCTGCCTCCTCAGCAGCACTAAGGATGTTTGAGTGCAGCTTAGGTCTGCTCCCTGCTGGCAAATGGACATCCCCCAGGGAGCGGGCCTAAGCCAGCAGGTGGTCATCCCCTGAGGGCTCCCAGACTGGGAGAGGGCATAGGCCAGGCTGAGGGACCCCCTATCCCCCGAGTGCACAAATTTTTGTGCACCAGGCCTCTAGTCTACCTATAAAAAAGTAACTAAATATTGAACTCTAGTCAATTATATGTGCCAAAGTGTTCAAGAATGAAGTACAATGACCCTTGAAATTTATTTTGAAATGCATAAAAAGTGGGTGGATAGATATGGGATAAAGCAAAAAGAGCAAAATGTTAATAAACACAGAATTTAGTAACAGATCAAATTTTGTATATGCTTGGGAAATTTCAGCAGATCTCACAAAAGCAATGCAGATGCTAGAAAACACCAGTGATATGTCTATGTAGAATGGGAAAATGATTTTGAACTTAACATTCTACACCAGTGACTTTCAACGAGTATGCAGCAAGAATTTTTACAACATGCAATACCTGACTATTTAGTCAGGAGCACTGACAGCATTTCCCTTAGATTGTTAAATAAAAAGTCAACACAACAATGGCTGTGAGGTGTGCATGCTACGTCTATAAATATATGTCATATGATAGAGTTGCACTTTATTAGTCATGTCGTCGCATAGCAAGGTTGCATCTGATTGGTTAACTCTTGGTTTAAGAAATCCTTATGTAGAAGTACAGGCATTTGAGTTTTTAAAATGTCACTTTGGAGTGAAAAGGTTAAATAATTACTATTATTATTAATTTTGTGTAAATCAATCAAAATTACACTTATTTTTTTGTCAGAGGGATAAAAAACATATTTTTTGGTGTGCCATGGAATTTTAGCAGTTACTTTATGTGTGCTGTGAGTTGAAAAAGGTTGAGAATCACTGTTCTATACTATCAGTCAAGTATGATGGCAGAATAAAGACTTCAGACATATAAGGTTTCAAAAGGTTTACTTCATACGCAACCTTTCTTGGGAAAATATCTCAGGCTATTCCCTACTAGCAAGAGTAAGGAAGAGGAAGTATCCACAGTATTCAGCAAACAGGTGATTTAAGGTAGGAAGGCTGTGAAGGGAAGTCCTAGGATGAGAGCAGGACACAAGAATCCAAGTGAAAACTTTTTAGGGAAAGAGGCCTCTATGAAACAGACTGAATAACTCTGAGGATATGTCAATGACGCATTACTGTTTGTAAATCAGAAAAAAAGAAAGACAAAATTTCCAGGAAAATGAAAAAAATTACAAGATATCTATGCTCTAACACATTACAAAACAATGTGACATGATTTTGTTAAATTGGTGAAAGCATAGAAAAGACTCCATTTGACTTCTGGTGCTATGAACATTCTAGTTATCTTAAGAGACTCATGAATCCTGGTAATAAAACGGTAGATAAGGGAGTGATAATCAGTTACAGACCCAATGCACTGTTTGTTATGTGAATGCACTGATTTTTTTTAAAAAAATCTTTTTATAAATACAGACTTTCCAAAAAGTTAATTTTAGAAATGTAATAAGTTCCACACTGGCTCAGTTTTCTATCCCAGTAAAGAAAATGTTTACAATTTTTTCAGCATATTGAATAGTAAGACACAGAAATTGGCGAAATTACTAGAGTAAAATCAGTTAAGTCTGAGCATCATTTCTCTCAAATCATCTTATTATCCAAATGATTTGAAAACAGGTTTAAAACTGTCCTTCAAAACATTTCTTCCCAGTGAGCCCTGCATCTGGCACCCATTGGTCAGCTGAGCGGCCTCCCTCTGTGAGAACACACTGACCACCAGGGGGCAGCTACTGCGTTAAGCTTCTGCCCCCTGGTGGTCACTGCACATCATAGCAACCAGTCGACAGGTCCTGCAGCCGCTCAGGCTTTTATATATACTAGAGACCCGTTGCACGAAGAGATTCATGCAATAGCCTACCCTACCCCTGGCTGCCGGCACCGGTTTTCCTCCAGCACCCGGGACCCAGGCCTTTGCTCCGTCCGGAGCCTTCAGTCTTCAGGCTCTAGACAGAGCCTTCAGTCTTCGCTCCACCGCTTCGCCCCTATGTATGCAAATTAACCACCATCTTTGTTGGGTTAATTTGCATACTCTTCTGATTGGCTGGTGAGCATAGTGGAGGGAGGTTAATTTACATGTTTGTCTATTATTAGGAAAGATAGATAGATTTTAACTGTGTCTGGGATCAGTTGGATCTCCTCTTCTCTATGCCCTCCCTTCCTACATTAAATGTGTGTGTGTGTGTGTGTGTGTGTGTGTATGTGTTTCTGTTAAATGAAGACCTCGAAACAAGGAAATGTAACCAAGTCCTTTAGGAATGTAGCTCTGTCACTAGAATAGTTCAGGCAAAGGCTAAATTATCTGCCTGATTTCTCTCCCAACAAGAGCTTGCTCAAAATGCACAAGCCTTATAGCAACTGAAAAATGAACAATATAGATGATCGATATCAGATTCTTTTTAGCTTATATGATAAGTGATTGGACAGTGAAAGGGCAACAAGGCCTAATAAAAGAAGAATGAAAAAAGAATTGGCATTTAGGGCAAATAAAGCATATAAAATGAAAATGGAAATTGCATCTTGGACATGTTTGATGTAGGGGTATTTCCACTGTGCTCAGATACATGGGAACATGACAGTAAAAATAACACAAAGGAACAATATGAAATGTAAGAACAGTGTTTTGCAAAGAATATTTGTTATAACAGACCCTCTTTTTTTGAATACCATACAGGAACATACATAATAAGTAATGGCTATTTTTTGTACTTGACTTTCTAATTTTTAAATAATCATATTGATAGGAAGTTGAATAAAATAGTATAGCAAGTCCTATGTACTACTCATCCAGTTTCCCCCAATAACATTACTTAGGTATAGTTTAATATCAAAACCAGGATTGACATTGATATTTACACCTTATTCAGATTTTCCAGTTTTAAATGCACTCATTTGTGTGTTTGTCTCTATGCAATTTTATCACCTGTACAGATTTATGTATCATCATCACAATCAAGATACAGACTATTCTATTACCACAAAGATCCCTTATGCTACTGCTTTACAGTCACAACCATCCTACTCCCCCAACACCATTCTAATGCCTGGCAACCACTAATCTGTTCTCCATCTCTATAATTTTGTCGTTTTAAGAACGTTATATAAATAGAACCACATGGTTGCTACATGTAGCAGTGGTTTGTTCCTTTTTATTGCTGCATAGTATTCCATATTATAAATATAGCACTTTGTTTAACCATTCACTGACTGAAGGGCATTTGAGTTGTTGCCAATAAAAAGATACTTGTTTTAAACATAGTTATTCTATAATAACCAAGCTTCTTTCCCAAGAGGAATTTTAAAATGAGGGCTTTATGTTCATTTAAGCCATAGCTTTGCATACATATACAGAGATTTTTTTTCCCTTCCCACATTGAAATTAAATCCCAAAGCTTCCCTTTCCAGTGGGGGCTAACGCAGCAAGGTAAATTTGCAGTTAGTTAAACTTCCATCTTATACTGTAAGGTGATATTTTGTACCAGTTATGGGACTTCTTTCATGTATAAGATAGGTTAGTAAAGTTAATTGTACAACTTCCTCACAAAAATAATTTATATCCATCACTGATCAAACTAAAGTTGGAAGAAATCAAATTATAGTACTTTAAACTCTTAGACAAGACAATATCAAATTATTGTCTTTCAAGAAGAAAGATCAAGAATAAAAACATGTAGTTTATTTCCCATGAAGGCTATAAAAACAGTAATTTAAACATACTATGTGTTCTAATATCTTGAAATAAGGCTTAAAACCTTACAACTTGCCTAGCAGTGATCTTATAAGTAATTTTTTTTTAAAGTCACAAATTTACATTTTAGAAGGTACAGAAAGAATAACACCAATCATAAAGTGTAGGCATTCAAATGGGAAAAAAAATTTAAGTTAATAGGCATGTGTGGAGACCAAGAAGGTAAGAAAAGGGAAAATATTAAAGGATAAAACCTGGGAATAAAAAAAAAAAAAACCTACTGGAAAATTAGGTAGAGAACTAGCTTTGACCCCAGATTAAATAACATCTCATTTCAATCATCAGGTAATGACTAATTTAATTGAATTCTGGAAAAATACACATGTTCACACCTTTATCAGGTACAAGCTAATTTGCTTAATTATATAACATATACTTATTGAGAAGCAAAGTTAACTTAAAATTTTCTTTGATTTTTGCACATGTCTGTACTATCAGTAAACATTATCAGAATTCAGAGATTAATTGGGAGATTATTTTACCTTTTTTTAAAAAAGGTTACTATTATATGGAGAAGAAACTGACACACTCCTTTCTCTTTAAGATAACTATCTTGTTTAGTTATCTTAAGTTATAAAAAATAAGTTATCACTGTATGCAGGTGTCACTATAAAGACAAGAGTATTGATTCTGTGGTTTGGAGCTGTAAGAACTATTTAACTGCCATTTGCAACCACACCTCTTTGACACAGACTGCCCAACATATTTACAAAATATCATGAGAGTGAAATTTCCTAAATCAAGTAGCGACAATGTTTATTATTGTAACATTTTCAAGAATGGAAAAAATAAAACATCAACTTTCAGTGCTTCTTTATTTTGAGGAATTAACATTAACTCAAATGGGTATAATCAGCTATTCTAAAGGGCAAGTACAAGAAAATCTCTTTTATTACTTGGCAAAGCATGATAATGCTTACCTTCTGCATAATAACTTGAAAAAGCTTATTTCAATTTCATAAAATTTTCTACTGCTATTGTCATGTAAGTCTCCTGAAGAAGCATCCAACTGTACTGGGTTCAATAAGTTGGGAAGTCTGCCATAACATTATGTCCCTCAGCTCACTAGTCAGCATAAGGTGCAGCTGCCTTGAGCCCTGGCCAGACATTACTGTCAGAAGACTTCATAATAAAATTGTTTTCATGCTAACCTTAAATTTGTCCAACGGTACAAACTCCAAGGACACTGTATGGGATAATCAATTTCTCACATAGCTTTAACTTTGAAAAATGGCTAGCTGCAGCCCAGGTGGCGTGGCTCAGTGGTTGAGCATTGACCTATGAACCAGGAGGTCACTATGATTGATTACAGGTCAGGGCACAGGCCCAGATTGCGGGCTCAATCCCTAGTGTGGGGCATGCAGGAAGCAACCGATCAATGCGTCTCTCTCATCATTGATGTTTCTCTCTCTCTCTCCCTCTCCCTTCTTCTCTGAAATCAATAATAAAATATATGCTGTATAAAAGAAAATGGCGAGCTGCAAACTGCCATTTAAGTCACTGTATAATGAAAACCCCCATAGTACTCCTCACTAACAGAACATTTCTGAGGCTGCAACACCTAGTGTGAATGAAAAAAAATTTTATTCTCTTAGTATGCATGAAAATAGCAACAGTTAATATTTAATCATACATACTATGTGTTAGGCACCATGCTACTTTATCTCTAGACTTCACAACTCCATGAGTTAAGAATTACCATCCCCATTTTGCAGATGAGGAAACTGAACTGAGGCTCATAGAAGGGTCCCACCGCTAGCAAGAGAATGCAGAAGCCTCCTATATTTTTATCAGCCCTTCTCTGTACATAAGGCACATGAGATCTGAAAGCATCGATTATATAATTTATTAGTTAACCCACAAGTTTTAGAAAATGCGAGGCTGAGCTATGTACGCTGTGCCTACTTCGTGGGGAACTGAGGGGCCTTACCTTTCAGAGTTTATGCATTCCGTTTTTAAAAGTGTAACATATCCAAATTTCTCCCAGGCCCTGACTAGGGATCTATGCCAATTCTGTATCTAGGTGTATTAATTATGGAATATGGAAGATCATTAAACCAGTATAATTTTCTCAAAACACTGAAAATATTGTGTAACATTTAGTCAAAACTCAGATATTTCTTCAGAACCCAAGTTTATGCTGGTAATAAGCCTCAGAAGTAGGCCTAGAATTTTACCACTCATTACAGACATGTCTACGATAAATTATAGAATCCACTGTTCGAAGACATATTTACCCAGGCAAAAAAGCAAGGAGTGAAAAGATGAGTACTCAATGTGTGAGAAGAAGCTATTTGGTCTCAAATATGGCCAAATATGCCAACTTTTGTTAAACTTAGGTGTGTCCACTTACTCTAATCACACCAGAATCCTACTATATTAAATATGACATCGGTCTTACTATTTCAAATATTATACATAGGTGGGCTTCCCGTTTGACTTTATCCTTTCATTACTTAAAAGTTCTTTTAATCAATGACATTTAAGCTAAAAGCAAAGGGTTTCTTCAGAATTACAATTAGGCAAAACCATATATATGTATATATATATATATATATATATATATATATATATATATCACACACACAATTTTCTTTTCTGTTAGACTATCTTATTAGAAAAAAATCATCTGTTATTATTTACTACGCCTTAAAAGCACCTCTTCACCTTTTACTTAGTTGACGTGCTATCCCGGGTCAACTAGACACGAGGCATGATAGCCTCAACAATCGAAGTTTCTCTAAGCAAGCAAGGTCAAAGAACAGAGGCACCTTCGCACCCAGGAACATAAAAAAGAGAACGACAAAAAACCTCACACACACCGGGCTTCGGGGGCCATCCTAGGGCTCAGGCATAACGCGTGTAAATCTGATCCCCGGAGTGCGGGGCACTGACAGTCATTCAACTTTCTTTTCGATCTCCCCATTGTGCTTGTCCTGGCACTACGGGCAAGATGTACCGACACTTCACCAAATGCCTTCTCTGCTGTCTGAACATTCTCGCGGCGCCAGGCCGGGGTCCGCGGCCATGGGGCGGGCCGGGCAGCCGGGGGCAGCGGCGGCGGCGCCCGAGAGAACCACGCGCGGCACCCGTACCCGGCAGGCCTGCTGCGGCTGGTTCCCGAGCCTCCGGGGCTGCAAGGGCCGCGGCAGCAGCCATGGCAGGGACGAGGGAACCTTTCCCCTGCCTCCTCCGCTAGGCCTCGAGGGGTTTGCTTTTCACATGGCCCCCGGTTGGGGGCGGTGGGCAGCAGGTAGTGGATGCAGCTGCACCCGCAGCGGCGGGCCGGGAGAGCCGGGCTCCCTCGGAACCCGACCTGCTGGTGGGCTGGCATCAGGCACCTTGGCGGGGCCTGGCTGGAGGCCGCCGGCTCGGTGGGGAAGGCCACCTTCTCTCTCACACACCACATCTCTCCCCAGCCTGCCTCCTTCTCCGTTAGCGCTACCGGTTGGCCGGCGGGGGAGGGGAGCGAGGCGCGTTATTCCCGGGGAACTGGAAGGGGGAGGGGACGGCATCACTTACCCGCGTTACTGAGGAGGAGGAGGCGGTTGGAGCGCGGCGCGGCGGGGCGGCGGCGGGGCTGGGTGGGTGCAAGTCAGAGTCTTACGAAAGGGAATTAACCCCATCACCAGCCCGGACACCGGCTCCAGCGGCAGCCGCGGCTGGCAGAACCCGCCCCTTCCCACCACGTACTAGCTCCGCCTATTTGTTCTCTTTGAGGGCAGTCGACAAATCATAGGCTGCATACCCTCGGAGTGACATGATGATCATCCAATCACGCCTAGACAAACGGCCTTCTCTCCACCCCTTCATCTCCTCCTGGGCCGCGGGAGAACCGTGCCAAGTCTTCCTCCACCCTCAAGGGACATGGGACCAATCGGTGATTAGTATCCGCCCTTGAAGGACGCAAAGGGTAACCAATGGAAAAACTAAGAGGACAGCCATTTTGCCCACTTGAAAAAGAGCCACCTTTTCCCACGAGTTGGAGCCTGAGGTGGGGGAGTTGTGGGAGTTTTCCCTGACCTGGAAATATTGGAAAGACAACCATTTTTTCAAGGAGCATTTATAATGCTTTGTAGGAGTAAAAGAAAATTTTCATCCTCCATGTGGGGAGATGAGAGGAACGCTGCTTAAAAGCTTGACTCCTCCCCTTAGCGGTAACGGGTTCTAAGCCGAACACCTGGTTTCTCTAAGGAAGGCGGGGTGATGGCCCTTCTTGATCTAGAAGAGCGAACTACACTTCCCAACATGCTTTGCTCCCGCTCAATCCTTTTCTCAGTTTACTTCCCTCGGCAGCCTGACGGGAGTTGTAGTTTTGGGGAGGGATCCAGCTCGCCTCCTTGACCAATAAGAAGGGACAAACTTTTGAATAATTTGGAGTTTGGGGAGGAGAGCTAGTTGAGTTGAGCCTGCAGTGAATCGGGTTCACCGCAGTAACGGAAGAGATGAGGGATAGAAGAGCAAGGTAGAGCAGAGTTTTCTCAAAACACCATAGCTGGTGTCGATTCCTGGTGTTTGAACTGCTACTTTCAGTTTGCCCCTTTGAAGTCACTTCCGCTTTGGGCGGATACAAGCCAAACGTGTGGCGGGAGTTGGAGATTCTTCAGCGGATACACCAGGTGTGGCCATCTGGGAGTGTGATGGCGGGCAAGTCGATAGTTTCTTGCGTGAGAAATAGAAAATGGAACGTAATTTAATTGCATTTTCAGAAAGAGTGGGTGAGATGGGGTAGGGGTAGTTCCTAAGTCCATAATGCCTCTCTAAACCCAACCTTCAATCCCAGAGTCCCATTTTTCTTGTGTTTGGACTTGCTCACTATTGCACGCATTTATTTGTTGTGTGGGCCTCTAATGCCTTTAGCCGCTGTCGGTACGCACGGCTTAATGCCATCAGTTTGACGAAAAAAACGGCTCTGAAGTTCTGAGCTAACTCCTTCCACTTGTACAAACGTCTGAAGACTAGTTCAAAGGAAAAAATGTTCCAGAAGGGTTCAGGATTGATGCTAAAAAAATGGTGACTTTACCTTGTTGTCGCTGAGTAAAGCATACACGTGGCGACAGGTCCAGCTGTAATACACTGATGAATAAAGATATTTATGTACTTTGGAGCCCATAGCCTAATTTTAGCACATTAGGCTCTGGTTTATGCCCCCCTTCGGATGCAAAATTGAGTGTATTTTTTGCTGTTTGACGTTTCCTTTGAGTTACCTTGGGAAATTCATTGAATTAAGAAGACGCAGGAGGAAAGAGAAGGTTTTTCCTCCCCAAGACTAAACTCATTTCTCTATCATTTTGACTAAGACTTTCTCAGATAAATTCTAAGTTTTCCCCAGGGTCTCATTGAGACTTACTTTTATAAACAATCTTGTAAATATTTATTTAGCACTTATACTGTATTAGGCACTATACCAGCCTTTGGGGATAAAGCAGTGCCAAAAAGACAGGCATTCTTCTTTGTCCAAAAGTAGTGAGGAAGACAAAGGCCAAAGAAAATTAGAGGTAATGCTTTCTTGTTTAATATTTTTAAAAAATTATTTCAGAGAGGAAGGTAGAGGGAGAGATAGAAACATCCATGATGAGAGAAAATCAGGAGTAGGCTGCCTCCTGCACGCCTCCTACTGGTGATGGAGCCAGACACCCAGGCATGTGTCCTGACCAGGAATCCAACTATGACCTCTTGGTTCATGGGTCTGTGCTCAACCACTGAGCCACATCGGCCAGGCTACTAATTTTTTAATCTCTCTAAATCAAGTTTTCATTAGTCATGTTTTGTGTATTCATTCTGTCACCTCTTTCCATTCTACCTGTGTATTAAAGTAAGCATATTTTCTCCCCCTTTTTTTTAACTGAAGCACTAAAAAGTCTTTGTCTAATACTCATAAGTTATTTATGCACCAACTAGATGGTAAATTTTATAGTTAACTAGAGGCCTGGTGCACAGAAATTTGTGCACTGGCGGGGGGGGGGGGGGCGGTCCCTCAGTCCGGCCTGTGCCCTCTCGCAGTCTGGTACCCCTCGGGAGATAATGACCTGCTGGCTTAGGCCTGCTCCCGGTGGCAGAGGGCAGGCCCAGTCCCTAGGTGCAACCCCTGGTCGGGCTCAGAGCAGGGCCGATTGGGGAGTTGGGGCGCCGCCCCTGTCATGCACAGAGCAGGGCGGATCGGGAGGTTGCGATGCCACCCTCAGTCACGCTCAGGGTAGGGCCGATTTGGGGGGTTGGGGCACCGCCCCCAGGCACACTCAAGGCAGGGTTGATGGGGAGGTGCGGCGCCACCCCCTGTCACACACAGAGCAGGGCCAATCAGGGGGTTGGGGCGCTGCCCCCTGTCATGCACAGAGCATGGCCCATCAGGGGGTTTGGGGCTCTGTACCCTGTCACCCACAGAGCAGGGCCAATCAGGGGGTTGGGGAGCTCCCCCATGTCACGCACAGACCAGGGCCCATCAGGGGGTTGGGGAGCTCCCCCGTCACGGTCACGCACAGAGCAAGGCCGATAGGGGAGTTGGGGCACCGCCCCCTGTCACACACAGAGCAGGGCGGATCAGGGGGTTGGGGCGCCGCCACTCTCACACTCAGGGCAGGGCTGATGGGGAGGTTATGGCTCTACCCCATCACACACAGAGCAGGGCCCATGGAGGAGGGGTTGGGGCACCGCACCCTGTCACACACAGAGCCGCAGGGCGATCAGGGGGTTGGGGAGCTCCTCCCTATCAGGCACAGAGCAGGGCAGATAGGGAGGTTGTGGCACCGCCCCCTGCCACACACAGAGCCACAGGGCAATCAGGGGGTTTGGGCCCTGCCCCCTGTCACGCTGATCCCGGTGCCGGGAGGTCTCGCGGCTCCGCTGATCCCGGTGCTGGGAGGCATATTACCCTTTTACTATATAGGATAGAGGCCTGGTGCACGGGTGGGGGCCGGCTGGTTTGCCCTGAAGGGTGTCCTGGATCAGGGTGGGGGTCCCCACTGGGGTGCCTGGCCAACCTGGATGAGGGGATGATAGCTGTTTGCAGCTGGTCACACACCCTTCAGGGTGGGGGTTCCCACTGGGGTGCCTGTCCAGTCTGGGTGAGCGGCTGAGCGCCGTTTTCAGGCTGGCAGGTGACTGAAGCTCCCAACCTCTCCTTTTTTTCTTTTCTTTTTTTTTATTCTGGGATTTATTTACCTTCAATGCCTGTCACTGGAGCTGAGAGCCGGCTTTAGCTCTGAGGCTTGGCTCCAGCTCTGAGGCCTTGGCTGCTGAAAGCAGGTATCTGGTTTGTTTGGGTTCTATAATTGAAACACTGTTGCAACTCCAGCTCGGACTGGCTGGCTGAAAGCATGGGGATTGTTTAGCTTCTATAATTGCAACATTGTTTCTTAGACTGTAGCTCAGAGGCCGGCAGCGGCAGGCGGGGAACCTTGGCTTCCTCCATCACTGGACGCTTCAGCTGCCTGGCTGCCGGCCACCATCTTGGTTGGCAGTTAATTTACATATCACCTTGATTAGCCAATGGGAAGCGTGTCGGAGGTATGGTTAATTACCATGTTTGTCTATTATTAGATAGAATGATACATTTAAATCTATCGTGAAAAATTTGAATGATATTTAGGAACAATCTGTGTGACGTATAGTTCTTAAGAAGTCACTTTCAGTTACTATTCATTTAGACAGTTAAGAGTCTGCAATCAGAAATCTAATAATGTCATTTTGAAAATCTTGGATCTTTACTATTTATTTGTCAGGTCATAACATATCAAAATGTATTATTCACTTTTCTTCCGACTCATTGCACAAGCATTTCATAGAGATTGCTGGATTCAGGGGTGCTCTCAAGGAGCACAGACCAACAAGCAGGCAAACCACCAGAATAATGCAGCAAGTGCAGATCTATGTACTAATGTTCTTAAAGCACAGATGGAGTATGCAAGAAAAAAATCCCAGAAATCTTCACTGAGGAGGTATTATTTGAGTTGTCTTTTAGGATGAAAATAAGTTTGTCTGGCAGGCTAGAGGAGGTGGGGAGTAGTATCTGCTTTAATCATTCTTGACTCAGTTTGCTCTGCCACTAGGAAATATATCATATATAGCAATAATGAGACAAATAAAAGGGATCAATTCATAATTTGTGTTAAACCCTTCCAATAAGTTACAGAATGTAGTTCATAAACCAAGTTATGAGTCAAATTGTAACTTCTCAGTATGTCAATATATTCTCAATTTGTGAAATTCAGTTGTTCATTTCTCATTGTTCATATAGATGTTGCTCTTTATAATATTCATTGAAAAAACTTTGAGTTATAGATCTATATTTTTTAAACAAGAAAATAAGTTTTAAGTTGTAGACTTATCTGCATGGGTAATATAAATATTCTACCACATTCTGAAATGGTTTATTCTTTGGGAAAATGTTGCAGTTTGATTTTTTTATTTCCATAAGACTTTTTAATAAAAAGAATTGCATAGTAAAATGCAAGTGAGACATTTTAATAATTCTTTTTAATTAATTGCCAGCATTGTTCTTTTTAAATTTTTAATCTTTAATTTCTTTATTGGTTAAGGTATTACATATGTGTTCTCATCCCCCCTTACCCTCACTCTCCCCCCCACCCCCGACTCATGCTCTCATCCCCCTGTTGTCTGTGTCCATTGGTTGGGCTTATATGCATGCATACAAGTCCTTTGATTGATCTCTCCCCCTTACCCCCACCCTCCCCTACCTTCCCTCTGAGGTTTGACAGTCTGATTGCTGCTTCTCTGTCTCTGGATCTGTCCCTGTTCATCAGTCTATGTTGTTCACTATATTCCACAAAGGACTGAGATCATGTGCTATCTTCAAGAGAAAACTTTCAAAACATTACTATACTATGAATAAATAAAAATTATACAATATAAAATTACTATGAATTTAAAACAAAGGCACAACTCAATAATAAGGGAAAATGTTTTTAGAGTGCACTGAATTTTTAACCTGTAAAAAGTGAAAGCTATCCTTATTATACAAAACATAATTTTAGATACTTTAAGCATTCTTGGGTAGACACTGTAGAAAGTACTAGACCTTTTAGAAAGTATTTTATAGTGCGCTTAGTATTAGGTATACTTGAATGAGGCAGAAAATGATGGCAAGCATAGAGAGGATTTTGAATCTCAACAGGATATATATACATCATTTTTTTTTTTAGAAAATGGGGGAAATAACAGTATAATATATACAAATAATACTTATTAGATATCCTATAAAAAAATAAGAATAGTAAATACCAACAATGGAATTGGTAGCATGTAAGAAATTTTATTTGCTTTGCCCATTTAACAAAATTCCTGTTGGAACAGATCAATATATATTACTTTGCAATTACATTCTAGGCTCCAGTACATGCTATCTTAACAAAGAACACTTTCATAGAAATGTTAGGGCTGAGTAGAAGGGAAGGGTATTGCAGTTTCTATTCTAAAAATTCTAAAATGTTTATAAAGTCTTTTGCATCACGCATAGATTCATGAATGGCACATGTAGGGGGTATAGTAAGTTGCATAGAGGGTAAGGCAGTATCTGGGATGTGTGGTCTGCCTTGTGCTATGTGGTATTAAAAAGGGCCGTCTGCTCATATTGCTGGGATGGTTGTAGAGATGGTGGTGGTAGAGGTGCATAAAAATGTTGGCTCTAGATCTGCAAATGCACTTTCCTAATTAATCAAGGACATAGTATACGTACTGACTACCCATATATCCCTTACTGTGTCAATATAAAGTCAGAGGAATATAATGTGTTCCTCCTTTCTAGGTTATGCCATTTCAGCTATTAAAATGGAAGAAGTTATTCTGTTGAAGCTAACTTGCATTAATTAAAGAACTTTATGTTACAAACTATAGGAAATGGCTTAGGCTAATTGAGGAAAAAAAATCAAGAACTTAACTGAACTTAGTAAAGGAAGGCTAATGACTTAGTCACAGTTTAAACAGCCCAGTATTTCAAAGGAGAGGAATTGAAGCAAGCCTCGCAGTGGAAAAACCTTCATTTGAGTTGCAGACAAAGGATAACTCACCACTACCACCATCTCTAATATCTCGCTCTCCTGTTTTACTCTTCCAAGTTATCAGTACAGATTGGTCATGGATAGATGTTTACTCGGGATAACTAGGTCGGATGATGACAGGAAAGTAGAGAAGTAATGACTTTACTTAACTAGTCTGACTTGCCTACATATTTGGCAGAAAACAGAGCCTTTTTTCAAAGGAAGAAGTAAAAAATACTCAGATAAAAACAACAGCAGCTGTAATCCATCTCTTAGCTTCTGTGTACTTGTGGACACACGGGTGCACATATAGTTCTTTTACGTGTGTTTTTATGGGGAAGAATGCAGCACAAAATGAAAAGTTACAAGATCATCTAATATGTATACATAAAGGTGTCCAAAATACCATAGTACAGGTTTAAGCTTTAATAATTTCAAAAGGGTAAAAGCTACAAATTATAAAGATCATTTAAAAGTGGATCTATTTTATTTTCCATTTTCCCGTATAGTTTTGGGAATTATAAATAATACTTTTTGAATTTTAATTTTTTGTTTCATATTCTCTGAAGATGGCAGAGAGAAATTAACATTGGTAGTTAAAAATATACAAAGTCAAATAAGTATAAATGACATGCATGTAAATAAAAATGGAAATTGTGTTTTTCAACAGTTAGCTGTCACCCTTCTAAAGTTATTAAACTTAAATATGCACTATGACATTTTAGAAATCTGTATATATACACGTTAATCTAAATATTAGAGTGTCTTGTAATTGTTCATTGTGTGCTCATCCTTCCCCATGGATACATATGTATAAGGAGTGTACATACACCTGTGTTTCCACAAGTTCATAGAAGTTTAGAGGCGGATTTTAATTGCTTTTGCTTTCATCCATGCAGTACCTTTTTATACTTCCACAATGTGTGTCTTCCAGGCACATAATGGTGCAGCTGAATACACTAGAGGAAGATATTGAAAAAAGGTTTATCTTCTTTTAAAGAAAGAGATATAGAAAAATATGTAAATTTGTAAATTTGTTAACAAAGACCAATTGCATAGAAATGTGGGGTGAATATAGGGGAGAAGAATTACAATCTGTACTATCAAGATTTTTTAGTGTTTGCAGTCTTTTGCATTAAGAGTGTTTTCATGGAGGGTATATAATAAAGTTGGAGAAAGGAAAGGCAGTATCTGGAATAGTGTGGTCTGACTTCTTGTCCGTTAGGAAAATGGTGGATGGTATTAAAAGGGACTGCCTGCTGAGATAGGTGGTAGGGTGTAGAGATGGTGGTGGTAGATATGAGTATAAAGGTTGGACACTATGTCTGCTTGAAGGGAATGAGCCTGCTTAGTGGAGTCTAACCTTCACATCCTCTCTTTTAGGGGCTGAAAAACAGTCTCTTTAGTTGTACAAGTTTGTCTTCATGGCAAAATGTTTGTCTTTAGCGTCTAAATAATGCCTTCTCTTTTTTCTCCTTCCTCCTCCTCTTACGTGCTTTGAACTTTAGATGAGAAATGGCGTTATGGAAAACATGGCAGCTGAAGCCCTCCCTGATGCCATACTCCACATGGTCCTGGAGGATTTTTAGGCTCGGGAAGACCCTGCAGCAGGCCATGCACCTGAACCCGCTGTCCAGGGCCACCAGCCACTCAGGCGTCTTGGCGCTGGGATACCCGCCCTGAGGTGGAGGCTGTGCTGGACTGTCAGCCTCCTCCCTGTTCTCCTGGGCTCTGCTGTCTAACATGGGCTCATGGGCAATTAGGTGTTTCTTCTCAGACATGTGAGAGATGGGGACATTTTTATGGATCTTTCCAATATAGGTCATTTCTTCCATTTTGATTTTTTTTGAGGGGGGCTCCCACCCTTCCTTTGTATGGTATAAGACGGCCACACCCCTTTTCAATTGTACATGCATATAGTAAATTTTCATGGGCCTTACATCTGTCCCATGTACTGGGGACATAAAGGGCTCATTATGATTAGGTGTATGGGAAGGAAAGTAGGTATGTGAATAGTCAAAGGAGTTCTCCGTTTTCTCCGAGTCCTGGGCTACAGGCTTCTCCTTGATTTCTAGGAAAGAAAATTTGAAACATAAAAAGATTAGAAAATATATGTAAGGACTGTAGGAGTTAAGGTTACACATGCAGTATGTGACCATGTGAAGTAAAAATAGATATATATGTGATATTTCAGAATTCTGTATGTGGTGTGCTATATCTGAGGTGTTTACATGGTATAACTATATCAGAATGAAGATTGGGGTTGAGTCGCATGTTCTTGTAGAGTTGTATGTATATTCTTGGCCATATCTTAGAAGTGTTTCTGTGTTGCTAAAAGAGAATGGCAAATCGGTGAATGCATGCTTGTTATGTAGTATGACAGCGCATGTGAACAGTGCAGGAGTGGCACCTGTTTTAATGTGAGACAGGGAGACTGAGTGTGTTATGTGCTTTCAGAATGTTTAGATCTATGAAGGTCTTATGGCCTGGTGGATGAAGTGACATATGATTAGTAGGGACACAACAGATGAAAGTTCATTTCCTTCAGGGCATGTGAGTATTCTATAGTTTGACCTAAAGAGGTTATCTGTGTGAGGGGAAGGAGATTACTTATGGAACTTGTGTGTAAATGGGTGAGTCTGGAAATGATTGTGTGAAGGAATGAGGGTGAGAGTGCATCTAGGTAATGCTGCTAGGGAATGGGAAATACAGATGAAGAAGTAAGGCTGTGTATATAAGAGAACAAGGGAAAAGAAGGAGAAATGGAGCCTTACCTGGTAGGAGGAGGACAGATGTGTGAGTGGGTGAGGATCGGATTTTGTGCTCATCTGAGGGGAAGGTTCTAAGGAAACTCTCATATCCATGTCAGCACTGAGCTCTACCTCAGGCACAGCTGTCCCAGTGCTGTATGCTGGGGATTTGTGCTGCAGGACTTTGCCCAGTTCTGGAAGGCGCACTCTCTACCTGTCCCTCCACAGAAGCCTTAGTCCTAGTCCTTCTGCCCTAAAGCCCTTTCCTGTTTTTGAGGGGAAAGTGAACTAATAGGGAGCAGGCTGAGGAATTGACTAACAGCTCATGACCAAGCTCAGATCCCACCTTTGTATATTCCTTACCCTCCTCATTAAGACGGGTACTCTTGGATGGGGTGGAGACACCGATAGGATGTTGGGAGAAGGAAGACTTTTCTCCTGCAGCCGGACCACAGGCTGGGGTTTCACCGGGTGACTCGGGCTGAGGCACATTGCCTTGGCTGATGCGGCGTCCTGGGCAATGGAATAAAATAGAACATTGAGATGAGGCATTTCCTGAGGTCTGTGTCAACTCACAAAGTACAGGTCAAAGGACATGACATGTGAGGCATCATTGCTACACATGACACCTCTTCTCATAGAAATTAATATGAGTTTTCCATTTAAAATTCCATTAACTCCAAACTATAAGTAAACGTACTAAATGGTGTGTTTTGTGAATATCAGTGGGATTGGGTATGAAAGTGTTATTTGAATGTAATGTGCTTGGTGTTTAAATGCATAATGTGTTGGTTAAAACTGGATTAAGGTTTAATGTGAGGTTGATTTGGTACTTGCTAATGTGAATATGGGATGAACTTTGTGTGACTGAAAAGGTTAAGGTTATGTGTGCTTTCTGTCTGGTGTTAGTTCAGCACACATTTATGTATGTAGCATGCATTATCAACAATGATGTATTTATGTGCTTTATATATTATAGTAGAGGCCTGGTGCACAAAAATTTGTGCACTCGGGGGTAGGGGGTCCCTCAGCCAGGCCTGTGCCCTCTCGCAGTCTGGGACCCCTCTGGGGTGACCACTTGCTGGCTTAGGCCCGCTCCCCGGGAGATTGGGCCTAAGATGGCAATCAGACATTCCTCTGGCAGCCCGGCAGCCCTCGGGGGATTGTCCATTTGCCAGTGGGGAGCAGACCTAAGCTGCAGTCAGACATTCTTAGTGCTGCTGAGGAGGCAGAAGAGGCTCCCACCATCACCGCTGTACTGGCAGCCATCAGCCTGGCTTGTGGCTGAGCAGAGGTCCCCCTGTGAGAGCGCACTGACCACCAGAGGGCAGCTCCTCCATTGACCGTCTGCCCCGTGGTGGTCAGTGTGTGTCATAGTGACCAGTCATCCCAGTCTTTCTGCTGTTAGGGTCAGTTTGCATATTACCCTGTTACTATATAGGATAGAGGCCGAATCACGGGTGGGGGCTGGCTGGTTTGCCCTGAAGGGTGATCCGGATCTGGGTGGGGGTCCCCACTGGGGTGCCTGGCCAGCCTGGATGAGGGGCTGAGGGCCATTTTCAGGCTGGCAGGCGACTGAAGCTCCCGGCCTCTTTTTTTTTTTTTTTTTATTCAGGGATTTATTTACCTTCTATGGCTATCACTGGAGCTGAGAGGCGGCTCCAGTTCTGAGGCCCTGGCTGGCTGAAAGCAGGTATCTGGGTTTGTTTACCTTCTATAATTGAAACTCTGTTGCCATCACTGGTGCTCTAAGCTCTGAGGCCCCAGCTGGCTGAAAGCAGTTATCTGGGGTTTGTTTAGCTTCTATAATTGAAACATTGTTGGTTCCGGAGCTTGGAACTGGGCCGCGGCAGGCGGAGAATCTTGGCTTCCTCCACCACTGGAGCAAGCAAACCTCCTGCTCGCTTCAGCTGCGTGGCTGCTGGCCGCCATCTTTGTTGGCAGTTAATTTGCATATCCGGGTGATTAGCCAATGGTAAGCGTAGCGGAGGTATGGTCAATTACCATGTTTCTCTATTATTAGATAGGATTGTTTAGATAAGGCATGTTATTAATGAGAATATACTCTGAGACTAGAGCAGTTAGTGTATTTGCAAAATGTGAGGGAATAATTAAAGGGGATGTGGAAATGAAGTTATATAAAATAAAAAATACCTGTGATTTGATAAAAAAATGGCAGAGTTCAGAGGAGGATGTATAACATTAGAAATTAAAAGTATGAAAGATTGAGTTCTGAAGGGATTAAGATAGAATATGGGAACTAAGGCCTAGCAATCTAACTCTTAAGCATTCACTGAACAGAAATGTATCCATAGTGAAAAATACATGCAGTATATTACCCACAATATCACTTTTCAAGCAGCTCAGACTGGAAGCAACCCCAATGCCCAGATAATTATAGTCAATGAAAATATAATATTCATGCAATGATAAACATGTACCAAAAAGGAGCAAATTAATGTCACACACAACATGGATAAATTCCACAAATATATTGATTAGTGAAAGGCGCTAGAAACAAAGTATATACTGTGCCCTTGTATTTCCATAAAATTTAAAAACAAGGATACTAATCTAGCATCTTAGGAGCCAGAGAAATTATAACGGCTTGCATGGCATGGACAAAAATGCAGCATGGAGAATTTAGATGCATGTGGAATGTTGTAGGGAAATGAATGATGGGGACAGTGACAGCAAAGGGGTCTTATATGAGATGAATGTAAATGGAAAACTCTGGCTATGTAAATGTATGGATGTGATGGTGTCTTTGCCTGGGTATCTCTGCACTCTACCTCAAGTTCAGTTCTTGAGGATCCTACCACGTTGGGCGTGTAATAAGTTATTAGTGCTTGCCAGGATCCTGGAAATATGACATGTGCTGGGCCAGCTCATAGGAACGTATTCTTCCATGTTTCTCTGATGAAACTCTCATCCCCTTAGGCCCTCTGCCATGATTTCCTCAAATAGAACACTGTTCTCCACTGATCTCCTCGGGCTCCCTCCAGCTGTTTTCGGTTGCTTCTAAGCAGCTGTTCCTACTAAGAAGATGTAGAATCATTGGAGTATCTGGTTGTCCCGGGCAGCTTGTTGTCGGTTAATGGACAGAAACACTCAGCTTAACCATGGGTTCTGTCTAGATCCCACCTCCCTTTGCATCCTACTCAATAGTCCCTCCTTACCAGCATCATTTTGCCTGTCTTTGGAAGAGATGGAGGGAAAGCTCTCTGAGGAAGAGGCCTTCCATGCATTCTGGCCTTGAGTTAGGGCCACTACCTTGTGCCTGCGCTGCACAGCATCTCCTGAATTCAGCTTTGCTGGGAAATTAAATAAAAGTAATAGATACACAGCCCATTCCTGTAATTTGTGTATTTACCTGTCCTTTAAACAAAGCGTCTACCATGTACCACATTCATTGAGCACACACGACCTGGATGGGTAGTGTTATGTGGTTCCTATGAAAATATTAAATGCACGGAGTAGTTATGGTGCTAATATATGTCCTGGGTGACTGGGTTTGTTCAAAGCGGCTTCTTTGAAAATGGAACCGAGATTGCTGTCTTCTTTCAACCTGGACATAAAACTATGTTCTCTTTGTTAGCTTCCCTTGAAGGTAGTTCTGACCATGAGATTACATTGCCACAGTGGAAAATGATTGGAAACGACATGTGCCATTTCAGGCTTCGCCATACAAACCTTGAATGGGCTGCTCTGTGCTCTTCCGTTTCCTGACTGGCTGGAACGCTGGCATCTCAGAGGCTCCAGAACAGGACACTTTTTGATGTGGTGGATGGAATACTGGGAAAGAAAATTTTTGACGTAAGCAAGCTAGAAGATGTGTGTGAAATCTATAGGGGTTAAGATGTCCATGACCCACACGAGAATTTGGAGTGAAAGTTCATATACATATTCTATTTCAGAATTCTATGTGTGGGATCTTTGAGGTGTTTACATGGCATATCAATGTGGTAATGAGGATGTAGTTTTGTATGCAAGTATTTTTGGAATTGTATGTACGTATTAGAATATTTCTGGTGAGTGTTTTCCATGTTGGTAAAGAGGATGGGGATGAGTGTGTGCATGTTTGCAATGTGGTATGGCAGCACATGTGAATGGTGCAGGACTGGTCCTTGTTCTTACTGTAAGACAGTGAGACTGAGAGTATTAGGGGAAGGGTGTATGAGATCTCAGAATGTTCAGTTCAGTGAAGATCTGAAGGCGTGGTAGCTGAAGTGCCATATAGATTAGAAAGGAAACAGATGAAAGTAAATTTTCTTCAGGGCATATAAGTTTATTAGACTTTGACGTAAAGAGGTTTTCTGTGTGAGGGGGTGCTGCTTATTTATGGGATTAGTGTGTGCATATTATGGAATTAGTGAATCTGATAATGATTCTGTGATGAAGTGAAGGTAAGAGTGTATCTCTGTAATGGGAATGGAGAATGGGAAAGAGAGATGAAGAGGGAAAGCCTGTGTATATGAGAGAACAAGGGAAAAGGAGGACATACAGAGCCTTACTTGGTATGGACGATGACAGATGTGTGAGTGAGTGTGTGAGGATCTGACTTTGTGGTTCCCAGAGAGTAAGGTCTGAGTAAAATGTCACACACACCCATCAGCACTGTCTATTGCCTCAGTTTCAGCTGGCGCTATGTTGGAAATTAGTGCTGAGCGACCTTGCCCTGTCCTTGAAGGCACACTGCCTACTTGTCCCTCTGTGGGAGCCTTAGTCCTAGTCCCTCTTTCCTGAAGTCCTTTTCTGCATTTGAGGGGAAAATGAACTAAGTAGAGAGTAGGCTGAGCAATTAAGCTACATCTCTTGATCAAGTTCGGATCCCTCCTTTGTTTATTCCTTACCATCCTCATCACCACGTGTTTTTCTGAGCATGTGTATCTCCATACGCCCCTTAGATGGTGAGCAGATAACGTTGATAGGTCCACCGAAGGCAGACTTTTTCCCTTCTGCCTGGCCATAGGCTGGGGCCTCCAATGGTGACTTGGGTAGAGGTGTCTTGTCCTGGGTATTGCAGGGTCCTAGGCAATGGAATAAAAAAGAACACTGAGATGAGGCATTTTCTGGGGTCTTTGTCAATTCAAAAACTGCATGTTCAGTGGACATTACAGGTCAGGCATCATCATTTCACTTGACACTTGCTCTCACAGTAATTAAGGTGACTTTCCCATTTAAAATTATATTTATTCCAAGCTATAAGTAAACTCTTTTTTAAAAAAATTTTTGTTGATACTTGCTTGACTTTATTTTTTTTATTGTCTTATTGCTTAAAGTATTTCAAAGGGTATTACTTATGTCTCCTTCCCCGCCACCCCCGCCCTTGACAATCTCCTGGCCTCCCCTACCCCCAGTGTCTTATGTCCATTGGTTAAAGTCCTTCGGTTGATCTCTTACCCCTCTCCCTCCTGCCCCGCCCCCCCCCCCCCCAACCCTCCCTGGCCTTCCCACTGCAGTTTGACAATCTGTTTGAGGCAGCTCTTATTAAATGGTATGTTTGGTGGATGTCATTTGGATTGGGTATCTTGCATGTGATATTTCTGGAGATCTATCTATACAGATTATCAACAACTTTGAATCATGCCTGAAGGATAGTATGCAGGGATTAAAAGGTGGATATCAATTCAAATTCCTCATGAAAAATTGTGCATTTAGCAGATATGCGGTGTGATTTTTATGAAGTTCTTAATGAATATCAATATATTTATATTGCTCTTTATACTGATATATATATACACATATACATACAATGATGTAAAAGGATAAATTTTTATTTTTGAGGAAATTACACACTATGTTGTCACTGTTCCTGTTTCAATCTTTGGAAGCTCACTGCTGCTTAATTCACTGTTGAAGATTATTTTCATGTCTCTGGAATGTGTGCACCATAGTATTATTCATATTTATAGCAAAATGCCATGGTGAATGTAATGTACTTAGTGTTTACATTTCTTATGCGTTGGTTAAAACTGGGTTGAGGTATAATGTGTTATTGAGTTGGTGTTTGCAAATGTAAATGTGGAATGAGCTTTGTGTGACTGAGGAGGGTATGTGTGCTTTTCGTCACTGTGTTCGTTCAGCACATATTTATTGCATAATATGTAGATTGCATTATCAATAATAATGGACTTACGTGCTTTATATATTATGTTTTGTAGATAAGGAATGTTATCACTAAGATATTGTCTTTGAGACTAGAGCAGTTAGTATATTTCCAAAATGTGAGACAATAGTTATCGAATCTGGGTATGTGAAAATGAAGGTTTATAAGAGAAAGAATGCCTGTGCTTTGAAAATAATGGCAGAGAATGCAGGGACTATTTTGTCATACTAGATATGCCATAACAAGAAATTGCATTAGAAAGCAAAGTGTGAAATATTGACTTTTGAGGAGGTTAAAATAGAATATGGCCCCTATGGCCTAGCATTCTAATTCTTCAGCATTCACCACATAGAATTATGGTCATATTGAAAAATATATGCAATAGAGTGCCCAGAACATCACATTTTCAAGAAGTTCGACGTCAAAGCAACCTGAATGATCGCAAGAGTATAATCAATGCAGAAATAATATTCTTGAAATGATATACATATATCAATAAGGAAAAAAATTAACATCACGTACAACATGGATGAATTACACAAATATAGTAATGAGTGAAAGGAACTAGACACAAAGAATTATTGTGCCTCTCCATTTCCATAAAATTTAAAAACAGGGATACTGCCGAAACCGGTTTCGCTCAGTGGATAGACCGTCGGCCTGCGGACTGAAAGGTCCCTGGTTCGATTCCGGTCAAGGGCATGTACCTGTGTTGCGGGCACATCCCCGGTGGGGGATGTGCTGGAGGCGGCTGATCGATGCTTCTCTCTCATCGATGTTTCTGACTCTCTCTCTCTCTCCCTTCCTCTCTGTAAAAAATCAATAAAATATATTTAAAAACAAACAAACAAACAAAAAAAAAAAACAGGGATACTAACCTAGGGTCCTAGGAGTCAGAGAAATTATAACTCTTTGGATCATATGGAATTTTTATCCATGTGGAATATTAAAAGGAAATAGATGATAGGGAAAGTGAGTTCATAGGAATTTCGTATGTAATGAATGGGAATGGGAAACATTGGCTATGAAAGTATATGGATGTGATGGGATCTTCACTTGGGTATCTCTGCACTCTACCTCAAGTTCAGTTCTTGAGGATTCTACCACTTTGGGCCTGTGTTCAGTTATTAGTGCTTCACATGTTTCTGGTAAATACAACATGCCCTTGTCCAGCTCATATAAAAATATTCTTCCACTTTTCTCTGATATGCCCTCTCCCATTATTTCCTCAAATAGAATGCTGTTTTCTACTGATCTCCTTCGGCTTGTTCCAGTCCTATTACTGTGGTATTACTTGTTTTTCCCTTGGCATATATTGCTTCCACTGTTTATCCTATTAAAGATGATGCAGAAGCATTTCTGTTTTTGTCCTTGGCATCCTTGTGTTGACTATTAGGCAGAACTATTCAGCTCAACCCTGGGTTCTGATTAGATCCCAACCTCCCTTTTGCAGCCTTTTCGATAGTCCCTCCTTAGCAGCACTCTTTAGCTTGTCTTTAGGAGAGATGCAAGATAAACTGTCTGAAGAAGAAGCCTTGCATATTTCCAGCCTTGAGTTAGGGCCACTGCTTTGCTCTGTGCTGCAAAGCACCTTCTCATATGTATGTTCAGCTTTGCTGAGAAATTAAAAAAAATAATAGAGATATAGTTGATGTTGTTATCTGTGTATGTTAGTATATCTGTCCATTTAACAAACAAGAAGAGTCTACTATGTGCCATGTTCAGTGAGCACACATGGCCTTCATCTTCACTGATAGTGTAATATGGTTCTCATGAAAATATTAAATGCAGAGAAATATTTATTGTGTGAATATCTGTCATGGGTGACTGGGTTTGCACAAAGAATGTTCTTTGAAAATGGACAGAGACTGCTGGCTCCTTTCAACCTGGACATACTGCTATGTTATATTTATTAGCTTCCCTTGCAGGTAGTTCTGACCATGAGGTTACATTTCTACAATAGGAAATGAAGGGAAATGATAGGTGCTACTTACAGGCATCACCATACAAACCTCCTTTGTGCTCCTCCGGGCTCTTCTGTTTCCTAACTGACTGGGATACAGGCATGTTAAAGGTTCCAGGACCGGAAACATTTCGATGTGATTGATGGAATCCCAGGAAAGCACTATGAAATGTAAAACTAGAAGATGTGTGTGAAGGTGGTAGGACTTAAGATGGCCATGACCTACATGAGCATGTGGAGTGAAAGTTCACGTACATACGGTATTTCAGGATTCTGTGTGTGGGCTACTTTGTTTGATGTGATTACATGGTATAACAATGTGGGAACGAGGATGTGCTTTGTGTGCAAGTTCTTGCTGAGTGGTATGCATATTCCGGGACTTATCTGGTTGTGTTTTCCATGTCTGTGAAAAGGGATGGTGACTGAGGGTGTGCATCTTTGCTGTGTAGTGTGACAGCACTTGTGAACAACTGCAGGAGTGACACCTGTTCAACTTGAGATTTTGAGAGGGAGCCTGTTAGAGACAATGTGCGTGCACTCTCAGAATGTTCACTCCATGAAGGACTGAAGGCCTGGTTGCTGAAGAGCCATAAGGTTAGACACACAACAGGTGAAATTTCATTTCCTTCAGGGCATGTTAAGTTATCTGTATGGATTATATATGGAATTCGTGTGTAAATGGGTGAGTCTGAAAATGATTGTGTGAAGGAATGAAGACAAGAGTGTACCTAGGTAATGCTGCTAGAGAGTGGGAAAGATAGATGCGTGGTGAAGGCCTCTGTATATGAGAGAACTAGGGAAAGGAATTAGAAATGGAGCCTTACTGGGTATGAAAGAGGACAGAAGTGTGAGTCTGCGAGAATCTTTGTTTGTACTCATTTGAGTCTTAGGTTCTAATTAAGCTTTCTTACACCGATTGGCATGGTCCTCTACCTCAGCCACAGCTGTCCCAGTGCTGCTATGTTGGGGATTTGTGCTGAAGGACTTTGCCCAGTTCTAGAAGGTACACTCCCTACTTGTCCCTCTGCAGAAGCATTAGCACTCGTTCTTCTACCCTGAAGCCCTTTCCTGTTTTTGAGAGGAAAGTGGGCTAAGTAGAGAATAGCCTGAAGAATTGAGCTTCATCTCATGACCAAACTCAGATCCCACCTTTGTGTATTCCTTACCATCCTTATCAAGACAGGGATGCTTTGGTGGGGAGAAGACACAGATGAAAGGTTTAGAGAAGTCAATTTCTCCTGCTGCCTGATTACGGGCTGGGGCCTCCACAGATGTCTGACACTGAGGTGTGTCCTCTGGGATGTTGCATCGTCCTGGGCAATAGAATAAAAAAGAACATTGATGTGAGGCATTTTCTGAGGTCTGTGTCAATTCAAAAACTACACGTTGAGTGGATATTACATGTCAGGCATCCTCACTTCAAATGACACTTGCTCTCACAGAAATTAAGGTGACTATCACACTTAAAATTCCATTTACTCCAAACTCTAAGTAAGCATTTATTAAATGGTATGTTTGTGGATGTCAGTGGCATTGGGTATTTCTGCATGTGATATTTCTGAAGATCTACATAGATTATCAACAACTTAATGTCTTGTGTGAAAGACAGTGTGCAGGAACAAAAGTTGGATATCAACCCAATTTCCTCATGAAAAAGTGTACAATTTGGAAGTATGTGGTGTGAGTTTCATGAAGCATCTTGCATGTATCCATATATTTATATTGCTACCTATAGTGATATTGTTATACAGACAGAGATACAAAAAGATAAATTTTTATTTTTGAAGAAATTATATTATTATGTCACTGTCCCAGTTTCAATGTTAGCCAAGCTCAATGCTCATTATTCTCATCATATCTCATGAATGTATATGCTATGTATATTATTCATATTTGTAGCAAAATGCTATGGTGAAGGTAATGTGCGTGGTGTTTAAGTTTATAATGTGTTGGTTAAAACTAGATTAAGGTTTAATGTGTGATTGATTTGGTGTTTGCAAAACTGAATATGGATTGGGCTTTGTGTGACTGAGAAGGGTATATGTGCTCTTTGTGTGTTGGTTCAGCACATATTTATGTGTGTAGATTGAATTTCCTATAATGAAGGATTTGTGTGTTTTTCATATCATGCTGTTTAGATAGGGAATTTTATCACTGAGAATATTCTCTTTGAGACTAGTGAAGTTGCAAAATGTGTGAGGGCATAATTAAAGAATGTGAAGATGTAAAAATGAAGGTGTATAAGAGAAAGAATACCTTTGCTTTAAAAAAGATGCAAAGAGTACAAAAAAAAAAGAGTGTGCAAATTAGGAGGCCAGTAACATGTAATTGCCTTAGAAGTTAAAAGCATGAAAGAGTGAGGTCTGAAGGGGTTAAGAGAGAATATGGCACCTTAGGCCCAGCAGTCTAGCTCTTCAGCATTCACCAAGTAGAAATGTGTCCATGCTGAAAAATACTTGTAATAGAATACCCAGAGCATCACCTTTTCATGTAGTTCAGACACAAAGCAACAGAAATGCTCAGAAAAGTATAATCAATGGAGAAATTATATTCATGCAATGCCATATAGATTCCAAGAATGAAAAAGCTAAAGTCAAATGCTACATGAATGAATATCACAAATATAACGAAGAGAGAAAGGAACCAGACACAAAGTATGTATTTTGCACTTCTGTTTACCTGAAATTCAAAAGCAGGGATACCAATCTCACAAACAAAATAGAAAGAGGCATGGACACATAGAATAGACTGACCCCTCTCACAGAGGAGGAGAGAGGAGATGGGATGAGAGAAGGTAAAGGGATTAGCCAAAGAGCACATATGCATAATTGATAGACACAGACAACAGTGTTGTGATGGCCACAGGAAAGGGGGTGTGGGTTCGGGGGAGGTGGGCAAGACTTAAGGCGGTTGGGCAATGACAACACTTGTAATAGTACCAATGATAAAAATAAAGTTAAAATATGATGTTGCCAAAGGTCCCCTGGAAGACGCAGAAATCCCAAACAAGTTGGAAAGACCAGTTCCCTTGAGGAATGTGAGCTACCATTAGAACTTTGGGGTTGGCTCCAATCTGTCTCCCTCCCACCCCTGACCAACAGTTCTTCTATATACTGGTTGTTTGTTTACTTTTAATCTCCATAGTAACCAAAGTATTCCAGTTTTCAGAAAGAGCCAAACTTTCTCCTTAATTTAACCATCATTGTTAATGGTTGTTTTTTTGTTTTGTTTTGTGAGTGTGTGTGTGTGTGTGTGTGTGTGTGTGTGTGTAACCCATTTTTTCTTACATTTCACATAGTAGGCCCACATTTACATCTTCATAATCTAAAACATAGCAATTCATTTTTACCCCTGAGTAAATAAATTCTATCTGACATTAAACACTCATCCTTGCACAGTAAGTTTCAGTGTTCAAAGTCCTTCTCCCTCCACCCCCAATTTATTGCTCTCCTCTAGGAGCCAGACTTTCTTCTTGATTAAGAGGAGAATATACTATTAAAAAACTAGTAACAACATCATTTACTTACCAATGCCCTTAGGCAGAAATCAAATACAGGGAAATACATTTCCTAAGAAATATTATACTAATCAACCACTATGTCTCTAACAGAACAACCCAGAGTGACATGCTGCAGGTAGCACATGTCCTAAACCACAGTGACGAGGCCCTGGACATCTAAGTTTACTCTCAGACTCCCTGGGCCCTAAAAAGATCAGCATGCACACATCCATCTCAGTCTCTCAATGTCTCTCTCCCTCCTCCCACAGCCCTCTCCCTCTTCCCCTGGTTTATCTTCTTTATCCCCTTCTCTTCATTCTCTCTCTTCTCTCTCCCACCCACAACTCGCTCCCTTTCCTCTCTCCTCTCTCCCATCCTTCCTCTTCTTTCCTCATTCTCTCACTCTCCCTCTCCACCATCAAAACTAGGAATTCTCTACGTCTTTCTTTAGAAAACAGCACCTGGTTACCATATGCCCCGAGAATGTGCATAACACATACCTCTTGACGTCCTTGCAGTTTTGATGAAATGCCTGCCTTCCAGATGTTTCTGTTTCTTTTTATGCTTCATGGTTGAACTCTTTAAAGAGTCACTCAAATCAGATACCTTTCTCCCCCAACAGAGTTTGGGGTTCTCCCCCAAATGGGGTTCTCCCCCAAACTCTGCTCTCAGAGTTTGGGGGAGAGTGTCAGTTGGTGATGACAAAGAATAAAATTAACAAATAAAATCAATATAAACAAATTACTATCAATAATAAGACACTTGAGAGACCTCTCCTCTCACCAAATCACTACTCTGACCAGTCCTTAGGACACCACCAGGGCAGTTATGATGCACGTCATCGCCATGGTTTCAGTGGTGTTCTATGACCTGTGCATGACATCAGTGCACCCCAGCCACCCAACCAGTATTCACAGAACTACAAGGCTGCCACACCCACTGGCCAGAGTGATCCCTATAGCCAATGGAAACACTACCATGAACTTGAATTTTTTATTGTTTACTTCATATCAAAATGAGAGGATAGGTGACTCGAATGAAACAAAGGAAATAATTTTATATGTCTAGGATAACCACATTACTAATTCTCCCCAGTGGTGAGGCTAAGCAATACCTGAGAAAAGTAGGCTTAGAACTATGCCTGTGTCACAGAAAGTGGTATTTTTATGTAGTATATGCTATTGGCAGTTCTATTTCATGTATAAACATGAGTTATATGTGAGGTATGATTGGTGAATACTAGTATGTGTGGATTTGAAAATTCCATACAACTCTATCATTTATCGAGTATCCCCCACTATGGGGAATAGTCTCATACATTTTTACAACAAGCCATTTTCTCTTTGGCTATGCTTTTCCTTATCATGTCCCCAGAGGCTTGGGGAAAGTGGGAGCCTCTGGCCCTTGTCATGAATCCTGTTCTTGTCAAGCTAGAAGGTCTCATTTTCCAGGCTCTGTTCTAGGCCCCCATCTAGATCTTCTGGAAATGGTTGGGCTCTAAACAGGGTTTGAACTCTGTAGAGTCCATTCTACATCCCACCCACCACAGAATATGCCTCATCCCTTCAGAGCAATATGTATTTACTTAGCAGTTACATTAGAACTTGGCTGTGACTTAGCCTTCTCAGTCTTCCTTATGCCCAGTAGTCCCTGCCTCTGAGTCTTACCCCATGTAATCATGGGCAGTATTTTACAGTGCTATCACCAATACACTATTATAAATAGTGGTGGAAAGAGACTGCACTTGCGGTGGTGAACACAATAGAGATGATGTATTATAGAATTGTATCCTTAAAGCATATTTTTAAACCAATATAACTCCAGTATCTCAATAAAAATAAAAGAAACTACAAAACAATAGATGTCATTTAAAAAAGTACATTTTCAAAGAATTTTGTTACTTCCAGGCTCTTCTACTTTTCTCAATGTTATTTATCTATAACTTAACACTGGACTCTTTCAAGTGTCTCTTCAGTTTTATCTTGGCACTAGGTTTCTTTGAGAAGGGATTTTTACCTTCATGTGTGAATAACTCTCTAACACCTGAATTATTATTTTTATTTTGTGCTTTTTGCTTCCATTTATCTTTTCCTTCAAAGTTTCTTGACCTAAATTATAAATGTAGAGTTTATAATCCTAGAGAA
Organism: Myotis daubentonii; assembly: GCF_963259705.1. NCBI lineage: Eukaryota > Metazoa > Chordata > Mammalia > Chiroptera > Vespertilionidae > Myotis > Myotis daubentonii. The sequence continues at coordinate 77,431,167 of NC_081846.1, forward strand.
TTTAGTGATGTGCTTAATAAATAAAGAAGGAGTGAGCAGGATCAATGAGTGTAAACCCTGGTCATCTGGTGTATGGTTACAATATTTTGTCTTTCCACATGGTACTTGAGATTTCCATAATAACTTAATTGCTATAGTCATCCCTATATATAATCGAAGAAAAACTTTTGGATCATCTTTTACTACTAACGATATGGGTAAGATAGGCACCCACATTAAAACACCCATTATTAGGTTTCATTATGGAGGACATAAGAATTAATAGGGTAAAATAGTAATACTATATAAAATATAATAATAAAAGCATAATATGCTAATTAGACTGGAAGTCCTTCCAGACAGCCTTCTGGATGAAGCCGGGGCTGCGAGGGAAGCCCGGATCCCAGGTTCCTGCTTATGGCTGCAGGGCAGCTGAGGTTCCGGGTACTGGAAGGAGCAGGGGGAAGGAAGGCCTACTCTTGCATGAATTTCATTCATCAGGCCTCCAGTACTATACAAAACATTTTAAAGCTAGAGGAACAAATGATCCCCTTGCAGAGAAACTAATGATCCAAAGACCTGATATTGCCTGGGTTTTGTAGCTTCCATTGTCATTAACTATTATATTGTTCTTGTGAAATTGGAGGTGATATTTACTTTCATCATTTTTGGCTCTACCATCCAATCATTTTATCTGAGGCTCCTTGGTGCCTTTTAACCAATCCATCCCACTCCTCTCTCTTCCTCTTCAGTGTGTCCATGTATGTGACCATCCACATTCCAGTTCCAGATGATTCTTGCTTTATCTATTGCAGTTACTTGCTTTTATGCTTTTCCCTTTTTGAACCATTCTCTATTCTTTACTCAGAGTTTTGTTTTTGTTGTTGAGATGGTGCTAGGGATGCCCACTCATTTGTATTTACGTATGAGGACCTTATCATACAGGTCTGAGTCATAAATCACTCCTAAATCCAGTTAGCTACTTGGGGCAGTGGTGGCTTTGTGGACTTGGCATGCCCTTTAGGAACATTTATCCCCTGCCTGTCTGTTGATAGCTTTGTCCTTCACTGATAGCTTTTGAAATGTAAGTCATATTTTATCACTCTGCTGCTTAAAATTCACCAGTAATTGCTGCCCAGTATAACTTTCAGTGTAGATAGAAATGTTTTATATATGCAAGGTTCAATATGATAGCCAATAGCTATATGTGGACATTGAGTACTTGAAACATGGTTGATGCAACTGAAGAGCTGAATTTTTAATTTTAAATAAACTCAGATAGCCTGGCTAATAGTGTATTGGACAGCACAGCTCCATTGGCATCCCTTCATTCTTAAAGTAGAAGCCAAAGTCGTAATCAAGACCTTCTATGATCTGGCTCTTGCTTATCTCAATAGCGTCATCTCATACCGTTCTTTCTCTTGGTTCAGCCACATTGGCTTCCTTTGTGCTGCTAGAAAACATCAAGCCCTTTTTAAACTCAGGGCCTCTGCTGATGCTGTCTGCCTGGAGTACTCTTCTTCTTTTTAAAAATATGTTTTTATTGATTTCAGAGAGTGGAAGGAAGAGAGATAGTGGGATAGAAACATCAACTATGACAGAGAATCATTGATTGGCTGCCTCCTGCATGCCCCCTACTGGGGATTGAACCCATGACTCAGGCATATGCCCTGACCAGGAATCAAACCATTGACCACTTGGTTCATAGGTTGATGTTCAACCACTGAGCCACACTAGTCGAGCTATTTTATTTTTTAAATGCAGTTTTATCCTTTTCTTAGAAAATATGGTGTGATATAAAAATGTACATCTATAAATTATGAGAGGATTCATTTTTTCTATAGCAAATTTATCCTTTATTTTAAAACTAGGGCCCCAGTTTCACGTGCCTGAATTCGTGCACCTTGAAAGGAACTGTGGGCCAAGAGGCTGCGATGGGCACAGGGGCGGGTCTTGGATCATCTTCTGCGCCCCTGCCCGGCCCCTCCACCGCGGCTCCTGGTCCCCTGTTTGCCGGCAGCCCCGCTGCTGCTGCCACCGCTCCCACGGGATGACAGCATTGGTCCCGCTCGCACCCACTGATGTCACTGAGCGATTGGGGCCAGCGACAGCAGCGGGTGCCAGCAGGACTGGCACTGTCAGCCGGTGCGAGCGGTGGCTGCTGCCACAATCACCCCTCAGGAGCAGGGGGAGGTGGAGAAGCCCTCAGGGGTGATCAGGCTGGGCAGCTGCCACTTGCACCCGCTGATGGTGCTGACGATCGGGACCGGGGCCGGGTGCTGGGAGTGAGTGCGAGAGGCGGCTTTGATGCCGACAGCAGGTGCCAGCAGGGCCAGTGCAGGCAGCAGGTGCAAGCACCGGGTGGGACAGCGGCACGCAGGAGCAAAGAATTTTCAGGAATCACCAGAGGCTCGCCCCGATGACAGCGCCCAGTGCCCCACCTTGGTCTGGCACCTCCGCTTATCTGCTCCACCATCCTGCTGGGGCGGATGCCCTCCATGTCCCCCACACGCCCCTCGGTGGTCAGCGCATGTCATAACGACCAGTTGTTCGGTTGTTCTGCCATTTGTTCTATTTGCATATTAGGGTTTTATATATATAGAATTATTCAGTTGGTAAAAATGTAGTTGACTCATAACTTTTCAGTAATATTGCTTAAAACAGGGTTATGGCTATATTATGGCTCAATTAGAAATACAAATAAAATAGAGGATGCTGAGTTTTTATTTTTATTTATTTTTAAATGTATGTTTATTGATTTCAGAGAGGGAGAGAGAGGTAGAAACATCAATGATGAGAGGGAATCATTGATTGGCTGCCTCCTGCATGCCCTAGACTGGGGATCCAGCCCACAACCCGGGCATTTACCTGACTGGGAATCGAACCATGACCTCCTGGTTCACAGGTTCACACTTAACCACTGAGCCAAGCCAGCCCGGTGATGCTGAGTTTTTATTTATTTTTATTAATTTTATATTTTAATTAAATCTTTATTGTTCAGATTATTACAGTTGTTCCTCTTTATCCCCCCATAGCTCCCCCACCCGGTTCCCACCCCACCCTCTGCCCTTAGCCTCTGCACACTGTCCTCATCCATAGGTGTATGATTTTTGTCCAGTCTCTTCCCGCATCCCCCACACCCCATTCCCTCCCGAGAATAGTCAGTCTACTCCTTTTCTATGCCCCTGATTCTATTATATTCACCAGTTTATTCTGTTCATCAGATTATTTATTCACTTGACTTTTAGATTCATTTGTTGATGGATGTATATTTGTTGTTCATAATTTGTATTTTACCTTTTTCTTCTTCCTCCTCCTCTTAAAGGATACCTTTCAGCATTTTATATAATACTGGTTTGGTGGTGATGAACTCCTTTAGCTTTTTCTTACCTGTGACGCTCTTTATCTGACCTTCAATTGTGAATGATAGCTTTGCTGGGTAAAGTAATCTTGGTTTTAGGTTCTTGCTATTCATCACTTAGAATATTTCTTGCCATTCCCTCTGGCCTGCATAGTTTCTGTTGAGAAATCAGGTGACAGTTGTATCGGTACTCCCTTGTAGGTAACTGACTGTTTTTCTCTTGCTGCTTTTAAGATTCTTTCTTTGTCTTTTGCTCTTGGCATTTTAATTATGATGTGTCTTGGTGTGGTCCTCTTTGGATTCCTTTTGTTTGGGGTTCTCTGCGCTTCCTGGACTTGTAAGTGTATTTTTTTCAGCAGGTAGGAGAAGTTTTCTGTCATTATTTCTTCAAATAGGTTTTCAATATCTTGCTCTCTCTCTCTTCTTCTGGCACCCCTATAATTTGGATGTTGGTATGCTTGAAGTTGTCCCAGAGGCTCCTTACACTATCTTGATATTTTTGGATTCTTTTTCATTTTGCTTTTCTGGTTGGGTGTTTTTTGCTTCTTCGTATTTCAAATCTTTGACTTGATTCTTGCGATCCTCTAGTCTGCTGTTGGAACTCAGTATAATATTCTTATTTCAGTCAGTGTGTGCTTAATTTCTAGTTGGTCCTTTTTCATAACCTCGAGGGTCTCACTAGATTTCTTGAGGGTCTCACTAAGTTTATCGGCAGTTTCTAGAAAATTCTTGAAAACCCTTATGAGTGTGGTTTTGAACTCTTTATCCAGTAGTTTGCTGTCCTCCATTTCTGTCATTTGTGACCTGTTTCTTTGTCTCCACATTTTTTATGCTTCCCTGTGTTGGTAGAATGGCTTTGTGTGCTAGGTGTCCTATAGGGACCAGTGGCTCAGCCTCCCCAATTACCTGAGGTGGACACTCTTGGTGCACCCCCTTGTGGGCTGTGTGCACAGTCTTGTTGTAGTTAAGCCTTGATTGTTGTAGGTATCACTGGGAGGAATTGACCTCCAGGCCAATTGGCTGAGAAAATCAGCTGTGTCTGTGGTGGGAGAACTTTTGTGCTGGGGACACCCTTCTGGGGAAAGACTTGCTTCAGTGGGGCTTTGGTGCTCACTGAGTCTGCTCCCTGAGTGTGTGCCTTATGGATCTGAGGAGTTGTAATCTGGATGGTCCCACTCTGACCACTGGGTACACTGGCTCCTGGATCTCTAAGGAGGTGTAATTTAGCCTCTGCCTGAGGCTACTCATCAGGAGCTATGGAGAGATCTGCAGATTACTCTTCTTTGTTTAGGGTTTGGAGGTGCCCAGATGAGGCTCAGCTGTGAAGCAATGCAAGCTGCTGTGGGGACTTGGGCCTTCTTTTGGAAGTTCTTGATCTCTCTGACCCAGCTGCAGTTTGTTAGGTAATTTTCAGATTGCAAAGGGCCAGGCCTTTCATATGCAAAAGCCTCTGCACACAGCTTGGGTGGGTGGGGTCTCCGGGGATCAAAAGGGTGGAGCAAGCGACTATGGCTGCTCCTCAGTCCTACCCTAAGAGGCTCCGAGTCTCAGCGTCCCGGTAATCACTGCAAGCACCTCTGATAGAAAGCCGCCCTTGCGTTCCACCCGATGCCAGACAGTCCAGTTTCTTCCCGTATTAGTCTGGGTACCTAACGACTCGCCCGGAGCTGGAGTTCAGAGCAGTCGGGAGCTTGAGACTCCCTCCCAATTGAAAAAGACAACCGTGTACTCAGTTGCCAGCCCTTTCCACGTGCACCTCCATACCTCTGCACTTTACTTCTGCACCTCCTCTGAGTCTCAGTGTGCTTTTCTCTTTCCTTCTAGTTGTAGAATTTCCACTCAGCCAGCCTTCCTGTGGTTCTAGATGATGTCCGTTTTGTCTTTTAGTTGTATTTTTGAAGTGGTTGTGCGAGGCAGCAATTTCTGGTGTTTACCTATGCCGCCATCTTTGTTTCTCCGGATGCTGAGTTTTTAGATAGGAAATAAGTAGTTGCTTTTGAAATTAGTGGTTTGAATTTTCTTAATAGCTAACTCTGGAAACATGATTTGTTTTATATCTATGTAGATAATTTATCAAGGCTACTGATAAGTATGCTTACATTATTATTTATGTTTAACTCTGTAATACACTTAGTTAATATTTATTTCCTTAACCCCTTCCCTTTTGTTTTTTTCTTTGATTTTAGGATCATCATGCCCAGAGTTCATAACATAAAAAAGCCTCTTACATCTCAGATTTCTTGTTTGACAAGTGAATCTTATGAACAGCTGGATTTTTTGCCTGATAAACTAAGAGCAAAGCTGCTTCCTTTTCAGAAAGAAGGCATCACTTTTGCCCTTAAAAGAGATGGCAGGTAAGGTACTTTTTTCAAGACATGCTACAAATGTTAAATCCCTGGCAAGTTTTATAAGAATCAAAGCTCTGTACAAAGCTGTGTGTGTGTGTGTGTGTGTGTGTGTGTGTGTGTGTGTGTGTGTGTGTGTTGTATACATAGTCTTTTGAGATATGTCTTATTTTACCTTCATTTGTGAATGATACTTTGGTTGGCATGTAATTCTACATTGATAGTAATTTTTTAGCACTTTGAAAGTTGTAGTCTGCAGTTTTCTGGTTTTCACAGTTGCCATTAAAAGTACGCTCCCAAGTCTCAAAATCTTACCCATAGGTGACTTATGAATTACAAAGGGAAAAATTACAAAATGGATAATGTTAGACAGGCATAATGTGGAGCACAGAAGGTGTATAGCATTCCTTAGTGGTGTTCTTCCTGGAAATAATTGACCTTATGATTATAAGGAGGCAGTCAAACCAGTTCAGAATGTGGGACATTTTTTCAGGACAACTGACCTGAATTCTTCATATGATTCAGTGTCATGAGTGAGAATGTTCTAAACTGAGAGATAATTAAGAGCTACAATATCTGAAAGTAAAGCATACATTTTGATTAGGTCCTGAATAAGTACAATGGTAAACTTTAGAGAACATTTTTTAGATAACTGAGAAACTTTTATCTGGACTCTATTAGAGTGATGTTATTGAATTAATGTTGATTATCTTAGATGAGGTAAGGGTGTTGTAGTTGAATAGAATGTTCTTGTTCCTGGGATGATAAAGAATTTGGGGGTGAAGAATCCTCCTATTTGCAGCCTACTTTCTACATTTTTCCAAAAGGGAAAGACATGTGTCTGTTTCGAAAAACTTTGAGTGTGTCAGCCAAAATGTTAACAGAGTTAATCTGCTAAGTGGTATAAGTATGTTTCATTTTATTATTGTTTGGCTTTTCTGTGAGTTTGAAAAATTTCCAAACCAAACCAAAACAATCCCCTGCCCCACCACACACCATCACACACACACACACACACACACACACACACACACACACACACACAAAAGAATCGGTCTAATTTTCATTCCTTTGTAAATCATTTGTTTTCATCTGTATCTGATTTTAAGATTTTAACTTTGTCTTTGGAGTTCTGTAGTTTTACAGTAATTTACTCAGCATTTTTTTTTAATAATCCTTCCTGGAATTATAGTGCATTTAAAATATATATATATATTTTTTTATTGATTTCAGAGAGGAAGGGAGAGAGAGATAGAAACATCAATGGGGAGAGAGAATCATTGATTGGCTGCCTCCTGCACGCCCCTCACTGGGGACTGAGCCCGGAACCTGGGCATGTGCCCTTGACTGGAATCGAACTCTGGACCGTTCATTCTGCAGGCTGATGCTCTATTTACTGAGCCAAACCGGCTAGGCGAATTATAGTGCATTTTAATCTGGGATTTGTATCATGTTAATTCTGGAAAATTCTCAGCTATTATCTCTTCAAATATTGATTCTTATCCATTCTCTTTATTATCTTCTGCAATTTCAATTAGATTTATATCTGACCTTTTTACTCTATTGTATACTTTTATTAATCTTTCTTATATTTTCTGTCTGTGCTACATTATATCTGTTTTTAAAGATCTCCCTTATTGTTCATTATTCAGTTGTTCTAATCTGCTGTTTAACTTACCTACTCAGCTTGTAAAAAACTGAGAAAAGTGTGCAGATCATTAGTGTACAACTTGAAGAATTTTCACAGTACAGCCATCACCAAGATCCAGAAAGGGAATTACATTACCAGCATCCCCGAAATCTTCCTCTTGCCCCTCCCAATCACCATTACCTCCCTCCTCTCCAAGGGCCACCACAGTCCTGACCTCTAACACTATAAATTACTTTTACGTGTTCAACTATATAATTGTAATCATCCAGGTATATGCTTTTTTGTGTCTGGCTTCTTTCACTCGACATCATTGTGAGATCCTTTTATATTGTTGCATGTGATTATACTTGGTTTATCCCCATTGCCACGTAAAAGTCCACTGTGTAAATATACCATGATTTATTTATTGATTCTACTGTTGGTGAGCATTTAGGTTGTTTCTAGTGTGGGGCTCTTAGAAAAGCAATGCTACGAACATTCTTATATAAATCTTTTGTTAAGTATGGATACATTTCTCTTGTGTATATACCAAGAAGAGAAATTGTTGGGTAAAAAAATGTGCATATATTCCACTAAGCAGCTACTGCCTGTATTAGTTTGCCAGGTCTGTCTTAATGAAGTACCTCAACTAGGTGGCTTAAGCCACAGAAATTTATTGTCTCACAGTTCTTGAGGCTAGAAGTTGGCTCTTTGCATTGCCTGTAAATTATAGAAATCATTATCAATTTTCACACAAAAAGTTGCTGGGATTGTGCATGGGATTGTTTTGCGTCTATAGTTCAGTTTGGGAAGAATTGATATATTTATAATATAGAGTATTTTAAAAGTATTTTAATCCATGAATGTGAATTCTTCCATTGCTCTCCATTTATTTTCATCTCAATGATTCCTCCTTTTATTTAATTTAAATAAGGTTTTATGGTTTTTAGTGTATAGTTCTTTTACATATATCATTAAATTTATTCTGAGGTATTTAATATGTTTGATGCTATTGCAATATGTCCTCCCAACCCCTCTTTATTTATTTTCTATTTTTCAGGTTTTCTCTTTGTTTGGCTATCCAAAAATTTTATTATAATATGCCTACATGTGGTTTTCTTTGTATTTATAGCTTAATCTGTGGGTAGATGCCATTCATTAATTCTGGAAAATTCTTAGTTGCTGTCTCTTCAAATATTATTTTGCCCCATTTTTTTCTACTCCTTAATCTCCAGTTATAACTATATTAGACCTTTTCTTGGTGTCCCAGTATCTCTTACCATCTTTTTCATAATTCTTTAATTTTTAAAATTTTTGTGGCTCAGTTGGATATTTTTTGTTTACCCATATTCTTATTTACCAATCCTATCATTTGCTGTTAAACACATCTATTAAATTCTCTTTTTTAAAAATTCTTTATTAGTTAAGGTATTACAAATGTGTCCTCATCCCCCCCCCATTAAATCCCCATCCTCCTCCCCTCCCCCCATTAAATTCTCTTAAGAAAGAGACCACCACTCACAATACCTGAAACCAAAACCTGTTCAATATGTCTGAAACAAAGAAGCTGAATTTATTACTTGTCAAGCAAGAGAGAACTGGGCTTCTTAGACAGGCTCTTTAAACAAAGCAAAGAGTTGGTATTGTATCAGGCTTTGGGGAAGTCTGGAGACTTTTAAAAAACTGCAGGGTTTAAGGATTTGCTGAATGTCAGAGTATAGTTTAGGGATTTGTTGACTAATGTCAAAGAACAGTCAGTCCTTTCCTTTCTTGTAATTGGAGAATAGGAACATTTTATTTTCTGTTCTTGATGTCATATAGTGTATTTTTAAGTCCTAGAATATCCAGCTCCTGTCTACCTGGTTATGTTGATAGTATCCTGTTTCTCGCCATGCTTTAATTTTCTTATTTGTATAAATATTTACAACATACTTATTTTATATATCTGAAGTCCTTTGGAAGCTATTTTTGCTTTTTGTTGTTTATGATGATGGTTTATTTCCCAATGTACTTTCTAATTTTTTAAAAATTTTGTTTTAGTAATTAGATAATCTTAATCTCTGGGAATCTTGAAGAGACCTAAAGAGTTGGGTAAATTGTTTTAGGGAGGATTTGTAAGTGAGTTCCTAGTTTCGGGTTTCCCAGGTCAGATAGGCAGTTTAAATTCAAAACTCCAAATTCATTTTCAGATAGGCTTATGATTATGAATTGTGATAATTAATTTTTGCCTCATGCTAAACTTTAAGTTTCCTTAGTGGCTTTAAAAAAACTAGGTGTAATTAAATTTATTGAAATTCACAGGGTTAGGTGTACAGTTCAATGGATTCTAATACATAAGTATATACCTGTGTTTTCAAACACCTCAGTCAAGATAAAGTACACTTTCATTATCCAGAATAGGCCTCTTTCTAATCAACCCCATCCCCCTAAATTAGGCAACCACTGATCTGATATCGATCACTTCTATTTGGAAATAACTCCAATATTTAGAAAAAGTTATTTTATAAAATATAGCCATACTTATCAAATTCAGGAAATTTAGCTTCTATATAATACTTTAATCTACATATATATTGTCAATTGTACCAGTGATATCTTTTATAAGCATATTTTTAGCCCAAGATTCAGTCCAGGATCACTTATTATATTTAATGACATCTCTTTGTTTCCTTTAATGTAGGGACAGATCCTTAGCCTTTCATGACACTGGCATTTTTTTAAAAGAATATAGGCCAGTTTGCCCGGCCAGTGTGGCTAAGTGGTTGAGCATCAACCTATGAACCAGGAGGTCATTGTTTGATTCTTTGTCAGGACACATGCCCAGATTGCAGGCTGGATCCCCAGTGTGGGGCATGTAGTAAGCAGCTGATTGATGATTCTCTCTCATCATTGATGTTTCTGTCTCTCTCTCCCTCTCCCTTTCTCTCTGAAATCAATAAATTATTAATATATATATATATATATATATATATATATATATATATATATTCCAGTTTATTTTATAGAATGTGTCTCAAATTTTTAAGTTTTATCAAGATAGTATTTAGATTATGCAGGCCTTGCTGGATTAGTACATAACTGAGAGCTAAGTTCTGTTCTTCTCAGGACATTGCTTTTGAAGGCACACTGTATCTGTCAGCCTCTTCCTGTTAATGTTAATTTTGATTACTTGTCCAAGTGTTATGGTTTCTCTACCATATAGTCACTCTTTTGCTGTGGTAAAATTGTTGCTTACTTAATGAACAGCTAACACGAGAGACTGAGACCATGCAAATATGCTTCTTCTTATCCAGTTTTCCCTCTTGGATTTAGCATTCAGAGATGATCCCTTTTTTTCATAGATGATTCTTATTTAAATTAATTTTTACTATGACAGTTGTAAAATGATGATTTATTAATTGGCATTCTACTGTAATGAATAGCCTTCCCTGTGCTCCTACAGTCGACCTCTCCTTCACCCACTCCTATCTTTATCCATCCATCCATCCATCCATCCATCCATCCATCCATCCATCATCCATCTATCCTTAGGATGGACTCATGGATTCCTATTATATTCATTGGATTATAACTCTATACTGTGCCATATCTTACTTTTTTCTATTTTGGAACTTGACAGACAGAATATTGATGGTTTATATGTATCTGACTTCTCTTACTCAACATTTTTTGACATTCATACATGTTTTTATCTCTGAATATGGGACAGTTATTTTGTTCATTCACTTACAGATGGACATTTGGGGTGGTTCTAGTTTAGGAATCTAATGGACAAAGATAGTTTCAACGTTCTTGGACAAGTATTTTGTGGACATATTTTTAATTCTACTGTTAGGTTTTATGTTAGGTGTCTGTTTAACTGTAACAAAACTGCCCAACTTTTTCCATCCATTAGCAATATACAGTATGAGAGATCTAGATGCTCCATCTCTTTGTGAGTACTTGGTATTATCAGCTTTTTCATCTTAGTCATTCAAAATGAATGCATCTTCAAGTGGTAGCTCATTGTATTACTAGTAGCCCGGTGCACAAAAATTTGTGCACTTGGAGGGGGGGGCGTCCCTCAGTTATTAAACATTTATCGGCACAACACTGACCACATTGGTGGTGGTGGTCTTGTCAGGATGTGTTATATTATGCAGATGAAAATCTATTTAAACAGATTTGATGTAGATATTTTCAAAGATGGAAGAATTGTCCCTGTCAACTATTTTAGTTGATTCATATCTTCACTAATTGTCATCATTGCAAAGTGTTCAGTCCCCATAAGGATTGCTGGATATAATAGGTCATACGCTGTCCCTGTCCTTTGTAGCCTTTGTTACCTTAAGGACTCTAGTTTTCCATTTATATGTTTAAGTACCAACCTTACCGGCTTAAAAATGTCAGCTTTTAACACTGCTCTCTCTGTTCCGTATCCTTCCGATGAAAAGTGGAGTTGGGTTGCAGCACAGGAGAGAAATTCAGAAGGAGAATATTGAAGTAATGACTGCAGTAGGAGAAGAGGGAACCTATTTCCCTGGCCACAGGCGCTGGCGCCCTGGACCACAGGGCTGGCACCTTCTCCAGGTGGCTGCAGCCTGGGACCTCGGGCGGGTGGCTTGTCCATCTCCTGGGCTGCAGCCAGCCGCAGGCACTGGCACCTGGACCAAAGGTGGGTGCCTTCTTCTTCTGGCGTCTTCTTCTTCTTCTGTGCTTCCAAGGAAGGCAGTCAGTTATGTGTATATGTGTGTGCATACAAACATAGCTATGTACACGTGTGTATGTGGAAATCTGCTGGGCAATTCAAAACCATAGAAGAGTTGCCCCCTATCTCTTGAATCTTTCAGAGATATCCCCCACTTTTTTATCCTATCACTATTGGAGACTCAGTATTTGCAGCCAGCCAGCCAGTGACTCTCTCAGTGTCTATTTCTGACTTCTTCTTTCCCTGTCTGTCTTCCAACCCCTAATCATATTTCTACCTGGATGCATCATTTATACTCCCAATATGCTGTATAGAGAAGGAGTCAGGATGCTGTCTTCCCATGAATAGTACTCAGTAACAAACCAATTGCATTTTAGTTGGGCAATGCCCCTACCCACCCTTCAAATCCCCTCCACCATGCATTTCTGTTTCCCTTTTTGTTTGTTGGATTGTTCTGCTGCTCCTTCTTCTCACCCCACCACCCTTGGATTGTAATGTAAAATTCTTTTACCATGTCAAGAAATTATTAAAAATACAGGTGCTTTGAAAAAAAAAATACAGGTACTTCTCTGATCATGGGGGAGTGGGGGGTGGGGGGAAGAGAGGTGGCGGCTGGCCACCCGAGATCTACGTGGCAGCACCTAGAGGCTAGGACCTGGTTTCACCAGTTTTACCCGCTCAGTTTGAAAGGTGCTTGCGATCTACATGGCGGTCAGGACCCGATCTCAGGGGGTTTTACCCCCGAAGTTTGAAGGTACTTTGCCTCGCCCCCCAGCTGGTGATCGGAGAAGCCGGTCGGGGCAGAGAAGAGGTGGCCTTGACCCCTACGTAGATCGCGAGCACCTTTCAAACTGCAAACCCCATGAGACTGGGTCCTGACCGCCATGTAGATTGCGAGCACCTTTCAAACTGCAAACCCCATGAGACCAGGTCCTGACCGCCATGTAGATCGTGTGCACCTTTCAAACGGCAAGCCCCATGAGACCGGGTTCTGACTGCCACGTAGATCACGAGTACCTTTCAAACTTCAAGGGTAAAACCCCCTGAGATTGGGTCCTGGCCGCCATGTAGATCGCAAGCACCTTTCAAACTGCAAACCCCATGAGACCAGGTCCTGGCTGCCAGGTAGATCAGGGGCACCCTTCAAAGGTGGCAGTGCCTCCTTTGCCCTGCCCCCCGCTCTTGCCTGCCGCCTGGGTTTCTGATCACCATCAGTGGCAGGTGGCTTCTTCTGTCCTTCCCCTTTAGCCTCCAAGCATTGCGCCTACATATGCAAATTAACTGCCATCTTTCTTGGCAGTTAACCGCCATCTTTGTTGGCAGTTAACTTCCATATAGCACTGATTAGCCAATGGGAAGCATAGTGAAGGTATGGTCAATTACGATGTTTGTCTATTATTAGATAGGATAAGTTTTTTATTATTTAAATAATTTTTATTTCTTAAAGTATTACAAAGAGTATTACATATGTCTCATTTTTTCCCTCCCCTTGACTTTCCCCTGGCCTCCCCTACCCCCAGTGTCTTGTGTCCATTGGTTATTCTATTTTGTGTATATATATATACATTATATATATATATTTCTTTTTTTTGTATTATTATTAGTTGAGGTATTACAAATGTGTCCTCATCCCCCCCATTAACCCCCAACCTCACCCCCCCCCCCCCCACAACCCGCACACTCATGCTCCCATCCCCCTGTTGTCCATGTCCATTGGTTTGGCTTATATACATGTATACAAGTCCTTCGGTTGATCTCTTCCCCTTACCCCCGCCCTCCCCTACTTTCCTTCTGGGGATTGATAGCCTGATCGCTGTTTCTCAGTCTTTGGATCTGTCCCTTTTCATCAGTCTATGTAGTTCTCTATAACCCACAAATGAGTGAGGTCATGTGGTATTTATCTTTCTCTGACTGTCTTATTTCACTTAGCATAATGCTCTCCAGTTCCATCCATGCTGTTGCAAAAGGCAAGAGTTCCCTTTTTTTTTTTTTTTAGCACAGCATAGTATTCCATTGTGTATATGTACCACAGTTTTCTAATCCACTCATCTGCTGATGGGCACTTAGGCTGTTTCCAAATCTTAGCTATGGTGAATTGTGCTGCTATGAACATAGGGGTGCATATATCCTTTCTGATTGGTGTTTCTGGTATCCTGGGATATATTCCTAGAAGTGGGATCACAGGGTCAAATGGGAGTTGCATTTTTAGTTTTTTGAGGAAACTCCATGCTGTCTTCCATAGTGGCTGCACCAGTCTGCATTCCCACCAGCAGTGCACGAGTGTTCCTTTTTCTCCACATCCCCTCTAGCACTTGTTGTTTGTTGATTTGTTGATGATAGCCAGTCTGACAGGTGTGAGATGGTACCTCATTGTTGTTTTGATTTGCATCTCTCGGATGATTAGTGACTTTGAGCATGTTTTCATATGTCTCTTGGCTTTCTGAATGTCCTCTTTTGAAAGGTGTCTATTTAGGTCCTTTGCCCATTTTTTGATTGGATTGTTTATCTTCCTTTTGTTAAGTTGTATGAGTTCCCTATAAATTTTGGAGATTAGGCCCTTATCAGATATGACATTGGCAAATATGTTTTCCCACGCAGTGGGTTTTCTTGTTGTTTTGTTGATGGTTTCTTTTGCTGTGCAGAAGCTTTTTATTTTGATGTAGTCCCATTTGTTCATTTTCCCTTTAGTTTCACGTGCCCTAGGAGCTGTATTGGTGAAGAAAATGCTTCGGCATATGTCTGAAATTTTATTGCCTTTGGATTCTTCTAGAATTTATATGGTTTCCCATCGTACATTTAAGTGCTTTATCCATTTTGAGTTTATTTTTGTGTATGGTTTAAGTTGGTGGTCTAGTTTCATTTTCTTGCATATATCTGTCCAATTTTCCCAACACCATTTATTGAAGACACTATCTTGACTCCATTGTATGTTCTTGCCTCCTTTGTCAAATATTAATTGAGCATATTGGTTCGGGCCGATTTCTGGGCTCTCTATTCTATTCCATTGATCTATATGCCTATTCTTGTGCCAGTACCAGGCAGTTTTGAGAACAGTGGCTTTGTAATACAACTTGATATCTGGTATTGAGATCCCACCTACTTTGTTCTTTCTCAGGATTGCTGCAGCTATTCAGGGTCGTTTTTTATTCCAGATTTATTTTTGGAGAGTTCGTTCTAGATCTGTGAAGTATGCCGTTGGTATTTTAATGGGAAGTGCATTGAATTTATAGATTGCTTAGGGTAGTATGGACATTTTAATGATGTTGATTCTACCAATCCAAGAACATGGTATGTTCTTCCATATCTTTATGTCTTCCTCTATCTCTTTTTTCAATGTCCTGTAGTTTTCTGAGTAGAGGTCTTTTACCTCTTTAGTTAAGTTTATTCCTAGGTAGCTTAATTTTTTTGGTGCGATGGTAAATGGGATTGTTTTTTTAGTTTATCTTTCTGAAAGTTCACTATTGGTGTATAGAAATGCCTCAGATTTCTTGGGGTTAATTTTGTATCCTGCTACATTGCCAAATTCGTGTATTAAGTCTAGTAGTTTTTTGATGGAGTCTCTAGGGTTTTGTATTTATAATATCATGTTGTCTGCAAATAAGGACAGTTTTACTTCCTCTTTTCCAATTTGGATGCCTTTTATTTCTTCTTCTTGTCTAATTGCAATGGCTAATGCTTCCAGTACTATGTTGAACAGGAGTGGTGAGAGTGGGCATCCCTGTCTTGTTCCTGTTCTTAGGGGAAATGGTGTTAGTTTTTGTCCATTGAGTATGATGTTGGCTGTGGGCCTGTCATATAATGGCTATTATTATGTTGCAGTATCATCCTTCTACTCCCACCTTGCTGAGAGTTTTTATCAAAAATGGGTGTTGAATTTTGTCAAATGCTTTTTCTGCATCAATTGATATGACCATGTGGTTTTTTTCTTTCAGTTTGTTTATGTGATGTATCATGTTTATTGATTTACGGATATTGTACCACCTTGCATCCCTGGGATAAATCCTACTTGGTCATCGTGTATGATCTTTCTGATGTATTGCTGGATCCGATTTGCTAAGATTTTGTTGAGGATTTTGGCATCTATGTTCATGAGGGATATTGGCCTGTAATTCTCTTTCATTGTGTTGTCTTTACCTGGTTTTGGTATTAGAGTGATGCTGGCTTCATAGAATGAGCTTGGAAGTGTTCCTTCCTCTTGAATTTTTTGTAGTAGTCTGAGGAGGATAGGTTTTAGTTCCTCCTTGAATGTTTGGTAAAACTCCCTTTGAAGCCGTCTGGTCCTGGGCTTTTGTTTGCTGGAAGCTTTTTAATGACTGCTTCAATTTCTTCCATAGTTATTGGCCTATTGAGATTTGTAGATTCTTCCTGATTTAGTGTTGGAATGTTGTATTTTTCTAGGAATATGTCCATTTCCTCCAGGTTGTCTAGTTTGTTGGAGTAGAGCTGTCCATAGTATTTTTAAACAATCATTTGTATTTCTGTGGTGTCAGTTGTTATTTTGCCTCTATCATTTCTGATTTTGTTTATTTGGGTCCTCTCTCTTTGCTTCTTGGTGAGCCTGGCTAGAGGTCTGTCAATCTTGTTTATCCTTTCAAAGAACCAGCTCTTGGTTTCATTGATTTTCTGTATTTTTTTTTTTGGTCTCTATGTCATTTATTTCTGCTCTAATCTTTATTATCTCCTTCCTTCTGCTCACTCTGGGCTTTTCTTGTTGCTCTCTTTCTAATTCTTTGAGTTGTAGAGTTAGATGATTTACTACCATTTTTTCTTGTTTTTTGAGATAGGCCTGTAGAGCTATAAACTTCCCTCTCTGGACTGCTTTCATTGTGTCCCATAGGTTTTGGATTGTTGTGTTTTCATTGTCATTAGTTTCCAGGATGTTTTTAATTTCTTCTTTGATCTCATTGTTAACCCAATCAATATTTAATAACATGCTATTCAGCTTCCAAGTGTTTGAGTATTTGGGGTTGTTTTTATTGTAGTTTATTTCTAATCTTATGCTATTGTGGTCTGAGAAGATGCTTGGTATGATTTCAATCTTCTTGAATTTGGGGAGACTTTGTTTGTGATCCAATATGTGGCCTATTTTTGAATGTGTCTTATGAGCACTTGAGAAGAACGTATATTTTATGGCTTTGGGGTGAAGCGTTCTGAAGATGTCAGTTAAGTCCATCTGATATAGTGAGTCATTTAGAATTACTATTTCTTTGCTGAGTGTTTGTCTAGAGCAGCCGTGGGCAAACTACGGCCTGCTGGCCGGATCCGGCCTGTTTGAAATGAATAAAACAAACAAACAAAAAGACCGTACCCTTTTATGTAATGATGTTTACTTTGAATTTATGTTAGTTCACACAATCACTCCATCCATGCTTTCGTTCCGGCCTTCCGGTCCAGTTTAAGAACCCATTGTGGCCCTCGAGTCAAAAAGTGTGCCCACCCCTGGTCTAGAGGATTTATCCAGTGATGTCAGTGGTGTATTAAAGTCCCCTACTATGATTGTATTGTTGTCGATCTCTCCTTTGATATCTTCCAGGAGATTTTTTATGTATTTGGGTGCTCCGGCCTTGGGAGCATATATGTTTACCAGGGTTATATCTTCTTGTTGTATTGATCCCTTTAGTATTATGAAGTCGCCTTCCTTATCTCTTGTTATGGCCTTCACTTTGAGGTCTATTTTGTCTGATATAAGTATTGCTACCCCAGCTTTCTTTTCCTTTCAGTTTGCCTGAAAGATATTTTTCATCCCTTCACTTTCAGTCTGTGTGAGTCTCTTCTAATGAGGTGGGTCTCTTGTAGACAGCAAATGTATGGGTCATGTTTTTTTATCCATTCAGCCACTCGATGTCTTTTGGTTGGAGCATTTAGTCCGTTTACGTTTAAAGTTATTATCGAAAGGAATTTGTTTGTAGCCATTTCTTTTTGTGTGTGTGTGGCTGTTTTCTTTCTGAGCTTTTTGTTTCTTCTTTTTACACCAGTCCCTTTAGCATTTCTTGCATTGCTGGCTTGGTGGTGATAAACTCCCTTAGCCTTTTTTTTGTCTGTGAATCTTCTTATTTCCCCTTCAATTTTGAATGATAGCCTGGCTGGATAGAGTATTCTTGGATTCAGTCCTTTGCTTTGCATCACTTTGTAAATTTCCATCCATTCTTTTCTGGCCTGATGTGTTTCTGTTGAGAAATCATTTGATAATCTAATGGGAGATCCCTTGTGTGTAACTTTCCATCTCTCTTTTGCAGCCTGTAAGATTCTCTCTTTGTCCTGAACATTTGCCATGGTAATTATGACGTGTCTTGGTGTGGGTCTTTTGGGGTTCATCTTGCCTGGTACTCTCTGTGCTTTTTTGACTTTTTTCTTCCCCACCTCAGGGAAGTTTTCTGATATTATTTCTTCGAATAGGTTTTCTAATCCTTGTTCCTCTTTCTGTTGTTCTGCCACCCCTATTATTCATATGTTGTTTCGTTTCATGTTGTCCCAAAGTTCCCTTAGGCTCTCCTCCTGTCTTTTAATTTTTTTCTCCAAGTACAGTACACTTTGGGTGTGTTTTGCTTCCTTGTCTTCTAATTCACTAATTCGGTCCTCTGCTTCTCCTAGTCTACTGTTGATACTTTCAATGGTGTTTTTTATTGCTGCTATATCACTCTTCATTTCTTCTTGGGTCTTACTTAAATTGTTGATTTTTTCATCTGTTTCTTCTTGCTTCTTGCATAAGTAGTTGATTTTTTTCATTTGTTTCTTCTAGCTTCTTGTGTATCTTGTTGATTTTTTTCCTCCATCTGGTTTATGCACTCTAGGACCCTTATTCTGAATTCATTTTCTGTCATGCTGCATGCTTCGGTTTCACTTAGCTGCTTTTCTGGCGAGTCCTCCTTTTCTTTCCTTTGGGGGTTTCTGTGTCTACCCATGTTTGATCTCACTGACATATCTAGACGTTGAGTTGTTCAGTGGCTGCTCCCTGGGTGGCAGTGGCACCTTGGGCTATGGTTGCTCCTCGGCCGGTTGGGGTAGCAGCTGCTCCTCAGTTGGCAGAAGCTCCTCTGGTGGATGCTGTTCACAGCTTTGGTGGCTCTTCTGGCTGGTGGGGCGAGGCTTCACGTACAGCTGCTGATCCTCAGAGGGTGTGGTGATCAGGAGGCTGCTGGTGCTTGGATCTGCTGCCTTGATTTAAGGGCACATAATACAACACAACAAGGCACCCCAACACCCTTTCTTGATAAAAACCCTCAGAAAAATGGGAATAGAGGGATCATACCTCAACATAATAAAAGCCTTATATGATAAACCTACAGCCAAAATCATACTCAGTGGGCAAAAACTAAAGCCATTTCACTTAAGAACAGGAACGAGAGGGATGCCCACTTTCACCACTCCTGTTTGACATAGTTTATACACCAAAATTGAACTATTAGAAAGGGAAACAAAGAAAACGCTCCTATTTACAATTGCATGAAAGAAATAAAATACATTGTAATAAATTTAATAAGGATATGAAAGACCTCTTCTGGGAAAATTATTAGACACTGAAGAAAGAAATTGAAGAAGATACAAATAAATGGAAGCACATACTATGCTCATGATTAGGAAGACAAACTCATTAAAATGTCCACACATTGATGTTTCTTTCTCTCTCTCACTCTCGCTAACCCCTTTATCTCTAAAAATCAATAAAAAAATATCCTTAGGTGAGGATTAAAAATAAAGGTATTATGTAGTTACTAGTAATAGTTTTCCATTTACATCATAATATTCATTACTAAATGAATGTCTTTTTCCTAGCCCAAATACTTTGAACATATATAAACATTTTTATACTGTTCATATGCATGCATTTATTTTAGTTTGTGTTATTAAGTATAATGCCATTGGATTGTTTGAAAAAATATATATACATATATATATATATATATATATATATATATATATATATATATATATGTATAATTTTTTTTTTTGCTAAGAATTCATTTGAGCTAAATTGATGACATATGCTGGGCAGCTTGTTCTCAAGTACCTTAACATATATAACTGCAAAACAATAATTTTATGAGTCCATTTATATGAGGTACCTAGAATAAGTCAAATTCATAGAGATAATATAGTGAAATAATTGCCAGGGGCTGGGAGTAGGAGAGAGGTAATGTGGAGTTACTGTTTAATTCATACAGTTTCAGTTTGAGATGACAAGGAAGTTCAGAAGCTGGATAGTGGTTACGCAACAATGGGAAGGTTCTAATGTCACTGGAATTGTACACTTTAAAATTATTTTAGTGGTATATTTTATATTATATATAACCACAATAATAATCTATAACTACTAGGAGTATTGAATGAACCAGAATATAAATTTAATTTTAAAAAGAACATAAAATGTGCTAGAAACTTTACATGTATTAGGGTACAACCCTCTGAGGTATGAGGTATGTACTTATTAGTTTTCTTTTACCCATTGAAAAACTAAAGGTCATAAAGTTTCATTTATAGCTAATTTACCAACAGCTTACCATTTGCTTAACTCTCACAATCATTTGTCTGAGAGGTAAGACCTATCCTATATAATAAAGAGGGAATATGCTAATTGACCACCACACCCTCACAAGATGGCAGCACCCACAGCCAGAAGATGGCAGCGCCCAGTCCCCTCAGCCCCGCCTCATCCAGCCTCAGTCCCCCAGTCTCCTCAGCCCCTCCTCATCCAGCCTCAGTCCCCCAGTCTCCTCAGCCCCTCCTCATCCAGCCTCAGTCCCCCAGTCTCCTCAGCCCCGCCTCATCCAGCCTCAGTCCCCCAGTCTCCTCAGCCCCGCCTCATCCAGCCTCAGTCCCCCAGTCTCCTCAGCCCCGCATCATCCAGCCTCAGTCCCCCAGTCTCCTCAGCCCCGCCTCATCCAGCCTCAGTTTCCTAGTCCCCTCAGCCCCGCCTCATCCAGCCGGAATCCCCCAGTCCCCTAAGCCCCACCTCACCCAGTCCCCACAGCATCCAGCCTCATCCAGCCTCAGTCCTCCAGTCCCCTCAGCCCCGCCTCATCCAACCGGAGTCCCCCAGTCCCCTCAGCCCCGCAGGGGAAGGCATTTGGGGATGATCAGGCCAGCAGGAGAGGGCAGTTGGGGACGATCATGCTGGCAGGGGGCAGTTAGGCGTCAATCAGGCCAGCAAGGGCGCAGTTAAGGGACGATCAGGTTGGCAGGCAGAGTGGTTAGGGATGATCAGGCAGGCAGGCAGATGGGTGGTTAGGAGCCAGCAGTCCTGGATTATGAGAGGGATGTCTGACTGTGGGATCAGGCCTAAACCGGCAGTCAGACATCCCCCGAGGGGTCCCAGATTGGAGCGGGTGCAGGCTGGGCTGATGGACAACCCCAGTACACGAATTTTGTGCACCGGGCCTCTAGTTAGCTAATAAAAGATGTTGAGATTTGGACCTATTTCTGCTTGACTCTAAGGCAGGTGCTCTTTCTGTTTTACCACCCAGCCTTCCATTTGAATATTGTAGCTTCATGTTATAGTGAAATGTTGACATGGCATTCTGTTTTACTATAGATTCTAACATGTCATGATTCAAGACCAGAAAAAAAAAGTCATACAGCAGCATTATGAACATCCTGAGATAACCCCGCGCTGAGTGTAACATCTGTGGCCTTTAATCAGGTCATGTCTAATTTGAGTAGACTGTGTAAGGTGGGAATGACTCATGTTCCGTGAGGTCATCTACTGCATTTTTTACTTTAAATTAGTTTACCATCTACACTAATAAAAGAGAAAAATGGTAATTGGCGTACGACAATACCCTTTTCATTGGCTAATCAGGGCTATATGCAAATTAACTGCCAACTAAGATTGGCAGTTAACTGCCAACTAAGATTGGCAGTTAACTGCCAACAAGATAGCGGTTAACTGCCAACAAGATGGCGGTTAATTTGCATATGTAGGCACAATGCAGGGAGGCGAAAGGGAAAGCAGGAAGAAGCCCCCTGCCACTGACAGTGATCGGAAACCCAGGGGGGAGCTAAGAGCTGGGGGGCAGGGCAAAGGCGGCCCCAGGGCCGCCTTTGCCCTGCCCCCCAGCCATGATCGGAGAATCAGGTGCCTTTTCCGCCCTGGCCAGTGATAGCAGGAAGTAGGGGTGGAGCCAGCGATGGGAGCTGGGCACGGTCGAAGCTGGCAGTCCCAGGAGCTAGGGGTCCCTTGCCTGGGCCTAAAGCGAAGCCCACGATCGTGGGGCCGCTGCAGATGTGGGTCCCCGCTGCCCGGGCCGGATGCCTTAGCCAGAGGCTTCCTGCAGGGGCAGGGGCGGAGCCTGCAGGATCGCAGCACCCCCCGCTGCCACTGCAGGTCCCCGCTGCCCGGGCCGGATGCCTAGGCAAGAGGCGTCAGGCCTGGGCAAGGGGCCGATCCTGCGATTGGAGGGTGATGGGGGTCAACGCCTGAGGGCTACCAGTATGTGAGAGGAGGCAGGCTGGGCTGAGGGAAACTCCCCCCCCCACACACCCACTGCACGAATTTCGTGCACCGGGCCCCTAGTCAGATATAAAGTTGGTGCTTCTCTTCATAATACTATGAGTCTCTAAGGGTGAAGATTCATTTTTGTAATCTATTTGCTATTTTATTTATTTATTTTAATTTAAATTCTTTATTGTTCAAAGTATTACATATGTCTCCTTTTCCCCCCATTGACCTCTTCCCGGCCACTCCACCCCCCCCCCCCCCAGCACATGCCCTCACCCCGCTATTGTCTGTGTCCATTAGTTATGTTTATATACATGCATACAAGTCCTTTGGTTGATCTCTTACCCCCCTCTCCCACCCTCCACTTCCTTCCCTCTAAGGTTTGATGGTCTGTTCAGTGCTTAAGTTGCATCCTTCATTCCTGTTTGCTTTTCTTGCTTCCTTTGGAGACTCCTTTTTAATGAAAGATCACTAAAGTTATATCATCATCTATAATCTACACTAATAAAAGAGAAACATGGTAATTGGCGTACAACCGCTACCCTTTTCATTGGCTAATCAGCGAGATATGCAAATTAACTGTCAGCCAAGATGGCAGCCGGCAGCCAGGCAGCTTGAAACTAACATGAGGCTTGCTTGCCTCAGTGACGGAGGATCGTTGGAGGGAACCAGCGTTCCCCGCCTGCGGCTGCAGGCCTCTGAGTGGACAGTTTAAGAAACACTGTAACAAATACCGCCGGACTTCAGCCAGCAGATTCGCAACATTGTAAGCAAAGGCCAGAAACCTACTTTGAGCCACGGAGGCCTAAGAGCTGGAGTCAAGCCTCAAGGTAAAGCTGGCCCAGAATAAAAAAAGAAAAAGAAAAAAAGGAGCGGTTGGGAACTTCAGTCACTCCCAGCCTGAAAACAGCCCTCAGCCCCTCACCTAGACTGGCCAGGCACCCCAGTGGGGACCCCCACCCTGATCCAGGACACCCTTCAGGGCAAACCAGCTGGCCCCACCCATGCACCAGGCCTCTACCCTATATAGTAAAAGGGTAATATGCCTCTTGGCACCAGGATCAGTGTGACGGGGCAGCGCCCAAACCCCCTGATCGCCCTGCGGCTCTGTGTGTGACAGGGGGCGGGGCCCCAACCCCCTGAGCAGCCCTGCTCTGTGCCTGATAGGGGGGAGCTCCCCAACCTCCCCCACCCCCGCCACGGGCCCTGCTCTGTGTGTGATGGGGTAGAGCCATAACCTCCCCATCGGCCCTGCCCTGAGTGTGAGAGTGGCGGCGCCCCAACCCCCTGATGGGCCCTGCTCTGTGCATGACAGGGGGCTGCGCCCCAACTCCCCAATCGGCCCTGCTCTGAGCCCGACCAGGGGCTGCACCTAGCGATTGGGCCTGCCCTCTGCCACCCGGGATCAGGCCTAAGCCAGCAGGTCGTTATCTCCCGAGGGGTCCCAGACTGCGAGAGGGCACAGGCTGGGCTGAGGGACCCCCTCTCCCCCCCCCGAGTGCACAAATTTTTGTGCACCGGGCCTCTAGTAAAAGCATAATATGCTAATTAGACCAGACAGCCGAACAACCTTCTGGATGTCATTTTGGACCAAGCCGCTGCGGCAGGGGCCGAAGCAGAGGCGGTTAGGGGCTATCAGGCAGGCAGGCGAGTGGTTAGGGGAGGTCAGGCAGGCAGACGAGCGGTTAGGATTGCAAGAGGGGCAAGCTGGGCTGAGGAACACCCCCTGCCCCCGTGAATTTTGTGCACTGGGCCTCTAGTCCAGGGGTGGGCAAACTTTTTGACTCGAGGGCCACAATGGGTTCTTAAACTGGTCCGGAGGGCCAGAACAAAAGCATGGATGGAGTGTTTGTGTGAACTAATATAAATTCAAAGTAAACATCATTCCATAAAAGGGTACGGTCTTTTATTTGAATAGCTTTATTCATTTCAAATGGGCTGGATCCGGCCTGCAGGCCGTAGTTTGCCCATGGCTGCTCTAGTCTATAATAATTAAAGCGTAATATGCTAATTAGACCGGTCGTCCTTCCAGACAAAGCTGGGGCTGCGAGGGAAGCCCAGGTCCTGGGTGCTAGAGGAAAGCCAGTGCCAGCAGCCGGAGGAAGGAAGGCCTACTCTTGCACAATTTCATGCATTGGGCCTCTAGTAATAAATAATTTAATAGAAAATGTCTCAGTATAGTAACGATTTTCAAACTACTTATGGAACCACTATTTCTAGTAATGCTATAAGGAAAGAATTTTAGCGTAAACATAAAGATCTGGACATTCCTTTTATTATTGTGGTTGATTTTTCACATTACCCTTCAGAAACGGAATATTTGCTATACTGTGGAGAAAACAAAATTGATCCTACTTTTCTTGAACCCTTAAACTATCTTGAGTAGCTATGGAAATAATTCCTCAGTAAGAATGTAATTGCTAATCACTTGATATTCTCTATGTACAAAAATTAGTAATACCTGTTAAAACATCTAGATTTTTAAATAAAGTTTTGATATTTGGGTACAGTGAAACAATTTACATATTTTCTTAACATGTTCCCTAAAACTTACTGAAACAAACTGGAATGCTTTTTTGGAAGCCAAGGTACTTGTTGCTGACATAGTAATAATTTTGTTGTTTGCAATTTTATAAAATATTTTAAAAAGTTCCGAGTTACCATGTTCCTTAAATAACTAATGGTGAGATTTTATCTCTGAAGTGTTGGCTTGTGAGTAGGTGGCAAATTATATGTTACAATGTTATATAAAACTGACTCATATGAGTGGGTGAACAGTCTCAAGAATACCAGGACACCCACACTTGAAAAAGTCAATATGTGCTGGTTCTTTTTTTACCATGTTCCAGCAGGCTGCTTAATGGAGCTGTATTCAATAAAAAAGCCTTTATAATTTCTTTCATTGCTTTGGTGAATACCTTCCTGTTTAAAAAAAGTGAAATAACATTTTTTACCATTAAAAAAATCATTGTTCAGAAGATAAAAAGTTTGATTCAGAATTTGAAGTAATTCACTTCCCTGTGCCTCAGGTTTTAAAATTAGTTAATGCCAAGAAATTAAAACATACCTCCTTTTTGTAGTATTTTAGAATATTTGTTAAATCCTGTATAAATACAATTAAATGATCTTTTAATATGTAGTATTCTAGTCTTGATAAGCAGCCCATGCTGTTTTACTCATAAAAACAGTATATATAATAATAAAAGCATAATATGCTAATTAGACCAGACAACCAAACGACCTTCTGGACGTCCTTCTGGATGACCTTTTGGACGAAGCCAGGGCTGCGAGGGCCAAGCCCCTTGCATGGATTTCGTTCTTCGGGCCTCTAGTATTGTATATAGGAATGTTATCTCAGATTCAGTCTATTTAATATTAAATTTTAATTCTGGTATTCTTCTTTTTTTTTTTTTAAATATATTTTATTGATTTTTTACAGAGAGGAAGGGAGAGAGATAGAGAGTTAGAAACATCGATGAGAGAGAAACATCGATCAGCTGCCTCCTGCACATCTCCCACTGGGGATATGCCCGCAACCCAGGTACATGCCCTTGACCGGAATCGAACCTGGGACCTTTCAATCTGCAGGCCGACGCTCTATCCACCGAGCCAAACCGGTTTCGGCAAATTCTGGTATTCTTTTTCTGGTAACATTATATAATCTTAAATATGTTTGTTATATTATCCAAAATGTTGTTTTGGTTGGATTTCACAAATTAGATTTTGTTTGTATGGGGATTTAAAAAAATATTTTAAAAGAATACTTCCTAGGTTCTTTAACCACATACTAACTAAACCTTACTTCCTCTTTTAACTAACATTCCTTGTTCAAACTGAGAATCTCAACCAGCGCTTTTTAAAAAATGTTTCTATTTTGTTGAAATCTTTTATTTGAAAATAGCCAAAGGGCACCTCTAGCTGTAAAACAGGTCCTCTAAATAGCACTTTCATTTATGTTATTTAATTATTATAAAATCTCTCTGATGATATTGGTGTTATTCCAAATTTTTGGAAGGGAAAGCAGTAGCTTTGAGAGGTAAAGAAACTTGCTCACCTAATGGCAGTGTTGGGATTTCAAGCTACACAAAAGTTCTGCTCTTCAATTTTTTGTGCTATAACCATAATATATCTGTATCTGTACATAGATTTCTTTTTGAGGGGTTGCTGTTACAAGTAGTAGTATACATAGTATATATGTGATTTCTATTACACGGCATACCTGTCTCTGATGTCATTTAAAAAAAAACCCAATGAACAAGCAATTTGTCTCTTTTGTCTTCTCCAAATGAGATTCTATTCAAACTGACATCTATTGTGATTATCTACACTAATAAAAGAGAAACATGGTAATTGGCGTACAACCGCTACCCTTTTCATTGGCTAATCAGCGAGATATGCAAATTAACTGTCAGCCAAGATGGCGGCCGGCAGCCAGGAAGCTTGAAACTAACATGAGGCTTGCTTGCTTCAGTGATGGAGGACTCCAACGTTCCCTGCCTGCGGCTGCAGGCCTCTAAGCCTGCAGTTTCAAACATTGTAACAGATACCGGGGGACTTCAGCCAGCAGATTCGCAACATTGTATGCAAAGGCCAGAAACCTACTTTTAGCCAGGCCTAAGAGCTGGAGCCAAGCCTCAAAGCTAAAGCTGGCCCAGAATAAAAAAAAAAAAAAAAAAGAAAAGAAAAAAGGAGAGGTTGGGAACTTCAGTCACTCCCAGCCTGAAAACAGCCATCATCCCCTTACCAAGGCTGGCCAGGCACCCTAGTGGGGACCCCCACCCTGATCCAAGACACCCTTCAGGGCAAACCAGCCGGCCCCACCCATGCACCAGGCCTCTACCCTATATAGTAAAAGGGTAATATGCATCCCAGCACCGGGATCAGCGGAGCCATGAGGCCTCCCGGCACTGGGATAAGCGTGACAGGGGGCAGCGCCCAAACCCCCTGATCGCCCTGTGGCTCTGTGTGTGACAGGGGGCGGGGCCACAACCTCCCTATCCACCCTGCTCTGTTCGTGACAGGGGAAGGCACCCCAACCCCCTGAGCAGTCCTGCTCTGTGCCTGATAAGGGGAAGCTCCCCAACACCCCCCCCCCCCCACAGGCCCTGCTCTGTGTGTGACGGGTATAGCCATAACCTCCCCATCGGCCCTGCCCTGAGTGTGACAGTGGCGGCGCCCCAACCCCCTGATCCGCCCTGCTCTGTGTGTGACAGGAGGCGGTGCCCCAACTCCCCTATCGCCCCTACTCTGTGCGTGGCAGGGGGCAGCGCCCCAACGCCCTGATTGGCCCTGCTCTGTGCGTGACAGGGTACAGAGCCCCAATCCCCCTGATGGGCCCTGCTCTGTGCATGACAGGGGGTGGCGCCGCAACCTCCCCATCGATCCTGCCTTGAGTGTGACAGGGGACGGTGCCCCAACCCCCCAATTGACCCTACCCTGATCTTGACTGAGGGTGGCATCACAACCACCCAATCTCCCTGCTCTGTGCATGACGGGGCGGCGCCCCAACTCCCCAATCGGCCCTGCTCTGAGCCCGACCAGGGGCTGCACCTAGGGATTGGGCCTGCTCTCTGCCACCCGGGAGCAGGCCTAAGCCAGCAGGTCGTTATCTCCCAAGGGGTCCCACACTGCGAGAGGGCACAGGCCGGGCTGAGGGACCCCCCTCCCACCCGAGTGCACAAATTTTTGTGCACCGGGCCTCTAGTTATGGTTATAGTTTTAAAATAAACTTAAAGTATTAATCATGTTTTAATATGTTAATGATTTAAATACCTCTCTTTATGACCAGAGAGTTACTTATTTTAGAATTTTTATACCATATCATGTAACTAAAGCTGTGATCAAATAACCAATATTATTTTTATGAGTTGCTTACTTGCCTTGGTAATGTAGAAGCATGAAAACATTTTAAATACATTTTCATTTCTGTGAGGTAGATATATATCATATATGTATGTTTATCTGTGGGTGTGTCAGTTTAAATTTTAATTAGACTGTGTTGCACATGTAGAAAACTATTGATTTGCCATTCTTCCTGAGTATTTTCCTAGTAAATGAAGAGTTAATTTGATCAGCAGGACTTCAGAGTTTAATATTAAATTATAATCAACCATACTTGTATCTATGGTAATCACTGCTGGGATTCAGTAGCATCGTTATTTTTCATTTACACTTTAATTTATATGGTTTCATCTTAGATTTTACTCCTACGGTATGGAGAAAGATATGTTGAGGTGGGTAATTTTTGATAATTTTCTCAGTGCTGCATGGTGTCAGAAGTAGAATTTAAGCTGTTTATGACAATGGATCCTTAGTTTTCTCTAATAAATCATTGTTTGCAAATATGTCCATCAGAGCTATGAGAATTTTTATTTTGTCTTTTTATATTAATGGTAAAAAGTAAGTCCTATAGGTAAAACTAATTTCAGGTAATAATGCCCCATTGGCATAACAATTTCATAGAATTGGACTTGGTTTCTTAAACCAGTGTTCCTCAAAGCAGGTTCCAAATGCATTTCCCTCACCCAGGTCGTTTCAAATAAATATTCACTGGTTTGGGGCACAGAGAGGCACTTTGCATACAGAATGAATAAGACATTGTCTTTTTTTAAAATTTTTTTTATTATTTTTTTATTATTGCTTAAAGTATTACAAAGAGTATTACATATGTCTCCTTTTTTTCCCCCGCCCTTGACAATTCCCTGGCCTCCCCTACCCCCCAGTGTCTTATGTCCATTGGTTATGCTTATATGCATGCATACAAGTCCTTTGGTTGATCTCTTACCCACCCCACTCCTGCCCTCCCACCCTCCCTGGCCTTCCTGCTGTACTTTGACAGTCTGTTCGAGGCAACTCTGCCTCTGTATCTATTTTTGTTCATAAGTTTATAATGGTCTTTATTATCCAGAAATGAGTGAGATCATGTGGTATTTTTCCTTCATTGACTGGCTTATTTCACTTAGCATAATGCTCTCCAGTTCCATCCATGCTGTTGCAAATGGTAAGAGTTCCTTCTTTTTTACAGCAGCATAGTATTCCATCATGTAGATGTACCACAGTTTTCTAATCCATTCATCTACAGATGGGCACTTAGGATGTTTCCAAATCTTAGCTATGGTGAATTGTGCTGCTATGAACATAGGGGTGCATATATCCTTTCTGATTGGTGTTTCTGGTATCCTGGGATATATTCCTAGAAGTGGGATCACAGGGTCAAATGGGAGTTGCATTTTTAGTTTTTTGAGGAAACTCCATGCTGTCTTCCATAGTGGCTGCACCAGTCTGCATTCCCACCAGCAGTGCACGAGTGTTCCTTTTTCTCCACATCCCCTCTAGCACTTGTTGTTTGTTGATTTGTTGATGATAGCCAGTCTGACAGGTGTGAGATGGTACCTCATTGTTGTTTTGATTTGCATCTCTCGGATGATTAGTGACTTTGAGCATGTTTTCATATGTCTCTTGGCTTTCTGAATGTCCTCTTTTGAAAGGTGTCTATTTAGGTCCTTTGCCCATTTTTTGATTGGATTGTTTATCTTCCTTTTGTTAAGTTGTATGAGTTCCCTATAAATTTTGGAGATTAGGCCCTTATCAGATATGACATTGGCAAATATGTTTTCCCACGCAGTGGGTTTTCTTGTTGTTTTGTTGATGGTTTCTTTTGCTGTGCAGAAGCTTTTTATTTTGATGTAGTCCCATTTGTTCATTTTCTCTTTAGTTTCCAATGCCCTAGGAGCTGTATCGGTGAAGAAATTGCTTCGGCATATGTCTGAGATTTTGTTGCCTTTGGATTCTTCTAGTATTTGTATGGTTTCCCGTCGTATATTTAAGTCCTTTATCCATTTTGAGTTTATTTTTGTGTATGGTGTAAGTTGGTGGTCTAGTTTCATTTTCTTGCATATATCTGTCCAATTTTCCCAACACCATTTATTGAAGAGACTATCTTGACTCCATTGTATGTTCTTGCCTCCTTTGTCAAATATTAATTGAGCGTACTGGTTGGGGCTGATTTCTGGGCTCTCTATTCTATTCCATTGATCTATATGTCTGTTCTTGTGCCATTACCAGGCAGTTTTGAGAACATTGGCTTTGTAATACAGCTTGATATCTGGTATTGAGATCCCACATACTTTGTTCTTTCTCAGGATTGCTGCAGCTATTCGGGGTCGTTTTTTATTCCAGATGAATTTTTGGAGAGTACGTTCTAGGTCTGTGAAATATGCCATTTGCATTTTAATGGGAAGTGCGTTGAATTTATAGATTGCTTAGGGCAGTATGGACATTTTAATGATGTTGATTCTACCAATCCAAGAACATGGTATGTTCTTCCATATCTTTATGTCTTCCTCTATCTCTTTTTTCAATGTCCTGTAGTTTTCTGAGTAGAGGTCTTTTACCTCTTTAGTTAAGTTTATTCCTAGGTAGCTTAATTTTTTTGGTGTGATGGTAAATGGGATTGCTTTTTTAGTCTCTCTTTCTGCACATTCACTATTGGTGTATAGAAATGCCATAGATTTCTTGGCATTAATTTTGTATCCTGCTACATTGCCGAATTCTTTTATTAAGTCTAACAGTTTATTGATGGAGTCTTTAGGGTTTTTTAAATATAATATCATGTCATCTTCAAATAAGGACAGTTTTACTTCATCTTTTCCAATTTGGATGCCTTTTATTTCTTCTTGTCTAATTGCAATGGCTAATACTTCCAGTACTATGTCGAACAGGAGTGGTGAGAGTGGGCATCCCTGTCTTGTTCCTGTTCTTAGGGGAAATGGTGTTAATTTTTGTCCGTTGAGTATGATGCTGGCTGTGGGCCTGTCATATATGGCTTTTATTATGTTGAGGTATGATCCTTCAATTCCCACCTTGCTGAGAGTTTTTATCAAAAATGGGTGTTGAATTTTGTCAAATGCCTTTTCTGCATCAGTTG
Source organism: Myotis daubentonii (assembly GCF_963259705.1). Lineage (NCBI taxonomy): Eukaryota > Metazoa > Chordata > Mammalia > Chiroptera > Vespertilionidae > Myotis > Myotis daubentonii. Next base: position 77,462,530 of record NC_081846.1, read on the forward strand.
ATATGACTATGTGGTTTTTTTCTTTTAATTTGTTTATGTGATGTATCACGTTTATTGATTTGCGGATATTGTACCATCCTTGCATCCCTGGGATAAATCCTACTTGGTCATGGTGTATGATCTTTCTGATGTACTGCTGGATCCGATTTGCTAAGATTTTGTTGAGGATTTTGGCATCTATGTTCATGAGGGATATTGGCCTGTAATTCTCTTTCATTGTGTTGTCTTTACCTGGTTTTGGTATTAGAGTGATGCTGGCTTCATAGAATGAGCTTGGAAGTGTTCCTTCGTCTTGGATTTTTTGTAGTAGTCTGAGGAGGATAGGTTTTAGTTCTTCCTTGAATGTTTGGTAAAACTCCCTTTGAAGCCGTCTGGTCCTGGGCTTTTGTTTGCTGGAAGCTTTTTAATGACTGCTTCAATTTCTTCCATAGTTATTGGCCTATTGAGATTTGTAGATTCTTCCTGATTTAGTGTTGGAATGTTGTATTTTTCTAGGAATATGTCCATTTCCTCCAGGTTGTCTAGTTTGTTGGAGTAGAGCTGTCCATAGTATTTTTTAGCAATCATTTGTATTTCTGTGGGATCAGTTGTTATTTCGCCTCTATCATTTCTGATTTTGTTTATTTGGGTCCTTTCTCTTTGCTTCTTGGTGAGCCTGGCTAGAGGTCTGTCAATCTTGTTTATCCTTTCAAAGAACCAGCTCTTGGTTTCATTGATTTTCTGTATTGTTTTTTTGGTCTCTATGTCATTTATTTCTGCTCTAATCTTTATTATCTCCTTCCTTCTGCTCACTCTGGGCTTTTTTTGTTGCTCTCTTTCTAATTCTTTGAGTTGTAGAGTTAGATGATTTACTACCATTTTTTCTTGTTTGTCTAGATAGGCCTGTAGAGCTATAAACTTCCCTCTCAGGACTGCTTTCATTGCGTCCCATAGGTTTTGGATTGTTGTGTTTTCATTGTCATTAGTTTCCAGGATGTTTTTAATTTCTTCTTTGATCTCCTTGGTAACCCAATCAATATTTAATAACATGCTATTCAGCTTCCAAGTGTTTGAGTATTTCGAGTTGTTTTTATTGTAGTTTACTTCTAATATTATGGCCTTGTGGTCTGAGAAGATGCTTGGTATGATTTCAATCTTCTTGAATTTGGGGAGACTTTGTTTGTGATCCAATATGTGGTCTATTTTTAAAGATGTCCCATGAGCACTTGAGAAGAACATATATTTTGTGGCTTTGGGGTGAAGTGTTCTGAAGATGTCAATTAAGTCCATCTGATCTAGTGAGTCATGTAGGATTGCTGTTTCTTTGCTGAGTTTTTGTCTAGCGGATTTATCCAGTGATGTCAGTGGTGTATTAAAGTCCCCTACTATGATTGTATTATTGTCGATCTCTCCCATGATATCTTCCAGGAGTTTTCTTATGTATGTGGGTGCTCCTGCATTGGGTGCATATATGTTTATCAGGGTTATATCCTCTTGTTGTATTGATCCCTTTAGTATTATGAAGTGGCCTTCCTTATCTCTTGTTATGGCCTTCACTTTGAGGTCTATTTTGTCTGATATAAGTATTGCTACTCCAGCTTTTTTTTCATTTCCATTTGCCTGAATGATATTTTCCATCCCTTCACTTTCAGTCTGTGTGAGTCCCTTCTAATGAGGTGGGTCTCTTGTAGACAGCAAATATATGGGTCATGTTTTTTTATCCATTCAGCCACTCAATGTCTTTTGATTGGACCATTTAGTCCATTTACCTTTAAAGTTATTATTAAAAGGTACTTGTTTGTAGCCATTTCTATTTTTTGTGTGTGGCTGTTTTCTTTCTGGGCTTTTTAGGTCTTCTTTTTACACCAGTCCCTTTAGCATTTCTTGCATTGCTGGCTTGGTGGTGATAAACTCCCTTAGCCTTTTTTTTGTCTGTGAAGCTTCTTATTTCCCCTTCAATTTTGAATGATAGCCTTGCTGGATAGAGTATTCTTGGATTCAGTCCTTTGCTTTGCATCACTTTGTAAATTTCTGTCCATTCTTTTCTGGCCTGATGTGTTTCTGTTGAGAAATCATTTGATAATCTGATGGTGGATCCTTTGTAGGTAACTCTGTTTCTCTCTTGCAGCCTTTAAGGTTCTCTCTTTGCCTTGTACATTTGCTATCGTTATTATGACGTGTCTTGGTGTGGGTCTTTCGGGGTTCATCTTGCCTGGGACTCTCTGTACTTGTGTACCTTTTTTCTTCCCCATATCTGGGAAGTTTTCTGACATTATTTCTTCAAATAGATTTTCTAATCCGTGCTGCTCTTCTTGTCCTTCTTGCAGCCCTATTATGCGTATGTTACTTCGTTTCATGTTGTCCTGAAGCTCCCTTAGGCTCTCCTCCTGCTTTTTAATTTTTTTCTCCAGTTGCTGTTCAGATTGAGCTTGTTTCTCTGCCTTATCTTCTAATTCACTAATTCGGTCCTCTGCTTCTTCTAGTCTGCTGTTGAAACTTTCCATGGTGTTTTTGATTGTAGTTATATCACTTTTCATTTCTTCCTGATTCTTGCATAGGTTGTTGATTTTCTCATCCATCCGGTGAATGAATTGTACAACCATTATTCTGAATTCTTTTTCTGTCATGTTGCATGCTTCAACTTCATTGATGTCCTTTCTTGGTGACTCCTCATTGTCTTTCCTCTGGGTGTTGTTTCGTCTCTTCATTCTGATTATCTCCGGATGGTTCAAACGTCGAGTTGCGTGGGCCTGGGCCGTGTGCAGTGGGAGCCTCCCACCACCCTAGTGTCACTGAAGAGCTCTGACACTAAGATGTGTGGTTGTGGTGGGTTGGTGGGAACCAGGGTCGCTCAGAGTCAGTGTTGTCAGCGCTCAATGTGGCCTCGTGCGCGCCTTTAGAATCAGGGACCCTGCCTGCACCATGCTGAAACAGAGACCCCCCTGAAGCGTGTTGAAAACCAGAGCCCCCTTGCGTACGCCAGGAGTCAGAGTTCCCCAGAATCCAGTATCAGAGTCTCTGTTGCTTTGCGTGCCCTTGCCTTGAGAATCAGGGTTCCTGTGTGCCCTTGCACCAGGAATTGGAGTCACTGGCTCTTAGTATGAATGCACAGGGACTCAGGATCTCAGGCGCAGGTGATAATTAACACAGTCAAGTCACTGGTGTTTGGTGCTGCCTCCTGCCCAAAGAATCTGGGTCCCTGGGCCTGTGATACGCGGGACAAATTCCCAGTGTTCACGCGATTGCTCCCAGCCCAGGGCTCCGAAGCCCGCAGTGTGCTTAGGCTCAGTTCCTAGGGTTCGCGCCTTTGCTACCAGCCCAGAGCTCAGAAGCCAGCAGGGCACCTAGGCTCAGTTCCTGGGGTTCGCGCGTTTGGTCCCAGCCCAGGGCTCCTGAACCTGACCCAACGCAGGATCAGTTCCAAGGTGTTCGCGCACTTCCAGGCTAAAGTTCCTGGAGCGCTGAGGCCCTAGCAAGGGCTGGGTCTATCAGTTAGTTACTCTGGCGCTGCCCGCAAGTCTGTGGGAAGGGGGGATGGGCTCTGTTACTCACGGATCTGCCGCGGGGATTTCTGAACTTTTGGTGTCCGCAGGTCTGTAGCTGTGGTCACAGGTCTCTGTCCCTCGTGGCTGCAGGGTCCTGGTATGCGTCTGAGATCAGACTGGGTGGTGCCGAGGCCAGGATCCTAGTCTCAAGCAGCTCTGTTTCCCAAGATCTTAGTATTTCACTTCAGCACTGCGCCTCCTCTGAGTCTGGGTATGATATTCTCTTTCCTCCTAGTTGTAGAATTTCCACTCCGCCAGCCTTCCTGTGGTTCTGAATGATGTCCTTTCCGTCTTTTAGTTGTATTTTTGATTGGTTGTTCGAGGCAGCAATCTCCGGCGTTAACCTATGCCGCCATCTTGGTTTCTTCTTTGCCAAAGGGAAGGCGAGGCCGAGGGACCCTCAAACCAAGAAACTGGTCCTGGGGTCAGGATCTAAGTAAGTAATCCTCGATTACCGGGAGGTGTCCTTTTTCTGTCAGGACATTGTCTTATCTTCAAGAAGAAATACACTGCCTAGTAGCAGAACATACATGAAGAATTTCATTACAGTGTGATAGATGTCACAGTAGAAAGGTGTTCCAGGTACAGAGGGCATACTGATTGAAGAGGAAGCATGGAACAAAGGTGACCTGAGAATGCTTCTCAGGAAACTAATGTGTAAGGTGGGTTTTAAAGGACAAATATGAATTCAATAACAATGGGATATAGGTGGGAGTTTTCCTGGACTCCTGGCAAAGCAAACACGGTGTTTAGGGAACTTCCATATAGAAGAAGAATCCACATATTATTACAGAAGGTAATTTTAAACACAGTTCTTCTTGCTTCCTAAGTAAAATATTATAATAATTCAAACATGTAATAAGTATTACTTGCAGTGATCTAAGTTTCCAACCATCTTTGATTATTACTAAGCATTAATGGTGGTACTAATGAATGATAAAATAACTAAACAGCAGGCAGTAATAGGGAAATTGAAGGATAAGATGCTTGGATTATCTGCCAACTTTTTATATACAACTTTATTATAACTAACTGAAAGTTTAGCTGTGTGTTGCTTAAAGTATAAATTCCGTGCAAGATTTATTTATGTAACATATTTATATTGAGCCTGTATCCTCACTTTGAAAATGATGATCCTCCCTCTTCAAGCCAGAAAACTAAGGTACAGAGGTGAAGTAATTTCCTACCCTTACTAGAGTAACTGGAGGAGCCAACATACGTTTTGATTCCAGAGCCAGTGCTTAAAGAAATTGTAAAAAGGTTAATGGGTACGGCGTGGTGGGGGTGAGAGACAGGCACCAAAGAGGCTGGACGTCTGGCTGAAGAGGTGGGAGAGAGTGATGCTAGAGAGTCAAAGGACCAGGGAGGCATTCTTGTTTGTTTTTAAGATGGGTAATGCTTAGCATGTGTAAATTCTCATGTAAACAATTGAGCAAAGGCAGGCAATTAGAAGATAGAGGTGGCAGATAGAATAATCTATAGTGAAGGTTCTGAGAATGTAAGACAGGATGGGACAACTTCCGAGAAGGAAAGAGATGTGTGAAGTGCAGATGCAGGAGAGTTAAGGTTGGTGTTGGGAAGTTAGAGGTGGGTAATACAGCATGTGTATCAGCCTGTTGGGCTGCTTTGCTTGTGCTTTCACTATCTCTGTGTTATATACCTGAAGAGAACAACCACATATGGTAGTTTAGAAGTGCTCATGGAATTCATCCCAACTGAAGAGGATGGGATATGTTGGTATTTGGGAGTCTTAAGGGAGAAAGTTGAGACTGCATAGTACAAGAGGGAAGTGAGATAATACTCTGTTCAGTTGTTTAAAGGGAAGTGGAAGATGGAAGCCACTTAGCACAGTCTCAAACCTGGGTCTAGGAAAAGGTGTAGTAAGAAGCACAAACTGTCTTGGCCATTGTGCTTAGTGGTTAGAATGCCAGCTTGCACACTGAAGGGTCTCCTGGTCAAGGGCAAATACCTTGTTGTGGGTTCCCTCTCCGCCCCCAGTTGGGGCACGTGCAAGAGGCAATCAGTCTATAGTCTTTCTCTCATCAATGTTTCTCTCTCTCTTTCTCAACCCTCCCCTTTCTCACTTCTACTTTCTGAAAAGCAATGGAAAAACATATTCTCAGGTGAGTATTAACTAAAAAAGAAAAAAAGCACAAACTAAGCCTTCAGAAGAGGAATTGAACTGAGAGAGACATAGCTCCTACAACTCAACTACCTTAAGGGAAATTAAAACCTGATATCCACGATAATAGTGAATACATCATAGTTAAAGAATCTAAACTTTTTCTGAGAGCTTTTAAATGTAAGAACTTTTCAGATCACTAAATTATATAGAATTCTAAAACTGAAAGATCTTTATATACTGTTATTGCCCATTTAATGGAGAGGTTAAGTGACTCATCCAAAATCTGAAACAGCTTTTATTGGCAAGGTCCAAACTCAGTCTACAGGTTTTCCACCACACCATGCTGCCTTCCATTTCAGCAGCTTATTAAAACTGTTCTTGCAAGATTCGTATGTGTATTTGAGGATTGCCATCATGCCTGGCCCTTGCCTCTCCAAACGTTTTGCCTGTTCTCCAGACATTTATCTATTCTTCTTCCTATTTTGTGTTTTTTAGATTCTTCACTATCCTAGTGACTCTCTTCTGAGTTGTCAGCATTTAATTGCATTTCTCTTCAAGTACCTAAGCTAGTTTGTCAGCTACTTGATCTGCAAAATATCTGTTGGATGAAACCATCAACTTTAATTTGCTGCTCAGTAACTATTTAGACGTGGTGGAGTAAATATTCTCAGTGGATATGCTATTTTCTTATTAATATTTTAATTACCTACTTTTAAAATTATACCAGGATATCCTTTTTCAATTTCAATTTTAACTTTAATTTTTTCTTCATTTAGGAATACTTTCAAGAAAACCTTTTACAGTCTAAAGATTTAGGTCAAGTGATAGTTCAGCATTATTCTCAGAATGTAAACAGACTGGCTGTTCCAGAGGGAATTTGGTGAACAAATGCATCAATGACATTTCATATTTTTCTGAATTTCTGTTTTTGCTTTTGGTGGATTGAATCAATTTGCAGAACATGAAACTGAATATATCAAAGTTGAAAATAAATGTTTAATAACTTAGACTTATACTCCTGGATATAGATTTTATTAAGTTTTCATAGGAACGGAAGGGTAAGATGAGGACAAAAGTAGGTAACTGCCAGTTAGGGGGGGAATGTTTACTTGAACTTTAAAACACAATAGGAACTAAGAATTTCTGAATCTAAGATATTTTGCATGTGTGTCCTTTAATAGCTCTGCTTAGGGCTCATTTTCTTTAACAGTAGAATGAAGAAGTTTATCCATGCATGCATGCAGAAATCCTTACAACAGCCCTACTACTCACCAGGAACTGGGGAGAACCATTCCACTTCTAACCTTATTCCATTCTGTTCTGCTCTCCTGTTAAATGTTAACAGCTAATGTGAATTTCTGAAAAAGCACTCTTGGGTCAAAGCAGATGCTCTTATAAGCCAAACGACCAGTTTACAACCTCTGCTCTAAAGAGAACAGTGTCTTCCCAGCCAGTGTGGTTCAGTGGCTGAGTGTCAACCTATGAACCAGGAGGTCTTGGTTTGATTCCTAATCACCCACAGAGCAGGGCCGACCAGGGGGTTGGGGCGCCGCACCCTGTCACACACAGAGCCGCAGGGCGATCAGGGGGTTGGGGAGCTCCCCCCTATCAGGCACAGAGCAGGGCTGATCAGGGGGTTGGGGCGCCTTCCCCTGTCACGAACAGAGCTGGGTGGATAGGGAGGTTGTGGCCCTGCCCCCTGTCACACACAGAGCCGCAGGGCAATCAGGGGGTTTGGGCACTGCCCCCTGTCACGCTGATCCTGGTGCCAGGAGGCCTCTCGGCTCCGCTGATCCCGGTGCTGGGAGGCATATTACCCTTTTACTATATAGAATAGAGGCCTGGTGCATGGGTGGGGCTGGCTGGTTTTCTCTGAAGGGTGGTCCTGGATCAGCGTGGGCGTCCCCACTGGGGTGCCTGGCCAGCCTGGGTGATGGGATGATGGCTGTTTTTAGCTGGTCACACACCCTTCAGGGTGGGGGTCCCCACTGGGGTGCCTGGCCAGTCTGCGTGAGGGGCTGAGGGCTGAAGCTCCAAACCGCGCCTTTTTTTCTTTTTTTCTGGGCCAGCTTTAGCTCTGAGGCTCCAGCTCTGAGGCTTCCGCTCCTGAAAGCAGGTATCTGGTTTGTTTGGGTTCTATAATCAAAACAATGTATAACTCCAGCTCTGAGATCCCGGCTCGCTGAAAGCAGGTTTCTGGGGTTTTGTTTAGCTTCTATATTTGTTACAATGTTTCTTAAACTGCAGGCTCAGAGGCCGGCAAGGCAGGCGGGGAACGTTGGAATCCTCCATCACTGAAGCAAGCAAGCCTCATGTTAGTTTCAAGCTGCCTGGCTGCCGGCCGCCATCTTGGCTGGCAGTTAATTTGCATATCGCCCTGATTAGCCATGGGAAGGGTAGCGGTCGTACGCCAATTACCATGTTTCTCTTTTATTAGATAGGATATAGACACACACACACATATACAGAAGAATAATATAATGAACTTTTGTAATATATATATATATATATATATATATATATATATATATATATAGTCAGCTTTGATGTTTACCAACCTCAGTAGGTCCCCCAAACCTTATCCTCCCACTAGGTTTTTTGTTTTTAAATCAAATGCTTTTAAATACTGTGTGCTTGTATGTATGTACTCATCTTAGTTATATGGAATTGTAACCATAGATTATTTTTATAACTGGATGTAGACTTTGTGAACAAGTTTTTAAAGTGACCCTTGGGGTCTCATTTATAGAAAAGTAGGAGCTCTCTAGTACTTACGATTAACTAAAGTGAAGAAGACTCCTACACTAGTAAATTTGTTGGGGAAAGTCTCTATCGGTTCCTTTGTTTTTATCCAGTCGTAAAATGTTTATTCATGACACAACAGTTTATCCATACAAGTGTATCTGTCTGAAGATTGAATAAATAAGGAAATTCATGTTTTTATTTACTTTTAATTCCATCTGAATTTGCATCCAGTTCAGTCTTTTGCAGGCAAGAATGCTTATTGAATAATCACTTAGCCTAGAGACTCTGCTAAATTATTTACATGCTTTAGATGATTGAATCCTCTTTACAATCTTGAGACATATACTATTGTCTAGGTTTTGTAAGGAATAAACTGGGCTCAACAAATTTAATGTTTCTCAGCCAGAAAATGGCAGAACCCTTATTTGAATAGTTTATCTTAAGAACTAATGTCTTTTCGTCATACCTCAATGCCAAAGAGCCTGTTGAGAGTTGTCTGGTCGGTGTAAGTATAGCATTTTCTGTTTATAAGCTCACAGTTTTAGACCCATACTTGCTTGTAGTACAGGGAACTGTAATACCATAATCTATATTAATATTGATGATATTTCTCATTATAACTTCTCATTAAACCTAATTTACAGGTATTTTGTTTACTACTTTCTTAGTTGTGAATTATAAGCAAGAACTATTCCTGTTCTGAAGATAGTTCCCTCTAACCTTTTCTTTCCCAAGACTCAGGTAGTGTGCTCACAGGCATGCCCTGATTAATACGTAGACAAGGAGAGGACCCTCTGTAGATCTCTGGAGCTCTCTCTGGTCAGCTTTTTCCTCCTTGGTACTCTGCCCCATGAAATTTGGTTTCCTCAGACTTCCAGCATCATCTCTTCAACTCAGGGATCCTGCGACTACCAGGCTCTACTTGGGGTCCTCTTGGAGTCTTTCTCTGGGTGTAAGCTTTGGCACTTTTAGAGCTCACATTCTTTGATTTCAGTCTTTCAAGGATCACTGCCCTTTGTTGTCTCATGTCCAATGTCTTAAAAGCCATTGTTTAATTTAGTTTGCACTTTTTTTGGGTTGTTTTAGGTAGGTGGATAAATCTAGTCTCCATCTTTGCGGGAACTCTTTCTATAATTTTAAGAATAATATAAAGATGCCCAGCCAAAGTGACTCAGTGGGTGAGTGTTGACCTATGACCAGGAAGTCACGGTTCAATTCCCAGTCAGGGCATATGCCCAGGTTGCGGGCTCGATCACCAGCATGGGGCATGCAGGAGGCAGTTGATCAATGATTCTCTCTCATTGTTGATGTTTCTATTTCTCTCTCCTTTTCCCTTCCTTTTTAAAATTAAAAAGGAATAATATAAAGGCAATAAGAGAAGGCTCTGAAGCTTTATTGCTTCCGTCTAAATGGTGGTTCTTCCACTTACTAGCTATTTGACTTGGAGCAAGTTACTTAAGTTCTCTGTCTCAACTTCTTAATCTGTAAAAGGAAAATATTATTATGTATATCATAGGGCATTTGTGAGGATTGAAAGAGTTAGAATATGTGAAATACTTCAAAAATTAACTGGCATATAAACTCTCAATAAATGAGTTTTTATTATCATAGAAAAATTTTAATGCAAAAAAACCCCAACTTTGGAGTGTGGGACATCTTTATTTCAGTATCAGTTCTACCACCATTGTGGCCTTATTTAGCCTCTATTGATCTTATTTTGCTCATTACAAAAAGTGGGTAATAACACCTATTCATTAAGTAGTTGTATGGTTGAAATAAAATGAAACTGGTAGAGTGCTCGGCACAGTGCCTGGCACAGATTAGGTGCTCACTGGTTATTGTTATTTTGATTATCTACTGCTGCATCACAAATTGCCACAGAGCTTAGTGGCTGAAAATAGCAGTTATTGTTTTGTTATCTTGAGCGGTTCAGAGGTTGGGGCGCTCTCAGCTCAGCAGTTCTCACTTGGGGTCTCTCAGGCAGTTGCAGTCAGACACTGGCAGGGCTGCAGTCATCTTGAAGGCTGTCATAGTCACATGCCTGGCAGTTGATCCAGGCTCTTGGCTGGGATCTCATCACTTCCTCACTGTGTAGTGACTGAATTCCAAGAGCAAGAATCTCTAAAGGATTAGACAGAAGCTTGAAGTCACCTAGTGTTACTTTGGCTGTAGTTATAGACCCACCTAATTTTAAGAGGAGTGTCAACATTACCTTACAAGAACATTGTGTAATGGGAGATATTGATGCAGTCATTTTTAGACAATACAGCCTGTCATAGTTAGTTATTATTCATGTGCATGTTTACATATGTGCAAACATTTTACATATTTTTGGTGCCCCCAATATACACACTTTATAATTTTACCTGTACTTTTTGCAAGCTCTATTGTCCATATCTAAAGTACCTTGTGGCCAGCAGGTGGTGTTGGCATTCTTCTAGCTTCCAATTGAGACCTATAAATCATTAATCTCTCATCAGAATGCAAACTCTATCCTTTGAGGCCCATGACATCAATTCTTTCTCATTGCTGTCATTTATGAACACATTGATCACTTCTCTGTGTTTATGCATGGTGTGTACATGAGGGTGAAGTGGAGGTCTTGGCAAACCATGTTAGAATTCTGATTGCCACAAACCCCTTGAGGAATTTTTTACTTTAGTTATTGTACTTTTCAATTCTAGAATTTTCCACTGGTTATTTTTTATAATTTTTATGTTTTTATTATGATGTCCAAATTGGGTAATAGTCATCATATTTTCCTTTAACTCTTTGAACATATTTGTAATAGCTACATTGACTTCTATATCTGCTAAATTCACCATCTGGGCCCACTCCATTTTTATTAACTGATTTTTTTTTTGCTTGCTTATTTGTATGTCTAGTGCTTTTTGTTTGAAAACTACATTTTACATAATACATTATAGCAGATCTGTATTCTGTTTTATATTCTTTGTTCCCTACAGTATGCAGACAATAATATCTCTGCTCAGTGTTTTTATTTATTTTTTTTTTAGCCTACATTCCTATGGGTTGTCCCTCTGTCTACATAGTGTATTAGCCAATGATTTGGGTGGAGATTATGCTTAAAAATCTTGAGCCCTTAAGGCTTCCACCTTCTGCTTAATAATTTGTATGTGGGTTGAGGCTCTCATTCAAAGTTGCAGTCATTTCTCAGCCTTTCTTGGTTTCACTTTTCACCAGGCTCTCTGAAATCTCTCCTGTGCATGTGTTTGTAGTATCCAAGTCAGCCAGGGACTGTGTGAGAACTTATCTCAGTCCTTCCATGACTCTCTTATTTCTAAGGTACCCCATTTAATTTCTATTTTGTCTACTGCTTATCCCAGCTGGGATCACAACCTTGGATCTAGTAGAGCTGCAGATTTTCTCTTTCATTTTCATTTAAGTCCACCACTTTTATTTTCACTTGTATTTTTTTTTATTAATAGGGTTATACACTTGCAAGGCAGAAAGTCAACATGGTCTTACATAAGTATTACTAAAGCTGACACCTAAAGCTAATTCAATATATTTGTTATACAATGAAAACTTAAAATTGTTATTCTGGGATATTATTTTATACTAGGGGCCCGGTGCACAAAATTCGTGCACTGGGGGGGGAGTGTCCCTCAGCCCAGCCTGCCCCCTCTCACATACTGGGAGCCCTCAGGCGTTGACCCCATCACCCTCCAATCGCAGGATCGGCCCCTTGCCCAGGCCTGACGCCTCTGACAGAGGTGTCAGGCCTGGGTAGGGGACCCTCATTTCCCCCCATCACTGGTTCTGCCCCCAGCCCAGGCCTGATGTCTCTGGCCCAGGCATCAGGCCTGGGCAGGGGACCCCCAGACCCCTCCGATTGCTGGCTCTGCCCCTTGCCCAGGCCTGATGCCTCAGCCAGAGGCGTAGACCCCCATCACCCTCTGATCACCTGATCGGCCCCTTGCCCAGGCCTGACGCCTCCGCCAGAGGTGTTAGGCTTGGGCAGGGGACCCCCATCTCCCCCCGATCACTTGCTCTGGCCCCCGCCCAGGCCTGAGGCCTCTGGCCCAGGAATCATGCCTGGGCAGGGGACCCCCATCTCCCTCTGATCGCTTGCTCCACCCCCCGCCCAAGCCTGACGCCTCTGACCCAGGCTTCAGGCCTGGGCAAGGGGACCATCATATCACCCCAATCCCCGGCTCCGCCCCCCGCCCAGGCCTGATGCCTCGGCCAGAGGAGTTGACCCTCATCACCCTCCGATCACCAGTTACCGGATCGGCCCCTTGACCAGGCCTGAGGCCTCCGGCTGAGGTGTCAGGCCTGGGCAGGGGACCCCCAGCTCCCCGTGGTTGCAGGCTCCGCCCCTGCCCAGGCCTAACGCCTCTGGCTGAGGCATCTGGCTCGGGCAGCGGGGACCCGCAGCTGCAGCGGCCCCGCGATCGTGGGCTCCGCTTTAGGCCCAGGCAAGGGACCCCTAGCTCCCGGGACTGCCAGCTTCGACCGTGTCCAGCTCCCATCGCTGGCTCCACACCTACTTCCTGCTATCACTGGCCAGGGCGGAAAAGGCACCTGATTCTCCGATCATGGCTGGGGGGCAGGGCAAAGGCGCCACCTTTGCCCTGCCCCCCAGCTCTTAGCTCCCCCCTGGGTTTCTGATCACTGTCAGTGGCAGGGGGCTTCTTCCTGTTTTCCCTTTCGCCTTCCTGCATTGTGCCTACATATGCAAATTAAGTGCCATCTTGTTGGCAGTTAACTGCCAATCATAGTTGGCAGTTAATTTGCATATAGCCCTGATTAGCCAATGAAAAGGGTATCATCGTACGCCAATTACCATTTTTCTCTTTTATTAGTGTAGATATTCCCCTCTGTTACTTGACAAACTTTTAAGTGTTAAGTCTTCCACTTTTAAAGGGCAATGCCATGAGTTTTTGCCCTCTACCTCGGAGCCCAACCCCTTTGGGTTGTTCCTTGACTCCTCTCTTTCAAGCTGTAGGTCCACCACGTCAGAATATCTTGTTAATTTTATTTCCAAAATATACATAAAATTTGATCCTCTTCATACCATCCTTACTGCCACCACTCATTTCAAGCCACCATCATCTCTACCTGATATTATTAAGTAAGCTTCTACTCTTTTCTTCTAACTGTGCTTTCCTTCTATATGTGTTCTCAGTAGAACTGTCATAATATCCTGTTTAACATTAATGGGATCTCGTCACCCCTCTGCTCAGGTTCTTCTAACGGGTGGTATCTTATCACATTCAGAGTAAAAGCTAGAGTCCCAAGGGTTATGTGATCCCAAAAAATCTTGCTCCCATTACCTGTCTAACCTCATAACATTTACTCTCCCTCATTCAGTTCCCTTTGGTCCTTCAGACCTCAGAACCTTTGTTTTTACTTTGCCTGGAATGGCCTCCTCCCACCCCCTACCCCACAATACTTATCCTCATACCTTAGCCGTTTTTTGTTGTTGTTGTTGTTTTGTTTGTTGTTGTTGTTTTTTTACAGAGAGGAAGGGAGAGGGATAGAGAGTTAGAAACAATGATGAGAGAGATACATCGATCAGCTGCCTCCTGCACACCCGTTACTGGGGATGTGCCCGCAACCAAGGGACATGCCCTTGACCGGAATCGAACCTGGGACCTTTCAGCCCACAGGCCGACACTCTATCCACTGAGCCAAACCGGTTACGGCTACCTTAGCTGTTTTAGTTGCTTCAGATCTTTATCCAAAATTCATTTCTGTGTGATGTCTTCCTTGGTCACTCAATCCAAATTTCCATGACTTCCTACCCATTATTTTATATTCCACTTTATTGCTTTAATTTTTAACCTTAGTACTAATCACTATCTAATATATTATTTTTTCTTATTTTGTTCATTTTTTATTTTTCTCACTAAAATGTTAGCCCCATGAGTGCAGAATTTTTGTTATTTTTGTACTTTACTACCATCCTAGAACCTAAAAACAGTTCTTAGCACTTAAGCTTGCAATACATTTGGTATATTTATAGTGAAAGGTGAAGAAAGACATAAATTTCTAAATTTAAAGGTCTTCCTGAATGCTACATAGAATGAAGGAAACATATTCTTGTGAAATTTCAAAATATCAAGATTATAAAGAAGATCTTAAAAAGCTTCTAAAGAAAAGAAACAAAAGCCTACAAATTAGCAATTATGGTTTCTACAAGGCAGTGGAGCATGGATAGTGGGACAATTTCATCACAGTTTTGAAGAAACATGAATTTTAAATTAGAATTCAATACCCAAGCAAACTAGAAAATGTGAGGTAAAAATAAAGTAATTTTCATACATGAAAATATGTGAAGATAAATGAAGAGATAAATGACATTTATCACAGAGATAGTTGAGGATTTTGTTTGTCAAACCAAGGATGGCATGGGCCAGTGTTGCTCAGTTGGTGGAGCATTATCCTGTCCACCAAAAGGTTGCTGGTTTGATCCTGGTCAGGGTGCATGTGGGGGTCGACTGATCAATGGTTCTCTCTCACATCAATGTTTCTCTAAAATAAAATTTAAGAAAGTATTTTTTTTTTTTAAAAAAAGGAGGAAAACTAAACAGAGGAACAGTTAAGATCGTGGCATCGGTAAATGTGGTACTAGCATTCTCCCACAACCACATCAGAAATACAATTAAACTACAGAACAACCATCATTCAGAACCACCTGAAATCTAGCTAAACCAAAGTCCTACAGCTAAGGATATGAAGAACAGGCTGCATCAAGACTGCTAAGAAGGGTGGAGACATGGAACAGTGTGGTTCCACACCCACGTATGGCAAATAAAAGTCAGGAGGGATATCTTGGCTGTGGAGGTTTCCCCTGAGGAGCAAGGGTTCCCAGACACACACCAGGCCCCCCCACCCAGAGGTTCCAGTGCCGGGAAGAAAAACCTGAGTAAGACAGAGGACTGCTGGAGTCCCAGGCAGTTTCTCTTAAAGGACCCAAGCACAGGCTTACTCAGACTCACTCCCTCTGTGCGCCAGTGTTGGGGCAGCAGCTCAAAAGGCATCAGGGACATACAAGGAAGAACTGAAGTATCTGGCATCAGGGTGAGAGCTGGAGAGGCAGCTTTCTCCCAGACAGAAGTGCTGTCAGAGACCATTGTTCCCTTTCTGAGTCCTTCCCCAACAGAGGCAGTAGGCAGGCACCATATCAGAGTCTCCATCAACCTGGCTGTCATTGTTTACCCTGCCCCTGAGACCTCACCCCCCCAACTTTTCGGCCAACCCAAGCTGAGTCCAGTGGCTTTTCCATCTGAATGGCCTGTCTTGGCTTATGCTTCACTTTCTTAAAATCTCCCAAACAAGCAACAACTGGCCTCAGCATGCCCTGTATCTCTTGCTGAGTGGCTCCAGGCCTGGCACTAGTGGCAGCCATCCGTACTTCACAGCTTGGCGTCTCCTGGGAACCTCCAAGCCTGGCACAAATAGTAGCTATCTGCAGATTACTTTGTAGTTCATGTTGGATGGCTCCATACAGAACACAGGTGGTGACTGACTCTGAGCCTGGGAGCCTCCAGAGCCAGTGCACACAGTGGACAGCTATACACATGTCGAAGTACCCCCCAACCACCTCTACAAGCAGACTCAGTAGGCACCAGAGCCCTGCTGAAGTAAGTCCTGCTCTGTGGGGTGGGCCCCTGCACAATTGATTGTCCACCATGATTGTAGCCAGTTGTAGCTGATCAGCTAGGGGTAAATAACTTCGTGCCAACAGCAACCAAGGCTCAACTACAACAGGAGATTGTACACAGTGCATACAAGGGGTGCACCTGGAGGGCCTAGCTCCAGTGAATGGAGAGTCTGTGCCACTGGACCCTGTAGGACATGTATTACATTAGTCCAGTCTACCAAGCCCAGGAGATGTAGCAGGTCTACCTAATACATAGAAACAAATACAGGGAGGGGGCCAAAATGAGGAGATAAAGAAAAGTCTTAAATGAAAGAACAGAACAGAACTGAAAAAGAACTCAACAAAGTGGAAATAAGCAATCTACTAGATGAAGAATTCAAAACTTGTTAATAGGATGCTCAATGAATTTAGGGTAAGAGTAAATGGACTTAGAGAGAACTTCAACAGCATGAAAAATTATATGGAAACCATAAAAAAGAGCCAGTTGGAAATGAAGGATACACTAACTGAAATGAAGAATTACAGGGAATCAACAGTAAAGTAGATGAAGCTGAGAATCAAAGCAGTGATTTGGAATACAAGGAAGCAAAAAAATCACCCAATCAGAACAGCAAAAAGAATCCAAAAAAATGAGGAGAGTGTAAGGAACTTCTGGGACAACTTTAGCTGTACCAACATTCGCATTATGGGGGTGCCAGAAAAGCAGAAAGAGAGCAAGAAATTGAAAACCTATTTAAAAAAATAATGATAGGATAGTTCCCTAACCTGGTGAAGTAAATAGACATAGAAGTCCAGGAAGCACAGGGAGTTCCAAATGAGATGAACCCAAAGTGGCCCACACCAAGACACATAAAATTAAAATGCAAAAGGTTAAAGACAAAGAGAATCTTGAAAGCAAGAGAAAAACAGTTAGTTACCTATAAGGGAACACCCATTAGACTGTCAGGTGATTTCTCAAAAGAACTTTTCTGGCCAGGAGGGGCAAGAAATATTCAGTGATGAAAAGCAAGGACCTACAACCAAAATTACGCTACCCAGCAAAGCCAGCATTTAGAATAAAGGATATACAGTTTCCCAGACAAGAAGAAGCTAAACCAACAAACCAATGTTACATGAAATGTTAATGGGTTTTCTTTAAGAAGAAGAAGGAGAAAAGATAAAAAATATGAACAATAAAATGCAATAAACATATCTATTAATAATTGAATTTAAAAACACAAAATAAATGAACAAGCAGAACAACAACAAAAAGAAAACCAAGAGAGGATTCAACAACCAACCAAAATTGATCCAAAAGTTCAATGAGTACAAGCTCCAAATGGCATTTGTGTGTCAGGCAAGAGAAGCAATCAGATCCTATGAAGGTAGGAATTCAGTTGTGTCTAGGAAGACTGGAATAAAAATGGATAAATTAGAGTAAGTAACAGGCAGGATAATATTGGGAATAGTTAAATAGACATGCTTTCTTATTTCAATAAAAATGAGAAAGATGGTCAGAAAGTTGAGGAAAAACAAAATAACTAGGTAGGAATGTTAATGTCCAGAGGTAGATCCAAAGTAATATGGTTTTGAAAAATTGATAGAGTATAAGTATTTCTGACATTGAAGTAGCATAGAGAAGGGAATATAACCTGTGCATACTTCTTGGTCCTGCCGGGAACAATATTCATATAAACATTAATACTGTACATGCTCTGTGTTGATTTTAAATTTTTTAAAAAAGAATTAACTTTTTATCCAAAGTATGAAAGTCTTAAATATGATTATAGAGTATAATCTATAACTTATCCTTAAAAAATATAAAAAATAAACATGTGATAAAAGTTGGGAAGGACAGGCATGACCTCTACTACTAAAAACTTCATGCAATATAGCCATTCTCAAACTTCGTTGCGTATTAAAATCACTTTGGAAGCTTTCAAAATCTAGAACCCCAAACTGCATCATCCCAATTAAATGAAGATCCTTGACAGTGAGACGTAAGTGTCAGTTTGCCTGTTTGTTGTTTTAGGTTTGCCGGTTGATTTCAGCATGTAGTCAAATTTGGGGACCAGTGGTCTAAAGTTTATGAAACTAAAGCTAAAGCTGAAATATATTCTGTAAAGTTTCAAAAGTGATGAGTAGTATAATCATTCTTATAACTATCTCATTGGTAAAAAGAGGTAGGAGGGTGCTAGTTGTGAGCCAAATTTTCCTTAGTGGGAAGCCAAATCTATTTTAGTAGTGCGAGGTGACAAATCAAATCCTACATATTGTTTCAAAGTTAGTCTGTTAGTCATTTTATTTTACTTGCAAAGAGGAAATGCTCTTTAGTCGTGTTCCAAAGTTTATGAGAATCTGTATTGACTTTTTATATAGATTGAGTTCATTAGAGCTAGATCAATGAGGTTATTATGAATAAATTATCTGGATGTTAAAATCAACTTCCTATGGCAAACATACTTTACATTTCTTAGTGAATAGACAGTTTTCTATAAAAGACACTTCAATAAATATAGTTTCCTCCTGCAAATATCCGTGGGCTGGTGCTTTAAATGTTGAGCTACCGGCTAGAGCCCTTTTGCAAATATTTTAGACACAAAGTTAAGTGTTAGTAGTCCTTAGAACCATCAAAATAAAATTTTCAGTATTTAAATAAAGTCATTTGTCTTTCTTAACAAATTACTTAGGCAGAACCTGAACTTTCTGAATGCAAGGTACAATATAATTATGGTTTTATTTAAAATTTTATAGTAACAGGAATGTAAATGTATTCTAGCCTTTTCCTTCTCCAGTTGCTTTGCCCTTTATCAACCTTGTATATGCATTAGGATCCCCTGTAACACTTTCAAAACTAGTATTCTGTTTTTAAAAATTCTTCATTAATTAACTGGAGCCTCATGCTCGGACCTCAGAGATACTATTTAGTCAGGGTAGAATTAAAGAATATGAATTTATGCTTTTCTGTTACGTAAGATTATCAAGGTTGCCTCTCAGGAGTAGTATTGGGACTGGGGGTGAGAATGGATGAAAGTGGGGACTACTCTTCATTGTATGCTCTTCTGTACTAAGTGCTTTTTAAAAATAAAAATTATGTTAATGAACTACATTGATTAAAAATTAATGGATAGAAAAGTATCATTCCCTTATATTTTGAAATAATAAAATATTCTTTATGAAAATCAAACTTTATAAAATCAATAAATTAGGACTTTGTTTTGCATTAAAAAATAATTCTAAACTCAAAAGATAACTTCAGGAAGTTTCTTACTGAATTTTTAAAGTAGATTTTCTACTAAAGTATATCACATGTACAGAATGTGCCCTCATTATAAGTGAACAGTGCTGTGAATTTTTCACAAAGAGAACACTCTAGTATAACCAGCATCCTGTTCAAGAATTACATATTGTCCAAACTCAAAAGTCCAGGGTGTGCCGCCTCTAGTCACTGTCCTCCTCCTCCAACCACAATTCTGACTTTGAAAACCTTTGGATACTTTTGTTTTGTTTCTGAACGTTATATATAAGTGGAATCATATATTACCCACTTATTATTCTTTGCCTTCCTTTACTGAACATGTTTGTGAAATTTATCCTTTCATACTGCATAGTTGTAATTTGCTCATTCTCATTGCTGTGTAGAATTCTGTTTTAAGGATGTGCCATTCTATTGATAGACATTTATGTTGTTTCCACTTTTAGTCTATTATGAAGAGTACTGCTATTAACATTTTTGTGCATAGCTTTTCTGTTACAGTGGGGCCTTGACTTATGAGTGTCCCAACTAACGCGTTTTTTGAGATACCAGCTGTCTCTCGGCCAATTTTTTGCATTGAGTTGGTAGAGTACTTTGAGTTAACGAGCTCGGTCTCGGAACGAATTAAACTCATAAGTCAAGGCCCCACTGTAGTAGAATTGCCTAAAATGAGTTTAGGAGCTATTGTCAAGGAAATTGCAATCAGATATTAAATGCTTATGAAAATAAGTATAAAATTAGCTTTTCATTTACAAAAGTCTTGTGTGTGGTTTTAAGAATGCATATGTAGCATTCCCCTGTATCATTGGCTTCTTTCTGGGTATTGAGGTTTGAACTAATTTGTATTCTACAATACATAACTGCGTCTGTGTGGTACACTTGATATTAAATGGTAAAACAGAATTGGTGATAGTAAAGCTCTGGGTATATAAAAGTTAACCTGTGTCTCATTGGGTTTCCCAGGACCCTGGGGGGTAATAATCAAAGGATAAAGAACAACAGGCTTTGGTTCTGATATCCGAATTCTAAGACAATCTCCAGCCTTTGACATCTTCACTGCCAGCCCTATGTTTGAGGTATGCTACAGCACCATTTTAGTAGGTGGACCGTGTTCCTGTAGGTAGCTCCTTAACTACCCCTCCACTTGCCTGCAAGCCATATTTCAGGACATGTCATCAAATTCTGGCTTCACTCTCTAATCCTAGTTCTATTCTAATTTACCTCTTCAGCATTTGCACCCTTCAATCTTCTCTTGGTTTACTCATAACCTATTTTATTTTGGGGGCAACTATTGTTCCCCTTGCCAGAGTATCTCCACAGATTAATAAACAGACATGGGATTTCCATTCACTTGTCAATGTTTAGACATTAACATATGTTTCCTCGTGGCAAATCCTGACTGAGGTTGCCCTCAATCAGCTTTCCACCCAAAATTGGCTTTGCTTGCCAAATTCACCTAGTGGAGTTTTGTTGTTGTTTTTAATTTATTGATTGGAGAGAGAGAGAGAGAGAGAGAGAGAGAGAGAGAGAGAGAGAGAGAGAGAGAGAGAGAGAGAAACATCAACTTGTTCCACTTATTTATGCATTCATTGGTTGATTCTTGTATGTGCTCTAACTGGGGATGGAACCCACTACCTTGGGGTATCAGGAAAATGCTCTAACCAACTGCATTACCAGGCCAGGGCAAATCTAGGATTTTTAGTTTGAGCCTGAGAATTTTAAATTTCCACCACATGATGCTCCCTAAAGGAGAAAGTCTGTGTGCCCCATCTTTGATCACCTGCGCATGTAACTGATTTATGTCTAAAATCTATTGCAGGGGGTTCATTTCTTCCTTATCCACAAAGAATATCCTGTGATCTGCCTCAGTTTATCCAGCCCTGCCAGGATTTCAGTCAGGTTACATGGGTTAGACCCCCAGCCTTAGCACTTGATATGGTTTCCTCAACAGTAAGATATGCAAAGTCCACTGTTTCATCCAAGGATTTCTCCTTGGAGCAGGGAAGAAGGAAGCACTCCAGTCCAGCTTGGCCTGATTTTGCACTTTTTCATTTGTTCCTTCCTGGCCTTGGGTACGGCGTTTCTCATAAGACTTTCCTATGTTTCACATGTTCCTCTTTGGGTTAACTGGAGCCTCAAGGAGGGAAAGGGATAGAAGAATAGTTGGTTTAAAGGCTAAGATCTACCTCAGTGCCCACCTGTGAAATACCAGGCGTCCATACATGTTATCAGTTCAGCTTGTCAGCTACCTTTACCTCTTAAAACTGCAAAGCTTACCACACTTTAGAGCCATGCTTAGTATTGACAGAAAATCCTTATAGTCTCCTTTTACTCTCACTTGTAGATTTTGTTTTTATGTTGATTGCTTATTTTGACTTAAAATTTTAGAAAGAAAAGTATTATTTTTACAACTTGTTGACAGCACAAAAATCCCTATTTTTATATACATGTTTTATTTATTTGGATGAATGTTTATTTAAAAATTTTCTCTAGCCCTAACCGGTTTGGCTCAGCGGATAGAGCGTCAGCCTGCGGACTCAAGGGTCCCAGGTTCGATTCCGGTCAAGGGCATGTACCTTGGTTGCGGGCACATCCCCAGTGGGGAGTGTGCAGGAGGCGGCTGATCGATGTTTCTCTCTCATCGATGTTTCTGACTCTCTATCCCTCTCCCTTCCTCTCTGTAAAAAATCAATAAAATATATTTTAAAAAAATTTTTTCTCTAGAAATACTTAAATTCTAATTTTTTTATTATGGTCTATTTGAAAAATTTGAACAGCTGAAAAAAAAATCCTAATTGTGTAATCAAGAGATACTCAAAGGTACCTGGCTGGTGTGGTTCAGTGGTTGAGCGTCCACCTATGAACCAGGAAGTCACGGTTCGATTCCAGGTCAGGGGGGCATTTGCCTTGGCTGCAGGCTTGATCCTCAGTGGGGTGCGCACAGGAGGCAGCTGATCCATGATTCTCTCTCATCATTGATATTTCTGTCTCTCTTCCTCTCTAAAATCAATAAAAAGATGTATTTTTTAAAAGATGCTCAAAGGTGTTATTTTTGTATCCTTGACTTCCTGATTACTTCTTTTTATTAAATTTATTGGGGTGACATTGCTTAAGAAAATTATACAGGTTTCAGGTGCACAGTTCCACAACACATCATCTGTACACTGTTTTATGTTTTCACCACCCCAAGTCAAGTCTCTGTTCATCACCATTTATCCACCCTATTCCCTCCTCCATCTGCCTCCTCCTCCCAACAGTCACCACACTATTGTACGTGGCCATGAGTCTTTTGTCTTTTTTGCTCAATCCCTCTATCCCCATCCACCCAGTCCCCTATGCCCCTACACCCCCCCCACACACACACACACAGCTGTCAGAGTGTTCTCTGTGAGTCTGTCTCTATTTTGCTTGTTAGTTCATTTTGATTGCTTCACAATTATTCATTCTAACATCCTCCTGTTACTTTTAAAATCTTAAGGCAAGAAGACTACCTTATCTTAAAAATTACTTGAGTACATAGAACATGTTGACTTTTATTAGCTTTATACATGATCTCAATAATTTGAACCTCACTGACATTTTTATTGCTAGTACAATAATGGTTATTTATTAAAACACTTTTTAAAGACAGATTTATTGAAGTATAATTTACATATAGTAAAATTCAGCCTTTGAAAGTGTACAGTTTGATGTGTTTGGACAAATTAATACAACTGTGTAACCACCATCAAAAGCAAGATCTGGGAATTCCTTTGTGCCCCTTTGTAATCAGTGCCTCCCTTCATTTCTGACTCTTGGCAACACTGATCTGATTTCTCTCCCGATAGCTTTGCTTTTTCTAGAATCCCATATAAATGGAATCATACAGTATGTAGCATTTTGTGTCTGGCTTCTTTCTCTAACACAATACTTTTAAGATTGACCCATTTGTTGAATATGTCATTCCTGTTTATTGATGAGTAACATTCCATTGGATAGATGTGTCAAAATTTGTCTAGCCATTCACTTGTTGATGGATATTTTGGATATTTGCAGTTTTTCATGATTATGAATTAGATTACTATAAACATTCACGTGCAGGTCTTTGTGTGGACATGTTTTTATTTATCGGGTAAATACTTAGGAGTGGGATTACTGGGACATATGGTAAATGTGTATTTAACTGTATAAGAGACTACTGTGCTGTTTTTTAAAGTGGGTATATATTTTTCATTCCCACCAGCAAATATATGAGGGTTCCAGTCACTCTGATACTTGCCAACATTTGGGATTATAAATCATTTTTAATTTTAGGCATCCTAAGAGGTGTGCAATGGGATTCTATTGTGGCTTTAATTTGCAGTTCTCAGATAACTAATGATGCTGAACACTTTTTAGTGCTTACTGGCCATTTGTACATTTTTGTTGAGGTATCTACTCAAATCTTTTGCTCATTTAAAAATTAGATTAGCTTCTTATTGAAATGTAAGAGTTATTTATAAATTCTAGATATCAGTTCTTTTCTCATCTTTTACATAGTCTCCTAGCCTGTGGCTTGTCTTAGGAGTGTCTTTTGAAGAACAGATGTTAATTTTGATGAAATCCAACTTATCTTTTTTTTTCCAGTAGTTTGTGCTTTTGGTGTCTTATCTACGAAAAAGCCTAATCAAGGCACTAATGTTTTTCCCTATCTTTTGATGCACAGATTTAATAGATTTATTTTTACATATAGTTCTATAATCCATTTGAATTTAATATTTGTTTATGGTGTGAGATATAGGTGAAGAATTTTGTTTGTTTTGCATCAAATTACCTCTCTGGCTTTGTCTAAAATCAATTGACTTTGCATATATGGGTTTATTTTTTGACTCTGTTCTGTTCTATTGATCCATATGTTTATCCTTATGTAAATGCTACATTGATTTGATTATTGCAGCTCTATAGTAAATCTTAAAATTTGGTTTAATTCTTATTATGGGAAAACAAGTATTGAGCTAGGATTTTGCTATCTATCGCGTCTTTCCATTGGTCATATGTATGCCCTTTAGAATAAGATTATCTCATATTTTATATGATAGTCCTGTAGCTATTTGAATAAATGTTTACACATTTTTATTTGGACTAATGCTTTAGACCAGTGGTTCTCAACCATGGCTGCACATTAGAATCACCTGGGAATCTTTTTAAAATCCTGATTTCTGGGCCTCATCCTCTGGAAATTCTGTTTCTTTGTTACTCATGTTGTGGCCCCACCTCATAACAAAGAAACAGAATTTCTGGAGGATGAGGCCCAGAAATCAGGATTTTAAAAAGATTCCCAGGTGAGTCTAATGTGCAGCCAAGGTTGAGAACCACTGCTTTAGACCTTTTCATCTTAATATGTTTTGTGTCTTCTTATCTTCAGACCTTATCACATAGTAGGAGCTCAGTACATATTTGCTGAACTGAACTCTGTAAAATAATTGTTAATTAATATCCTTAAAGGAAGTTACTTGAATTCAACAGAGCAGAAGCATATTTCCTCTGAGATTCAAGTCTTTCAAAAATCAATGTTCTCTTAATCTAAAAATGAATACAGTGGGGCCTTGACTTACGAGTTTAATTCGTCCTGAGACCGAGCTCGTTAAGGAGCTCATTAAGGAGCTCGTTAACTCAAATTACTCTATCAACTCAATGCAAAAAATTGGCCGAGAGACAGCTGATATCTCAAAAAACTTGTTAGTCGGTACACTAATAAGTCAAGGCCCCACTGTATTTCTGGACAATTGCAATTTAACTGGTTTATTTTGAACTACTAAAAAAGTCTTTCTTTTATTTTTAATTTTACTTTTTATTTTATCAAAGTATCCTATATAATGAAAGGGTAATATGCAAATTGACCCTAATGGCAGAACAACTGGTCACTATGACACGCACTGACCACCAGGGGGCAGATGCTCAACGCAGGAGCTGCCCCCTGGTGGTCAGTGCCCTCCCACAGGGGGTGCTCCTCTCAGCCATAAGCCAGGCTGACGGCTGCAAGCACAGTGGCAGTGGCCCGAGCCTCTCCCACCTCCTCGGCAGCACTAAGGATATCCGACTATGGCTTGGGGAGCAGGCCTAAGCCACAGTTGGACATCCCCTGAGGGCTCCCGGGCTGCCAGAGGGATGTCTAACTGCCAGTTTATGCCTGGTCCCCTGGCAGGGCCTAAGCTGACAGGTGGTTATCCCTTGAGGTGTGCTCGACTGTGAGAGGGCACAGGCCAGACTGAGGAACCCCCGAGTGCACAAATATTTGTGCACCAGGCCTCTAGTTATTATATAGTTTAGAGTCAATGGCTCTTAAGGCTACTCTAAAAAATAGCCATCTCCTGGTATCCCCCAACCTTCTTCTCTACAGTTTCTAATTCCTCAGAGATATCACTTTCAACTCTTTAGCTTTTCACACCTATATCTAAATAATGTGCTTATGACACAACTTTTTTCTTTTCAGTTTTAGACATTATCTATTGGGTTATTTTCATACTTTGTTCTAGGTACTGGTTGGCCCAATTCAATATAGAAACTTGTTCCCTTTAGTTGGGGAATTTTAAAATATTTGGTTGGTTGTGTGAGAAATGGCTCACTTGTCCGAATTTTAAATTACAGACTGGGAAACAGAAGCATGGCGAAAATGAGACTTTTAATAACACTCTTGAGAGCGGGCATCCATTGTACAGGAATACACGTGGGGCAGGGAACATAGCCTATTTATTTATTTATGTATTTATTTATTTTAAGCTTCTGATTTTTTTCTTTATTGATTAAGGTATTGCATATGTGTCCTTATCCCCCTGTTGCCCCCAGCCCCCCACCCATGCCCTCACCCCCTGTTGTCTATGTCCATTGGTTAGACTTATAAGCATGCATACAATTGATCTCTTCCCCTTACCCCCACCCTCCCCTACCTTCCCTCTGAGGTTTGAGCATCTGATCGATGCTTCTCTGTCTCTGAATCTGTTTTTGTTCATCAGTTTATGTTCATTATATTCCACAAATGAGTGAGATAATATGATATTTATCTTTCTCTGACTGACTTATTTCACTTAGCATAATGCTCTCCTGTTCCATCCTGCTGTCTCAACGGATAAGAGATCCCTCTTTTTTTTACACCTGCATAGTATTCCATGGTGTAAATATACTACAGCTTTTTAATCCACTCATCTACTGATGGGCACTTGAGCTGTTTCCAGATCTTAGCTATTGTAAATTGAGCTGCTATGAACATAGGGGTGCATATATTCTTTCTGATTGGTGTTTCAGGTTTCTTAGGATATATTCCTAGAAGTTGGATCATTGGGTCAAATGGCAGTTCCATTTTTAATTTTTTGAGGAAATTCCATACTGTTTTCCATAGTGGCTGCACCAATCTGCATTTCTACCAGCAGTGTGAAGGTTCCCTTTTCTCCACATTCTAGCCAGCACTTGGCATTTGTTGATTTGTTGATGGTAGCCATTCTGCCAGGTGTGAGGTATACCTCATTGTCATTTAACTGGTGGTTCTTGGATGTATTCTAAGACAGAGGTTGGCAAACTTTTTCAGATGGTAAATATTTTAGACTTTGCATGCTATACCATTTCTGTCATGACACCACTATTCTTGTTGCACAAAAACAGCCATTAAACAATATGCAAATGAATGAGCAGGACTGTGTTCCAATAAAACATTACAGTAGTTTCCCCCTTATCTGTGGGAGATATGTTCAAGTGGGTGCTGGAAACAATGGGTAGTACCAAATCCTATATAAACTATGTTTTTTCCTATATATACATACCTATGGTGATATTAAATTTATAAATTAAGCACAATAAAAGATTAATAACAAATAATAAATAGAATAAGTATAATAATATACTGTCATAAGTATAACAATTCGCAAAGTTATGTGAATTTGGTCTTACTCAAAATATCTTATTGTAACTTGCAGTGAGTGGCTTGGTGTCACTTGTCTCGGGGGATCCTTGTTGAATTCTTCCTATAGACCAGTGATTTTTAACTTTTTTTTAATCTCATGGCACACATACACTAATTACTAAAATTCTGCAACACACCAGAATCTCACAAAAGAAATAGGTATAATTTTGATTCATTCACATCAGATGGCTATTGTTGTGTTGGCTGTTATCATTTTTTAAAATTTAGCAACAGATATCGAGTAATCCGAAAGGAATTTGGAGCAAAGAAGAAAAAGAGATTAAAAATAGGGCAGTAGCTATAGAACATGTTGGAAATCTGAATAGTGGGCATGAGTCAACAATGAGAAAGAAAAAATAAGAAAGATGACTAATAGGGACCTTAATGTGCTTCTATAATAGTAAAGCAAAATATGGCTAATACAATTTCTCACTTCATAGAAATTTTACACCACATTTGAATGAAACTAAAGTTTACTTTGTAGATGAAGGACTACCCATAATCACAGTTATCCATGAGAATAAAAAGTCTTTTTCTCCTACTGAGAAATGGCAAATGCAGTCTAAATTATAGAGACTTTAACCTACAGCTAAAAAGAAAACTTCATTCATTACAGAACATCCATTTTATTTGCCAAAACTGGTTTGGTGTGTCAACAGCTATGCAATTCACCTGACTTGGACAACCAGTTCAATTTTCCATTGTTACAAAAATAAATGATGTTATTTGTTCCAAATTCATTAATTGCTTGAATTATAGTTTATCCATATGGCTGCAGACATCAAAAAGCAGCTTTTCATTTCTCTGAGTTGTTTCCAAAACCTTGAGGCACCTCACATTAATCATCCACTTAGAATATCAAGACATATATACCCCAGTGTGTACGTAGCCATATCTTTGGATGCACACGCTCAGTGTTTGCTATTTTTAACCCAAATTGTCATACAGATAAAAAAGAGAAAACTCAACAGCAGTATACATTTCTGAGAACCATTTTACACACCAGCTAAATTTTAAATCCAGGATTCTCAGAACTAAACAATTTGTATTTAACCTGAAGCTTTTCAATTTCTTTATATTAACTAGACCACCTTTTCTATAATTAACACCCATATTTCTTTTGAATAAATAATGTCTGTAAAAAGAAAACAGCAAAACTCTCCAAGAGAATATTTTGATTACACTGATAATTTAATGAGGTGACATGTATGATACGAACACTTTGAATTATAAGCACGGGATTCTGGATTTTGTACCTGAAAACAGGGTTTGCTTAACCTATTACATGCATGTTTCAGCCTCAGAGGAGGGTTAAGTACCACAGGGATAATACCTTTTGGATATTTATATGTAAGCTGACCATTATCACTGATCAACCATTTGGCATATTAAATGGTTCATGACTTACCATATCATATTATATACCACACCACTCATTAGTATGCTATGCTAACTTAATGTCACTTTAATAAACTCCACCCACTCTCCCCTACAGACCAATCCACAGGGACCATGGTTTCAGAGGACTAAGTTATATTTTCCAGCCACAGCAATGTCTTAAAATATTTCCCCTGTAATTATAAAAATGCAACATGATAAAATGGCCTTTATTTATTTATCTTTAATATTATTTATTTTTGGGATTGGTGATACATTCGGATGTATATGATTCAGAAGGCACAAAAGTGGAAAGTCTCCCAATCTCTATTCCTCAAGTGTGTCCCAGACATTGGCTGTTCTGGAGGCAACAGAATTACCAATTTCGTGTGTAGTCTTCCAGAAATATTCTCTGTAAGTACAAATTACTACTATAAATGTTACAAATAATAACATAAGATTTATACCTTTTGTGATCTTGTGTAAAATCCCCAAAATGCACCTTATAGCATTATAACATGAAAAATAAAAGGAAAAATTTGAGGTTGAAAATTAGAAAAAAAATCTTTGTTTTTCATTACTTTGACAAATGACAAGTATATGTAATCAGGAAGCCTTCAGCTTCAGCTCTTGTCTAGCTTGGCTTCTGCGTAGGGCCTGGGGTAGAACAGCCACCTCCTGGAAAAGCCGTCCTGGACTCCCAGCAGCTTCTAATTCTCCTCACTCTATCCCTGCCTCTTTTCCTAATGCATACTCCTCTGCCCATCCTTTTCAGTGTTGTCTTCAGTCATTTTCTCTTCATATTCCACCTAAATTTCTTTTTTAAGACCTTTGATGTTGTTGTTGTTAATCCTCACCCAAAGATTTTTTTTTTCTAAGAGAGAGTGGAAGGGAGGGAGGGAGCGAGGGAGGGAAGGAAGGAGGGAGAGAGAGAGAGAGAGACAGAGAGACAGAGAGAGACAGAGAGACACATTGATACATCAAATGGTTGCCTCCTGCATGTGGCCGGATTGAATCTGCAACCTATGTACCTGCCCTTGACCAGGAATTGAACCTGAGACCCTTCAGGGTACACGCAGGTCGAAGCTATAGCCACTTAGACACACCGGCCAGGGCTCCACCTAAATTTCTAAAGCTCTTGTCCATTCTCATAATATTAAGTACCATTCACATACAAGACCTAAAGCTGTACCTAAAGCTTTTAGCATATGCTCCAGCTCCACATTTCAAACCTCTTTTTGAATACTGAGAAACCAAGATGGCGGCATAGGTTAACACCGGAGATTGCTGCCTTGAACAACCAATCAAAAATACAACTAAAAGACGGAACGGACATCATCCAGAACCACAGGAAGACTGGCTGAGTGGAAATTCTACAACTATGAGGAAAGAGAATATCATACCCAGACTCAGAGGAGGCGCAGTACTGAAGTGAAATACTAAGGTGTGGAGTGCGCACGGAGCGGGCTGGCGGCGGAGGGCGCGGTTGTTGTTTTCAATCGGGAGGGAGTTTCAGACTCTGAGCTCCAGATCCGGGCGAGTCTCTAGGGACCCAGACTCAAACGGGAGAAGCGGGACTGTCTGGCTTTGGTCGGAACTCGAAGCCAGCTTTCTCTCCGAGGTTTGCAGCAGTTGCTGGGACTCTGAGAGGCAGAGTCCCTGGGGACAGGACTGAGAGCAGCCATAACTGCTCGCTCTGCCCGCCCTGTGGATCCCCGGGGACCCGCCCCGCCCAAGCCCTGCGCAGAGCCATTTGTCGGATAGCCTCAGGCAAAGGCTAGATTAGCACTGTCCTAGAGATCCAGCACAGAAGCTCTCCCACTGCAGACACAGCTGACTCTCATAGCCAGTTGACCTGGAGGTCAAATCATCCCCGGTATTACCAACAACAATTAAGGCTTAACTACAACAAGACTGCGCACAAAGACCACTAGGGGGTGTACCAAGAAAGCATAAAAAATGCAGAGACAAAGAAACAGGACAAAACTGTCAATGGAGGATATTGAGTTCAGTACCACACTTCTAAGGTCTCTCAAGAACTGTCTAGAAGCCGCCGATAAAGTTATTGAGATCTACAAGAAATCTAATGAGACCCTCAATGTTGTGATAAAGAACCAACTAGAAATTAAGCATACACTGACTGAAATAAAGAATATTATACAGACTCTCAACAGCAGACCAGAGGAGCGCAAGAATCAAGGCAAAGATTTGAAATGCAAAGAAGCAATAAACACCCAACCAGAAAAGCAAAATGAAAAAAGAATCCGAAAATACGAAGATAGTGTAAGGAGCCTCTGGGACAGCTTCAAGCGTACCAACATCAGAATTATAGGGGTGCCAGAAGATGAGAGAGACCAAGATATTGAAAACCTATTTGAAGAAATAATGACAGAAAACTTCCCCTACCTGGTGAAAGAAATGGACTTACAAGTCCAGGAAGCGCAGAGAACCCCAAACAAAAGGAATCCAAAGAGGACCACACCAAGACACATCATAATTAAAATGCCAAGAGCAAAAGACAAAGAGAGAATCTTAAAAGCAGCAAGAGAAAGAAACTCAGTTACCTACAAGGGAATACCCATACAACTGTCAGCTGATTTCTCAACAGAAACTTTGCAGGCCAGAAGGGAATGGCAAGAAATATTCAAAGTGATGAATACCAAGAACCTACAACCAAGATTACTTTATCCAGCAAAGCTATCATTCAGAACTGAAGGTCAGATAAAGAGCTTCACAGATAAGGAAAAGCTAAAGGAGTTCATCACCACCAAACCAGTATTATATGAAATGCTGAAAGGTATCCTTTAAGAAGAGGAAGAAGAAGAAAAAGGTAAAGATACAAATTATGAACAACAAACATGCATCTATCAACAAGTGAATCTAAGAATCAAGTGAACAAATAATCTGGTGATCATAATAGAATCAGGGACATAGAAAGGGAATGGACTGACTATTCTTGGTGGGGAAAGGGGTGTGGGAGATGCGGGAAGAGACTGGACAAAAATCGTGCACCTATGGATGAGGACAGTGGGTGGGGAGTGAGGGCGGAGGGTGGGGCGGGAACTGGGAGGAGGGGAGTTATGGGGGGGGGAAAAGAGGAACAAATGTAATAATCTGAACAATAAAGATTTAATTTAAAAAAATAAATAAAACCTCTTTTTGGTCATTGTTTTTTCTGGATATCCTGAAGTTATTATGATGTACTTGCATGTTGATATTTGAAACTAAAGCTAATTAAGACCTAGATTTTTAAAAAAATTTCTAAAGGGGTTAATTAAACAATTGATTTAAGTATGTGATTCTTACCCTTGGGTCAGAAATTTATGTTAAAATAAAATCTACAAAACAACACTATTTATTTTGGTTGCTTATCAATTCAGTCTGCTGCATTTCTCTAAAAGCTTAACGTGCTGCTCTTATTTGCAAGCATATAATTGACAATATCTTAGGCCTCTATATCCAGCTTCTTAGTCTCATCTGATTTATGGATTGACTAAGCAAAGCCAGGGAAGCTGAGCTGTGATCAGATGAGGTAAGAGAGCACATTATAAATGCAAATATACCATAAAAACTTTATTGTTGTTATGATGCTGAAGTTACATTCTATTCAATAAAATCCAAATAGCTGTGTTCACTGTCATTAAGTAAATACTGGCAGTGGATGTGGGGGAGTTACAGAGGAGAGTAAATTTAGCAGTTACAAACGAAAGGAAATGGGATTGACATTAAAAACTGGTTTTATAAACACTGTTTCCATTAGGATGCACTGCAGGAATAGAAATTCAACTCAAAATGGCTTAATTACTAAAGAGAATTAATATATCATATACTATGTAACAAGAATCCAGGAGTAGATGGTTCCAAAGTGGCTCCTCATTCAGTAGCCTCCTCATGTCTTCTTTCTACTGTGTCATCATAAGTAGTTCTGGAGAACATATTCACCCAGCAATGTTCAGAAGCACATGGGAGATATACCTAGAAAATTCCAGAGTCTGTAATAGAGAAATAAGAGTAGAAAGACTTTGGTAAAGCAACCCACATTTGCTGCATATATTATGACTATGGAAAACAAGTTACAATAACGTTTAGTGTTTTTGTTTTAGTTCTTTTACCCATTATGAAATACCAGTCACATACTGGAAGGACATAAAAGTCTATGATAATCTCAAAGTATGTAAGAGATGCGGGTTTTATAAGCAAACCCTGTGTATGCCAAAATCCAGATGAAGTTCTTAAAAGAATTGCTTTTTCCGTTCATGAGCTTTAAAAAAAATTAAACTAGTCTCTAATTGCTAGATTATATCTTAAAAATATTATGTTTCATTAGTCTGACCGACTGCAGTAGCACAAAATTACCCTATAACTTTTACTAATAAAGAGAAAAATAGAAAATATTCTCTGTATCCTCCTAAATAGCTTTTTAAAAAAGGTCTGTTTCAGCTGTTTTCAGGGAATTATTGTTTTCAGGATGTATAATAATTCCTATTGGACCATTATATCACGTTAGCTTTTATATAATTATTTATTCTTGTTTTTAAAGCTGCAGGCCACAAACATTGATTATTCCTACAACAACTAGTAGAGAATTTTTAGGGCTTAATTAGACAGTAACATTCATTATAATATTTTGGAGTTACAAACAAACAATATAGTTTATATGAAAAGCAACTAAGAAGTAAATCAGGTCTGCTTGGTCTAGTCTAAAGTGATTTTATAATTAGTAAAAATTACTACCAGTATTAAATTTGCTTTCTGAATAACGACATGTACATCACTGAGACTTAAATACTGATAGGAAGATGGAGAAATAAGTTAAATAGTTTTATTACAAACTGAAAGCCTATTATACCTTACTCCATCTTGTGGAGATGTGGAGGTGAATCAGGCCATGTATGTACATGTATCAAATTGTTTTTTTAATTTCAACAACCGTCAGGTACACATTCATTTAGTCAATCACAAAATATAGCTTTGAGCACTAGGCATAGTTCTAGACCGTTAGTCTGAGCAAGAGACAAAATATAAACAAGTAAGTGTACTAAATGTTACTGATGTTATGGTAGAAGTCCTTTCAGGGCAAATGCTGTAAGGCAGAAGAGGAAAGTAGTTACTTGTACCCAAATGTGCAATGAAGGTTACAGGGAGAAAGACCTGGTGAACATTAAGCAATTGCCTGGATTCAAAATGCCTCCTCCTCACCTTCAAGCAGGTCCCTGTACCCGAGTAATCATGACACTCATTTCAAAGGAAGAAATTCCCTTAAACCCCTATTGTTTATTTAAATAGTTTTATATTAAATATAAACCCCAAACTAGGTACAACTCCCTTATACATATTGATTTTAGAAAATATTTTTTTAGGGGAAAACACATTTATAAAATTAAGAGTAAACCAAAAGAACGAAGACAATTCAATTTAACAATATTAATTTAATATGATGGATGGTCTTATATTGTGGAAACTAAATTGATGCTTGTTGGGTTTTATGGTGAAAAGAAGTATCATTTATCCTGTATTACCTTTTAATGATAAGGAATTGAGTCCAGCTACGCAGAATAAAAAATCAAATAGTAATGGCTAAAATAGATAGGACTGTTCTGCCCTCGTTCGCCCAACAGGAAGTTTGGAGTTAGGTAGTCCACGATGTCCGAGCCACACCTCTGCAGTCCTGGTGTCCTTTCCTTTCTGGTAGGTCAGTTCCAGGTTTGGCAGCATTGTTTTATGCAGGAAGAGAGGAAGAGGACAAAAAGGCACTTGCCAACTGAGTTGACTCTATTTTAACAAGTTTTTTTCAGTTACCACCCAGTGACCTCTGCTGTCTCATTGGCCACACGCTGTGTCCCGTCCACACCTGGCTGAAATGGAACTTGGAAAATAGATCCCATCCTCAGGGTTGTATTATTGAGGGAAAAGGGAAGAAAAGATTTGGGGAAAGCAACATCAGGCTCTGCGCACATTCCAAGGCCAATTTTAAGGAGTGATTTAGAAACACAGTAGCTACCTCTATCACATAAAGACCAATTCATCCGCGAGGCGTTGCTAAACTGTATCTAACAGGTCTATAACAATGGTTAAAAAATTCTTCATTTCATATTGACTATCATGGTTACTGATAATGAAGTTTAACGTTTGGAGCTAAAAAAAAAATCAGCTCCCTCGAGATCTTTCTACAGTTCTCTCTTATAACTATTGTAAAAATATTTACCCTTCAGTATTTCACAGTAAGAAGTATCTGGTGCGGGGAGAACATATGCCTCATACAATCATAAATGCAAAAGAGAGTACCAAATATACACACACGTAATTTTAAAGTAGTTATTCAGATAATCCAGAATATTCCTATTTTGGGGGATTATAATCTAAATGAAAACTCAGCATTTAAAGAGAATTCTGACACCCTTAAAACAGGAGTCTGCAGATTACTCTCCATGGGCCAAGCCCAACCTGTCATTTATTTTTGTAAATACATTAGTCCCCATCCCTTATTTGAGGCGACTGATAGTTCCAGTTGTTCTGGTCGTTCCACTGTTCCAGTTGCTTGGCTTTTATATACAGTGGGGCCTTGACTTATGAGTTTAATTCGTTCCATGACGGAGTTCGTAACTCAAATTACTCGTATGTCAAATCAATTTTCACCATTACAATGAATTGAAATGCTGGGCTGATGTTGTGGTGTTCACTGTGACGCTCGCTGCGCCAACTAGCTGTGGGGTATCTGAAGCTGGCTCGTAACCCAAATTTTAGCTCGCAACTCAAAGCAAAAAATCGGCCAAGAGACGGCTCATATCTCGAAAAACTCATTAATCGGGACACTCATAAGTCAAGGCCCCACTGTACTAGTATATAGATAAGCAACAGCAGTCTTTTTAAAAAGGTAGTATGTTGCTTCTTTCCAAAGGATTCAAAGAAAATCCAAACTCTATGCCATTGCTTATAAGGTCCGTCAGGGTCAGGGGCCTAACTGCCTTCCAACATTATTATCATTAGTAGTAATATTACTACTGTTTTCATCTCACTGCACTTCACTCACATTAGCTTCCTTATCCTTTTAACTGATATTATAACTATCTCATATCAGAATCTTTGGTCTTGCTGATCACTTTGTTGAGAAGAATCTTCCTCCACATTTTCTCATAATTCCCTTTCTCATTAAATTTATGACTTGCTCAAATCTGTCCAACTTGCCTAACATAAAGTCTGTTCCTGACCACTCTATGAAATGTATTTTCCCCTATATTCCTTATTCTGCCTTACCTTGTTTTAGTGTTTTTAATAGAACTATCACCACTGGAACCGTATGCTTGTGTATTATCTTCTTCCAGGCAACCTCTATGAGGGAATGACTTTAATTCACTGCTACATCTCTAGCACTTAGAACAGTGCTGGGTAAATAGTAGATGCTCAACAAATAATATACACTTAAAATGACATCTTCACCAAATTTGAGTTGGGTTTTAAAATGAAAAAAGGAGGCAAACACATGAATTTTTCAGAAATAATCATGATTCTCAAAGTATTGCTTTTTTTATTTCTACTTTTAGTCTTCTGTGTAAAAAATGTAATAAACTTTATATTCTTGCATATGCTTTAAATTTCAGTTAAAATATTTTTATCTTATTTTCCCATAAAAATACTTATTAGGTAACCTGACATGTTTTTTTCTTTTTAAGAACAAAATTCCATTTTACCTGTAACTTATTCCTTGATAATATATTTATTATCAAATTTTTAATTTGTGTTTTATGTTAAAATAAACCTTATAAAATTATATAATGTCAAGACCATTGGTGAAAAAGGAAGAAACTAATAGAAGTAGGAACTTTTTCTTGACATTTATTTTCTTGTACGTTAATACAGTATTCTTATCTGTAGGGAAGACCATTTTAAGGTTTGATGGTAAGGAGGACGGAACTCATTGGTACAATCACTTGCCATTTTGCTCACATTTCTGAAGCGTCACTGTAACTGTCTCCATGGTGGGCAGTGGTGAACAGTGCAGCTGAGGCTGTGACAAGCCCACATAGTCATATGCCGTTGACAAACAGAGAGTCTCATCAAGTCAGCACTGGCCCCTGTTCTCAGGCACACATACAGACACCTGTCTCCGGCGTAGTACTTTATCATCCGTAAACTATTTCGTGGCAAGCTACTTAATCAGAACTTTTAAATGGTTGACTTTGATAATTAAGAAATTAACTTCGTTTTGTTTTTCTTTTTTCCAGGTGCATGGTGGCTGATGAAGTAAGTGTTTCCATGACTTTTATTAAATTTCACAACCAATTTTTAGTGTCTACTATTTACCATATACTCTCTGTCTCTCCATATGACTATGTTTCTATAGATGGAGAAAAGGAGAGGGGGAGACAGAGAAACGTGGGGAGGGGTGCAGCCAGGAGAATAACAATGAGAATAGCCCTGGCCGGTGTAACTTGGTTGGAGCCTCGTACATATAAGGTTGCAGGTTATGTTCTGGGGTTAGGGCACATACCTAGGTTGCAGGTCCATTCCCAGTTGGGGCATGTACAGCTCATCTGTGTTCTCTCTCACACTGATGTTTCTCTCTCTCTCTCCCCCCTCCTCTTTTTCCCCTCGCTGTAAAATTAATAAGCATATACTTGGGTGAGGATTTTTAAAAAAGAATGAGAATAAATGTGTGTGTGTGCAAGTGTATGCAAGGTGTACACTTGGAACATTTATCAATATTAGTGATCCAAAATTCTATATGATTAGCCAAAGAAGCTTGAATGTGCTTTGAAATGCAGTCCCAAATGAAACAACTATCTTCTACTTGTCATAATACTGCTTGCTAGAAGCTAAACTTGGAAGATTTTTCTCTAAAGGTTAAATGTTTCATATAAAACTTAATGTTAAAATAGTATTTATTATCACTAAACAATGATACATTTAAGTGGCATGCACTTGTATATATTCATACTCATGTTTTCTCATTGAAATGAAAATTCTTGTTATATAAACAATGATACTCTTTACCTTCATTCTCAGAGTAATATTTATCTACACTAATAAAAGACAAAGATGCTAATTGACCACACCTTCGCTATGCCCATCAGCCAATCAGAAGAGTATGCAAATTAACCCAACAAAGATGGCCATTAAATTTGCATAATGCAGGCGGGGCAGGACAGCACGAGCCCCCGCCCACTCCGCCACTATCCGGGCCTCCCATGTGCGACCTGGGCTGGCGGGACAGGCAGTGTGGGATCCAGGCCTGCCATCTGCAACCCGGGGAGGCAGGGCAGGCAGCGCCAGACGCCGCCCGCCCCGCGGGATCAGGCCTGCCATCTGCGACCTGGGGAGCAGGCCTAAGCCAGCAGGTGGTTATCTCCCAAGGCGTCCCAGACTGTGAGAGGGCACACATTGGGCTGAGGGACTGCCCCTCACAGTGCACACATTTTTGTGCATCGGGCCTTTAATATATATATACTAGAGGCCCGGTACACAAAAATATGTGCACTCGGGGGGTGGGGGGGTCCCTCAGCCCAGCCTGCGCCCATTCACAGTCCAGGACCCCATGGGGGATGTCCACCTGTCGACTTAGGCCCACTCCCTAGAGGATCAGGCCTAAGCTTGCAGTCAGACATCCTTCTAGCAGCCAGGGAGCCCTTGGGGATGTCCAACTAAAGGCTTAGGCCCCCAAGGGATCAGGTCTAAACTGTTAGTTGGACATTCTTAGTGCTGCCACGGAGGTGGGAGAGGCTCCTGGCACCACCACTGCGCTGGCCAGCCATGAGCCAGCTTCTGGCTGAGTGGCACTCCCCATATGGAAGTGCACTGACCACCAGGGGGCAGCTCCTGCATTGAGCATCTGCCCCCTGGTGGCCAGTGCGCATCATAGCAACCGGTCATTCTGTCGTTCAGTCAATGTGCATATTAGCCTTTTATTATTATTATATAGGATGTCCCTATTTTTCCCCTTTTGCCCCCTCTACCAGCTCTTGCCCCCCACTTTTCTCTGGCCATCACCATACTGTTGTCTGTGTCCATGGGTTGTGCATGTATTTTCTTTGGTTAACCCCTTCTTTAAATTCACTTCTTTAAATTTGTATTTTCAGATAAGTGCTTATAACTGCACTATTATATATTTTCTATTATATCATTTAGAATTAAGATATTTTCTAATTGAACCCTTGTAAATTTTAGCACAATTTAATAAATTATGCTAGAAGCAATTAGGAGATTTTTCATGTAATGCAGATACATTTCAATTAATATTTTATTAATTTTTAAATTTTTTAATATTTTAATTTGAAATAATCTCATACATCTAAAAAAACTATAAAATATTACAGCATATTATATGTACCCTTCACCCAATTTCTTAAGTGTTAATAATTTAAACATAACCATTATACAACTAACAGAATTTGGAATATATTTTTCTTATAATCTCTTTAATGTTACTTAATCCATTTACTTTGTTTTTGTTAATCTTCACCCAAGGATATTTTTCCATTGAATTTTAGAGAGAGTGAAGGGAAAGGGAGAGACACATTGATTGGTTGTCTCCTGCACATGCTCTGATAGGGACTGGGGATCAAGCCAGCAACTGAGGTACATGCCCTTGACTGGAATCGAACCTGGGACCCTTCAGTCACGGGCTAATGCTCTATCCACTGAGCAAAACAGGCTGCAGCTTAATTCATTTACTTTTAATCTGTATGTGTCTTTATATTTAAAGTGAGTTTTGTTTTTGATTCACCCTCATAATCTGTCCTTTAATTGGTGCATTTATGCCACTGACTTTCAGAGTGTTTACTGATAGAGTTACTACCATATCAGGCGGCTTCTGGGTCTTCTGGGTCCCGCCCTGCCTTGCCTTTTTTTCTTCTTTTTTCTAAGACATGTCAATTTATTTAAAAGAAGCCAATATACAGGATATAAAGGGTATGATATTTACAACAGTACAGTAAATAGGTTGGTTTCCCGGTAGGATCAGTAGTCTTTCAGTGAGTATTAACCCCCTTTCCCCTTGATGCTCGACCCAGCTGGCAAACAGCAACAGTGGGGTGGGATAGGACTGCAGGATAGAAAGTCTCCCTGAAGGGATTAAAAATCACATAGATGCTAAAATGTCCACGAAGGGGTCTTGGGGATGAGGGGCGCCTCTGCCTCATTCCTTTGAGGGCTTGGCAGCAGGAATGCTGAGGGATTTACCCCAACTAACACACGGCCCACCCTGAGCCTGTAAATCTTCCACCCATGGAATATTCCCTTCCTGAGAGAATCAGCCCTAATCCCTCAGCCAGGGCCTGGAGGAGCAGCCCAGGCCATGGCACAGCCAGGACTGCGGACATTTCATGGCCTTTCCACTCCCACTCCAGCTGCCTAACAACTCTGCACTGCTCCCCTCGCCCACCTCCCCCGTCACCCCATCAGGACGCCGTGCACAGGAGATTACGCTGGTTTTCCCATGCCCATTGGGAACTGGCTGTTTCTGTTTTCTGGAGTAAAAAGGTTCCTGTGGGTCAGGTAAACTCTCTGCTTGGCAAGAAGCTCTGTAACAGAGCCACTGACCACACCCACCTCCTCTGGGCATGGAGCAGCTCCGGCCCTCAGAGCTCATCTCTCCAGCAGAACTGAAGGGAAGACCGTGTGTACCCTTCTGTCCCTCACCCTTCACATGCCCAGAACCATCAATGTCACACTTCCTAATTCCTATCACTTTGTTTCATTAGTTCCATACTGTTTTATTAATCCTGAATCTAAGCAGATTGGTTCTAAAGGATATCCTTCTATTTTTAAAGTAGCTGGGGCTTCTTGGGGCGGGCCTTGCCTTGCAGCCAGGATCCGCTGATGGGCGGTTCCCGGGCCTCAAGGCAAGACCGGCTGCTGGGAGAGGGCCTTGCCTTGCAGCCTGACCCGCTGATTTGTGGTTCCCAGGGTGCAAGGCAAGACCGGCTGCTGGGAGCGGGCCTTGCCTTGCAGTGCTGACCCGCTGATGGGCAGTTCCCAGGCTGCAAGGCAAGACTGGCTGCTGAGGCTTCTGGGTACGGTCCCCACTGGGGTGCCTGGCCAGTCTGGGTGAGGTGCTGAGGGCTGTTTTTAGGCTGCCCGCACCCCCTTTAGGGCGGGGGTCCCCACTGGGGTGCCTGGCCAGCCTGGATGAGGGGCTGATGGCTGTTTTTAGGCTGCCCGCACCCCCTTTAGGGTGGGAGTCCCCACTGGGGTGCCTGGCCAGTCTGGGTGAGGGGCTGAGGGCCGTTTTCAGGCTGGTGGGTGACTGAAACTCCCAACCTTTCCTTTTTTCTTTTTTTTCTTTTTTATTCTGGGATTTATTTACCTTCTGTGGCTGTCACTGGAGCTGAGAGCCGGCTTTAGCTCTGAGGCTGGCTCCAGCTTGAGGCCTCGGCTGCTGAAAGCAGGTTATCTGGGCTTTGTTTAGATTCTATAATTGAAACTCTGTTGCCATCACTGGCGCGCTAAGCTCTGAGCCCACTGACAGCTGAAAGCAGCTATCTGGGCTTTGTTTAGCTTCTATAATTGCAACATTGTTGCATCTGGAGCTCAGAGCTGGGCTGCCGCAGGCCGGGAACGTTGGCTTCCTCCGTCACTGGAGCAAGCAAGCCTCCTGTTCACTTCAGCTGCCTGACTGCCGGCTGCCATCTTTGTTGGCAGTTAATTTGCATATCCTACTGATTAACCAATGGGAAGCATTTGGGGGTATCGTCAATTTGCATCTTTTTCTTTCATTAGTGTAGATAAGGCTAAGTGTCTATCGCCTGACTGGTAGCTATGATGCACACTGACCACCAGGGGGAAGACGCTCAATGCAGGAGCTGCCATGATGCGCACTGGCCCTCTATAAATAAACGGCACCACAGACCTGGTGCCAACAAACCAACGCTCAGCTTCCCCCAGTGTGACACAGGCCCCACCACCACCCCAGAGTGACAGCCCACCAGATCGCAGCCAATGCTGCCAAGACCCTATGGCGCAAAATGTGGCCCACAGCCCAGCCCAGCCTTGAAACAGTGGCTGTGGGTGCCAGATAATGACTTCAGTAGGTAATGACTTCACATAGCAACGCCTGGCTACCTCTCTCCCTTCCTCTCTCCCAAGGACTAGCCTCCTTGGAGTTTCTTCAGCCCAGGAACTCAACTTGCTTTATCGCCAGGTGCAAACATTTTACAGTTTAACCAAATGTTTGTGAAGCGTTTTCCCATGCCTCATCTCATTTGATCCTCACAGAAGTCCTGGAGTAGGTAGATAGGAGATTTGGTAGAATCGTATTTTCTTTTCATTAGCAAGATGCGAATAGCGATATTAAAATATTTCTTCTAATTAATTTCCTTTCAGTGTGCACAGATCTGTGCACCAGGACACTTTTAGTAAATCAATAAAGTTCTAATTTTACCATCAGTTTGAGAAATGTGCTGCTCCTTTCATGATACCTTTAAATCATATGTTAGCAGAACATATACACTTAAAACAATAAAAAAAGAGAAAATGACTACTGAATTTTAAAAAATATAGGTGGAGCCAAAACCGGTTTTGCTCAGTGGATAGAGCGTCGGCCTGCTGACTGAGGGGTCCCAGGTTCGATTCCGGTCAAGGGCATGTACCTGGGTTGCGGGCACATCCCCAGTGGGAGATGTGCAGGAGGCGGCTGATCGATGTTTCTCTCTCATCGATGTTTCTAACTCTCTATCTCTCTCCCTTCCTCTCTGTAAAAAATCAATAAAATATATTTAAAAAAAAATAGGTGGAACCATAAAAGATTCTGTCAATTAACTGTCTTTTGGCTTTGGTTACATATAGATTCACCAATGGTTTGTCTTTGTAGTCTCTTCTTTAGACGGGGGGAAAAAGATTAAGATGTGAAAAGGTTTCTTGGGTCATGCTGATATTTACCTAAATTTTTAGTTTGAATTTGTTATTCTATAGACATTCATTGAGACTAGATGTTATAGGTAGAAACATAGTCATTGCCCTTGAAGGACTTTGACAATACAATTGAAGAGATAGAACAGACATTTGGGAAATGACAGAAATTTCCATTTTGGAACAGGATGAATTCCAAAAGGCTCTTAATAAAATAATAAATTTGAGAACCTAAAATAACTGAAAGAGGTATATGTTTTACTCCCTGAATATGTTTGCATCCAATAGGAATATAAACTCATCACCCAAAATCTCAATATTAGGCATAACCATTCTATATAACATCTGTAAAAATATATTTGTGGTAATTTATGGATGTGTATATTAATAATTTTGTAACAGAACAGGTTTATATTTACAGAAAATATATTATAAAAGGTAACGCCATCTTAATAGTCTCCACAAGCAACTCTTGGGGAAAGTCAGCAGCTATGGCATGTCATTGCTACTTTGTTCTTCATTTTGATATCTTAGAGCAGGGGTAGGGAACATCTGGTCCGTGGGCTGTATAGGGCCTGAGAAATCATTTGGTCTGGCCCTGCCAAGGCATCAGTAGGGGTGAGTTAAATGTTTGACCAAATATAGCAGGCTCATTTTTAAGTTGATAATTTTGTTTGGCCCTCAAATGATGTTATAGCTATCCATCTGGCCCTTGGCAAAAAAAAAAAAAAAGTTCCCCACTCCTGTCTTAGAGATGTGAATAGGCCTTAAATCTATGAAATCTTTCATGGATTGAAATAAACACTTAGTACCTTAACTCTTCTATTTTCCAACAAACTTGTATCTTCTCCTCAGTTAACATTAGACTAAGGATTATGGAGAGTTCACGATGAACCCTTAGCTAGCAAGAGTTTTTTTTTATTATTGCTTTTCCTCAGTTTCTATAATTTACAATCACATAGTACTTGTCCCATGTTGAGTGATTTGTGATCTTCCTTTCAAAGCCTTTCTTATTTTTTAATTTAATTAACTTAAAAGAACCATTTAATATTTCCTCAATACTTAAAAAGCAATTCTCCACGTTTGTGTCCATCATAATTACTTCTCTCTTTTCACCAGCATTTTAAAGATTCATTCTTTTACACCTATTCTACTTTATGCGGCTTATTATATGAAATCCTGTTAATAAAGAACAAAATCCTCAACTTTACAAATGAATACAAAAACAGGCTACAGAAATAAACAGTATTATGTACAAGTCTAAGATCCCCACCCACAATCACTGATGTCCTCTGGTAGTGGTAGAGTTAAAATG
Organism: Myotis daubentonii; assembly: GCF_963259705.1. NCBI lineage: Eukaryota > Metazoa > Chordata > Mammalia > Chiroptera > Vespertilionidae > Myotis > Myotis daubentonii. Next base: position 77,506,238 of record NC_081846.1, read on the forward strand.
CCATTTTTATGAAATCTTTACTGAGCTAGTATGGATAAAAGTTAGTTAGTAAATTGAAAGTATTGAAGTAGAAAGAACTTGTATGTGTGTAAATTATATGAACTCTGGTTTGACCTTCATTCTGTTTCCTAATTCTGTTCTCTTTCTCTTGTTTTTATCACAAAATTGTGAAGTCAGAGAAGGAAATGCAGTTTATAATTTGGAGGTCAACCACTTTTTGATTTTCAAATTAAAAAATATAGTTTGATATGATGACTATTTGACTCATCAAGTCTCTAAAAGCCTTAGGAGAGCAATTTTGCATCTCTGTTATTGAACTTCCTTTTTTTAGATGCTTGAATACCCACTTGGAGAATTGTGTAATTTAGCTGTCTGCTGTGATGTTTCCTCCTGGCTTTGAAAACAAATGGCTTCTTTCACTGGTATTACTCCCCCTTCTTCTACTGTTTTTCCACTATTATCTTTTTCTAATGTATCCAATCTTCGTGGAATTATATAATCTACTGTGTATAAAGTAATCATTAACTTTAATTAGAATGATGATTTAAGTGCTGTTTAATTGTCTAAGTGTATGATCATTGTGTATTTCAGTTATAAAACAATACTTCAAATAACCAACAGAGCTATAACTTTTAATAAAATTAATTTTGCAACATAGCTTAACCTTTTCTTTAAAAAAAAAAAAAGCCTCACTGAAGGATATGTTTGTTGATTTTAGAGAAAGAGAAAGGGAGAGAGAAAAAAACATCGATGTAAGAGAGAAACATTGATCGGTTGCCTCCCATTCACGCCCCTACAGGGTATGGAACCCTGACCAGAATCAAACAGGCAACCTTTTTGGTGTAGGGGATGACACTTCAACCTACTGAGCCTCCCGGCCAGGTCTAGCTTAAACTGCTTTAATTACTTCTTTTCTCCCCTTCTTGGTTTAATGCAATTGTTTCAAGGGCTATGTAGTGAATGTACAGAAACTTGTGAATTCATATGCCATAAATGATGGACTTCAGACCATAGTCTGTAGTCAGGCTGTTGCACTATTATCTTAATTGCTTTCAGTAATTACTTTTGAACCACTGTGTGCTTGTTTTGTTGTTCTCCAGTTGAAAATTATTGAAAATGTTTATTCATAAAAGATTTTAATAGTGAAAAATAATTTCACATTAACACAAACCAGGTAATTTAGTTGGATAAATATGGGGAAGCCCTAACCGGTTTGGCTCAATGGATAGAGCGTCGGCCTGCGGACTCAAGGGTCCCAAGTTCGATTCCGGTCAAGGGCATGTACCCTGGGGGTTGCGGCACATACCCAGTAGGGAGTGTGCCGAAGGCAGCTGATCGATGTTCCTAACTCTCTATCCCTCTCCCTTCCTCTCTGTAAAAAATCAATAAAATATATTTTTTAAAAATATGGGGGAAAATATTAAACCTACACACTTCCTACCTTATTTGTCAAGTGTTGAAAGGCTATTGTTCTTTATAGAAACTTAGTATTTAGAAAACTTTATAATGTTAGTTATAAGAAGAGTTTTTACTTAACGAGATGGGATTACCATCTTGGATTTACATCAATAGCCAATAGTGTGTCATAATGGACAAAACATCATCAGTACATGGATTCCGTATTCTCTTGTCTATAGTATCTATTATCAAAGTCAGAAAATTCCTACTTTTCTTATATGTAACATTTTTTTCTAGTGCTTTACTTTAGCCCCTCTCCCAAAATACACATACACATATAAATATATATATATATTTTTTAATTTTTTTTCCTGACACCTGAGAAAGCATTTGCGGGGTGGGCAGGATGGGATACCAAATAGAGCATTGTTTTCCTTCCTTTTTCAAAAGAAAAGGAAACCTTTTGTCAAGGCCAAGCTACTTGGTGTGGCTTCTTTTGTGGCTATTTTGTGCCATATAAGTAGATAAATATTTGGAAGAAAGGCCCTATGCTCATCATTATGGTGGCTTTTCTTTGGTCAGAGTGCTTCTCTGGAAGAGGAGTTTGGATGGGGGAGGTGGTGGGACCTGCTCAGTGCTGGCAGAGCATGTCTGCAGGCTGAAGTCAGCTTTGGAAAACCTTGTCAGTTTCTCTGCAGGCAGAAATGTGTAGGTGACTGGAAACACTGGAGACCCTTTGGATGGTTATTTCTACACAGCAGACCTCAGGATTGGTACTGTTATACAGACTTTGCCAACATTAATTTACAGCTTTGAGGACTAAGAAATTAAGCTAGACGTGAATAATTTTAGTTTTCATTTTATGTAAGCCTAGTCTGGTTTGACAAAGTAAGCTGAGATGGAAATTTTTATTCCATTTGCTTTTACAAATCCTACTTTCCCTTTACCAGGCCAAGTTGAATTTAACATATCCTCCTTTGAGCTCTTAATCTTTAGAATTCATAACCCTTCTTGGTTGTTACTACATTTTTGTTGAGTGAATGAACTGATTAAATTGTTAACAATTAACACATACATACCAGGTTCTAGTCTAGTTCTTTACATGTATTAATTTATCCCATGCTCACAACAATTCAATGGGGTATTATTATTATTATTATTATTATTATTCTCATGTGAGAAAGCTGAGGCACAGAAAGGTCAAGTAAATTGCCCAAGAATATATAGGAGAATATGCTAGAAGCTAATATTAACCTGAAATAATCCAGTTCCCAAGTCTCTCTACCTATTACTATTCTATATAAGGTCTCCAGGTACCAGACTTGCTATATTTTGAAGCAGGATTCTTGGTCACAGAAGAATCTGCAGGACACAGTGTACAAATCAATGAAGCTGAATGTTAGAATGAAGGAGATAGCATTAACATTTTGTGCTATCTGTACTCCTTTAAATCAGTATCACTTGCCTGCTTCCTTCCTTTCCTTATTTCTAAAGCCAGCTTGATTAGTTTTTGGATGTCCTTTCTTAAAAATTTTAAATTTTATAATGGTTTTACAGTCCTATATCCAGTCCCCTATTGTTAATATCCTAGATTAGTATGGTCTACATGTCTCAATTAAAGAACCAGTATTCATATATTGTTAACTAAAGACCATACTTTAGAGTTTCTCACCTTTTTTCTCATGTCCTTTTTCTGTTCCAGGGTTCCACTCAGGATACACATTAATTTAGTAGTCATTTCTACTTAGGCTGCTGTTGGATACAACAGTTTCTCAGACTTACCTTGTTTTTGAAAATCTTTACAGTTTTGAGAATTAATGGTTCAGTATTTCATAGAATATCCCTTAATCAGGATTTGTCTGATGTTTTCAACAGACTGGGGTAATGTAGTTTGGGGAGGAGGACCACAGAGGTAGTGTTATTGTCATCATGTCATATCAAGCACATACAATTAACATGATTTATCACTGTTGATATTGACCTTGATCACCTGCTTGTCAGGTTTCTCCACTGTAAACTTACTAGGGTTTCTTTTCTCCTTTTCCATACTGTATTTTTTGAAAGAAAGTAACTATATGCAGCCCATGTTTAAAGAATGGGGAGTTACAGACCACTTCCTTAAAGGTGGAGTAAATACATGAATTATTTGGAATTCATTCATTTATTCATTTACTTTATTATGTATATTCAGTATAGACTCATGGTTATTCATTTTATATTTTGGGTTATTATCCAATACTACTTTTTATCTCTTTTGCTCAAATTGTTCCAATTTTGTTTGTGGGTGCTCTTTAAATTCACTCCTGTGTCCCTTTGACATAAATTCTGCATTGTGAGCTGTTTTGTTTGGGATTTGGGGTGTTTTGTTGTTGTTGTTGTTTATTTGTTTTTGTTTTTTAGCATTTTCTTCTTTCTGGCAGTACAAGATGTTCCAGGCTCATATTGTATATTTCCTGAGCCAGTACCAGAATCAGTCATTTCTCCAAGAATCCCTGTTCCTTTTATTGGGGAATATTAGAACCAGGAGCTAGGTGCCAGGTGTACTCATTTCTACTCGCTTACCTCAGCTGATAGAGCAAGGAGATAAATGTGTTTATACTAATATGTGTATATGCATATATTTATAAATACATATTTAACTATCTGTATCTGTAATTAAGCTAAACATGAGTTCATACTGATGTTTCTAACTAATCAATTACTCATGGATCATTGTAGCTCCTCCCCCTCACTTATCTGTAACCTCTCTGGCTCATACCATCTGCCATCCATTTATTTAATTGTTAAATACCAGTATACATCGATGATGGTTTCAGCATTGTTCATCTGTATCCTCATGAAAAAGAAAATTAGTAACTAGGGTGCAGTGCTTAAGAACAGTTCCTTTTACCTTTATTCTTACAAATTCCACTCCTGAAACTGCATAGGTTAGCACCTTATTCCTCTACTCCCTTCAGTGAGGTTGTTTCATATATTTATAAAACATTTATATATGGATGCCTAGTTATTCCAGCACCATTTGTTGAAAAGACTATTCTTTCTCCACCAAATTACCTTTTCTTCTTTGTCAAAGATCAGTTGACTATTTGTATGGGTCTGTTTCTGGGGTCTCTCTTCTGTTCCATTGAGCTGTGTCTATTATTTCAGGAGTACCACACTGTCTTAATTACTGTAGCCTTATAGTAATTCTTGAAACTGGGTAGTGTGAGTTGTCCAACTTTGTTCATCTTCTTCAGTACTATGTTAGCTCTTTTACGTTCTTTGTCTTTCTATATATATTTTTTCTAAATTTTATTTTTTCAATTGTAGTTGACATTCAGTATTATTTTATATTAATTTCAGGTGTATAGCATAGTGGTTAGACAATCATATACATAATTTACAAAGTGATCTCCCAATATTTCAAATACCCATCTGGCAACCTACTTAGTTATTACAATATTATTAACTATATTCTCTATGCTGTACTTTGTATTCCTGTGACTGTTTGTAACTACCAAACTTTTTTGTACTTCTTAATCCCTTTACCTTTTCCATATACATTTTAGAATCAGCTTCTCATGTACAAAACAGCTTGCTGGGATTTTGATTGGGATTGCACTGAAATAATAGATCTAGTTGGAAATAAACCTTAACAATGTAAGTCTTTGGTCCATGAAAACAAAATTTGTCTCCATTTATTTAGAATGTCTTTGATATTTTTTTTTATGTTTTTGTTAATACTCACCAGAGAATATTTTCCCATTTTGTTGTTGTTGTTGTAAGAGAGAGTGGAAGGGAGAGCAAGAGACAGAGAGAGAAACATTGATGTGAGAGAGAAACATCAATTGGTTGCCTCCTATATGTGCCCAGACCAGCGCCAGGGATTGAGCCTACAACTCAGGTATGTGCTCTTGACCAGAATCAAACCCGGAACCCTTCAGTCTATCCAGTGGGCCAAACAGGCTAGGGTTGTCTTTAAATTTTTTCATCAGAAATTTTCTATTTTTCTTTTTTTTTTGTGAGGTATAATTGACATATAACATTAAATTAGTTTCAGGTATACAACTTGACATTTGAAATGATCGCCACATTAAGTTAATTAACATTCGTTACCATATAGTTAACTACATTTAATTGAGAACTTTTAGGATCCATTCTCTTAGTAACTTTTAAATATGTAGTATTATTGAATGTGCTTACCATGTTATGCATTACATCCCTATAACTTATTTATTTTATAACTGGAAGTTTGTACCTTTGACTGCTTTCAGCCATTTCACCCACTCACAACCCCCCCACCTCTGGTGACCACAAATCTGTTCTCTGTATATGAACTCAGTTTTGTCTTGTTTTGTTTTTTAAAATATATTTTTGTTGATTGCAGAGAGGAAGGGAAAGGGAGAGAGAGATAGAAACATCAATGATGGGAGAAAATCATTGATCAGCTGCTGCCTGCACGCCTCACAGTGGGGATAGAACCCATAACCTGGGCATATGCCTTGACCAGGAATCCACGTGTCACCTCCTGATTCATAGGTCCATGCTCAACCACTGAGCCATGCCAGTTTTGCTTTTTTATTTTAATTTTCCATATAAGTGAGATCATATGGTAATTGTCTCTCTGTCTGACTTATTTCACTTAGCACAATGCCCTCAAGGTCCGTCCATGTTGTAACAAATAGCAAGGCTTCATTCTTTTCATGGTTGAACTAGAGGCCCAGTGCACGAAATTTGTGCATGGAGGTGGGGGGTCCCTCAGCCCAACCTGCACTCTCTCCAATCCGGGAGCCCTCAGGGTATGTCCTACTGACAGCTTAGGCCCGCTCCCCGTGGTTCTCTGCTCTCTGTGGGCCCTGCCTGTTCCACACCACAGCGACGGCCAAGCAGGCCCTGCTGGGTGCTGCCTGCTGGCTGCGCTTGCCTGCTCCCGGGTCGCTGCGGTGACGGCCAAGCAGGTCCTGCTGGGTGCTGACTGCAGGCTGCACTTGCCTGCTCCCAGGTTGCCACAGTGACAGCTAAGCAGGTCCTGCTGGGTGCTGCCTGCAGGCTGCGCTTGCCTGCTCCCGGGTTGCCACGGCACTGGACAAGCAGGCACTGCTGAGTGCTGCCTGCGGGCCGTGCTTGCCTTCTGGGCTCACGTTGCCAGGGTGATGCTGCCAGCATCCTGCCCTGGCCGCTATGGGCGCTGCCATCTTTGTCACAGAATGATGGTTAATTTGCATATTACTCTTTTATTAGATAGGACTAGAGGCCCGGTGCACAAAATTTGTGCACTCGGGGGTAGGGGGGTCCCTCAGCCCAGCCTGCGCCCTCTCGCAGTCTGGGACCCCTCGGGGGATGACCACCTGCTGGCTTAGGCCCGCTCCCCGGGGGATTGGGCCTATGATGGCAACCAGACATCCCTCTGGCAGCCCGGCAGCCCTTGGGGGATGTCCACTTGCCAGCGGGGAGCAGGCCTAAACTGCAGTCGGACATCCTTAGTGCTGCTGAGGAGGCAGGAGAGGCTCCCACCACCACCGCTGTACTGGCAGCCATCAGCCTGGCTTGTGGCTGAGCAGAGCTCCCCTCTGTGAGAGCGCACTGACCACCAGAGGGCAGCTCCTGCATTGAGCGTCTGCCCCCTGGTGGTCAGTGTGTGTCATAGTGACCAGTCATTCCTAGTCTTTCTGCTGTTAGGGTCAGTTTGCATATTACCCTTTTACTATAAAGCAGGGGTCCTCAAACTACGGCCCGCGGGCCACATGCGGCCCGCCGAAAACATTTATCCAGCCCGCCGGGTGTTTTTGTCGCCGCTGCCTGTCCTGCTTAGCAGCCGACTCATCCAGGGCCCGCAGTGCGCATGTATGCAATGTCTGAGGGACAGTGAACTGGCCCCCTGTTTAAAAAGTTTGAGGACCTCTGCTATATAGGATACAGGCCTGGTGCACTGGTGGGGACCAGCTGGTTTGCCCTGAATGGTGATCCGGATCAGGGTGGGGTCCCGCTTGGGTGCCTGGCCAGCCTGGATGAGGGCCTGAGGGCCGTTTTCAGGCTGGCGGGCAACTGAAGCTCCCAGCCTCTCCTTTTTTTCTTTTTTTTTTCTTTTATTCTGGGATTTATTTACCTTCTATAGCTGTCACTGGAGGTGAGAGTCCGCTCCAGCTCTGAGGCCCGGCTCCAGCTCTGAGGCTGCGGCTGGCTGAAAGCAGGTACCTGGGTTTGTTTAGCTTCTATAATTGAAACATTGTTGCCATCACTCTTGCTCTAAGCTCTGAGGCCGAAGCTGGCTGAAAGCAGGTATCTGGATCTTGTTTAGCTTCTATAATTGCAACTTTGTTACTTAGAGTGTAGCTTAGAGCAGGGCGAGGCAGGCGAGGAACGTTGGCTTCCTCTGTCGCTGGAGCAAGCAAGCCTCATGTTCACTTCAGCTTCCTGGCTGCCGGCCGCCATCTTGGTTTGCAGTTAATTTGCATATCTTGCTGATTAGCCAATGGGAAGGGTAGCTAATTTACGGTTAATTACCATGTTTCTCTATTATTAGATAGGATAATATTCCATGTTTACTTTTGGCTTTATGCTTTCAGGTCTTACATTCAAGTCCTTAATCCATTTTGAGTTAATTTTTGTTGATGATGTAAAATAGGGGTTCAGTTTTATTCTTTTGCATGTGGCTGTCCAGTTTTCTCAACTCTATTTACTGAAAAAACCTGTTTTTTCCACATTTTATATTCTTATTTCCTTTATCATAAAGTAATTGACCAGATATATGTTGGTTTATTTCTGGGCTCGCTACTCTGTTCCTTTGATGTATGTGTCAATTTTTATGCCAGTACAATGCTGCTTTAATCACTATAACTTTGTAACATAGTTAGGAATTAGGGAGCATGATGCTTTCAACTTTGTTTTTTCTCAATATTTCTCTGGCTATTTGGGGCCTTTTGTGGATCCATACAAAGTTTAGAAATTTTTCTATTTCTATGAAAAATGCCACTGGAATTTTGATAGGGATTGCACTGATTCTGTAGATTAGCTTTAGGTAGTATGGACATTTTAACAATATTAATTCTTCCAATTCATTAGTACAGAATATCGTTTCATTCATTTGCATCTTCAATTTCTTTCATTAATATTTTCTGCTTTTCAGTATACAAATCTTTCACCTTCTTGGTTAAATTTATTTCTAGGCATTTTATTGTTTTTGATGCAATTATAAATGGGATTGTTTTCTTAACATTTCTTCCTGATATTTTCTTATTAGTGTATAGAAGCACAACAGATTTTTTTTAAATATTGTTTTTATATCCTGCAACTTTCCTGAACTCATTTATTAGTTATAAGTTTTGTGTTTTTTTTTATTTTTGGTGGAATCTTTTGGGTTTTCTAAATATTATATCATATCTACAATCTATATATCTTTTATTTTATTTTCTTGTGTATATAGGTCTTCTAGTACATCGTCGAATAGGAATGGTCAGACAAGACCACTTTCTCACCATTAAATGTGATCTTAGCTGTAGATTTTTTTTGTAGATGCTCTTTACCAAATTGAGGAAATTCCCTGGTGTTCCTAGTTTCCTGTAGCTTTTGTTATGAATGGGTGTTGAAGTTTATCAAATTCTTTTTCTGAATCAATTGATATGATCATGTGTTTTTATTTCTTCTTTAGTCCATTAATGTGGTGGATTACATTTATTAATATTCAAGTGCTGCAACAGTCTTACATGCTTTGGATACATTCCACTTGGTCATGAAATAGAGTTCTTCTTATACATTGTTGGATTTCCTTTGCTAATATTTTGTTGAGGATTTTTATATCTATGTTCATGAGAGGTATTATTGGTCTATAGTTTTCCTTTCTTGTAATACCTTTGTCGGTTTTTGGTGTTAGGGTATTGCTGACCTCAGAGAACGAGTTAGAAAGTGTTCCTTTTGTATTCCCAAGGTCAAAGCTAAATCAGATGAAAACAGCTATTGTTTATTGCACCAGAGTTATATTCCTAAAATTGTCCATTTTTTCTGTTGCCTATAGACTAAAGCAGTGGTCGGCAAACTGCGGCTCGGCAAACTGAGGCACGCGAGCCACATGCGGTTCTTGGCCCCTTGAGTGTGGCTCTTCCACAAAATACCACGTGCGGGCGTGCACATACAGTGCAATTGAAACTTCATGGCCCATGCGCAGAAGTCGGTATTTTGTGGAAGAACCACACTCAAGGGGCCAAAGAGCCGCATGTGGATCACGAGCCGCAGTTTGCCGACCTCTGGACTAAAGCATTTTACAAGCTAGCCACTACCTATTTCTTACATTTTCTCCTGCTCTTCTCCGGCATAAATTTTAGTAACATTTTCATCTCTCTACTTATGGTAATACCTACCACTTACTACTATTGTCGTATTGGACAGGTTAATTAAGTTCTCTGAGCCTCAGTTTCCTTGTGTAAAGTAGGGAATAATGATACTTTTCTCATGAGATTACTTACGTAAGGAACAGGACGGATATTTCTCAGCTATTCATTTCCCCTTTTCTCCTATCCCCAAACACCATGACTTTCTATGCTTTGATATCTCTATATAGGCTGGGATTTTTTCCCTGATTCCTTTCCATTTGTATTCAGTCCTTTGCCAAGTCCACCTAATGAAATCATCATTCAAAATCCTCTCTAGTTATCACTTCCTCTTTAGCATCACCATAATTGATGCCTTTTGGTTGCTCTCTGCTCTCAATTCTCTGGTTTAAATTATGTTCTGCTATGCTTATCTGGTTCTCTCTTATAGATTGGAGCGCCTAGGAATCAAGTGATGTCCACCTAGCAGTGCCTAGGAAATAGTAGATTTCCAATTAATTTCTTCTGAATAAATGAATAAGAGAGAGAGAAACAAAAAGAACATCTGCTGTTTTATTAAGTTATAGTGTTGTTGACTTGAGACCATGTGAGCTTATCAAGAGATACCTCTTCATCTGAACAACAGGGACATCTTGTCTACTCGTCACTAGTACTTTAAATCAGGTCCATAACCCACTGCTGCCCACCTCCAGTTAACCTAGGACAGTGGTCGGCAAACTCCTTATTCCACAGAGCCAAATATCAACAGTACAACGATTGAAATTTCTTTGGAGAGCCAAATTTTTTAAACTTAAACTATATAGGTAGGTACATTGTTATTAACTTAATTAGGGTACTCCTAAGGCTTACGAAGAGCCACACTCACTCAAGGGGCCAAAGAGCCGCAGTTTGCCAACCACGGGCCTAGGACATGAAGGTAATGGAGAAAACACTCTTTAATGTGAGTTTGGGGGCATGGGGGCCTTTTTAAAAAAAAGTTTCTAAAATGTCTAGTATAGAGTCCTCTTGCTGTCCTTCAAGTCATTCTTCAGTCTGAAATTTTTTATCTTGAACAACAGCAACATACAAATGCAACTGATTACATTTTCAATTTTAAAGAAGTTTACCCTAATTTCTTTGGTGGCAGATGTAATTTTGTTTAGGGCTCCTGCTGTTTTGCCCAGCTGTGTTATTACAATGTTCTCTCAATAGTCTTGGACAAAATTCAAAATGAAAAGCAGGGGTGACAGTAATGGTGAGTTAAATCCTACCCAGATAGAACCAGACACAAAGCAACTTCCTGGAATATCATGTTTACTATTCACATAAGCATCTTAAGGCACAAAGCACTACTGCCGTTATCTCCCTGGGAATCACTGTTATTATACATTAATACTTCCAAGTTTAGTATAAAGGAGGATGCTGCAAACATTTCTGCCTCACCAGTTTTTATTAAATGCATTGTTCTTAATGAATAGAAATGATTTAAAATTAAATATCAGCCTATAATCTGCTTTTCCTTTTTTGGTAATGGGCTTATGTTTCCACAAAACTTAAAATCCCAAAGGGACCACAGCTGCACTGGGAATTGGGCAACAACTATGAATATTTATAAAGCTCCAGACTTTCCAGAGAGCTGCTAGGGTTTGTTATCAGTCCAGGTCTTATTTCTATACATTAGAACATTTTAAAGCCATTTTTTTCCTTCAGGTATTGATTAACGTACCTTTTACTCCTATATTCAACAAATAAATATTATCAAGAGTCTTGGGAATATAGATTAAAAACCATGCCCACCTCCTGAGAAGCTTCTAGTCAGGAATGAAAGGGTAAGAGTGGTGTATGCCTCTGTGTGGTCAGTGTAAAAGGTAGGGTGCTGGGAATGCTGGAAATGAAGTTTACAAGATAAATTCTGTGCTACTTTTGTAGAAGTAACATTAATTCCAGCTTAAGTCAGGCTTTGTGAAGGAGGTAGATTTGAGGTGGGCCTTCAGGAAGAAATAAGTAGAAAACCAGCACTGAAAATCCCCCACAAAAACCCTGAGGTTATTGACTGGGGAACCTTTCATGGTTTGTGAGCTGCATTTCACAGAACTCTGTTTCACGGAACTGAGGTTCGATGCAGGATATGGGGCCGTGAGGTCCCTGCTTTACTTCAGCCACAGCTGCTGCCTCACTTTTGCAGCTTTATAAATGTTGAGTTTCTGTGGAATGTTTTCTTTAAAAAAGGATTACACTGCTTTTTAAAAGTTTAAGACTGCTTTTCTAGATTTTTAGTGTCTTCTTTTTATATGTTACAGTGATGTGAAGTCGGTATCTTTCTTAACCTTTGTCTAATTTTATTCATAAGTGATCCACAATTTTTAGTAAAATTATTCAACCTTTTTCATTTTCTGAAAGGTTTAATATCATTTTCTTCTTTCAAATTCTAAAATCAGACAGTTTAATTAGAAATTTATTTCTTTAATGATGATGGTATTTCCCTGTTTGAGCTTTTATGTATTTAAGCCTAGAGGAAATTAGATGTTTCTAGAGTCAAAGTTTTTAGGACCACCAAGCATCCAAATTTTTTTACCATCACAATTTTTAATGGAAGATTTTTCCGTATTCTCTCTATATTCTTGCTTCTTTAAACATTATACACTACCCATAATATAACCTTTTTTCAGTTAATCGAGGTTATCAACTACTGAGACAAGTTAGGCCCCTTCCTTAAATCTCTTCGTTTCAAATTGTATCTGCTTCTTATTCTTCATTTTTGGTACTCGAAGGCCTTTTTCTTCCCTAAAAGTTTCCAAAAATGACTCTATTTTTATTGACATTAGTAATGAGGCTATTAATAATAAGTGATATTAGAAAGGATAAATGAATAAATACTACTAACTGAATATTCTTGTGATTTTCAGTACATTTTCATTAAAATCCATATTTTAGGTTATTTCATAATATGTCATTAATTGTTATTTTACTTTATAAATTCTAACATTAATTCCTAATATTGATTACTTTTTTATTCTAAAATATTCATAATATTTTTTATTTTCTTTACCTTATTAGTATATGAAATAGTGTTAACTATGACTTAAGTGAACTATTTTCTCTACTTTTGATGTCACTAATACTTTAGTAAAATAAAATGAAGCCCAGGTTTAATCTTAACATTGCATTTTCCTCATAAAATTTACCCTTTTATTATTTATATATGGCTATAGTCATTAATACTTTGGAGGTAACCATTTATTTTGATTCTAAACCAAATTTGAATTTATTTCTTAGAAAGATTTTCTTAGATGCCATTTTCATTAAATTTTCTGAAATTGAGATATATTACATTTTTTCTCTAGTCTACTGGTTCCACAAAACCAGTCATTTTGATATGGATAATATTTAACAAATGAGGAATGTTACTAACATATGATGCCATTATCATAATTTTGAAATATCTTATTTCTTTTTGTAGATTAAAATTGATGGGCTAAACACTTTTGAGACTTTTTTGCACATGGATTCTTTTGAGAATTTTTTGAACCAGTATTAGTGCTAGCAGAAGACAAATGAAGGGAAATAGCAGAAGAATTATCCAATAACATAGTTAGTTATATTGAGAAAACAAGGGGCATCCCTAGCCAATAAAAATGTCAGAAACCAAATATTTCATCTTGCTATAGTAATTCCCTGTGGTTCATGTAACATTGTGTTGTAGGAGAAAGTATCTGTAACTTTGTCTATATAACTTCTACTCTAGAGAAGTAAACTATATAATTTGGACCCAAGAAAATCTACCTTGTGGTTGTTTCCAGACCAAAAAAAAAAAAAACCACCCCAAAAATCATCTCTGTAAATATTCTCTTAAACATAAAACTTAATTTTTAAGTAATAAATACTTTTTAAAAAGATCCATGGTTTTATCCTTCTTATTCTTTGGTAGTCCTTTTTTCCCCTTTATACCTGTTAAAAAACAAAATGCAACCAAGTAAATGTGAAGATCTAATTAGCTTTATTAAGTGATTCATGAATCTGGCAGTATCCCATCTAGCAATTAGAAGGACACTCTCAAAGGTTGTACAAAATGGAAGGTTTTTTATATATGTATTCATTTTTATTTTATTGATTTCAGAGAGGGAGGGAGAGGGAGAGAGAGATAGAAACATCACTGATGAGAAAGAGTCATTGATCGGCTGTCTCCTGCATGCCCCACACTGAGGATTGAGCCCACAACCCAGGCCTGTGCCCTGACTGGGAATTGAATCATGACCTCCTGATTCATAGGTCAATGCTCAACCACTGAGCCACAGTGGAGGGGCCGAAATGGAAGGTTTTTATAGGAAGGATAGGGCAAGGGAGGTATTAACAAAAGAAAGGATTATTTTGGGGCCTGGACATCTTTTCTTTGGGGGAAGAGAATTGAAAGGGTTTTTATCATGTAGACTGACTCTTCTTTCTATGGAGGATGGAGAGAGCCCACAGTGACAGACTACCTTATTGGTGCTTGGCCAGGAGATTCCAGACTGGTTGATTATGTTTCTGGCCTTGCTAGTGTGGCACAATGGTTGAGCGTCAACCTATGAAGCAGAAGGTCACGTGTTCAATTCCTAGTCAGGAATTCCTGGAGCCTGAGTTGTGGGCTCCATCCCCAGTGCGGGGCATGCAGGAGGCAGCTGATCAATGATTCTTTCTCATCATTGATGTTTCTATCTCTCTTCCTCTTCCTTTCTCTCTGAAATCAATAAAAATATGTTTTAAAAAAGATTATGTTTCTGGGAGAGGTCAAAACTGCAATTAAATCAGGTATTATCTCTAAGTTTGGTATCATTGGCCTTTACTATGAGGGATGCCATATTGAACCATTTTCTTTATAAGACTTAAGCAAATTTAAACAGCAATGTTAATTTTTTGTTAACATTCCATATCTTTTTCATAGAATGATATGTTGACGTCTCAGACTTATGTGGTCATGTTCTTGCTTCAGTTTCAGTAATAATACTCCAGCCTATTAGCTTTGGTGGCCATCCTGTACTTTTTAACCTTTGAAATTATCTACCCAACTTATTAGGGCTCCATTTTTAGTCTGTAGTGGCATTTTGGCAACTGGTAGAAGTTGTGATTAGCATTTTGTTTCTTCTTGCTGTTTTCTTTTCATTTTATGTAATCATTTAAGTAAGTTAATTCTTATTTGTATAAAAAAATTTTATGAGACTTCCTTTTTACTTTCTTTGTAATATATATGAGATCTATCTTAAAAGGGTCTCAGTTCTGAATCTGAGTAGTGAATCTTTGACATTGCATAATAAACATTTTAAAAAATTACTGGGTTGAGATTTCAAGTTGCTGTGTATCAACACATGAATTGACTGATTAATACAAGTACTTGTTCAACTGAAAGCATTCTAATAGTCTTGCAAAAACTTTGCCTCTGAAGCTATTGATTGATTTGCTTTGGTTGATTTGCATTTGACCCCTTATTTTAGAAGAAGTAATTTTCCCCTTGTCACAAATAAGTGGTGGCATTATTTATTAACTTCATTTCCAGGACAATTTTTTCTATTGTATAACTGAAGAAAATATTATGTACATATGCTGGTATGGGTTTTAACATAAGATTCTTTATTCTCAATTCTGATGTCTTCAAATTAATTATAGTGTTGCCACATTAAAAAAAAAAAAGAAGAAAAAAAAAAAAAGAGCCGAAACTGGTTTGGCTCAGTGGATAGAGCGTCGGCCTGCAGACTGAGAGGTCCCAGGTTCGATTCCGGTCAAGGGCATATACCTGGGTTGCAGGCACATCCCCAGTAGGAGATGTGCAGGAGGCAGCTGATCGATGTTTCTCTCTCATCGATGTTTCTAACTCTCTATCTCTCTCCCTTCCTCTCTGTAAAAAAATCAATAAAATATATATTTTTTAAAAAGAATATAAAGCACCACACTCCTTGTTTTCATGTACTTTTGAAAGATTGCTTTGTTTACAGTTGTGATCAGCATATGTACAATATTATACTACATGAAATATTTTGTAGTTTTCATATATTTTTCTTTCCTTTAAGGATGCATTATATATGATTTCTCTGTGTTCATTATTAGAAATTTTAGTGATGGCAGTTATTTATTCTTCCAAATGTTAAACAATTAAGTTTTGCTCATAGCTACTTAAATATAGTACCTTAATTGATCAACTCAGCAGGTAATCAAAGCAGTGTACCAATTAGATTCCCTTTTTATTAAACTTTTAAAGTCAATCTTTTTCACCCTGGCCAGTGTAGCTTAGTTGGTTTGGCATCCTCCAGTGTGCACTGAAGTGTTGCCAGTTCTATTCCCAGTCAGGGCACATGCCGAGGTTTCGGACTTGATCCCTGGTCTGGGGCATGTATGAAGCAGCCAATAGATTTTTCTCTCTCACACACACTCCCTTCCTCTCTCTCTAAAAATCAATCAGAAATCTTTTTTTTAAAAAAATTAGCCTTTTTCAGAATTGCTGCAGCTATTTGGGGTATTTTTTTATTCCAGATAAATTTTGGAGAGTTCATTCTAGGTCTGTGAAATATGCCATTGGAATTTTAATGGGGTGTGTATTGAATCTATAGATGGACATTTTAATGATGTTGAGTCTACCAATCCATGAACACGGTATGTTCTTCTATCTGTTTATGTCTTCCTCTATCTCTTTTTTCAATGTCCTGTAGTTTTCTGAGTACAGGTCTTTTACCTCCTTAGTTAAGTTTATTCCTAGGTATCTTATTTTTTTTTATTGCAATGGTAAATGGGATTGTTTTTTTAATCTCTCTTTCTGTAAGTTCACTATGGGTGTATAAAAATGCCATAGATTTCTCGGCGTTAATTTTGTATCCTGCTACATTACCTAATTCATTTATTAAGTCTTAACAATTTTTTGATGGAGTCTTTAGGGTTTTCTATATACAGTATCATGTCATCTGCGAATAATGACAATTTTACTTCTTCTTTTCCAATTTGGATACCATTTATTTCTTCTTCTTGTCTGATCACTGTGGCTAGCACTTCCAGTACTATATTGAACAGGAGTGGTGAAAGCGGGCATCCCTGCCTTGTTCCTGTTTTTAGGGGAAATGGTTTTAGTTTTTGTCCATTGAGTATGATGTTGGCTGTAGGTTTGTCATCTGGGCTTTTATTATGTTGAGGTATGATCCTTCTATTTTCACTTTGCTGAGCATTTTTATCAGAAAAGGATATTGGACTTTGTCAAATGCCTTTTCTGCATCAATTGATATGATATTTGTCTCTTAGTTTGTTTATATGATCTATCACATTTATTGATTTGCAGATATTGTACCAGCCTTGCATCCTTGGAATAAATCCCACTTGGTTATGGTGTATGGTCTTTCTAATGTAATGCTGGATCTGGCTGGCTAGAATTTTGTTGAGGATTTTAGCATCTATGTTCATCAGGGATATTGGCCTGTAATTCTCTTTCTTTGTGGTGTCTTTATCTTGTTTTGGGATTAGGGTAATGCTGGCTTCATAGTAAGAGCTTGGAAGTGTGCCTTCCTCTTGAATTTTTTCATATAGTCTGAGAAGGATTGGTTTTAGTTCTTCTTTGAATGTTCGGTAAAACTCCCCTGTGAGGCCATCTGGTCCAGGGCTTTTGTTTGCTTGAAGCTTTTTGATGACTGCTTTAATTTCATCAGTAGTTATCGGCCTATTCAGGTTTTTTGATTCTTCCTGATTGAGTTTTGGAAGCTTGTATTTTTCTAGGAATGTGTCCATTTCGTTGAGGTTGTCCAGTTTGTTGGAATAGAGTTGTTCGTAGTACTTTTTTACAATCCTTTATATTTCTGTGGGGTCTGTTGTTATTTCGCCTTTTTCATTTCTGATTTTGTTTATTTGGGTCCTCTCTCTTTGCTTCTTGGTGAGTCTGGCTAGAGGTTCATCAATCTTGTGTATCCTTTCAAAGAACCAGCTAGAACAGGGGTGGGCAAACCCTGGCATGCGTGCCAAACATGGCACGCCAGTAACTTTTGCTAGCACGCGAAACCCTCTCTTATAATCTTCCATTTACAATTTTTTTCTTAATATCGACTTTTTTATTTTTCAGATAAATTCAGTGAAGGTGCATCTTAGATAAATAAATAATTTTACATAACCAGTTATCTTAAAGACCATTGACATGGATTGACAAGAGAGGGGAAGAGCAATTTCTATGCCTCTGTCTTAACTCTCCCTGCCTTCCTAAATCTGACCAGTGTTTTTGTTTCATCCACATACGCTTGTGAATCTTTGTTCTCAGTGATGAATTTTGTTAAGTCTGTAATAAGAGTAGCCTGACGGGTGAAAGTAGTAGCTCATGCATATCTCTGAATGTCACGAAATATAAACCTGATGTAAAATCTCTGTCATCAGTGATGCAGCAGAAAAAGTCCCACTGATAATATCAAATGGAGTTATAAAGTTTTCTGTCGGACTATCAGTGTACATGTACACATTAAAAAATAAATGTATTTTTCATCATCATATACTGTGTTTTTGTCGCTCGAATGAATTTTATTATTTCTTCAAGGTTCTTCACATACCTACACCTTAAGAGATATCAAGTAGGTGTAACATGTTCTCAAAAAATTAGGGTTGGCACACAGAAGAATTTTGAGTCAGAGATTTTGCTGGTTTTGGCACGCACTCACAAAAAAGTTGCCCACCCCTGAGCTAGAACAAATGCTCCAAAAATTCATCTGGAATAAAAAAAGACCCCGAATAGCTGGAGCAATCCTGAGAAAGAAGAACAAAGTTGAAGGGATCTCAATACCAGATATCAAGCTGTATTACAAAGCCACTATTCTCAAAACTTCCTGGTACTGGGATAAGAACAGACATATAGACCAATGGAATAGAATAGAGAACCCAGAAATCGACCCAAACCACTATGCCCAATTAATATTTGACAAAGGAGGCAAGAACATACAATGGAGTCAAGACAGTCTCTTCAATAAATGGTGTTGGGAAAATTAGATAGATACTGCATAAAAATGAAACTAGACCACCAACTTAAACCATACACAAAAATAAACTTAAAATGGATAAAGGACTTAAATGTAAGACGGGAAACCATAAAAATATTAGAGGAATCCACAGGCAGCAAAATCTCAGACATATACTGAAATAGTTTCTTCACTGATAATGCTCCTTGGGTAATGAAAACTAAAGAGAAAATAAACAAATGGGACTACATAAAAATAAAAAGCTTCTGCACAGCAAAAGAAACCATCCACAAAACAAGAAAGCCCATTGCACGGGAGAACATATTTGCCAATGTTATCACTGATAAGGGTTTAATCTTCAACATTTACAAGGAACTCATACAACTTAACAAAAGGAAGATAAACAACCCACTCAAAAAATGGGCAATGGACCTAAATAGATACTTTTTGAAAGAGGATATAAGGAAGGCCAAGAGACATATGAAAACATGCTCAAAGTCACTAATCATCTGAGAAATGCAAATCAAAACAACAATGAGGTACCATCTCACTCCTGTCAGAACGGCTATCATCAATAAATCAAATGACAAGTGCTGGCGAGGATGCAGAGAAAAAGGAACCCTCTTGTACTGCTTGTGGGAATGCATACTGGTGCAGCCACTGTGGAGAAGAGTATGGAGTTTCCTCAAAAAACTAAAAATGGAACTCCCATTTGACCCAGTGATTTCATTTCTAGGAATGTATCCCAAGAAACTAGAAACACCAATTAGAAAGGATATATGCACCCCTATGTTCATAGTAGCCCAATTTGCAATAGCTAAGATTTGGAAATAGCCTAAGTGCCCATCAGTAGATGAGTGGATTAAAAAACTGTGGTACATCTACACAATGGAATACTATGCTGTAAAAAAGAAGGAATTCTTACCATTTGCAACAGCATGGATGGAGCTAGAGAGCATTATGCTAAGCGAAATAAGCCAGTCAGAGAAAGATAAATATCACATGATCTCACTCATTTGTGGAATATAATGAACAGCATAAACTGATGAACAAAAACAGATCCAGAGATAGAGAAGCATCGATCAGATGCTCAAACCTCAGAGGGAAGGTAGAGGAGGGTGGGGGTAAGAGGGAGCGATCAACCAAAGGACTTGTATGCATGCATATAAGCCTAACCAGTGGGGTGAGGGCATGAATGGGAGGGTGGGGGAATTGGGGGGGGGGGGTAAGGGCACATATGTAATACCTTAATCAATAAAGAAAAAAAATTAGTCTTTTTCTATGAAATTGTTAATTCATCTAAATAGATTAAGTTCAAGCCAAACTAATGGTATTTTCCCTTTAGCTTCATACAGGTAATGGATATTTATTAAAAAAAAATTTTTTTTTTTTTACAAAAAATTATGATCTTTATTTATTGACATAGAATTGAAAATTTTCTTACAATGGTGAAATCAAGACTCCAAATTACAAAACATGATGGCAGCTGAGATTTATAATCTGTGTACTATATAACAAAGTAGAAAGCACTGTGTTTATCCAGCCTGGGAGTTGTAACTGAAGATCAATCAAGGAACAAGATCCCCCAGGAATTAATAAAAAATTCAACAGTAAAATCCTAATAGTGTTTATTCTGCTTTCATCTTTCTTTTTCTCTTGAGGAGAAAATGGCTAAAAATTAGGCAAAGCATTGAGATTTTTGTGCCTAAGGTTTACCATTCAGAATAGTTATTCGCAAGTACCACCTGAGAACCATCCACATAAGAAGCACTTTAGACATTTTTATTTTAAAAGTCCAATTTCATTGAATCAGAATTTGGGGTGTTGGTGTCCTGAAGTCTGAATTTTTAACTCGTATTCCAGTAGTTCAGAACCTAGAACATGAGCAAGCAAAAGATTGGGCCAGTATTTTTTCCCTTTCCTTCTTTTTCTTTTTCTCTTTAGCACCTTTAATTGTGTTCTCTATGTTGTGTTTGGCTCTTATTTTCAAGAAATCCCCTAGACACCAATTCCATAATATATATGAAAAAAATGGAGTCTTAATATAGTTTGTTCACCTGATTTTTATTTCATAAAACTGATTTAAAAAGATACAAACATATAAGGAAAATCTACTTCTGACCTTGAGCATTTCTAATCCACATTATTCTGTCATTATCTCTTATTTATTCACATTCCATCTTAGGAGTGGTACTGTTTGAATGAATAATACATATTCATCTGAACATTTCACATTATAGTTAAGTATCTCATTTTTACTATGCCTTGTGACTCCTTAAAATTAAATATGAATGTAGAGGAGGAAAAGTAATTTTCCCTTTACCCTTCTGAGTTCTTGGCTGAAACTCCCTGTAATAAAAGACGGATGAACAAGAGAAAGAAACAAGTTTATTAACATGTATATTTCATGTACATGGAGTGATACCCAGGAAGGATGAGTAAACTCCCTGAGTTGGCCCAAGCCACCACCTTAAATACCATCTTCAGCTACTAGTAAACAGAAGAGAAA
Source organism: Myotis daubentonii (assembly GCF_963259705.1). Classification (NCBI taxonomy): domain Eukaryota; kingdom Metazoa; phylum Chordata; class Mammalia; order Chiroptera; family Vespertilionidae; genus Myotis; species Myotis daubentonii. Next base: position 77,527,369 of record NC_081846.1, read on the forward strand.
GATCCATGAGGGGGCAGTTACCAGGATTTACCAGGTAAACAAGAGGAAGGTTTGTTGTGCTGATTTAAGTCAGGGCCTTCTCCATTGCTAAGAGTTCTTTGTGATTTTGAGTCATCCCTCCCTTCCAGGTAAAGAAAGAGACACTCTTATAAATAGAGATTTTCTTCATAAATGTAAGTTTTCCTTAGAAAAGGGTAACGTCTACTCTATTTTCCGAGTTTTTCCTGTATCTGCTGTTTCTCAAAGATAATCAGCTCAAAGTAATCCTTATCCTAAGGAGACATGTTTTGGGGTGGCATATTAAGCTACCCTTTAGTAAACATCACTAAAGATTTTCTGTTTGGTAAGAACAGATTGCTGTCCACATTAGAGATATAACTTAAAACTCGTCTAAAACATTTTAGTCTGCTTATTGTGCTGTTTTCCGTGTTTTGAAACTCAAAATAATGGGGTTGTTCTTTCTTTTATTGAGTGAAATTGTTTTTCCCCAGGAAACACATAAATTATGCCTTGTACATCTTCCCACTTATTCCCTTGAAATGAGTAATGAAATACAAAGTCTCCACATTGTTATAGATAGAAAATCCAAGCATATTAAAGAAAAGTGACTTACACTGAGTCTTGACCTAATAATCATCAGCAGACAGAATCGTGCAACCCAAGGTTTCTTCATATTTTGCTTCTTATCTTCCTGTGTAGGTTTGACCAATTTTTTTTAAAGCCCTTTTCCCCCCATTCTGCACGTACATATGTGTGCTGTTTGTCTCTCTCCCTGTCTTCATTCCTGTCTCCCAGCTTTTCCTCCCTCTCCCTCCTCCAAACCCTCCACCACATATCAGAATAGATCAGTAGACTGTGACTTTATAAAAAAAAGGCACAACTGATGTCCCGATTTTGTCAGAAATGAGCTATGTTTCAGTGTCTCTTGGATATTTTTAAAAGAAGTTTCTCTCTCTGTCCTTTCTTGCTCCCCCTACAAATAATATTTATTCAGCGGGAGTAAATGGAAGACATAATATCAGTTCAAAGTCTGTATTTTCCTTTCCTCTCTATCCCTTCAGTCCAACCTTCCAGGGGTAACACTATTAACAGTTCCTTCTCTTCTTCCTCCTTCCCTGATCCCTTCTTCCCCTTCTCTCTTCTTTTCTCTCACTTTCTCCCTCTTCTGTTCTCCCTCTAAAGTCTAAATATTCATGATACTATTCATAATCACCATACTATTTTTCTTTTTAATATACTATTGTGCAGCTAGTGATTAATAAATCTTCCCATAGCAGCCTATAGATATATGCTCATTTTTTAAAAGATGATTACATAATGGTATGGATGTTGTTGACCTTAAACAAGAAGTCAGCCAGATATTTCTCCAGCAAGTGGGTTTATTGGGGAACTACAAAGAATTGCATTTGGAAAAGGACCCATGGCAGTCCATGAACATGGCTGCTAAAACAAAGGCTAGGAAACTCTTATCCAAGGGAAGTGGAAGCTGGGAGGGCTACCACCAACAAAAAGTTCTTCCTGTTCTGTTTCAAGATCAATGTAGGGCCTCCTTACTTCATTGTAAATAAGGTTTCTATTTACTCATTTTTTAAAAGAATGTACCATAATTTCTCTTTATCAGTTTAGTGTACTGTGCAATTATGTCCCGGAATAAATTCAAAGTCTTGGACTTGCTGGATAGTCAGACCAATATTTATTCCTAGGACAGTGTTTAAGTGCCTATCTCCCCAAACGTTCTCTAACACTATATTATCAAATCTTTCATTTTTATTCTTATTCTATAAGTGAAAAAAATCATTTCTCATAGTTTTGATTTATTCATCTATAATTATGAGTAAGATTGATCATCTTTTTATGTTTGTTGAACATATTTGAGTTGGTTATTCATTTCTTTTCTACATTTTTCTATTGGATTGTCTTTTTTTTCTTTTTGGTAGGAACATTTTATAAATTGAAGAAATTAGCCTTTGTCATTTGTGTTATAAATTTTTTTGTTTCCATTTGTTTTATTATCTTTGTGGTATATAAATTTAAATTTTTCATTTAATTCTATTTGTATTTTTTTATGTTTTCTGGATTTGATGTAATGAATATAAATGTCTACTCTGAGTTTTTCTTTTTATGTACTTTTTTCTATAACTTTTATGTATTCCTTTTTAATATGTAAAATTTTGTTCTATCTGTAAATGAGGTTTTATAGTGAGGCAAAGACCCAGCTTTATTACTTTTGAAATGGTTACTGTAGGGGCGGAAAAAATTTTCCTTGACCTTTTTAGAGTCCCTGTCTGAGTCTGAAAATTAAATGACAAAGATATCTTACCAGGAAAAAGGCACACAAATGTTATTGTTTCACAAGAGAATGAAGACTCAAAGAAGTGACCAGATCAGGAAGTTTTTATGCCTTTAAACAAAGAATTGACAAGACAAAGGGGTTTGGGTTAGGGGTAGTAAGTTGTGGAGAAGTAACTAGGAACGTAAGCCTAGTTACAAGGTTTATTTACAAATTTCTCTGGTGCTGATAAGTCTGCCTCTGGTAAAAGGAGAATTTATTTCTTGCTTTTAGGCAAAAAAGGGTGAGCTTTTTCTGCATTTATGGTTTCTTAAGTGCCTTCAACTCAAAATAATTTTTATGTCCAATAGGAATATTTGGGAATAACATATTCTGTTTTCCATCATGAGCCAATTTTTCTAATAGCATTAATTGAATAAACCATTTCCCCCCACATTGACTTAAAATGCCACCTTTATCGCATACTCAATTCCCATATGTATCTGGCTTGTTCTGTATTCTCTTCTGTTTTATTGCTCAGTTTTCATTATTCCTTTGAAGTATCAAACTTTTTTTTGATCATAACCTGGAACTAGCCTATTACCTAAATTCTATAGGTGGTATTAGGTGTTACTACCAATAGTAGTAATCATTTTTCTGTTGATTCTTATGGTTTTTAAGTATTTGGTCACATTATCTGCAGCTAATACACTTATTGCCTATTTGTTCTAATATTTCTATCTCACATTTCTTTCTCCTGTTTCTGATGCTAATAAGAATGTATTCTCCTCCATTAATGGGATAGATATATATATTCCCTCATATGGGGACATTATCCATCCCTTCAGTAATAAAGGGCTTTTATCAAAATGAAAATTGAATATTTTAGTTGCCTTTTTGACATTTAAAGATTATCATATGATACTTTCCTTTTTGATTTATTAACATTATGAATTATAGTATCAGACTTTCTTATTTTGAACACTCTTTTTATTCCTGGACTTGAACTTCTCATGGTCAAGTTATTCTTTTAATGGTCTCCTGAATTCTATATTCTAATAGTCTACTTAAAATGTTTGCATCAATACTCACATGTGAAATTGATCTTTGATTATCTTTTGTACTGCCTTTCATGTTTTAGTATCAGTGTAATGTTGACTTTTAAAAATAATTTTCAAATAATTTAGATGTTTTTCTTCTTTCAGCACTGTCTGAAATAGTTTAGTGTCATTTTCTTTTGGCCACTCCTTTTGAAATAGGACAGCCTTTTTGTCCTTCCTAGCACGACCGATACTAGGTTGTGCTGTAGACCTGTAACTTTCTTTTTCCAGCTTTTTATTTGAAAGTTATTTCATCCTTATAGAAGAGTTGCAAAAGTATGAATAGTACAGAAAGCATCCATGTACCCTTACTCAGATTTATCTATTGAAAATATTTTATCCCATTTGTAAAGATGTGTGACTTCTAATAAAACTTTCCCAGAGCCCTAGCTGGTTTGGCTCAGTGGATATAGCATCGCCTGCAGACTGAAGGGTCCCAGGTTTGATTCCAGCCAAGGGCACATGCCCAGTTGTGGGCTCAGTCCCCAGTGTGAAGTGTGCGGGAGGCAGCAAATCGATGATTCTCTCTCATCATTGATGTTTTATCTCTCTCTCCCTCTCCCTTCCTCTCTGAAATCAATAAAAATATATTTTAAAAAAACTTTCCCAGAGACTTGGGAAAAATAAAACTATAATATTAAAAGTATAACATTTACCAGCTAATATGAGAAATGACTGTTGTTTAAGTACATTTGCTCAGATCCAGCTTCTCTGCTATTTCAGAGCCTTTTCACTGCTTTACTTTTGCTCTCCCCTACATGGACATCAGTAAGCTGTGCTTGGAGCATAGTCCTACTTAAGTTTGGCTAACAACCTCAATTCTGTTCCTTGTCCTTTGAGATGCCTTATCTCATCCTGCTGCCTGCTAAGGCCGACCTCCTTTCACACCTCACATTATCCAGTGTTTTCCCTTCAGGAGAAAGCTTGCTTATGCCCATGAAGAAGAGCCAGACCATCAGGGAAGTGTGGAAGTATATTTCCCAGAGTGTGGGAAATAGTCATTAAAAAAAAATTATTAAATTTATTAGTGTGACATTGGTTAATAATATTATATAGGTTTCAGGTGTACAATTCCTGAAATAATCTGATATTGTATTGTGTGTTCACCACCCAAAGTTAAGTCTCCTTCCATCACCATTTATTCCCCTTTATCCTCTTCTACTTCCCCAGACCATACTGTTGTTTATGTCTATGAGGTTTTTATTTTTATTTTTTTGCTTAATCCTGTCATCTTTTTCATTCAGCCCCCCAGTGCCCTTCCGGTCTGATAGCTGTCAGTTGGTTTCTATTTTGTTAGTTTATTTTGTTCATTAGATTCCAAATATAAGTAAAATCATATGGTATTTGTCTTTCTCTGACTGGCTTATATTACTTAGCATAATACTCTCCAGGTCCATCCATGTTGTCACAAAGGGTGAGATTTCCTTCTTTTTTTACAGCTGAGTAGTATTCCATTGTGTAAATGTATCACAGCTTTTTTACCCACTCATCTACTGATGGACACTTGGGCTGCTTCAAAATCTTGGCTATTTTAAACAACGCTACAATGAAATAGGGGTATATATGTTTCGGAGGTTTGGGATATATTTCCAGAAGTGGAATCACTAGGTTATAAGGCAGTTCCATTTTTAAATTTTTGAGGTAATTCTATACTTTCCACAGTGGCTGCACTAATCTGCATTTCCACCAGCAGTGCATGAGGGTTCCCTTTTCTCTATCTCCTTGCCAACACTTGTTGTTTGTTGATTTATTGATGATAGCCATTCTGACAGGTATGAGGCGAGATCTCATTGTGGTTTTAATTTGCTTTCTCTGATGATTAGTGGCATTGAGCATCTTTTCATATGCTATTGGCCAGCTTGTATGTTCTCCTGGAGAAGTGTCTATTTAGGCCCTTTCCCCATCTTTTAATTGCATTGTTTGCTCTCTTTTTTTGGTGTTGAGTTTTATAAGTTCTTTATAAATGTTATCTTTTATTTTGTTATGATTTCCTTTGCTATTCAAGGACACTTTAGTTTGATGTACTTCCATTTGTTTATTTTTTCTTTTGTTTCCCTAGTCTGAGGAGAGAGATGAAAAAATATTGCTATGAGAAATATCTGAGATTTTACTGCCTATGTTTTCTTCTAGGATTTTTATGATTTCGAGTTCAACATTTGCCTTTAATCCAGTTTTAATTTATTCTTATGTATGGTGCATGTATCTGTCCAATTTCCCCAGCACCATTTATTGAATAGACTCTCTTTAGCCCATTGTATGTTCTTTACTCCTTTGTCAAATGTTAGTTGACCATAAAGGCATGAATTTATTTCTGGGCTGTCTGTTCTGTTCCGTTGATCGATATGTCTGTTTTTATGCCAAGACCAGGCTATTTTGATCTCTATGGCTTTGTAGTGTAGTTTGATATCAGGTAGCATGATTCTTCCAACTTTGTTTTTCTTTCTCAAGATTGCTGAGGCTCTTCAGGGTCTTTTGTTGTTCCATACACATTTTTGGAACATTTGTTCAAATTCTGTGAAATACACTATTGGTATCTCGGTAAGAATAGCGTTGAAATCTATAGATTGCTTTGGATGCTATGGACATTTTAATGGTTAATTCTTCCTATTCATGAACACAGTGTATGTTTCCACTTATTTGTATCTTGCTCAGTTTCTTTCTTTATTATCTTATAATTTTCTGAGTACAGGTCTTTTACCTCCTTAGTTAAATTTATTCCTAGATATCTTTTTGTTGTTCTTGTTGTTGCAATTGTAAATTGGATTGTTCTCTTGGTGCATAAAAATGCCATCAATTTCTGAATATTAATTTTGCATTCTAATTTACTGAATTCTCAGTTCCAATAGTTTTTTGGTGAAGTCTTTAGGGTTCTCTGTATACAGTATTATGCTATCTGGCAATAATGACAGGTTTAGTTCTTCCTTTCTTAATTTAGATGCCTTTTATTTCTTCTTCTTGTCTGAGTGCTATCATCACACTGTTCTCTGTGTCTATATGTTATATTTATAACCATTTTTCTGAACACTGTATCTGATAAGTTGCTTGGCTCCATTTCATTTTGCTATTTTTATGGAGATTTCTCCTGTTCTTTCATTTGGGGCATGATTCTTTGTGTCCTCATTTTGACTGCCTTTTTGTGGGTTTTTTTGTTGTTGTTTTTCATGTATTAGGTAGATCTGCTATAGTCAGGAGGAGGCTAGCAGAGTTTATCAGGCCTAAACAGACCAAGATTTGGCCATGTGAAGGGAGGGCTCTGCACTGTCAGGTGTCAGGCAAAAAATATAGTTCTTCATTAAGATTTTAAAACTGCGTACCTAAAATGATCTTCCAAAGGAGCCTCCTCTAGAACAAAGAGGCCACCTATTCTTAAGGCAATCCCACCTCTCTGTCCTAAGAGTTACAAGCTGCTATAGCTTTAAAAAAATTATTTCTTAAATCTTTATTGTTGAAAGTATTACATATTTCCCCTCCCCCTTGACATCTTCTAGCTCACCCCTCCCCCTCAAGCCTTCACCACCCTATCGTCTGTGTCCATGGGTTATGCATATGCATACAAGTTCTTTGGTTGATCTCTTCCCACCCACTCACTCACCCTCCCCACCTTCCCTCTGAGATTTCAGAGTCTGTTCCACGATTTTGTCTCTGGGTCTATTTTGTTCATCAGTTTATTTTGTTCATTAGAGTCCACATATGAATGAGCTCATGTGATACTTGGCTTTAATCAGCAGGCATCTTCTGTATACAATTGGTACATAAAAGCAATTGCAATATAAAAAATTAAAACTGAAATTATATATGTCATTTAAGATCATTATTATTTAATTGCCCTTAATAATTTTATAGAATAAGTCATTAAGAGAACCTAAAATTATTCTCATAAGTAAAAGTGATTTATTATTTTGAAAACATTGATAAAATGTACCCTTGAAGTTAATGCATTCTATTTAATTCTTCTCATGTAGTTATCTAGAGACTTGTAATACTGTAGAGTAAAGGCTTTGGTTCTTAATAGGTGATTTAGCCTTAATTGTGATGAAACACTGGATGGTTCCACTTTAACAAATTCTAGTGCAGTTAGAGCCAAGAGCTTTGACCCACCTATTGGGTGTAGTTATTTCTTTATACCCAAATTACTTGACATATGTTATTGCTTTTATAATTGAGTGTTATGCTATTTAAAATTCTTTGCAAAATACTGAAATCTAAGTACATGTTTTAAAAGTTTGTTTCTAGGGGAAAAATAATTCCAGATAATTATTTTCCTATTTACAAATTGTATATGGAACTCAGCTATCCTATTCTATGCGTAATTTCTTTCCTTTATGGGAACATGTGATTACACTCATATACTTTTACTTTCTGATTTGGAATCATGTTTTGTTTGAGTTTGTTCCATCAAACTTTATCTTTTACTGGGTGATGCCTTCAAAAAGAGCAGTCATCAACAAATACATAAGAAAGCAACTGACTGCTTTCCTTTGTGTTGATAAGTATTTTACTAATTTCCATAAAATACTATTAGTCATTTATCTACATGATCTTTTAAGTGAAGAGATGTTGAATATAAAAGGTTGGGGGTTACCTGGAAAGATAATAGATAATTTAGAATCTCATTCGTTAGGTGAATTCCCTAACCAGAATAGGCTATTATCTTCAGGTATGCAGATTCAGAAAATCCTTCTCTTTTATTTATTGTTGTTAATCCTCACTCAAGTATGTTTTCCATTGATTTTTAGAGAGAGTGGAAGGGAGGGGAAGAGACTGAGAGAGAGAGAAACATGGATGTGAGAGAGACACATCCATTGGTTGCCTCGCTCACTGGCCCCAACCAGGCCTGGGGTTTGAGCCCGCAACCAAGGTACATGCCCTTGACCGGAATTGAGCCTGGGACCCTTCAGTCTGCGGTCCAACACTCTATCCACTGAGCCAAACTGGCTAGGGCCAGAAAAATCATTATTTTCATGCTTCCATGTTGGTCAGATTTTGAGATTTCACTCAAGCTGACAAAGCTCAAGGAAATCTTCTCATATAAATCACAATGCCTGCTTGTTAACATATATTGAGGAATGGTGTTTCCTTTGCTGTGGTCTTAGAAGTGGTAGGTGGACTCTGCCGCCAAAATTTGGTTCACATGTCAGGAATGATGATGCTACACAGATGACCATAGGATATAGAAACATTTATTACTCAGATAATAAAGCTTTCTGGGGAGAGTAGGATCATAAGCAGATGAAAGTGGCTTGAAAAAACAAGAAATGTAGATTAACTTGGATTTTTATTGGATTTACAAGGCGGCCTGAGGGTTCTCATAATGTGGGTCAGGCTTGTGTGCTTGAATTTCCTTCAGGTGACAAAGAAAGTAGCACCCATGTTTGTTTATATATATACTAGGGGCCCGGTGCACGAAATTCGTGCACTGGGTGTGGGGCGGGGGGGAGTGTCCCTCAGCCCAGCCTGCCCCCTCTCACATACTGGGAGCCCTCAGGCATTGACCCCCATCACCCTCCAATCACAGGATCGGCACCTTGCCCAGGCCTGATGCCTCTGGCTGAGGCGTCCGGCCCGGGCATCGGGGACCCGCAGTGGCAGCGGCCCCGCGATCGTGGGCTTCGCTTTAGGCCCAGGCAAGGGACCCCTAGCTCCTGGGACTGCCAGCTTCGACCGTGCCCAGCTCCCATCTCTGGCTCCACCCCTGCTTCCTGCTATCACTGGCCAGGGAGGAAAAGGCACCTGATTCTCTGATCATGGCTGGGGGGCAGGGCAAAGGCGGCCTTTGCCCTGCCCCCCAGCTCTTAGCTCCCCCCTGGGTTTCCGATCACTGTCAGTGGCAGGGGGCTTCTTCCTGCTTTCCCTTTTGCCTCCCTGCATTGTGCCTACATATGCAAATTAACCGCCATCTTGTTGGCAGTTAACTGCCAATCTTAGTTGGCAGTTAATTTGCATATAGCCCTGATTAGCCAATGAAAAGGGTATCGTCGTACGCCAATTACCATTTTTCTCTTTTATTAGTGTTGATATATATATATGTATATGTATGTATATATATATATAAATATATATATATATGTGTGTATATATATATATATATATACATATATATATATATATATATATTGTTGTTGTTGTTGTTGATTTCAGAGAGGAAGGGAGAGGGAGATAGAAACATCAGTGATGAGAGAGAGTCATTGATTGGCTGCCCCTGCTCGCCCCCCACTGGGGATCGAGCCCTCAACCCAGGCATATGCCCTTAACCAGAATCGAACCCGTGACCCTTCAGTCTGCAGGCTGATGCTCTATCCACTGAGCCAACCCGGCTAGGGCAGCACCCATATTTTCTTATCACCTTCCCAAAATTTGGGGAGAGTGGTAAAGGGGACTGATGATGTTTAAAAGCTGTCAGCATTCAAACATTAAAAATGGAGTCAGACTCTTTACTATACCTTTTTCTTTGCTTCCATTGTCTTTTCTTGTATTCAACATATTATCTCCTTAAATTAACCCTTCCATTGGTTAAACTCAAAACTTCTTGGCTTGGGACCAATTTTTCTTTTTAAGATGTCTCCTTATTTTGTAATTGATACTTAATATTTTAAGTTTAATAGTTTAGTTCTTAAAAGGCAATCATAATTTTATGTTATTAGGAAAGTGTGTGATAAGATAGCTGGTAATAGTAAGAAATTATTTAGAATTTTCCAAACCTAATAAAGTAGTACATTCATAGCTTGCAGAATTGGCTTTCCCTTCTTCTTCCTCAGCTGCCTAGATGCATCACTGATTGTCCAATTCTTTCTATTCTTAAAGCCATAAGCTGCATAGTTGAAACAGGCTGCTTATACCTGTTTCTATCACAGACAGCTGCTCTGTCTAGCTCCCAAACTATGTATTGTGCGATTGGGACATGAAGAGAAAAATATCAGAAAGGAAAAAAAAAAACTTGAGTAAAAGACCCCAAAATCCTGCATACTTATTATCCTCAAGTCCTCGGCCATTTCCTAAACTGCAGTGCACAGGATGAGGCCTTTATAAACATTCATCTAGTAACTAATTTCTAAGTGGTACAGCTTAGAGATGGGGCAGTGTGCTGTCAGAGTGGAACCATCAAGTGGGAGGACTCCAGACACCCGGGCCCCAGACATCATGCTAGTGTTGCAACCAGTTAAGTGTTAAGATGAACAAATAATTTAACTACTCTGTGCTGACTTCCCCTGTAAAATGTACAGGATTTAGAGCTTATTTTAGCTTTGAAATACCATGATTTTGTAGTTTAAAGGTAAGGCATTTGCTCTTGTGTTCTCTAAGAGGAGAAATTATAAATGGTAACATAAATCTTTATAAAATTAAGTTATATGAAACCTGTATACTAATATTTTTGAGTAGGGGTCATTTTGTCTCTAAGTTCAATCACAAATGGTTTGAAAATAATATAATTTTTCTAATGGCTTTTAAGTGTCATCATAATCTTGAACATTTAATTAACTGTAATGTAATTGAATTTACATTTGAAAATTATTTTGATAATAATACTCTTAAATAAATAAAATATTTTATATTTTCTTACAAAATATTTTAGCCTTCATATTTGTTTATCTGCCTATCTATTTATTTATTTTCAATTTAGATGGGTCTAGGAAAGACAATCCAGGCAATTGCCATCGCTTACTTCTATAAGGAGGAATGGCCTCTTTTAATAGTGGTCCCTTCATCTCTGCGGTATCCTTGGACAGAAGAAATAGAAAAATGGATCCCAGAGCTAGATCCAGAAGAAATCAGTGTTATTCAGAATAAAACTGATGTTGGGTAAGAACAACTTTCTGGTATTTATGGGGGAAAAGTGCCAAAATTGGTATATATCAAATAAGTCTGTATATTAAGTAGATTTATCCAGAGCTGAAAATGCATTTGTCATTATGGAAAAAAAAATGTGATTGCTGTGTTGGTACTGGGTGTTTAGGAGCCCTTCCTTTTCTATTAGGGGGTAGAGAACTGCAGAAGATTGACTCCCTCCTGTATCATCACTGGAGGTATATAGAAAGTGCAAAGTGACATGTCTTATTTTCAATGCATTTATTTGTCTATTTAATTTTACAAACTCCTTAGTATCATAGCACTGTACATGCAAAAATGAATAAGACACATCCCCTGCCCTCACCTATCTTATTTATATATATGAAAGCCTAAGCGACTGTCCAACCGCTAGCCATGATGCACGATGACCACCAAGGGGGCAGACACTCAACACAGGGCTGCCGAGCTGAGGTGACTTGGCAGCTGCAGTTATTGGGTGACACACCGGAACCAGAGAGGAGGGAGCCCGATTCTGGGGTGTGTCACCCGATAACCACCCTCTCGCAATCCGGGACCCCTTGGGGGATGTCGGAGAGCCGGTTTTAGGCTGATCCCTGCAGGCCAGGCCGAGGTTCCCCACCTGTGCGCTGGGCCTCAAGTGATATAATAAGGGGGATAAATATGTAAATGAATAATTTCATTATAGTATGATAAAGAATATTATAGACATTTGAATTATAGAGGCAGTTCAAAAGATCAGGGATCACTTTAGCCCAGTGTTTCTCTGCGTGAGGTGGTAACCCCCTCTTTTCCTTATACTTCATCGACCTAGAGCCGGGGGCATTTTCGTTGTCATTGTGACAGGGAATCTACTGGCCTTTAATGGGAGGGCCCAGGAATGTGAGATGCCCTTCAGGGTGCTGGACAGCCCCGAGTACTAAGTATTGTCCTGCTCAAAATCCCTGTAGCACCTGGCTTAAGAAACTGCTATCTTGTTTGTGGGAAGGCTTCCTGGAATAGCCGACTAATATTTGAGTATCCACTTTCTTCATGATCACAGGTGCATTGAAAGCAAATGTTCTCACAAAGTTATCTTCTTATCCTAGTAAAATATAGTTTGCTGGATGTCAATGCTTCTAAAGAGCATTTAACCAAAAAAAAAGGTTAGATTTGATTAATGAAATTTTAAATTTTGGATTAGGGTTTATTACATTTAAAGACTATAAAGTCTTAAGAGAAATTGGGTTTCAGTGGTGGTACCTTCTGCTCTTACTTTTCCTTGTATTTCTTCCCAAAGAGTTGTATTGTTTATGATAAGTTGGTTACTGAAATAGTATTTTTAAAATACATGGATTTCTTTTCTAGGAGAATATCTACCAGCAAAGTGACAGTTCTGGGGTACGGTCTCTTAACGACAGATGCAGAGACTTTGATAGATGCACTGAACACTCAGAACTTCAGCGTAGTGATAGTGGATGAATCACACTACATGAAGTCCAGAAACGCAACTCGCAGCAAGGTTTTATTGCCAATAGTACAGAAAGCCAAACGAGCCATTCTTCTGACGGGAACTCCCGCTTTGGGAAGGCCTGAAGAGGTATTAAAATCCTTATGCTTGGGCTTAAAAAACAAACAAACAAACAAAAAAACAACAACCTAGAAAACAGAATCAGTCACCTGTGAAATGTTAAATAAGATTCCTCAAATGCCAAAAGAGTACTTTGGGAATTTCTAGACTGCTCTTAATGATTAAATATATCTTTTACTGTGACTTTTATCTAGTTACATGTGATCCTTAGCCATGCTTGTATTTGCTATAAAACACACACACAGTTTTACCTTTATTACAAATTTGTAAATAACACTTGTGTTCTTCTGGTTGTTCTGTGGCCTTAATCTTCATTTTATCCAGCCTATTTTACATTATAAGCTCCTTAGGATTGGAGTTGAATCAGTTTTGTATCTTTTATAAAGGTATATCTTTATATATTTTATACATTATTGCATAACCTCTTTCTGTTTCTTTTTCACTTTAAAATCCATGTTTGGGAAGATAGAGAACTTAGGTGTAGACCAAATAGAGTATCTAATTAGAATAGAGGAATCAGGCATTTGAGTGATGTCCGATTTAGCTTTTACTACTGTGAGAGGCAGGTGGGGTATGGAGTGATTAAAGGGTTGGGAAGAAGAAAAAATGAGTGAAACTATTATGAGTCTAAGGATTATTATAACCCAAGGAAGCCCTGTCTATTAAAGCATTTATCTTAAACCCACATTTCAGTTGTTAACATATACCCTACAAACCTATCCAAAAGAAATACAGATGGATGGATGGATAGATGATAGATAAATGTAGATGTAGTACATATACCTTCACCTACATATACTAGAATATTTTATATATGCACACATACACATACAGATCTACATTGTCATTAATTTTTGTAATTACATAAAAGCTAGAAACCGCCTATATATCCATTAATAGGAGACTGTTTAAGCATTTTACAGTATGGCCCAGGTGGCGTGGCTCAGTGGCAGGAGGTCATGGTTCGATTCCAGGTCAGGGCACTTGCCCGGGTTGTGGGCTTGATCCCAGTAAAGGGCATGCAGGAGGCAGCTGATTAGTGATTCTCACTCATCATTGATGTTTCTGTCTCTCCCTCTCCTTTCCTCTTTGAAATCAATAAAATCAATTAAAAAAAATTTTTTTAAATAAACATTTTACAGTACATCTACACAATGGGTTGCTATGTAACTTTTAAACAGAGCTTTGTTATTATAATACATTGCTCAGAATTTTAAAAACTAAGTTAAAAAAAGCAATATATATGTACATTATGTCAAAGACATGTTTTGGGGGGACAAATTCTAGTTGTGTATATATAATAGGACCCTATTCATGTGAATGAGAGAGAATATGTACCTATACTTATGTAGACATAGAAAATGCATAAATGTATGTTTAACAAAAGGATGGCAGTCATCCCTGAAGAACAGGATGGCAGGAATGGGGGGTGGAGGGGAAGGAGGGACCTTGAGGAAGAAGAGGTAGATTTCCTTTTTTACTTTTTATTATTTTATTAACTGGATTTATCATTGTAATAATTATTGACTAATAATATTTCACCATATTGAGAACACTTGCATTGTTACAGCTTTTTATGCAGATTGAAGCTCTCTTTCCACAAAAATTTGGAACATGGACTGAATATGCCAAAAGATACTGTAACGCACATGTCAGGTAAGACAAGCTATTTTCGATAAGCGTTAATCCTCACATATTTACTGTGCACATGCAGCTTGATTAGTCATTCCTTGTTCCAGTGTTTTTCAAACTTGTGCAATAATTTCTTCAAGTAAAATCTTATGTATGTGATGACCTATGTATGAAATTAAAAAAAGGAGTAGATAATGGCAATTTTTCTTCATTTTTAACCTTCCACTTACTTTATTTTTGGAATGATTTTTTTTTTTTTATTGACTTGCTGAGCATGTACATTATGGGAAAGTGACAGACAGCCATTTCCCTTTCCAGGTAACCAGGGTTGGCAGTTTCTTATGTATTCTTCTGGAGGTACTCTATGCATGAAAAAGCACACATGATTATATATATATATACACACACACACACACACACACAATAATAGTTCACTTTATTTCTACATATACAGTAGTATAAGCTACATACTGTTCTGCAGTTTTCTGCCTTCATCTCATGTATTGGAGATTCTTCCAATCAGTTACTGAAAGAGCTTTGGCATTCTTTTTAAATATTGCTCGTGTTCCACTGTTTGGATGCACTATATTTTATGTAACTAGCCTACTGCTGATCGGCATTTGTTTGTGATAGATAGCTGTTGCATACAATGCAGCAATGAATAACTTGCACATGGCCAGAGGCAGTGTAGTGGCAAAGAGCATGGGAGACTAGGGGAGATCAGCAGTGTTTTATTTTCACGTCCAGTGTTTACCAGATATTTCATGTAGGAAAGTACCTTTACCTCCCTATACCTTAGTTTCTTCAGGTCTAAAAACAGAGAATGATATTTCTGCCTCAGAATTATTATGAAACTGACATGAGCTAATATTTATAAAGGGCTTGAACAGTGACTGGCACATAGTGAGAACTCAATAATTATTAGCTATTTTAATATTTCATGTCACACACAGGAATAAATCTGTAAGATAAATTTATACAAGTGGAATTGCTGGTAAAAAGGCCAAGTACATTTTTATATTTTATATATTTTTTGACAAATTATGCTCCACACAAGTTATACCAATTGATAGTCCCACCAGCAGGAAGATTGTCTCCCCACACTTTGCCAACATGTTCTAATATAAAATGTTTTATCTTCCTAATGTGATCTGAGAGTACTTTTAATGCATATTTGTTTTCTTATGTTATTAAATGTAGTCAAGATTTTTTTATACATGTAAAAGTCATTTGTGCTCTTTTTCAGTTAATTGTTTATGTTCTTTGCCCTTCATTCTACTAAATTTATTGGCTTTTTTTCATGTTGATATACTATAAATCTTTGCATAATATAAAAATCAGCTCTTTGTGATATGAGTTCCTCAGACAAGATAGTACAACAAAAAAGAAAACAAGGACCTTTTCTACCAAAGACTGTAAATGTAGAAATCTTCAATATTAGTATAATCAAGAAACTAATTAAAAGGTCCAATATACTAACCATATGCAAATGGAATTTTATAAGGAATGCAAGCATAGTTTAATATTAGGAAAAGTGTTAATGTAATTTAGCATGCTAACAACTCAGGGAAAAACTTTATCTTCTCCATATATGCTGAGAAGTAATTTGATGGAATTCAGCATCCATTCTTGATTACATATAGTCTTTAATAATAAATTTAAGGTGTATATATGTGTGAGTATAATTATAACTGTATATACATATACTAGAGGCCCACTGCATGAAAATTCATGCACTGGAGGGGGTCCCTCAGCCTGCCCTGCCCCCTCTCACAGTCTGGGAGCCCTCAGGGGCGGGAGGCGACCCAGCGATCAGGGGAAGGTGTCACCCCATCACACCTCTGCTGCTGCCACTGCCGGCAGCACAAGCCTCGGCTGGCCCTGGTTACCTGAGCCTTGGGCGACCCTGGGTGGCTGGGGGCTGAGGGAACTGAGCGCCACCATCTTGTGGCTTTGGGTGCCGCCTTCTTTGAGGGTGGGACAGTCAATTAGTATGTTCCCTCCTTATTGGCTGTGGGTGCCGCCATCTTTGAGGGCAGGACAGTCAATTAGCATATTCCCTCCTTATTGGCTGTGGGCGCTGCCATCTTTGAGGGTGGGGCAGTCAATTAGCATGTTCCCTCTTTATTAGATAGGGTGCGATATATATGTTTATGTATATGTGTGCGTGTATGTTTTTAAGCCCAACGCCACATCACATGAAACACTAAAATAAAGGCAAGGAGGTTCACTGTGACCACAATTTACCTTTATTTTAGAGGTACTATCAGTTGTTTCTCAAAAGAAAAATAAGAGGTAAATACTGGAAAGAAAAGCAAAATTATCACTATTTGCACTGATATTATTCATTTGCAAGACCTGAAAGGATCAGCTGAAAAATGTTCAAAACAAAAAAGAATTCATTAAGGTGTCCTAGCACAATGTTGCTGTTAAAAATTCAGTCTTTCTCTACATAAATAATAAATAGTTTTAAGGTACAATGCCAAATAGGCATGATACCAGATATTGTTGGCAAGCACTTACTCACATTTCCTGCAGACTATAAATGTCAAAGTTTGCCTACATAAGCAAACACTAACTGGATTAGGACTTGTCATAAACAGCAGAAGTATATGCCTGTTCCTTTCTTGGTTATTAATACCAAAGTTGTTTCAAAGAAAAGATTATCTTTATGAAGTGCTTTATGATGGGGAGATTGTGGGCTATTTCCTGTTTACTAGAGAGAGCCATTTCAAGATTATTGTTGTGCTTCTCAAATGGCATTTTCTTCCAGATTCCATTTCAAAAGTTTTATGTTATTCCTTTACTTCTTTACTTTGAAAGCACTATGACTTCATAGACTCTGATTCAAATCAAGTCACTTCCTGGCATTCTGAGTTAGTGTGTGGATTGTTAATTTTCCCCCATAATGTTTTGATTCTATGAAGGTGTCATTTTCACACTATAATTTTGCAGAAAGCTAAATTAGCTATTCAGTTCTAGACTCATTTCATATTTGAAATGTCACGACCATATTCAAAATAAAGTTAAGTGAAGCTTGGGCAAAAATATAACTTTGCCATTATAAAGTTTATTAAAAAAAATAAGTGATAACAAACAAATATGCTAATGTGAATGTGGTTTGGAGAAGTCTAGGTATAGGTAACCACCTTTGATTTGAGAGGCACAGAGAGAGTATCACTCAACCAGAACATCCCGTACCCAAAAATCCCTTACATCATTCACTCTCCTGGGTTATATTTAGAGGAAGCTATAAATACAAAGATGACTTGGAAAAGGCAGCACATTCAGTTGTCAGCCATTAGCACTTAGATCACCCAGCCCCCTCTGTCATTTTGCAGACATCTGCTGAGCTTAATGGCTTGCCCTGGATCTGACTTCCTCTTACTTTTTCACGGAGAAAGTAAGAAAGTCTTAGGGAATGGTAACTTCAATAAATGTCCTTTCACATAGAAAGAGAGGTCACATAGATAATCCAGCCAAGCAACCTGTTATCAGCAGTCACCTTCGAAAGCCACACTGTGGGAGGACATACTTGCCTTCCCTGATGTCATGCTTGAAGGTTAAGAATATCCCAGAATATCTTTATAGCCATTTATCAAATTTTCCTAAACTTTCTTTTTTTTAAAAAATATATTTTATTGATTTTTTACAGAGAGGAAGGGAGAGAGATAGAGAGTTAGAAACATCGATGAGAGAGAAACATTGATCAGCTGCCTCCTGCACACCGCTACTGGGTATGTGCCCGCAACCCAGGTGCATGCCCTTGACTGGAATCGAACCTAGGACCCTTGAGTCCGCAGGCTGACGCTCTATCCACTGAGCCAAACCGGTCACGGCTAAACTTTCTTTATCACTGTTATTTTGTGCTGGATTCACCTCATAGGAGAAATAGTTGTTTAAATTTTTATGAGAGGGAAAATTCTGGGTAGTAATACATATTAAATATATTTATAGCCTTTCCCCAAAAGTGTTAATTAATAGGTCATTGTCAGCTTCAAGAAATGTCTCTTATGAAATTGCACAGTTCTTTGTCCTCAGCACTGTCACATTTAATTCTCATCCATGGCTAAATAGAGGTCAGGTCTATTCCATTTGAAAATGGTTCAAATCTGGGAGAAATAGTTAATATCCTATATGGCAGAGACAAGTTTGAAAAATAATTAGATAAAAATTAATAGCATAAATTCTGCACTTATGCTTAGAAAAGTCTATTTTGTGTGGAAGGGATTTGAGAAATTCCCACCTATTATTAGTAGTTCAGTTCAAAAAGATTTATGGTTTTGAATAACCCTACACTAAATGGAAGTCAACTGTCTGTCATAACTGATAAAAATAAAGTAATATTAAGACACATTAATTAAAGAAACAGAGTAAGGCCTGGCTCTACTCCACTCATTGATTAGAGTACATCTGGATTATGGTTTAATTTTGAATTAATCCATTCATCTAAAAAATATTTATAGGTTATCTGTTATATACGATGCCATATGCTGGGCATCAAATATACATTCAGTAACAAGACTCAATGGTCCTAACCTTCACTGAGTTTTTAATTCAGGTAATTAGGAAATTATAGTTGTGATGAGTCATAAAAGGGAAGTAAAGGATGTTATGGCCGAGTTTAGCAGAGAGAACTGATCAAGTACAAAGGACAGAAGGAAGCATCTTGCCAGTGGTAGATCCCTGTTTGAGGAACTAAAAGAAATCTGGTTCAGTTGAATACTCTTGAGCTGATGGTGTCTTGGTCAGAGCCTTGTCCTCGATCATAATAGCAGTAAGAAGCATTCGGGAGTGTTTTGTTTTGTGTTTTAATTTTCAGTATTGTGGAGCTTTTAATTGTAATAAAATATGCATAAGAAAATTTACCGTTTTAACTATTTTTAAGTGTAGAGTTCAGTGACATTAAGTACATTTACGTTATTGTGCAAACACCACCATCTCCAGAACTCTTTCATCATCCCAAACTGAAACTCTGTGCCCATGAAATAATACATAATTCTTTAGCTACCCCCACCGAGCCCATGCATTGTGGGATTTTAAAGCACGAAAAGGACGTACATGATTATATTTACTAGTTTTGTTTGTTATTTTGGGGGGGCAATATTTTCGCATGGTTCAAAATTCCAAACCAATAGTACTGAGTATTTACTTTGAAAAATCTCTTTCACCTAGTTTCCCCCCTTTTAAGCAACTATATGTAGTTTTTATTTTCTATATTTAGTTTTTAATCTTTCCACAGAAATTGTGTGCATTTTCAAGCAAATGTATATTTTTACATAAGTGGTAGTATGTTAAAAACATAAATGTTTTGTGCTGTCCTTATTTGTTCTTTTTTTGGTATATATAAATAACTTCATTCTTTTTATGGCTGCATGGTATTATTGAGAATATATAATAGTTTCTGAGGTGGTGGGAAATTTAGGGAATTTGGATATGGTGATTTATCTTCTCTGTGAAATGGGAAGGACAGTCATGTGTTCAGAGAAATGGAAAACATAGAGGGTTAAAAGTTTGATGAATGTTGACATGGTTTGAAATTTTGCTTAATGGGAGAATGAGGTAACACGACTAGTGTTTTAGAATTGGTAACAGCACTGAGTAACCACTTGAGATTAGTAATTCTAGATCTATAGAGGAAGCAGTCTTTTCTAAGGTACAATTTCTCCAGCAGCCTAGATACAGGTTTGGAGAAGGCGCCATTGAAGATTCTTTTCCCCCATGAGCTTCTGATGCATAGACTGAAATTATGTTATATTGATTATAACAATGCTAATGTATGGACTCAGAGATCAAAACAAGGTGAGGATGGGTGTGAAGGCAGGAAGGAATTTGTGGATATGGTGAAAGTGGAGCAGTCAGTTGCCCGTAGGTCCTGATGAAATAGTAAAAATGTAGTGGGTATAAATGAAAAGGTGGACTAATTTAATTTATCAGGTAGAGCTATTTTTCAGCACTGTTTATAGCTCTAGGAGTGGAATGAATGGTTGGAGCAGATTTTAGAAGGTCATTGGAGGCAAGGAATACAAGGAATTGAGAGGGAACTATAAGTCCTATTTTAAGAAGCATGTTAACAGATGAAAACATATCTGGGAAAGGGTGACCAGAATAATGAGGGGATTTCATATTCAGCTGAACAAATACCTAATATTATTGATTGCATGCTATAATTAAGACATTATTTCAGAGATGCTTGCAATAGAAAGATGAGAAAGACATAGTGCCTGATCTTAGAAAGCCTGTAGGAATTTTTTTTTTAAACAAGAAAAGACCTAGACGGAGTCTGTCTTTAAATATTTAAAGATCTGTCATTTTGAAGAAATTAGACTTTTGTCTTTTTGGCCTCAGAGGGCAAAGCTATTATCAAGGAGTGAAACTTAATAGGCAAGTAGATTTTAGTAATATGAGTAAGAACTTATAAAATATACATACTCATATATTTGTACTTTTGAAAATAAAAATATATAACACTGTAGCAATAAAACTGGAAAGGAAAAATACCATAATCTAACTATAGTAACCAGTAAATTATTTTCATTTTTTCTTTATGTCTACCTTGTCTGTAGATCTAATAATTTTTACATAGTTTTAATAGAACCTGATTGTAATGCTATCATCTGCTAATTTCACTTAGCATCACCTTGTCTCATGCTTTAAAATTATCTTTATAAGTTTATTTCCTTTATTTTTACTAATTTATAAGATAGTTTACTGCTTTGGGGGAAATCATTTATATTTAATAAATCAAACAAAGAAAAAAATTTTTAATTAGTAAAAAATCAACTAAAATTGCACTGTCCAGAGATAACCATTACTATTGTGTTTTGATAACTTTCCCTCTAGGTAGCTTCTCTGCTTAAGTACATAAAGATAGATAATAGATAGATAGATAGATAGATAGATAGATAGATAGATAGATAGATAGATAGACAGACAATTTTATCTAAATAGAGCCATATTATACATACTCTTCTGTAATATGCTTTTCCTGTAGCACTATTTTTAGGATATCTTCTATATCAATAACTAAAATATATCATTTTCATGGGCTACATGATATTACCTTTTATATATAAGATACTGTGCCATGTATTTTAGATGTATTATCTAGAGTAAACTGAGATTTGGAAAGGTTAAGTAACTTGTCCAGATTACAAAACTAAAAGGTAAAAGAGCAGTAATTAACACCCCCTCCCCCCTTGACACCACCTTCCTTCCATTCTCTTTCCAGTGTTTGAATGATTTGGTAGTTCAGTGTCCATGTTTATATTGACTGAATAAATAGAATAAACGGATTAAATAAAATAACATTCTCTAATGAATCAAGTAGTTAACTGTTTCTTTCTTGGTTGACTTTTAATCTTATAATTATTTCTCTCTCCCCCACCCCCAATCTTTTGGTTTTCTATATAGCCATCACTTCTTTTTTTTTTTTTTACTCAAAGACACCAACAGTTCTGTCAACTTCTGAAAGGTCTTACAAGCACATAAATAATCTTTTTTCTTTTTCCTGGAGGCCTCCCATCCCATAGCTTCTGTTCTCCTTCAGTCTGGATGGTTTTTCTTTAGGTACTAGAGGCCCAGTACATGAAATTAGTGCATGGGTGTGGTCCCTAGGCCTGGCCAGCAATCAGGGCCAATCAGGGCCTTCCAGCCGCCAGCTGGGGCCTCCCTTCCCTGGCTGCCAGCTGCTGACTAGGGCATCCCTTCCCCAGGTGCCAGCTGCCTACTGGGGCCTTCCTGCCTTCCTTCCTTCCTTCCTTCCTTCCTTGCCACCCCCTGGTGGTCAGCGCATGTCATAGAGAGTGATAGAACTCCTAGTCTCCTGATGAACTCCCATGGGGACACTTTGCATATTAGCCTTATATATATATAGATTAGAGGCCCGGTGCACAAAAATCTGTGCACTTGGGGGGAAGGGGGGGTCCCTCAGCCTGACCTGTGCCCTCTCACAGTCTGGGACCCCTCAGGGGATGACCACCTGCTGGCTTAGGCCCGCTCCCTGGGGGATTGGGCCTAAGATGGCAATCAGACATCCCTCTGGCAGCCCGGCAGCCCTCAGGGGATGTCCACTTGCCAGCGGGGAGCAGGCCTAAACTGCAATTGGACATCCTTAGCAGTGCTGAGGAGGCAGGAGAGGCTCCCACCACCACCACTGTACTGGCAACCATCAGCCTGGCTTGTGGCTGAGCAGAGCTCCTCCCATGTGAGAGCACCCTGACCACCAGGGGAAAGCTCCTGCATTGAGCATCTGCCCCCTGGGGTTCAGTGTGTGTCATAGTGACCAGTCATTCCCAGTCCTTCTGCTGTTAGGGTCAGTTTGCATATTACCCTGTTACTATATAGGATAGAGGCCTGGTGCTGGGGCTGGCTGGTTTGCCCTGAAAGGTGTCCCGGATCAGTGTGGATGAGGGGATAATGGCTGTTTGCAGCTGGTCACACACCCTTCAGGGTGGGGGTCCCTACTGGGGTGACTGCCCAGTCTGGGTGAGGGGCTGAAGGCCGTTTTCAGGCTGGTGGGTGACTGAAGCTCCCAACCTCTCCTTTTTTTCTTTTTCTTTTCTTTTTATTCTGGGATTTATTTACCTTCTATGGCTGTCACTGGAACTGAGAGCCAGGCTTTAGCTCTGAGGCTCGGCTCCAGCTCTGAGACCTTGGCTGCTGAAAGCAGGTATCTGGGTTTGTTTGGCTTCTATAATTGAAACACTGTTGCAGCTCCAGCTCTGAGGCCTGGCTGGCTGAAAGCAGGTTTCTGGGTTTGTTTAGCTTCTATAATTGCAACATCGTTTCTTAGAGTGCAGCTCAGAGGCCGGCAGCGGCAGGCGGGGAACCTTGGCTTCCTCTATCACTGTAGCAAGCAAGCCTCCTGTTCGCTTCAGCTGCCTGGCTGCCAAACAAACACAGATACCTGCTTTCAGGTTTTTATAACATCTAAGAAGCTCAGTGAGCTCTAATTAAGATGAACTCAAAGTGACACACACTGAGATATTAAAGTCAAATCTTCAAAAGACAAAGAGAATCTTGAAAGTGGCAAGAAAGAAGCTCATCAAATACAATGGAGAGCCGCAGGCCAGGCCAAGGGAACCCACCTGTGCACGAATACGTGCACCGGGCCTCTAGCTATAAATAAACTGATTGAATTTTCTTATGCTAACAGTTTCTTTTTAAACAAGTCAATTTCTTATTGATGACAACTGAATGGTGTCTTTCATTTTATCATACTGTAGCTCCATTCATTCACTGTACTTTTCTAATTGATTTTACATGCAAGTACGGTACATGTCTTTAATGTTGTCTTACTACTCTAGTATGTTTGCTATCAAAATTTATGTCAACAAGTTTTAACTTTCTCAAATTGACACCAATTTGTCCTAAAATACCACCAAAATCCTATTAAAATTATAGTTATTTAATTATTAATATTAGCAATGATGTAAAATTAATAACATATTAATATGATAATACAGCCTAGCAAGAATTTTTCCTTTGTTAATTTATTCTCTAACAGCTCATTTTTAATAGTATGATCCCTTTGAAGATGATTGGGAATTTTGTGGGGAAATGTTTGAGTTGTCACAGTGATAGAGGGATGTTTTTAGGCCAGCTGTCCTGATGCCTAAATTTAGTAGATCCACCAGATCTAAATATTTATATTTCAACCCTTGCCTTAACACCTGTCCACAGTCCTTGGTGCTTCGAACTCCTGATTTTCGTGGAGGTCTAGGGGGAAAGTAACCTTTTGCAAGCATTTTAAGTTGTAGCTTCCCTTCTTTACCAAGTCAGCGTCTGTCTGCATTGACTTCTACCAGTAAACAATGTATCCTCCCATTCTGTCTTTCGCAGTGGGTTGTTGTTGTTTATTTCCTTTGCTGTGGGTGCCAGATAATACCTCCTAGGGTGTGGAGATGTTTCAGGTGGTTTTGTTGCTGACTGGCTGGGGTGCTGGCAGTGAATGCCTAGTTAGGGCTACATCTGATAAACTCACTGCCTGCCCTGGGAGCCCACCCAGAATTGCCAGTGGTCGGCACAGTGACCAATTCACCCAGTCTGGCATGAACTCAGTGTAAACAGTCGTGTAGACACTAGTACTTCCTATAGCTGAAAGTTATGTGTAACCTTATTCATTACTATTTCTCAAGCTGAGCTTTTTGAAACTAATTTGCATTAAAAAAAATAGCAGTAAAAGCAGTGCCATGGCTCCTATCATTTAAAGGAAGAACACATTGGATAAATTGTTTTCTTACTGCATGTTCTTTTCTTCATATTAACAGATATTTTGGTAAAAGGTCTCAGTGGGATTGTAGAGGGGCGTCAAATCTTAATGAACTTCATCAGTTATTAAGTGACATAATGATTAGAAGGCTAAAGACTGACGTTTTAACCCAGCTGCCCCCTAAAATCAGACAGCGTATTCCTTTCGACCTTCCATCAGCAGCAGCCAAGGTGAGAACCCTTTTTGATTGAAAGTCTTATTTTAAATCATTTTAAACTAAACTAAGAAAGGTTGTACATATTTCATATTGTACAGGAGGAAAAGTCTGCTTTCTTAAAATAGATTTAATTAATAGAGCATATGTATTGGCTTTGTATTATTTTGAGAACCGAGCAGTAAGAATTTAACTTTAGTCATATAATGTGAAAAGATTCAGTATCCTAGTGATTAAAAAGTATATTTCTGCTGAATATAGAAAAAAAGTAATTCAATTACAACGAAGATTTAGTATTAAGAATTCTGAGTTTCTGTAGGGTGTGAAGCAAGGGAAGTTGTGTTTCTTCTTCTAGGATTTTTTTATTTTTAAGTAGCTGTCCTTTAAAATAACTTAGATACAGCCCTGTTCTTGCAATCTTAAAACTCTGTGATCATGTAAGATGTGAAGTTAAATATATCAGAAAGCCAAATTGTATTTAGCAAATCTTTATATACATTTTTGGTAGTGCAATGCTTATATATTCTCTGAAATTTCTTCAAATCTTGGCATAACTTAGTTGACAAAGATTATTTATTGCATTGTTTTATTTTGAAATCTTAGAATAAGCATTCTATAAACATTGAGCAATATGTTATTGGAAAAATAAGAATAATCCAATTTCCTTTATCCACTATTTTAGCATTTGAAAGAAAAATAAGAGAATGTATGATTATATTATATTTTTATTTAACTAATATCCCCCAAGTCTTTTGTTTGATTTTATTTAAGTAACATCATACCTTTTTATAAAAGTACTTTGCTACCATATACATCTTCACTGCGCTTTTTTCTTATGTATTTAAATTTTTATGTTTACTTTACAAAATTTTTTCCCTTCAGAGGAAGCTGCAATTGTTTGGTTTATGATGTTAGCAAAGGTTTTCACCTACAGCTTATCATTAGTTTCTGCCATTGGTGAACATGTGACTAAGTTGCCTCCATGTCTTTAAATGAACACATTGGCATCTTAGGGAATTTTCTTTTTATATTTTTATATATATAAAAGAAGTTAGGACATGATTCATTACTGCATTAATTGTTCTGTTCTTTATGCTTCATGTCTAAACACTGTTGCTTTCTCCCACACAGGAATTGAATGCCAGCTTTGAAGAGTGGGAAAAATTAATGAGAGCTCCAAATTCTGTTGCCACTGAGACTGCTATGGGGTTGATTACTCGCATGTTTAAACAGACTGCTATTGCCAAGGTACTCATTGTTGGGCCATCATGTATGTGTCTTGATACAAATTATTTAATGTACTTTGATGGTTTTACTTAAGCAGCTTATTTGCATATTATAACATTTCTGCCATTTTATTTGTTAACTCTTTATAATGAAAAACATTTAGACATATTCAAAGTAAACAATAGTATATTGAACACCATTATACTACTATCCATATATTGACTCTTTCCTATAAAAGGGTACACTTTGATGGTATTTTATACTTTAAAGGACATACATATATTCATCTTCATTATCAGCCTTTTCTATGGTTCTATTGCATAATTGCTACAACTAATCTTTTTAATTTCTCAATTATTTTTTATCGGTATTATGTTTTTAGTTCCCTACAGACATAAACGTGCGCATGTTCTGTTTGTCTAAAAAGTGTTAGAGTTTTGGTCCTGGCCAGGTGGCTCAGTTGGTTGGAGCATTGCCCCGTACCCCAAAAGACTTCAGGTTCAATTCTTGGTCAGGGCACATACTTAGGTTGCTGGTTCAATCCCTGGTCGGGGCACATTTGGGGTGCGCACCCGATCAATGTTTCTGTCATATTAATGTTTCTCTCTCCCCTCCTTTCTCTCTCTCTGAAGTCAATACAAACTTATCCTCGGGTGAGGATTAAAAAATGTTTTTTTAAGTGTTAATTTTTAAATCTCAGTGTGCCCATGAATTAGACTCATCACATGTTGTTGTTTCCACCAGCATGTGGAACTTAAAAACATCCTAAGGAGTGCTATCCCTCTCCAATTCTGAAATATTTTATAACATAATTTTTAAAGTGAGGTTTATTAAGGTACAATTTACATACAGTGAAATTTTTTCTTTTAAAATGTAGAGATTGATGAGGCTTAACAAATCCTATATAATAAAAGGCTAATATGCAAATAGACCAAATGGCAGAACACCCGGAACAACTGAACAATGGGTCGCTATGATGTGCACTGGCCACCAGGGGGTGTGCGCAGAACATGGCGGGCACCAGCCGTGGTGAGATGGTGGAGCAGGTGAGCGGGGGCACCAGACCAAGGCAGGGCACTGGTTGTTGCCATCAGGGCGAGCCTCTGGTGGTTACTGAAATTCTTTGCTCCCACGCGTTGCGGTCCCACCTGGCACTCGCACCTGCTGCTGCCGCGCTGGAGCCCCCGCTCGCACCCACTGCCAGTGTCGGCCCCGCTCGTACCCGCAGCTGGCACCCGAGCCACCGCTCACACCCACTGCTGGTGCCTGGCACTGGTCCTGATTGCTCAGCGCCATCAGTGGGTGCAAGTGGCAGCTGCAGGTCCTGATCGCCCCTGAAGGCTTCTCCACCTCCCCCTGCTCCTGAGGGATGATTGGGGTAGCAGTCGCCGCTCGCACTCGCTGCTGGCAGCAGCCCCAATCTCTCCATGCCTTCAGTGGGTGTGAGTGGCGGCAGCAGGAGAGGGGCTGTATGCAGACAGGGAACGGGGCGGGGGGGGATGGGGGGAAGGGGGGGGCCTTGGTGGGAGGGGCCAGGCAAGGTCGCGGAGGATAGGCCAAGACCTTTCCCTGTGCGTACTGCAGCCTCGTGGCCCACAGTTCCTTTCAAGGTGCACGAATTCGTGCACTGGGCCCCTAGTGTGTGTGTGTGTATGTGTGTGTGTGTGTGTGTGTGCAGGTAATTACCACTACAATCAAGATAAAGAATAGTTTTATTATGTACCTTTTATTTTTCAATTAATTTCTGAAATAGTTTCCTAAAATAGTTTCCTTATGTACCTTTTATTTTTCAATTAATTTCTTTCTTTTTCTTTCTTTTATTTTTTTCCATCACCATTTATCTCTCCCATACCCTCTTCTACTCCACCCACCCACCTCCCCCTGCAATCACCAGACTGTTGTCCATGTCCATGAGTTCTTTCTCTCTTTTTCTTTTTTTTTTGCTCAATTCCTCCACCACCACCCCTAACAGTCCTCCCACCCCCAGAGCTGTCTGCCTGCTCTCCATCTATGAGTCGGTCTATTTAACTCAGGGGTCCTCAAACTTTTTAAACAGGGAGTCAGTTCACTGTCCCTCAGACCGTTGGAGGGCCGGACTATACTTTAAAAAAATACTACGAACAAATTCCTATGCACACTGCACATATCTTATTTTGAAGTAAAAAACCAAAACGGGAACAAATACAATATTTGTATTTTCATGTGGCCCGTGGGCCGTAGTTTGAGGACCCCTGAGCTAACTTGTTAGTCCCTCATGTGCCTTTGCAGTCATTTCCCTCCCATGCAGCCCTCGACATGGGCAGTCACAGATCTGCTTCTGTCACTCTAGTTTTGCTTTTCCCAGAATGTCACAAAAATGGAGTCACATAGCAAGTAGCCTTATGTCTAGCTTCTTTCATTTAGCATCAGTAAAGCTTTTGAATGTTGACAGGTTTTTGCATGTCATTAGTTTTTTCACTTTTATTGCTGAATAATTTTCTAATATATGGATACCACAATTTTTAAAAATTTCTTTACCAACTAATGGCCATTTGGATTGCTTTTAGTTTCAGCTATTATGAATAAGCCTGTTATAATCATTCATGTATAGATATTTGCATGGACATTGTTTATTTTCCTTGAGTAAATAACTGGAAATGGGACATCTGGGTCATATTTTAAATTTTAGTTTATCTTTATAAAAATCTGCCAAATTGGCCCTAGCCCCGTGGTCGGCAAACCATGGCTCGGGAGCCACATGCGGCTCTTTGGCCCCTTGAGTGTGATTAGTTGCCTCCTGCAACTGGGGATCGAGCCCACAATCTGGGCATATGCCCTGACTGTAAATCGAACTGTGACCTGGTTCATAGGTCGATGCTCAACCACTGAGAAACACTGGCTGGGCTGTTTTCAGTTTTCTTGAGTATATTTTGTTAGATTTATTTTTAGGTATTTCATGTCCTTTTAAGCTCTTGTAAATAGTATTTCTTAAATTTAAATTTTTATTTTTAAAGATACAATTATTGATTTTTGTATATTGACCTTTCCTGAACTCATTTATTAGTTCCTATGCTTTTTTGTAAATTCTTTGCAATTTTCTACATAGAGTATCATTTTGTCTACACATAAAGACACTTCTGTTCTTTCCCAGTAATCCATATGTCTTTTCTTTGCCTTGCCTGTTGCACTGAAGGCACACAATATAATTTTTAATAGAAGTGATAGGCTTGAACAGCTTTGCCTGTTGCCAATCTTAGGTAGAAAACGTTTGATCTTTCATTATTAATCATGCTGTTATCTTTATGTTTTTCATAGATGCCCTTTCTTAGATTGAGGAAATGTCCTCCTTTTCCTTGTTTGTTGAGAAGAGAGATGAGACATATAAAATTCTTTCCTTTGGCAGATTGAGTTAGGAAGAAGGTAGCTTCCATAAAAGTGGATAAGAAGAAAGCCAAAATTTAACAAAATTATAAAGGCTGAGCATGGATTGTCATGACATTTCAAAATTTTGGGGGTCCTGGCATAGGCAGTCCACCTGCACACACAAGCTTTACTTCCACTGGCCTCTACCCGGTGCTGACCAGGAGATCAGAGAGCATCCCGTTGGTGGAGTATAAGCATAATCCCATGCTTATTTCCAGGACTCTTTTCTCATATTAAGCAAAAGCCTTAAGCCATTGTGGGAGAGGCAAACCCCCTCTCCCAGCCTCCAAAACCCAGTCCAGGATCAGCTGTTTCTGGGGGCTGGGTAGAAACAACAGCTGTCTACCACTGTAGATTGGGCAGGAAACCCTGTTGAAATCAAGACCTTGCACTTGGCAGAGATCTGTTACTGCAGAAGGGGCGAGAACATCTTTCCTGCCCTGGAGCACTCACAGTTATGAGATATAGATTAGTTGCCACAGGGGAAAGGGATAGAAACAGCAGGAAAGTCCCATCTCCGAGATTCAGCTGGAGCAAAGTTGCCTTATAATGAACACATTTGTGCAGTGAGAGGACGTCTCTCAGCCCAGCCTACACCCCCTCACAGTCCGGGACCAGGGAGCGGGCCTAAGCCAGCAGTTGGACATCCCCTGAGGGGTCCTTAGCACTGCTGTGGAGGCAGGAGAGGCTCCCTCCACCGCCGCTGCACTCGCCAGCCAGAACCCGGCTTCTGGCTGAGCGGTGCTCCCCCTGTGGGAGTGCACTGACTACCAGGGGGCAGCTCCTGTATTGAGCATCTGCCCCCAGGTGATCAGTGTGTGTCATAGCGACCGGTCATTCCACCATTCAGTCTATTTGCATATTAGCCTTTTATTATATAGGATTGTTACCAGGAAACCCAAGAGATTCTCTCCCCTACCATTAACTTAACACTGAGAAATCATCAAGGTCAATCTACTCGGGGAGAGAGACACCTATTTATAGTGTAGACATGAAGGACTGATGAAAACTAAGAATACAGCTGAAACACTTAGAAAAACCCTGGGTTCATACTATCACAAAATAGGGAAATTCAAAATTTTTGGTGTACTGAAGATAAATGTCATAGGAGAACCTAAATACAACTCAATACTGTCCAGATTGTCTTAGTGCCTCCCATACTATCACCCTGGCAGGAAGAGAGGCATGCCCATTTCTGGGTGTAAGCATCATTCATCTCAGTCAGTCCTGTTCTTCTAGATATGATTTCTAGCATTAAATAGAATTTATGAAATTTTAAAATAGAATTTATGAGAAATTTTTTAAAAGATAAGACAATCAATAATGCCAATTGAAGAAATGACCCAGATTGTAGAACTATTACACAAGGAATTTTTCTAAAGCTGTGAATAATATGTTAAAGGATGTAGTAGGAAAAATAAACATGAAAAGGAGAATTTCAGAAGCAATAGGAAAACTATAAACACAGGAAAATGGAAATGCTACACATAAAAAAAAGAAAAACAGTATCTGGAAAAAAGAAAATTCTTTCAATCAGTTTATAAGCCAGTAGTGGAGATAAAATATGGTCATGAAAATATGGGAAGCAGTTGAGAGCTTGCTTCCCAGCAGTGTTGCCAGTTTGGTTCAAATAAACTTATGAAAATTATCTAAAAAAAATGTGTGTGTGTGTGTGTGTGTGTGTGTGCGTGTGTGTCCTGGATAGTCATCCTAGAGAAGTAAAAACTTAGATTTTTACTTGTAATAGTACATCAATGAGAGATGATAGTTTTTCAACAAACAGTATTAAGACAATTGGATGTTCTTAAAGAAAACAATGAGCCTTGACCATTATTTCACATCATACATAAAAATTAACTTGAAGTAGGTTGAAGACATAAATTAAAGCTAGTTTATAAAAATTTTAATAGAAAACATACATAAAAATATTCCCAAACTTTGGGTAGCAATTTTTTTTTAGATTGGATACAAAAATACATACTTGTTTGTTATTAAACTTAATGAGACAACATTATTTAATAACATTATATAAATTTCATGTGTACAACATTTTAATTCAACATGTGTAAAAGCACATACTTTATTTTTTTTATTTTTTTAAATATATTTTATTGATTTTTCACAGAGAGGAAGGGAGTGGGATAGAGAGTTAGAAACATCGATCAGCTGCCTCCTGCACACTCCCCACTGGGGATGTGTCCGCAACCAAGGTACATGCCCTTGACGGGAATCGAACCTGGGACCCCTGAGTCCTCAGGCTGACGCTCTATCCACTGAGCCAAACCAGTCAGGGCAAGCACATACTTTGAAGGGGAAAAATGGGACTCAAAACTAAAATTTTTAGTGCTTAAAAAAGTATGAAATATGAAAGACACTTATAAAAATGCAAATGTAAAATACACATTAGGAGAAAGTATTTGCAATACTTTCACCCAGCTTCATTTTCCCATATCATAATTTTTGGTTTGATTAGTGTTCATTGTTTACCGTGTAATGACTCAGTTAAGCATTTCACAGTTGACTATAATTACATTTCCTTTTTTTTGACAACTGTTGTTTTTCATAGAGTTAATAGCTGTTTTGTTTGCTTGCTTGCTTAGCTTTTTTTTTTTTTGCATGTAATAGTGAGTACAGAATGCTTGTTTAAGGAAAAAGAATATATATGAGAATCTTGTTTTTAACTTCCTATCTGTGATATAGGAAACCCTTGTTCGAAGTCGGAAGTGTTGACAGTCAGTAGGAAGTTGGTATCTAATTCCTAGGATTCTTGAAGGAATAGAGGAGAGATGAAATGTCAGTTGATCCAGATTAGAACATTTTCCCAAAGATTAATGGCAGCAGACGACCAATCCTTGCCACCCCCAACCCCTAGTTTTTAGTCATTTTTCATTCCCTCCCTATTAGAACTTCTGTCCTCAACCAGTTACATAAATTAGTAGTTTATGGCATTACTAAATTGGAATTCTTCATACATTTTCCCCCAGAACCATTATTGTTATCCAGTAGTTAGAGTCTATAGTAACTGTAAATATACAGGTTAGCTACATTATAGATGAAATAGATTTTGGGAAGGTAGCTAATTATCTACTACAGTTAATATTGTTTTTATGAGAAAGTGTATTCAGAGTTCTCCCAAGCCAATTTATAAATGAACTTTTGAACTACCACAGATTATAAATTGACTACTATGTTATATGCAAATGAGAGTTGAAGAATCCTTTCTTTAGCTGTTTTCCTGATGAATTCAGCAGATCCTTATTGAGGGCCCACTATATAGCAAGGGTGTTGCTTGGTGCCAGGGAGGAATAGTGTACAAGATACCAGCATCTACTTCTCAAAAACACTGGAGTATGTTGGGGAAGACAGCAAAATAAACATTTAACTATAATAGAGTATATTTAGTGCTTCAAACTGTGGAAGCACATGGGAGAAGACAGCTGGCCTGCCTTGGGGTGGCGGGGAAAGGATGGGGAGGGTGAGCCAACCAAAAAATGAGGGAGTGAAATAGGAAGGGGATGAGGCTGGTGGAGTATATTTCAGACAGATGAATAGTTTTTGCAAACTCACAAAGATTATCTAGAAGTGGCATATTTAGGGAACCAAAAGT
The DNA here is from genome assembly GCF_963259705.1 of Myotis daubentonii. Classification (NCBI taxonomy): domain Eukaryota; kingdom Metazoa; phylum Chordata; class Mammalia; order Chiroptera; family Vespertilionidae; genus Myotis; species Myotis daubentonii. The sequence goes on from NC_081846.1 coordinate 77,560,406, forward strand.
AGGTCGTCATGGCTAAAACATAGAATGTCAGGGAGGAATTCTGAGAGAGACTAGGCTGGAGACCATAGAGAGCAGTAACCATGTCATGAAACTCGCAGTTCATGGTTTGTAATTTTCCACAGGGTTCTGGGTAAGCTGATATAGTGGAGTAGAGTAAAAGGATCAGATTTGAGCCTCAGGGGGAGAATGCACTGGAAGAAACAAGCCTGTAGGCAGGGGGTCCAGCTGGGATGCACACTGGTAACCCAGTACGCAGTGGGTGGTTTAACCCAGGACAGTGGCTGTACCACATGCGCACTGGAAAGGAATAATTCAAGAATTATTACAATGGCAAATCAATGAACATTAATGATTGGCTGAGTATGGAGGGGAGGGACAAGGTAAAATATAGATTTCTTGCTTGGTCAACTGGGTTGATGTTTGTGCCATTCAGTGAAACTGGGAAAAACAGTCCCCCATTAAGTATAATCTGTGCCAGACTCAGCAAGGCATAAGCTGTTAGATAATAGATTTCTTTGTACTGTGCAGCATCATATTAAATACTTTTCTCTTTATTGAATCATTTGAACAATTATGTTGAGGAATCCTATCTAATAATAGACAAACATGGTAATTAACCATACCTTCGCTACGCCCCCCATGGGCTAATCAGCACGATATGCAAATTAACCACCAACAAAGATGGCGGCTAATTTGCATACTGCAGGCACTGCGGGACAGCACCATCCTGCCTGCCCCGCCGCCATCTGGGCCTGCTATTTGCGACCCGGAGCAGTGGGGCGGTACAGCGCCATCCCACCTGCCCTGATGCCATCCGGGCCTGCTATCTGCAACCCGGGGCGGCAAGCGTCTGTATGCGTCCTGACCCGGGGTGGCCAGGCAGTGCAGCAGCGATCGGTCAGCCCGCCTGACCTCCATACAGGCATCCCGTGTGCGACCTGACCCAGGGCAGCCGGGCGGGGCGGCAGCAATCCGCCAGCCCGCCCGGGTGTCCCGTGTGCAACCCGCCCAGGGCGTCCTGTGTGCGACCCGACCCAGGGCGGTGCCCCAACTCCCGGATCGGCCCTGCCATGTGCGACCCAGGGCAGCGCCCCAATCCCCAGATCAGCCCTGCTGTGTGCGTGACCCGGGGAGGCGGGGCAGGCACCGAGGGATCGGGCCTGCCATCTGCCACCCGGGGAGCGGGCCTAAGCCAGCAGGTGGTTATCTCCCTAGGGGTCCCAGACTGTGATAGGGCACAAGTGGGGCTGAGGGACACCCTCCCACCCACCTCCCCCACCAGTGCACAAATTTTTGTGCACCGGGCCTCTAGTCTATATAATAAAAGCCTAAGCAATCGTTACAGCGGAACGACCAGTCGCTATGATGCACACGGACCACCAAGGGGCAGATGCTCAATGCAGGAGCTGCCCATGGTGATCAGTGCGCTCCCACAGGGGAAGCACTGCTCAGCCAGAAGCCGGGCTCATGGCTGGCAAGCGCAGCAGCGGTGGCAGGAGCCTTTCCCACCTCCGCGGCAGCACTAAGGAGCAGTGAGCAGGCAGGTGGTAAGGAGCGAGGGCTCCCGGACTTCAAGAGAGCACAGATTGGGCTGGGGGACCACCCACCTCCAGTGCACGAATTCCGTGCACCAGGCCTCTAGTTTAAAGATAAAAATCTAATGATAGTTTATCTAAATTTGAAAACCTTGACAAGAGTAAGAAGATTTTTGAAGAAAATAATGAGTATTCAAGTAAATGCATTTGTGTGAGTATATAGTTACTTACAAAATATGCTATTTGGAGACACATATCTTTATTATTTGTGGTATTTAATTATTTTAATCCTCACCCAAGGATATGTGTATTGATTTTAGAGAGAGAAGAAGAAAGGAAGATAAGAGAGAGAGAGAAACATTGAACTGTTGGCTCCTATACGCACCCTGACTGGGGATGGAACTTGCAACCTAGGTATGTGCCCTGACTGGGAATCGAACATGCAACCTTTTTATATATGGAACGATGCTCCAACCAACTGAACCACCCAGACAATGTTTGTGGTATTTAATTTTTAAAAGATTATCACTATATAATAAACAATGTGTAAAGTCTTTTTCTAGTCAGCTCTTCTGAGGAAGCAAATCCTTCCCACATCCATTTATATGACTATTTTAACACTGTTCATTAACTGTTATTAGAGAACAGTGAGCTAGAAAGAACCTCTGAGGGTCATCGATCCTCTTCCTTTGCTCCAGGCCAAGTTATGTCTGAAGCCTTCCCAACAAATGTGTCTCCCTCTATTCAGGTTCATAGAGCTCCAGGATAGGTTGCCTGCTCTGCTCTGATGTTCTCTTCTTTTTCTCGTGTCCTACAGTGTCTTCTAGGCAGACAGGAATACAGCGCCTCAAACTAGGTCATGTCAGCAAATTAGGTTATATGGATATGATCATTATTATTATATGCAGTGCTAAAGTCCTATACAATTATGGTACTGATGTATATCCTCCATGTGCTGTGAAAGCATTTATGCTGGTCTGTCTTTTGAGATTCAGAACTTGTACGTAGGATAGAGGCTATATAAGTTTTAAGTATGTTTATTATCTTCTTAGTTTATTATCTTCTTACTAGAGGCCCGGTGCACAAAAATTTGTGCACTGGCGGGGGGGGGGGGGTTCCTCAGCCCAGCTTGCCCCCTATCACATACTGGGAGCCCTCAGGGGATGTCCTACTCCCTGCTCCCTGTTCCCTTTGGGGAGCGGGCCTAAGCCACAGTCTGGCCTCCCTTTTTGGGAGGCGACCGGGCTGATCAGGGGAAGGCATCAGCCCCATCACCCCGCTGTTGCAGCCACTGCCAGTCACCGCAGCCACCAAGGTGTTTTCATCAACACGGACTCCAGTCCCTTTACCATGAAAAAATGACAACTTTCTTTAGGCCTTTTCAAGATGTGTCTTTCATAGGATATGACATTTCTTTCTTTCTTTCTTTTTTTATTCTCACCTGAGGATATGTTTCCATTGATTTTTAGAGAATGTGGAAGAGAAAGGGAAAGACAGAGAGAAACATCAAAGTGAGAGGAACACTTTGATTGGTTGCCTCCTGCATGAGCCCTGACCTGGGCCCAGGCCAGGGAGGAGCCTGCAACCTAGGTACATGCCCTTAGTCAGAATTGAACCCAGACCCAGCAGTGGGCAGACCAAGGCATTATCCACTGAGCAAAACCAGCTAGGACAAGATATGATATTTCTTAGCCCTCCAGCAGCGGACCTTCCTTTTTTTCTCCAGGAGTGTGGTAAAAAACTCTAAATCACCTATTTGGATTCTTTTTACCCAAGTTACTAAGAGTATTACCAGTGGCATACAGGGAGCTAAGCCAATGAGCAGTCAGAAAAGGTGTTTCCTCTGTAGTTCACACCAATTGCTGGCTTGGCTCCTGCCCAGGCCTAACGCCTCTGGCCGAGTCATTAACCCTGGGCAGGGGACCTCCAGCTCCCTCAATCATGGGCTCAGCCCCTGCTCCCCATGATCGCTGGCTCTGCCCCTGCTTCCCACCACCGCCAGCTCCCTCCCTGCTCCCCGCAATCGCTGGCTCTGCCCCTGCACAGGCCTAACACCTCTGGCCAAGGCATTAGGCCTGGGCAGGGGACCCCCAGCTCCAACCATCGCTGGCTCCACCCCTGCTTCCCGCCATCGCTGGCTCCGTTCCTGCCCAGGCCTAATGCCTCTGACTGAGGCGTCAGGCCTGGGCAGGGGACCTCTCAGCTCTGATTGCAGGCTCCGATAGCCAATAACTGCTGGGCACCTATGTATGCAAATTAACCGGCATCTTTGTTGGTGGTTAATTTGCATATCGTGCTGATTAGCCAATGGGAGGCGTAGCGAAGGTATGGTCAATTACCCTGTTTGTCTATTATTAGATAGGATTGAGATCTCTTTTTTAGATATCTCTTAATGATAAGAAGTTTAAGAATGATAATAAGCAGTAAATAATTATGATAAACACTAAAAGGAAATGAAAATAATCAGTGTTATTGGTAAAAAGTCTATTAGTGAAGGATCTCAGGTTATTAAAATTAATTTTCCTTCATATTACTATTCTTATTCCTTTTAATACTTACTGAGAATACAGTGTATACAAATGCACAGACTCTTTAGATTTAGGATCAGTGTAATACTCTCCTAGGGAAAAAAACAGATATATGTGGTAGTATGGCTTAGCCAATTTTTAGCTATTTTCTGGTACATTACAACAACATCTCATTTTTAGAGAAAACCATTTTAAGAGAAATATCAGTTATTTTTCTATGATTAAACCATCCCATAATTTAAATTTTTGTTATTTGGAGAATGGCAGCATTCCTTCGTGCCTTAAAAATTTTCCAGAAGGCAGACTGCTTTAGACACAGTTCCATTATGCACCAGGTGTGTTTCCTCTTTGCCGTGTCGCCTCAGCAGCTTAACGCAGGTAGAATGCTATTTATAATCTGCAGCGAGATGTAAGGAGGCCACCGGGATCGGCTCTGCCGCACAGGGCCTGGGATACTGTGAGACTGGAGCGCACCGCTTCCCGGGCCACTGCTGTTCAGGAAAGGGTCTCTGGCTCCGAACCAGGCACAGTCTGCCTCCTTCCTGTTCATTAGTAAGATGGTCGGTGATAATAAGTGCTAATAAAACAATAATGTTCTTATGTGAGAGGAGGAAAACAGATAGTGGAATGTGGAATGGAGGAAGGCTCTGTCAGACTGCAGTATCCCCTTAAGAAGGAAAGCAGTGTAAGGATTTTGAGGTGTGAGGAATGGTTAAGTTTGGAACCACAGGTAGAGGGATTTGCCTTAGAGAAGAAAAGAAAAATCTCTTGTTACAAAAGGGAAGGAAGTTATGATGAATAAAAGTAAGAAAAGGCAATGGAATTTTCAGATAATAAATTCTATTTTTCTCTGGACAGTGGGAAGTTTGAGAGCCATGGGGGGGAGGGGCAGAGGTTCTGATTTCATAGAAAGTGATAAAGGTTGAAGTTGTTTCTGCAATTTACTGGAGAATTATAGTAATATTAATATCTAACACTTTTACAATATTTACAATGTCCTAAGCTCTATTCCAAGTTCATATTATGTGCTAACTCATTTACTTCTCACCACCACTCTTTGGGGAATAGGTACTTTTTATCCCTTTTTATGGTTGGAGAAACTAAGACAGTTTAAGGGTGTTGCTCAAGAGTACATGCACTTAGCTACCATTCCCATAAGATAGCTGAATACATATAATATTTGTTAGTGACCGTGGGTTTAAAGTGGTGCCCATTTCCCTGTTAATGATTTTTCAGCATCCTTGCACAGGCATGGAGAAGATATAGAATTTTAAAACCTGCATGTTCTATGTGTTATACTTTTTAACACCCAATAAAGTTTATTCATGTATACTTTAGTAGTATAAAGTTGATTACCAATGGGTAGAGTTAGGAGAGAAATTGAGAATGTTTTAAAATTGAATTCAGTTTTAAAAGACTTAGATTCACTGTTGTGATTAGTGACTTTTATCACCAAACTACCACGAAATCAACTTTTATGAAAACAATTTTTTAGAAGTCCATATACTATTGGCTTTACAGTGGGGCCTTGACTTACGAGTGTCCCAACTAACGAGTTTTTTGAGATACCAGCTGTCTCTCCGCCGATTTTTTGCATTGAGTTGCTAGATTAATTTGAGTTAACGAGCTCCTTAACGAGCTCGGTCTCGGAACGAATTAAACTCGTAAGTCAAGGCCCCACTGTACTTTCTAACTTTCTCTAAATTTGAGTAAACCCAGCGGAGTATGCCATTAATGGGAATATCCTTGCTCACCTATTCTATATTAGGCAGAATGATTAGATAGAGTGATTGCTTTATTATATCTTGTTCCAAAAAGTTTTATGGGAAGGTTGAATATCCCAGGTTCTTCTGTAAAATCGTGTTGGTTAAGGTATTAAATTGGAGTTGTTCACTGTGCACTATTTTGTAGCCCTTCCGCTTCTCAGTGCGAAGTGGGCTGCTTGTTGAACTTGGTTAATGTCAAAAGATTAGATATATTCGAAGTGTTAGATTCCTATTTATAGATATAGTCATGAACCTGCCTAAAGGTAAAATAACATTCACAATGGTTCACCCAAACACCTTTGGAAGTGAAACTATTGTTTTCTATGAGAAAATGTGGGCATGTGAAAATTTCCAAAGCACCAGTCTTTCCCTGAAGGCTGTCTTCTGCCAGATTTAAAAATATTTTTTCAGGTTGATGAAATGGTTTCTAAGTTAAGAACCATGAACAGCCGTGGTCGAGTGGCTCAATTGGTTGGAGTGTCGTCCTGCACACCAAAAAGTTGGAGTTTGATTCCCGGTCAGGGCACATGCCTAGGTTTCGGTTTCTATCCTCTGTGGGGCATGTAGGGGAGAAAACTGATCAGTGTTTCTTTCTCTCTCTCTCTCTCTCTCTCTCTCTCTCTCTCTCTCAAATCAGTAAAAACATATCTTCAGGTGAGGATTAAAAAAAGAACCATTGATGGATGCACAATTCGGTGAAAGCCAAATTGAATCATACACTTTAAATGGGTGAATTATGCCTTGTGAATTATATTCAATAAAGCTGTTTTTTGTGGGGTTTTTTAGAATCCAGGCTTTTCTGTCTTTGTCCTTTGGTTGACCCAGTTTACCACTTGTCCTCGGTGGCTTCCATCATAACCCCAAGATGACTGCTCATTTCCTGTGCCGGGCTCAGGCCACAATGTCTAAAGCAATGAAAAGCTTTCCCCATAGTCCCTTTGTCAGTGAGGGTTTTTTTGAAGCCTGCAGCACACTTTCTACATTTCTTATTGTCAGAATCACTTGCAGGGGCAATGAAAGTGCTAGGCTTGCTTAGACCAGTCACAATTCACCTCTTATTGACTGAGAAGAACTTGAAGAGCTTTTCTGAAAGTATGTGGCCAGAAGTATCTAAACAAAACTTCCATTTGGTCTGGGGTCTGAGGACTTCAGAACTTAGAGGAGCTTCTTTTAGACTCATACTCCCTTAGCTAGAATTTATAGCAGTTAAAGAAAAAATTATTCTGACATTTGTTAAAATGGTAAGAAAGACTTTATTCAGGATCATTGCAATGGGAGTGAACTCTGTTGAAATTGAGGAGAGAGCTTGCTCAACTCTAAATACAAGGACAGGTGGGGATTGGTAGCCAACTAGCAGGATAAGGGGGTTGGTGGATGGAGACATCCACCTAAGAGGAGACATCCAGCACAGGGGGATTCTTGCTAAACTGACCTAATAGCATTCTTGCTAAAGAAAGGTCAAGAACTTAGACATCAAAAGTAGGCAATAAAAACTTGATCAGATATCAAGAGTTGATCAGTTATCAAAAGTGGGGGTTCTCGCCCTAACTGGTTTGGCTCAGTGGATAGAGCATCGGCCTGCGGACTGAAGGTCCCAGGTTCGATTCCGGTCAAGGGCATGTACCTTGGTTGTGGGCACATGCCCAGTAGGGGGTGTGAAGGAGGCAGTTGATCCATGTTTCTCTCTCATTGATGTTTCTAACTTTCTATCCCTCTCCCTTCCTCTCTGTAAAAAATCAATAAAATATATTTTTTAAAAAGTGGAGGTTCTCAATAACTGACTTAGCAAAATTTTTGGTAAGAATGGACTATGCGGGCCTGGCAAGGACTGGCCAGATTCAAGGCCAAGGGTAAGGCCTAGTCAAGAAGACTAAAGTTTGGTCAAGGAGAGAATTTTTGTCATAGCTCAGGTTTGATGTCTTTTTCATTTTTTCTTTCTCCTTCTTGTTATTTGATTAAAAACTGACTATTTAAAAAAAGTAAGTAATTTTCAATGGGTCTTTAATGTAATCTTTACATTCTCTTACTTCAGAAAGCATGATGCGCACCTAGTCACTGAGAAAAAAATGTAAGAAACAAATTTTACAACATATTCTCTTCATTTCTACATTTCTTTAAATGAGATGTAGTGGGTAGTCTTAATTATTTAAATGAGATTTTTGACTAACAAACACATTACTAACAGGCCAGGTTCAATAAAATAAAATAGAATAGTCAGTACATGCATTTTCTGTTACCTCTATAAAATATGAACCAGCATTAGCTGTCATTAATAGAACCTGCCGTCCCATTTAATGTGCACTTAAGATAGTTTGAAAGCAAGTTTCTGCTCAGATGACTTAAAACATGACAATGAAGTGATAGTTTTAATCTGAATAAAATCAGGCCCTAGCTGGTTTGGTTCAGTGGATAGAGCATCAGCCTGTGGACTGAAGGGTCCTGGGTTCGATTCCTGTCAAGGGCACATATCTCGATTGCAGGCTCCCAGGCCTGGTCGGGGGCATGTGGGAGGCAACAAATCGATGTGTCTCTCTCACATAGGTGTTTCTGTCTCTCCCTCTCCCTTCCACTCTAAAAGTCAATGGAAAAAATATCCTCGGGTGAGGATAAAAAAAAAAAAAAGAATAAAATCAGAATAGTTAAAATGCATGTATGGTATGTTTTAGGATGCAAATCTATGTAATCCCAACCTATGACCCTAAAATAATCCTAAAGTATGTTTGTACATAGTTATTTTGGTTCTCCAAATGCATTTTCTCCTAGGAAGCAATATCACAAAGATGATTAAGTTACTAAATTTAGTCTCAAGAGACTGTTTAGCCCATAATATGATTGAACTTTATAAAATTAATAGTAACCATAAATTATTCTGAACCAGTGATTGGAAGGAGTCAGGAGTAGGGGGCTTGCGCTTTGGCATCAGCAGTTTCTGGTTGAAATGGCTTTCTTATGAAGAGGCACGGAATGCGTCTGATGCTGGGGTACAGTGATTAGTCTGCAGTGGATGGGAAATGAATGTACCTTAAAAAGACTCCAACTTGCCATGTACTTTTTGAAAGGCTTATCATGGTAAATATAGCTCTTTAGGCAAACATGAAGTTTATTAAAGTGGTTCAGTTACCATGGCAACATATCTGGAATTTATAGCTCCTTATTTTGAGAGGGCTTCATTTCCACTTTCTGAGGCACTGAAACCCAAGGCTGTTCTTAACAGCTTCCAGTCTCATTGTGTGATGAATAACTATTGTTTGGGAAATTTAGACATACAAAAATGGGCTTTCAAATCAGCTTTCAATAGGTATTTTTCAATTTTGAAATGCCCCTGTTTTAATTTTTTTTTTACTACTACCAAAGCCACATAGGGTCATAGTTGAATGGGGAGAAATAGCCATTTCAAAATATAACAGTTCCCTAACCTTATTCCCCAAAGGCAACCGCTTCCTTTTCTTGTAGCTGATCTTTTTAGTATTTATCTCAAATCCCTCAGCTACATGTTTATCTTGCTTCTTGGTTTGTATTACTGTTTGTTTATAATTTTAGCTGTCACCATTTGGCTTCCCAATGGGGAAGATAAAATTTTAGCTCCTTCACCCCTCTTCCCTCCCACACACCTACGTCTTTTCTGAATTCCCCTTCTCCCAACAAAGAGACAGGTAGGTAGGTGGGTACATGGATGGATGGATGCATGGATGCATGGATGGATGGATATAGTTATACTTTATTAATTTTATAGTAACTGATACTGATTTTGGCTTGATCAGTATTCACCATGTATATTATTAGAACCATGTTTATAATATTTACAGGAGAACTGTGCAATATACTATGGGTATGTTTTCTTCTATATATCATTTTTAATAGTTTATCTTCAGACTTTTCCCTGGTGGTTTAATTTTCTCTCAATATTTTTTTTAATTGAATCTTTATTGTTCAGATGATTACATTTGTTCCTCTTTTTTTTCCCCCCATCCTCCCAGCTCCCACCCCACCCTCCGCCCTCACTCCCCACCCACTGTCCTCATCCATAGGTGCACGATTATTGTCCAGTCTCTTTTCGCATCTCCCACACCCCTTTCCCCCCCAAGAATAGTCAGTCCATTCCCTTTCTATGTCCCTGATTCTATTATGATCACCAGATTATTTATTCACTTGATTCTTAGATTCACTTGTTGATAGATGCATATTTGTTGTTCATAATTTGTATCTTTACCTTTTTCTTCCTCTTCTTAAAGGATACCATTCAGCATTTCATATAGTGCTGGTTTGGTGGTGATGAACTCCTTTAGCTTTTCCTTATCTGTGAAGCTCTTTATCTGACCTTCAATTCTGAATGATAGCTTTGCTGGATAAAGTAATCTTGGTTGTAGGTTCTTGCTATTCATCACTTTGAATATTTCTTGCCATTCTCTTCTGGCCTGCCAAGTTTCTGTTGAGAAATCAGCTGACAGTCGTATGGGTATTCCCTTGTAGGTAACTGGGTTTCTTTCTCTTGCTGCTTTTAAGATTCTCTCTTTGTCTTTTGCTCTTGGCATTTTTTTTTAAATTAAATCTTTATTGTTCAGATTATTACATTTGTTCCTCTTTTTCCCCCCCCCATAACTCCCCTCCTCCCAGTTCCCGCCCCACCCTCCGCCCTCACTCCCCACCCACTGTCCTCATCCATAGGTGCACGATTTTTGTCCAGTCTCTTCCCACATCTCCCACACCCCTTTCCCCCCCAAGAATAGTCAGTCCATTCCCTTTCTATGTCCCTGGTTCTATTATAATCAACAGTTCATTCTGTTCATCAGATTATGTATTCACTTGATTCTTAGATTCACTTGTTGATAGATGCATATTTGTTGTTCATAATTTGTATCTTTACCTTTTTCTTCCTCTTCCTCTTCTTAAAGGATACCTTTCAGCATTTCATATAATCCTGGTTTGGTGGTGATGAACTCCTTTAGCTTTTCCTTATCTGTGAAGCTCTTTATCTGACCTTCAATTCTGAATGATAGCTTTGCTGGATAAAGTAATCTTGGTTGTAGGTTCTTGGTATTCATCACTTTGAATATTTCTTGCCACTCCCTTCTGGCCTGCAAAGTTTCTGTTGAGAAATCAGCTGACAGTCGTATGGGTATTCCCTTGTAGGTAACTGAGTTTCTTTCTCTTGCTGTTTTTAAGATTCTCTCTTTATCTTTTGCTCTTGGCATTTTAATTATGATGTGTCTTGGTGTGGTCCTCTTTGGATTCCTTTTGTTTGGGGTTCTCCGCGCTTCTTGGACCTGTAAGTCCATTTCTTTCACCAGGTGGGGGAAGTTTTCTGTCATTATTTCTTCAAATAGGTTTTCAATATCTTGCTCTCTCTCATCTTCTGGCACCCCTATAATTCTGATGTTGGTACGCTTGAAGCTGTCCCAGAGGCTCCTTACACTATCCTCGCATTTTTGGATTCTTTTTTCATTTTGCTTTTCCGGTTGGATGTTTTTTGCTTCCTCACATTTCAAATCATTGACTTGATTCTTGCGCTCCTCTGGTCTGCTGTCGGGCGTCTGTATAATATTCGTTATTTCAGTCCGTGTATGCTTAATTTCTCGTTGGTTCCCCAATATAAGATCGAGGGTCTTATTAGTTTTCGTGTAGATCTCATTAAGTTTATCGGCAGCTTCTAAACAGTTCTTGAGAGACCTTAAAAGTGTGGTTCTGAACTCTATATCTTCCATTGACAATTTTGTCATGTTTCTTTGTCTCCGCATTTTGTTATGCTTCCTTGGTGCACCCCCTAGTGGTCTTTGTTCGCAGTCTTATAGTTAAATCTTGATTGTTGTAGCTAATTCCAGGGAGGGTTTGACCTCCAAGCCAAGTGGCTATTAGAATCAGCTGTGTCAGCAGTGAGAGAACTTCTGTCCTCTAGGGAGGTGCTAATCTAGCCTTTGCCTGAGGCTATCCGGCAAATGCCTTTTTGCAGGGCTTGGGCGGGGTAGGGTGGGTCGCACAGGATCAGCAGGGTGGGCCAGAGAGAGCAGTTATGGCGGCTCTCAGTCCTGTCCCCAGGGGCTCTGCCTCTCTGAGTCCCAGCACCCGCTGCAAAGCTGGGAGAGAAAGCTGCACTCGCTCTGACCGAAGCCAGACAGTCCCGCTTCTCCCGTTTGAGTCTGGGTCCCTAAAGACTCACCCGGATCTGGAGCTCAGAGTCTGCGACTCCCTCCCGATTGAAAACAACAACCGCGCCCTCCGCCGCCAGCCCGCTCCGCGCACTCCGCACCTCAGAATTTGACTTCAGCACTGCGCCTCCTCTGAGTGTCCGTGTGCGTTTCTCTTTCCTCCTAGTTGTAGGACTTCCACTCAGCCAGCGTTCCTGTGGTTCTGGGTGATGTCCCTTCCGTTTTTTGGTTTCACTTTTGAAGTAGTTGTTCAAAGCAGCAAACTCCGGCGTTAACCTATGCCGCCATCTTGGTTCTCCCTGCTCTTGGCATTTTAATTATGATGTGTCTTGGTGTGGTCCTCTTTGGATTCCTTTTGTTTGGGATTCTCTGCGCTTCCTGGACCTGTAGGTCTATTTCTTTCACCAGGTGGGGGAAGTTTTCTGTCATTATTTCTTCAAATAGGTTTTCAATATCTTGCTCTCTCTCATCTTCTGGCACCCCTATAATTCTGATGTTGGTGCACTTGAAGCTGTCCTAGAGGCTCCTTACACTATCTTCGTATTTTCGGATTCTTTTTTCATTTTGCTTTTCTGGTTGGGTGTTTTTTGCTTCTTTGCATTTCGAATCTTTGACTTGATTCTTGCACTCCTCTGGTCTGCTGTTGGGTGTCTGTATAATATTCTTTATTTCAGTCAGTGTATGCTTAATTTCTAGTTGGTTCTTTATCACAACATCGAGGGTCTCATTAGATTTCTTGAGGATCTCACTACATTTATCGGAGGCTTCTAGACAGTTCTTGAGAGACCTTAGAAGTGTGGTTCTGAACTCAATATCCTCCATTGACGGTTTTGTCCTGTTTCTTTGTCTCCGCATTTTTTATGCTTTCTTGGTACACCCCCAAGTGGTCTTTGTGCGCAGTCTTGTTGCCTTTAAGCCTTGATTGATGTCGGCAATACCGGGGGTGATTTGACCTCCGGGCTAACTGGCTATGAGAGTCAGCTGTGTCTGCAGTGGGAGAGCTTCTGTGCTGGATCTCTAGGGCAGTGATCTGTCAATATTTTTGAAAAATATATTTTTATTGATTTTAGAGAAAGAGGAAGGGAGAGGAAGAAAGAGAGAGAGAAACATCAATGTGAAAGAGAAACATGGATTGGCTGCCTCCTGCACCCCATAACTGGGGACTGAGCATGAAACCCAGGCATGTGTCATGGCGGGGAATTGAACCAGTGACCCTTCAGTGCATGGGACAACACCCAACCAACTGAGCCACACTGGCCAGGGCTCCTCTCAATATCTTTAAACATTAGCATTCTATTAGTTTTAATCTATGTAAAAAAAATTGCCCTGTAGCCTTTGGTTCACTCCAGTCGGGACAGTTGCTCATCCAATCTGCTGCAGAGCTCTCATCCTGGGGATTTTCTCTATTTATTCCTGTGCTGAATTACCTCTTTATTTGATACTTAGGGGCCCAGTGCATGAATTCATGCACCTTAAAAGGAACTGTGGGTCATGAGGCTGCGGTGGGCACAGGGGCGGGTCTCGGCCCATCCTCTGTGCTGGCCAGCGCCATCAGCAGGTGCGAGCGGTAGCTGCTGCCCCAATCACCCCTCAGGAGCCGGAGGGGTGGAGAAGCCCTGAGGAGTGATCGGGGCCCGCAGCTGCCACTCGCACCCACTGACAGCACTGAGTGATCAGGGCCAGCACCAGGCGCCAGCAGCAGGTTTGAGCGCCAGGCGGGACTGCGGCATGCGGGAGCAACGAATTTTCAGTAACCACCAGAGGCTCGCCCCGATGGCAGCATCCAGCGCCCCGCCTTGGTCTGGTGCCCCTACTCACCTGCTCTACCATCCCACTGCTGCTGACGCCGGCCATGTTCTGCGAGTGACCCCTGGTGGTCAGCACACATCATAGCGACCAGTTGTTCAGTTGTTCCACCATTATTTCTATTTGCATATTAGCCTTTTATTATATAGGACTAGAGGCCTGGTTCACAAAAATTGGTGCACTCGGGGGGAAAAGGGGGTCCCTCAGCCCGGCCTGTGCCCTCTCCCAGTCTGGGACCCATCGGGAGATAACGACCTGTTGGCTTAGGCCTGCTCCCGGGTGGCAGAGGGCAGGCCCAATCCCTAGGTGCAGTCCCTGGTCGGTCTCAGAGCAGGGCCGATTGGGGAATTGGGGTGCCGCCCCCTGTTATGAACAGATCAGGGCGGATTGGGAGGTTGTGATGCCACCCTCAGTCACGCTCAGGGTAGGGCCAATTGGGGGGTTGGGGCACCGCCCCCTGTCACACTCAAGGCAGGATCGATGGGGAGGTTGCGGCGCCACCCCCTGTCATGCACAGAGCAGGGCCCGGGGGGTGGAGGGGGTTGGGGCGCCACACCCTGTTACACACAGAGCCGCAGGGCGATCAGGAGGTTGGGGAGCTCCCCCCTATCAGGTACAGAGCAGGGCTCATCAGGGGGTTGGGGTGCCTTCCCCTGTCAGGAACAGAGCAGGGCGGATAGGGAGGTTGTGGCCCCGCCCCCTGTCACACACAGAGCCGCAGGGCGATCAGGGGGTTTTGTCGCTGCCCCCTGTCACACTAATCCCGGTGCCGGGAGGCCTCTTGGCTCCGCTGATCCCGGTGCTGGGAGGCATATTACCCTTTTACTATATAGGATAGAGGCCTGGTGCATGGGTGGGGCTGGCTGGTTTGCCCTGAAGGGTGTCCTGGATCAGGGTAGGGGTCCCCACTGGGGTGCCTGGCCAGCCTGGGTGATGGGATGATGGCTGTTTGCAGCTGGTCACACACCCTTCAGGGTAGGGGTCCCCACTGGGGTGCCTGGCCAGTCTGGGTGAGGGGCTGAGGGCTGTTTTCAGCCTGGGACTGAAGCTCCCAACTGCTCCTTTTTTTCTTTTTCTTTTTTTATTCTGGGCCAGCTTTAGCTCTGAGGCTCCAGCTCTTAGGCCTCCGCTCCTGAAAGCAGGTATCTGGTTTGTTTAGGTTCTATAATTGAAACTCTGTATCAACTCCAGGTCTGAGATCCCGGCCAGCTGAAAGCTGGTTTCTGGGGTTTTGTTTAGCTTCTATTTTTGTAACTTTGTTTCAAACTGCCAGCTCAGAGGCCTGCAGCGGCAGGCGGGGAACGTTGGAGTCCTCCATCACTGAAGCAAGCAAGCCTCATGTTAGTTTCAAGCTGCCTGGCTGCTGGCTGCCATCTTGGCTGGCAGTTAATTTGCATATCTCGCTGATTAGCCAATGGGAAGGGTAGCGGTCGTACGCCAAGTACCATGTTTCTCTTTTATTAGATAGGATTATTTTCTTCATTTGCTCCCTTATTTTGCTGGACCACATTCTTCAGTAGCCTTCTAAAAAAGTGTATATTAGAGGTAAATTATTTTAATCCCTGCATATTTGAAAATGCTTTTATTCTGTTTTTATATCTGATTTTTAATTTGGCTAGATATAAATTCTTAATTGGAAATCATTTTCTCTTAGAAATTTTAGTATTGATATTCAAGTATCCAATGAAGTTCAAAATTTTTATTCTATTTTGATTTTGTGAAATCTTTTCCTCTCCTTTCTGGAAGCTCATAGAATCGTTTCTTTGTCCCCAGTATTATAAAGTTTCATGATGGACATTGCTCTGGGTCCATTTTCATCCATTGTGCAGAATCTTCTTAGGCCTTTGCCATGTTCCATTTTGGAAACTTAAGTCCTTAAGTTCTGTAAAACATTTTTATTTCTTTGATTATTTTCTTTCCTCTGTTTTCTCTGCATTGTTTTCTAGAACTTTTTATTCATATATTGCCCTGATGGCCTGGTCATCTAATTTTCTTATATTTTAGATATTTTAAATAATTTTTCTGGAAGACTTTCTTATTTTAATAACCAGTGAATTTTTTATTTCTATTATTATAGTTTTTACCAAGAATACTTCCCTTCCTCTTCATTACTTTTTTTTTTTTGTAGCATGCTATTCTTGTTTTATAATTGTAATCCCTTCTAATTTTCTTCTCTTTGTACAGTTGATCTGTTCATATAGGTTGCTTTCTACAAATGCCTGCTGATCCTTGGTTCTTTGCTTTTATTTACAAGTAAGACACTAAATGATGGCTGGAAACTCTATTTGTGGATATGGCTTGTAAACTATGGATTAAAATAAAAGATGATCTGACTGGGATGTTGTGCTGAGGAACCCCCAATATCAATATCTTTAGTCTTTTCTCTTTGGTTAGTCAGATTCCTCAGAAAAGAATCATTTTATATGATTCTGTTCTCTGCCTAGAGAGTATAGGCCTGTGAGGGGTAAGAAGATTGAGAGAGAAGAGCAGATCTCAGCATCTATTATGTAACTTTCATTTATTCCCCAGGATTTTTATTGGATAGCCTACCATCGATGTGGAATTCCTCCATCCAGATACCTTGCTTTACCTACTCTAGAAAATAAATCTCTAGTTTTCTGCCAGGATGGGATAGGAAGTCACTATTGTATGGAATGGTAGAGACAGCATATGGATGAGTGTTGCGCATAATCAACTACTAAACATTCTTTCAACCAATCTTCCTGTTTTAGACACATCCCCTTCCTCCTTCCAGAGGTGTCATTTCCCGAACTTTTTAAGATTACAATATTGCAAGCCAGGTGCTTCTCTTCTGGGTTTTTCATACTGACAGTTTAGGAACTGTTGTTAGGTGCTGATCAGTTACCAGGCATCTGTCTACTTTTTAGCTTCCAAAGTTTTATTGCTATTGATCCCTCTCCAATGCTTTCTCCCTATATACTTTGCTATTATTTAAATATAGCTCTGAGAGGGATGGAGATTAAATGTGTTCTGCCTACTGTTTTTTCCCAAAATGTAAAAGTAACTAGTTTTTAGCAGTTAAGAGGCTATATTTGTGTTTTAGATTTAATTCATGCTATCCACTTTAAATTTAAGTCTTATTTGATTCATCTCAGATTGATTTCTTACTTTTAATAGGTAATTTGGCCTCCCGTTAACTAAGAAAAGCCTATTCAATTTGCACTTTTTAAAATTTTTTCCTTTTCTACCCAACAATTTCTTTCTATCTCCCTGCTCTCTCAGACCTCCCTTCTATACTCTTAATCTCATTACTCCAGCCTCTTCTGTGACCTTCTCCATCCTGAAGACAAACTGAAGCCTCTCGTTTTCCATTTCTCCCTATAGTGCCCTATTTGTAAATCTACTTAACTTTTTAGCTTAAACAATGAATAAACCAACTTTTCTTAAGCGTTAAGCTTCAGTCCCAGCTTTCTCATTCTTTTCTAGTCTTCCCTTTTTTTAAAAAAAATAATGCTATTCATCTAATTTTTTACCTTTCATTTTCTTCTTAACTCTATTCCACTTAGACTTCTATATGAACTTTTTTGAAATTACCTTCAGAAAAAAACCACCAACCTCTTCTTGGCCAGAGTCTACTTTCCACCTAAACTCTTTTGTCATCTTTTTCTTCCTCCTAATTTCTATATTCTTGTTTTCTCAACAAGAATATATTCTTTTTCCTCTTTTGTCCCTTTTCTCCCACTCAATATTATATGTGAGCTTCTATTTCCTTAGGCTACTTAGAACACAAAGCAGTTAGAAATTCATAGAAATGTATCAATGTTTGAATTTTTCTTGATTTATTGGAAGAAAGTAAAATGACTTTTAATAAACATTTTTATGATGTTAATAAGGTTTAACTTTAATATTTAGGCAGGTGCTGTAAAGGATTATATTAAGATGATGCTTCAGAACGATTCGCTTAAATTTCTGGTTTTCGCTCACCACTTACTCATGCTCCAGGCTTGCACAGAAGCAGTCATAGAAAACAAGGTATGTTACCATTTGTCTATAAAGTACTTTCAGGATGCCATCAGTTGTCTTATAATTGAGTTGTGTTTTTTTGCCTGTTTCACATGATGGTATATAAATTAATATTAGATATTTTTCTTAAAAATTATCCTGATATTGTATTACTATTGTGTTGATGGTATCCTATTAAAGTTTGCCTTTTATACCAGTCTCATAATTTTCCACCAATCAAATGATCTGAATTGATTAAAGTATGTTGCTTTAATAGTCTATGTTCTGAATTTAGTTTTTGTTCATGGATGTACCGTTTGAGAGTGGTATAGTAGGCAGTTAAAAGTTAAATTTTTTATTTACCCGAAAGGCACTCCTGGAATGGGGGAGATGTTGAAGGGACAGGAAGGATGAATTCCATTGATTTTTGTGCCCAGCTGTAGTCAGACCTTTCAAACTCCAGGCAGCATGCTCTATAGGATATGATTACGAAGACTTACTGGTAGTGTAAGTGAATCTATAGCTTAGGGCGAGGCGGTCCACCGGGTAAGCTCCAGCAAGCCTGCTGGCCTTCCTGCAGGGTTCTTAGGCCCACCGTGTGCCCTGGCTGTCTGTCAGTGACAGCATCTCCCATTTTCCCTTCCAAAGTTGAAACCTGCCATCCCTTTCTGTGCGAGGGCTTCTAGCGATGCTCAGAAGCAGCCAGATAAAACCTCCTGACAAACTGCGAGCTCGATAGACGCCTAGCAGCAGAACTTCTTGCCTGTGTAGGTGGATTTTTTTAAATGGAGGAATAAAGCCATATTTTTTATTACTTCGTACAGTATAGATTTATCATTATTAATTCATTATTACCCAAAAAGTAATGTCAGTGTTTCCTTCATTGAAAGATTGATGATGATAAAGTGCTGTACATTGAAAGGTGCTTTCTCATTGATTACCTCATAGTGACTGTAAAACACCTTCTGAGGGAGAGTGAACCTTACAAATAACTTTGAAATGATTGGGCCTTAATATTAGACTCACAGTATTTTCTTATTCGGATTCCATTATACCTTAAAATACTGGAATCTATTCCAAGAGGAGCAGTCTGCTTCTTTTCCTCACTGCTGCTTTACTGCTGGATTTAGAATCCCATTTACATCACTAAGAATGAAAAATGTAGGTATCCTGGTGTTGGAGGTGAACTGCTCAAAACAATGTGTTTTCTTTAGAAAGACTCTCTGAAGATTTTATAATCTCCCTAATGGATAGTAAATGGATCACTGGTCAGTTTATATCTGTTTTGTGAAGACAGAGAAAGTTAATAAGGGACATTCTATTTAGTGATTAACTTGACTGTCTTCTTATATAAGTGAATAGTTCTGTCTCAACTATTTAAGACTAGGTTTTCCATAAAAGTGCACATACGTATGAGATTATTTGAAACTTGGGGCTTATACTTGTTTTACAAAGTTGAGAAATAAATTATTTTTAGCTGTTCTAACACAGGATTGCTTCCTTTTCTCAACTCACATCATTCTTAAAACTCAGAACTGTTCAGTTAGGCACTTAATGTTTCCCTGCTTCTTAAAAACATGGATGCATGTCTTGTTCCCCACCTCAATGGAGATGCATATTTCTTTTAAGTTTAATAATGTGAAAAAAGAGAACTCAAATGGTGCATTAAAAAAGATATTTTCCCAGTTAATATTGGGATATTTCAGAAATAGATGTACTGCTTTTCATGAATTTCTAATACATGGACAGAATGCTCTATTTTCTTTCTTGCATGTCTGATTTTACTTTTACTCTGGAGTTAGTGGTCCTATAACTAGAAAGTTATTCTGATACATTATTCAATTGAAAATTGGCATATTAATTTACATGGAATTTTACTGAGACAACATTAGTAATTCAGTCATGATTTATGGAACTCCTGTTACGTACAGGCATTGCACTTGGCAATGATGGTATAAAGATGAATTAGGCATAGCTCCTACCCTCAAGTAGCTTAAAAGATTAAAAAATATATAATTGCTAGGCCCTAGCTGGTGTGGCTCAGTTGGTTGAAGCATCGTCCCATACACCAAAAGGTGGTGGGTTCGATTCCCGGTCAGGGCATTTACCCAGGTTTCGGGTTCCATCCCCGTGTGGGAGGCCACCAATTGATATCTCTCTCTCTCTCTCTTGCCTTTCCTCTCTCTAAAAATGAATAAATTGTTTTTAATCTTGAAAATAAAACTCATTAAAAAAACATAAAATTGTTATCAGAAGCTATTAAGAAATTTGGTTAAGATTCTTCTTATATGATATTTACCAACCTGTCATCTTAACCAGTTTCTATTTTATTATGTGAATATAAAAATAAGCTGTAAAGTATATAAAATAAGATGGGTACATACAGGCTTGTCCTAACTTTGCCGTTTCCTTTGTTAATGCTAGACTCGATATGTTAGGATAGATGGAAGTGTTCCATCTTCAGAAAGAATACATCTGGTTAATCAGTTTCAAAAGGATCCTGAGACCCGTGTGGCTATCCTAAGCATTCAGGCTGCTGGTCAGGTAAGAAATTTCTGGCCTCAACTTGATAATAAAATGTCTTTGAAATCATAAAAAGGCCATTACTTATAGTGATAACTTTATATCTGGTATCTAGTGTGATCAATGTTCATTCTATGTTGGAGAGTGCTGGAAAGTATAATAGGAAACCTCAACACCACTGACTGAAATCCTCCTAAATTTTAAAGGAAAGAATTTTCTAGAAGAATATAGTACATTTGATTGTAATATTGTTTCATGACTGTTTTTCCTTCCTTTGAATTTATCTGGAATTTTCCCATCCCTTCCTTATAGAATTTATCTTACTTGGTTATTTCCCTCCGAGTCCATTAGGTAAGATGGCCTGAGGAATAAGAACTCTGTTTCTGAGAACTTTGTATGGCATGCCCTGGTTTGGTCCTTAGAATTACATTTGGCACCCGGCTGGCGTGGCTCAGTGGTTGAGCATCAACCTATGAACCAGGAGGCCAAGGTTTGATTTCCAGTCAGGGCACATGCCCAGGTTGTGGGCTCAATCTCCAGTGGGGGGGCATGCAGGAGGCAGCCAATCAATGATTTTCTCTCCTCATTGATGGTTCTATCTCTCTCTCCCTCTCCCTTCCTCTCTGAAATCTCTCTCTCTCTCTCTCTCTCTCTCTCTCTCTCTCTCTCTCTCTATATATATATATATATATATATATATATATATATATATATATATATTTTTTTTTTTAAGAATTATGTTTGCCTGCAAATAAATGGAAACCCTTATTAAGAAAGACTTAAATACTTTGTTCTTTCATGTAGACAGTCCAAGGCTAGCATGGCTTTCTTCTTCACCACTCATAGCAGGTCTCCCTTTCCTAAGAGGGCTGCTCGAGCTTCTGCAGAGCTGCCATCCAGACAGCTGGCTGGAGAGAGGTATGCTACCTCTCACCAGCCTGTGGTCAGTCCCATGGCCACAACTAGCCGCTGAAAGGCAGGCTGGGAAAAGTAGCCTTTTTTCCAGGTGCTAAAAGTCAGGTGTTCCTTTGCAAAGGAATAAGACAAGAATAGGTACTGGGGAAGGCAGTAGCAGTCTCTGCCACACTGTAGAAGAAGGGAGCCTTCTGGATTTTTTTTTTCTGCTAATATTCTGAAATACTTCAATATAAATGTCTAAGCCACGATATTTAACATCTGGAAAAGTAATTGAATATATAGCTGTGCGTCCAGCCTGGTGTATGCCTATCTGGCATCTTCCGTGGACTTGAATCTGAACCAGAGCCAAAGATCTGCTTTTACCCAGCAAACGAATGTGTGTATATAAAATTGTATATACAGAGAAACTCCATGAGGATTTACCCAGATGGTTCTAGAACTCACTAGGAATTCTAACCCAAAGGATGATTGTCTCAACACTTCCATGATCATGTTGGATTAAATTTCCAGTAATCTGAGTTTTCTATGTTAGAATATTCCAGACATAGAAAATATCACCAAAAAGCTTAAAATTAGAAATGGAGTGCTTGTAGTATGGGAGAAGCAATGTAGGTGGAGCCAGGCAGGATAGCTTAGGAGTGGCCTGAGAAAAGACTTTAAGATCGCACAGCGCACTCACATGATATTCTAGGCCAGTGGTTCTCAACCTTCCTAATGCCGCGACCCTTTAATACAGTTCCTCATGTTGTGGTGACCCCCAATTTCATTGTTACAAATTGAACATAATTAAAGCATAGTGATTAATCACAAAAACAATATGTAATTATATATGTGTTTTCCGGTGGTCTTAGGCGATCCCTGTGAAAGGGTCGTTCGACCCCCAAAGGGGTTGCGACCCACAAGTTGAGAACCGCTGGTCTAGGCTGTATTCCTGAAGACCTTGCATCATTCAAAACTCATGTATGTGGACACGGTATCTTCATAGAAAGAAAGGAAACTAGAAAGAGAATTGCTCTCGGGTGTGTGAATCTTCCGTTGTAGTTTAGAAGTGTGTTAGAAGGATGCTGAGCCTGCCAGCATGCTCCTCCTTCATTTTCATAAGGTCACATGACACTTTGTACGTGTTTAAAGGTGTCCCTCTTTAAATACGACTTCTTATTTTTCGACATCATCGCTAATATTTTGTGGCATTCCCTGGCCTAAACAGCAGCACAGGCTAGCATGGTGGTGGTTTGGCTCTCTCCATATTTTTATTACTTCTAACTTCTGTTCCATAGTGATTGATCCTCAGTGAATTTTTCGACTTGAGAACTAATGCCGCCGTTGAATGAAGGTTAGCATGATGTTGTTATGAGATATAAAAATAGTTTAAGTTAAAATCACATGTCAAAATAACAATACAGCCGTCATAAGCGTCCCTCCCTCCAAGTTCCAGTGCATGTGAGCATCAGCATGGATTGGATGTCACTCTCAGAGGGCGGCAGGGGTTTCTGTCGACCACCTGCCTGTGGCAGTATCATAAGCAGGGGTCGCAGTTCACGCAGCCTGCCAACTCTAACATCATGCATTTTTTACTCACTTTTAGTTTGAGGAGATTTGTTTATGTCATATATTATCTATAAAACAAGACAGTTAATAGTTTTAATGTTGCACTATTTCAAACTGATGTAAAGTGCAATTGCATAAAAAATGAAATTGTGTTATATATATTGAGATACAAGCTAGTAGACTTCAGAGCCTTTGGAATGTAACATAAGAAATGTCACAGGAAGAGAGCAGTACGACTGGAGACATGATTTTCTTGCTTTATAGAACAGCAGTATGAATTAAATGAACAGAGGATGTCATTTCTTTCTCCTAGTTGCTATGGATACCATGTGTTAGAAATTATCTTCTCATTTATAATGTATTTTATTAGATTTTACAGTGGTAATGTGAATCCATTACTCATCAGACGATAAAGTAATTCTGTGTGTGTGTGTGCACCAAGCTGACTTTTGAAATATGGAAATACATTTTGAATGTGTGTTTTGTAGTTCACCTGGCTGTCTTGCAGTAAGCAGTCTTCATCTGCCTTTCATGAATTATATTTTCTTAATTTGGCTTAGTATGAAAAACTGATCTGTTTTTAAGTCTTCCGCGTTCTCTTCTCCATTTAATATGTTCAAAAGACTATTACACATGGCTCTATTTTATATTCTCAGTTTAGTTACATCTTGGTTTCTTCACTTTATTTTGCTAAGGGTTTGACATTTACTGCTGCCACTCACGTTGTATTTGCTGAGTTGTACTGGGACCCTGGGCACATAAAGCAAGCAGAAGACCGAGCTCACCGAATTGGACAGTGCAGTTCTGTGAATATTCACTACCTCATTGCAAATGGGACTCTGGACACCCTCATGTGGGGAATGTTGAATCGCAAGGTAAGGCTTGAGTTTATACCAGGTTCCCAGCTTTGGGTTACCCATAGTCTACATGAGTGAAGAGGATGAGTTTTAGTGTTTTCAGGCAAAGGATACCTAAGTACACCAAGATACTGATGATAATAGAAAAGGTAGTACCGTACCTGCTATCCTTTGTAATAGAGACAGGCATGAATTTACGTGTACTCCTATTGTATTCACGCCCTTCTACCACTTTAGAGGCTAGAGGAGAAGGGATAGCTAGCAAGGAACCATAATGCTTTCAAGCACCAAGTCTTTTTCGTAAGTAAAGAATAAACCCTTTCGCTGAAGGATTCTTGAATCCAGAGCTAATATTGGATAGAGGACACCCTGCACCCAGACTCTAGAAAAGGTAGGAGGGACATTGCTTGCTCTGTCCCCTGAGCTGTCTCTTCTCCCAACCTTGCGGAATGTTTATAGAAAGGATTTGACCACAGATAGTTTTCAAGCACTGAGTATAGATATTCAAAATGGCCATTCATATGTAGGTTCAAAAGTTTATAAATATTAGAATAAAAGTTTTTATGAGAAAAGCCAATAGGATAATTTGTCTAGTGAAACCTAGTAATTTGGTTGTGATTTTGAATAATTATATGACTACAGCACATGATATGTTGAAGCAATATGATTTTCTTTAATGGATTGTGATTCAGATGCAAAATCAAGATATTGCTTAGCAAATATCAGCAGTGAGGCGAATGTTACGAAGGTCACTGCTTCTCCCTCCTACAGGCGCAGGTTACCGGGAGCACATTGAACGGTAGGAAGGAGCGACTTCAGGCTGAGGAAGGGGAGAAGGAAAAATGGGATTTCCTGCAGTTTGCTGAAGCTTGGACTCCCAATGAGAGTTCGGAGGAGCTCAGGGATGAAGTTTTGTTCACTCATGTAAGACGATTATATGACTTATCCTTTTCTATTTTTTAATATCCTGAAACTATAACTTTATTGTGTATTGTTTTAAATAGCAATCTTCAGTTATTTGTGCTATTGAAAGCTAGCCTCCACATAAAGCTGAAAAAGTGCTTAGAACCAAAAAATAACAGATGGAAGGAGGCTGCAGCCATGGCTTGTATCTTCCAACAGTTAATGTCAGTGCCTCACTGTTCAGTTCCTTAGAAAAACAAGTTAAGTAGAATCCAACTTCAGAGGAAAATACAGGAGGCTATCTTTATGACCCTGAGGGTTGGGAAAGATGTATTAAATTTCCACAAAAATGTAACATAAGCAAGTTACAGACCCCTTTGGGGGCAATATGGTATGAGAATTATGGGAGTTTAATTTTAATTTTTGGAAGAATTGATCAGAAATTATAAGAATAAAATTAAAATCTATACATGTTTTTTCAAAGTGCAAATTTAAAAATTTAATATAAAGCTTAGTTCCATAAAAACATAATATTTTTATGTATCTTATTTGCAGGATTAGGTTTTTTTTCTAGGATGCTAGAATGCCATTCTGTCAAATGTTGCTAAAAAAAAAAAAAAAAGAATCCTTTATATAAGAATTTTATATATATATATATGTATATATATTTATACACACACGCACATAGATATATAGATATGTATATTTTTTTAATTAATTTCATAGAGTAAGGGAGAGGGAGAGAGAAATAGAAACATCAATGATGAGGGAGAATCATTGATTGGTTGCCTCCTGCACGCTCCCCTCTGAGGATCGAACCCGCAGCTCGGGCATGTGCCTTTGACTGGAGTTGAACCTGGGACCCTTTGATCCTCAGGTTGATGCTTTATCCACTGAGCCAAACCAGCCAGGACTGTAAGAATTTTTTTAAATTAAACAACTCCTTTTAGTAGTGTTTATTACATTATATTTTGGTCAATTAAAAACCAGGTATTCTAAGTATTGAAAAAATATATAATTCAAACTATAAAAATAAAACTATTATTTGTAGTTGTCCTTTCTCTAAAATATCCTAATTATTGAAATATGTTTAAAGTTCATTTCTATGACAAGTATTAAGAATTTGACATTTAACACACATATTACATGTTTATTGAGTTCATGTGCATCTGAAGATAAATATATATCTTTGTATACAGTTGAAGATACCCCGTCACCCTGACGGAAGCTTGCTTTCCTGAGTGAGGTGCTTGTCTCTCATGGGTTACTGTTACCTCGCACAGGTTTTCCAGTGCCTGGCACATGTGGTATCGTAGAGCGTTCTGCCCACATACCTGCAGGCTTGCTTTCCACTGTTTCAGGTACCCATGGTCAAGAGTTGTCCAAAAGCATTAAATGGAAAATTCAAAAGTAGACACTTCCTAAGTGTTAAATTGTGCCACCGTTCTGAGTAGCGGAGAAATCTGCCACTCGGCTCCAGTCCAGCAGGACATCAATCAGCCCTTTGTCTCCGCGTTGTATATGCCCCGCCCGTTAGTCACTTAGTAGCCGTCAGGATTATCAGATTGACTGTCCCAGTATTGCAGCGCTTGTGTTCAAGTCACCCTTATTTTACCTAATAATGGCCCCAGAGCACAAGAGCAGTGATGCCAGCCACTCAGATATGCCAAAGAGGAGCCGGAAAGTGCTTCCTTTACGTGAAAAGGGGCGTGTAGAAAATCATAGTGCGTAGAGGGCTTGGTGCTGTCCCCGGTTCCAGGCATCCACTGGGCGTCTTGGAACATGTCCCCGTGGATAAGGGAGGGTGTGTGAATCGGAACCTTATAACAGGCCATTTGTCTTGCTTTATATTTGTTTGGTTTTTCGGGCCCGCATGTGAAATGTGCTTGAATGACTTTAGGTGGGAATGCCACCTAGCACTTCTCTTTACATCCTCCCGCTTCATGCATTTTTAAGAAATGTTCAATTTGTTGAAAGGTCCTAAAAAAATTTAGTCTACTGACAAACATATTTTTCTTCTGAATGTTGCCAAAATCAGCATTTCCTATGGGAATTTTTCTATTTATACGGATTTCTTTCTGATCCTTTTAAAAATCCTTTTAAAATTTTTTCCTACATTTGGCATTTTAGGCTATTTCTACTTTTGTTAATTAAGCTTTGCCAAATTAACTAAATTTGTCAATTGTCATTAAAAAACAAACAAACACGTGTTTAACTGGAAAATTTGTAACAGTTCTAATTAGATGGCTTTGAACAGCTTGTGACTGTTTTGGTGGTGTCAGCATTTTAAGGAATGTTCGTATTATCTCCGCGCCAGCGCTCCGAGGCTGCGGCAGGTCGGAGCTGGGGCAGAGAACAGGGGCCTTCCCCTGCGAAGGACAGACTGCGTGTGTTGGCACACGCTCAGCTCCGCCTCAGCCCTGGAGAAGGGGAGGGAGAGGGAGAGAAGGGGAGAAGAGCAGGAGCAGAGGGTGAGCCTGAAGGGCAAAGAAGATAAACCGGGGCAGGAAGAGAGCCAGGAGGCTCGAGTCCCCCGGGTCCCCAGCTCCCAGTCTTCTTACCCCTGCCAGCCCAACACATTCAAAAGATGTGAAGTCTATGAATGATTTTTTGGAAAACCAATAAATATGGTCAGTGTGACAGATTGGTCTTCAGGGAACTGACCTAGAGCCTAACTTTAGTATGATGAGGGACCCTGGGGACAGGAGGCCTGTGGTTAGGAAGAAGAGGAGGAGGGAAAGGAGAGAAAATTTTTGTGGATAAAATTTTTCTATTCATTTTTATATTTCCTGCCTTCTTTCTCCCCTGGTGTTCACTGCCCTTCAGAATGGTATCATCTCTATCTCCCTCCTCTCTTCATCAGAATCCTCTTTCTGTTATATAACCCAGCTATTAGGATGAAAAGATCTGTGGAATCAGGATGGTGTTCTACCAGCAGATACCAGAAGTGTGCTGGTTGTTAAATATCAAATATTTGGGTGATGGTTGGTAACTAGCCACTTCCTCAGTCCCCTCCTGTGTGTAGGCCCTCGCCTCACTACGGGGTCTCAGGGACCTCTGTGACCCGGCAGCATGGGGCCCTCGGGCTCTGCTTTGACCCAGTACTGGTCACTGCCCCTACTATAGCTGCTGTTAAACGTTTAAATAATCACCTGCATGGCATTAATCCACACAAGTGTATGAGTCACAACTCTTCACCCATCCTAGAGAGATTTACATTTTTAAGACATTATTTGTTAACCCAAATGAAACTCGAATTTAAGTCCAACTCAGACGAGAGCGAACATCCCAGGACCACGAGGAAGGGCACCTTTGCGCAGCCCAGGTGGCTGTCTCCGCAGGAGTCGTCCTTCCACCAGGGTCGCTGCCTCAGCCCGGGTCTGTTTTCTCAAGCTCGTTCATTTCTTCTCGTCTGAATGCGCACGGCTTCTGATTCTCTTTTGGCTTTGAGATGCTTTCATTTTCCTACATTGGCTTCCACTGAATGATAAAGTAGGTTGTCTCCAGATGGAAAGAGAGAAATGTGGACTCTATTAGTCTATGTTGTCATTTCCAAATAATTAAAGGCTGCTTCATTTTTGCCACCATCATCTGAGGGATATTCCTTCCTTTGGCTATAGCTGTGGTAAACTGGGCCCTTCCCCTACCCTCTTCAGGGACCTTTCCCATCCTCTTTTGGCCCTTAATGGGTAATCAGCATCATCATTTATTCAGCCATTGTGTTCCTAGATCACTAGATGGCTTCCAAGGTCCTTTCTAAGTATATAACTTATACTTCATAGTATAATAAAGTATCCAAAGAGAAGCTTGGTGCATAAGTGATTCACCGTTGAGCAAAAGAAAGGACTGATTTAGCAAGTCCAGCTCCTGCTGAGGACAAGTCTTCCTTCTGCCTGATTTCTCTTTCTCAGATCTCAGTGAGCCAGAGCTGCTTCCCTCTGGTCCTTCAGACAGCAGTTCTCTTCCACATGGGAACAGATTTCCAGATAGCTCCCAAGTCCCCACTCCTGCACTCTCTGCGCTCCTTGCCAGTTGTCTTCACTTAGTGGCTCTTAGTTCAGTGTCTCCCAGGTTTCCTCTATCATTGGCCTCTTCCTGGCTGTCTGACCTTCCTTACCTCCCCAGGGCTCATGTCTCTGCCCTGGCTCATAGCACTGCCTTTTCTGTCATGACCAAGCTCCAGTCCCTGGCCTTTGTCCTCCAGGCCTTCTCGGGCATCCTTCACCCAAAGCATATTTACCTTTCAGACACCACATTGGCATTGGGAACATAGGATGGCTGCCCTGGCTGGTTTGGTTCAGTGGCTAGAGCATCAGCCTGTGGACTGAAAGATACCCGGGTTCAATTCCGGTCAAGGGCACATGCCCAGGTTGTGGGCTCAGTCCCCAATGGGGGGCATGCAGGAGGCAGCTGATCAGTGATTTTCTCTCATCATTGATGTTTCTATCTCTCTTTCCCCCTCCCTTCTTCTCTGAAATCAATATAAAAATATATATTAAGAAAAAAGAACATAGGATGGTTGCTGGTTTGCTGCAAAAATAGTGTATGTAGTTGGAAAGGATAGCTCTCCAGCACAACTGTGAAATTTCAAAGTACGCCCTCAAAATTCATAAACTGCATATTTATTAAGTTACAACATTGTGTGAAATATTTGTTTTCTTGTGGGCTAAAAAGTACAAATAAGAATCTGTCACAAATATATAAGAAATAATAGCCTTGTTTCCCACATCGTGTCTCGTTGAAAAAATGGTAACAGCAGGAAGTAAGTTCACGCAGGAACTGTGGCATTGGTGAAGTCTGAATTTGTCTCATCCAAGCCTCTTGTTTCTGAATATGCTAAAGGCCTGGTTTCTTGAAGCGAACACACCTCACATTTGATATTTATTTAATATGTATTTTAGAATTCAAACCACTCTGTAAACGTTATTAACTAGTCTGCATAATAGCCTAATGATAAGAATCAGAGGCAGCCTCATTGTCATGGAGACATTCAGATATCTCTGTCATCGCTTACATCACATAGTGCTATTACTAGGCAGTTGTCTTGTTTGCCTCTGTGACTTCAAGTCACTCAGTAATAATAATTAACATGTAGTAGTAATCATAATAATTAACCGAGTGGTTATTCCGTGCAGTCACAGTGCTACACCATGAGGCGGATACTATTAACACGTCCCACTAACACCCAGAAAGGTTAAGTTGGCTGCCACAGTCAGTATGTGCAGAGCTGGGATTGAGCCCATGCCTCTCTGGTCTAAACTCTACTTTCATTTCCTTGCCGAACTATACTAGAGGCATTAGAACCATTGTACTGTAGACCCTCAATTACTTGTGGAATGCATAGGACATGAAACACTTCATTTTGGCTTAGCCAGTGTATATGGAATGTGTACTACACATAATACATTCAAAGAATTCATTATATATAAAATGTTTATATATAAATATTTATTAAGATTATGTGAAATGCAAATCAAAACCACAGCAAGATACCACTTCACACCCAGAAAGATGACAAAAATTAAAAAGTCAGACAGTAAGTGTTGGCAAAAATGTAGAGAAATTGGAGCACCCATCCATTGCTGATAGGAATGTAAAATGCAGCCATTTTGAAAAACAATCTAGCAGTTCCTTAAACTAGTAAACATAGCAGTTCCACTTCCAGTGAAATTAAAAAATGTCCACACAAAAGTTTGTACTTGAATATCATAGCAGCATGATTCATAATAGCCAAAAAGTTAGACCAGTTCAAATGTTCATCAACTGATGAAAGAATAGTGCTGTATATCCACGTGATGGACTATTACTCGGCCATGAAAAGAAACAAGGTACTGGCACATGGCTACAGTATAGAGGAACCCCTGAAAACATTATGCAAGTGAAAAGCCCCATATTGTCTGGTTCTGTTTATATGAATTAGCCTGATAGGCAGACCCACAGAGAAAGAGTAGAGTAGTGGGAGACAGGCCTTGGGGGCCGCAGGGAGGGACTGGCTGCTTCAGTGGCATGGGGTCTCTTTGTGAGGGTGATGAAAATGTTTTCTAATTAAACAGTTGTGATAGTTGCCTAATTCTGAATATGCTAAAAAAAATCACTTGAATGGACACTTTAAAGGAGTGAATTTTATAATTAAACTATCTCATTAGAGCTCTTATTTGTAAAAGGATGTATGCTAGGTGCAAAGGTAAGGAAAACTGCTAGCTTTCCTTTGGAGCTTCCTCCAATTGAGAGAGAGTATCGTAAGCACGTCATTTTAATGTAATGTGACAGATGTGAGAACAGATATGTGAGGCGGGCTCTGGGCACACCGGACGGAACAAATGGCTGCCCCGGGCAGTGGGAAGCTTTCCTTCGCAAGTGGATTCTGAGGATGAGCTCAGAGAGAGGCTTAGCTCAGGCATGGAGAGCCCCAAAAGCACCGTGAACAGACGTCAGTGTTTCTGGGAACGCTATTCCATGTGAACGTGCGGGCAGAGGGCACACGGGGAGGGAGTTACAGGAGAGGAAGCCCGAAACTGCAGTCAGGCGGAAGCCACACGGGCCGTGCCCGGCAGTTGGACATTATCCCGGTAACAGCAGGTCATTAGAGGTTTTTATTTTTTTCCCCCACTGATTTTTTTTTTTTTTTTTTTAAGAATAGTTCATTGATTTTTAGAGGAAGAGTGAGAAAGGGAGAAGAGAGAATCATGGGTTGGCTGCCTCCTGCATGCTCCCTCCTAGGGATCAAGCCCACAACCCAGGCATGTGCCCTGACTGGGAATCTAACCAGCAATTGCTCAGCCCATAGGATGACACCCAACCAACTGAGCCACACCGGCCAGGGCTCATCAGAGGCCTTTAAGCAGATGAGTGTCGTGATCAGATTTCCGTTTTCAAAAGGGGCAGTGTGGGAAATGAATCCTAAGAGGAGACAAGTTCTTGGAGGCAGTGGTACTTGGGGAACCGATTCTTTTCCTGCCTCCCTCCCATCCAGTTCCAGGCCAGCCGCTCCCTCGCGGCTTTCTGCCCTGCCCCTGGAGGAGGAGCTGTTGGTCTGATTTTTCAGAGCCTGAGAACTTGGTTGGGCCACAGTTCACAGCTAATGGGCTCCTGTCCTCTGCACATGTGTTCTCCACCGGCCCTGTCCGGCCCCACAGCCTTCTCCACTGCTGGATGTGGGGGGAATGGCGGGAAGTCTCGCTGTGGCCTTCAGATGGTTTTTGTAACACACCTTGTACTGAAATTTTACTGTGGTGCTCTCAGGTACGCGGGTCTATTGATAAAGCAAGTTCTTTCTTACTGGTAAGGTTATTACTAAATAGAAGTGTCCTTGTCAGGGATTCCCAAATGGGATTTGGGTACTAAACATCCTGAACTCCTAACAGTGGCAACGGTAATAGAGTGAAAGAGAAAAATTTCACGCCCACCAGGGGTAGAATCAATACAGGGAGGCCTGTGTGGCGCCCTGGTTAATAGCATCGTGTTCAGGAAGGGGGAGGGGATTGAAACAGCCACGAGCAGAGGCATGTACGTAGGTGAGGGGAGGGCCAGCTGGAGTGGTAGGAAGTGACCCAGTTCAGTCTACGGCGGGAGGATCCATAGCAGAGTCTTCAGGGCTCACCGGGTAAGCAGTGGAGCCAGGAGACCGAGGGCAGGAGAGGAGCTGGCTTACAGGTGGCGTGAAGAGTCCATGTGCGACCTTGAGTGTGAGGAGCCTCTGAACCACTCAGCGGACGTCCAAGAGGCATATGGACATCAGGCCTAGACCTTAGGGAGGGACTGTGGCCCGTGGGCTCTGAACGACTTACCCCGCGTCCCATTCCAGCGATCCGTGCATGATATTAGGTAACGTTTTGCTGTAAATTCTAATTGTCCTTGGAAGAGAGCCACCCCCAAAGACATTTGCCTGCACTGCTCTTGATGTCATCTTTAGAAATAAGTAATAACATTTTTTATTTTTACCCTTTTTTATTTTTATTTTTATTTTTTTTATTTTTTTTTAATATATTGTATTGATTTTTTACAGAGAGGAAGGGAGAGAGATAGAGAGTTAGAAACATCGATGAGAGAGAAACATCGATCAGCTGCCTCCTGCACATCTACTGGGGATGTGCCCGCAACCCAGGTACATGCCCTTGACCGGAATCGAACCCGGGACCTTTCAGTCCGCAGGCCAACGCTCTATCCACTGAGCCAAACCGGTTTCGGCCCCTTTTTTAAACCAGAGCGTTTTATTTTGTTTGTTTTGTTTTCTCTCTGCCCACAGAGAAAAACTTGCGCCTAAGAGTTGATCACTGTCACAGTTTTAACTACATGGGAATGAACGTTTTGCAAAGTCTGAAAAATTCAGTCATTATTTTTAGGAGAATTAAAAAAATGTATTTTCCGTTTGATGGTGAGACGACGTTTGTCACTCTGTCTCCCCTGACTTGGTCATAAATGGTAGAGAAGGCCCTTGTCTTAGTGCCAGTCCCAGTCATCAGTCATCAGCCGTTCAGGAGACCAGCACCTGTCCAGGTCCCTCGATCACACAGCAGTTTCGTCAATTCTTTTGGGATCATCAGTATTGTGGTGAGATGACTGACACAAGGCGGTGATGGTTTCTACCAGAGCTGTCCTGGGATCGAAGTCTGGTCAGCCCGCCCTCAGTGTCTCTGCTGGCGGTGTGTGCTGAGCTGGACTCGCACCAGGCTTTGAAGTCCTTTATTGCTTTTTATGAGTTTTACTAGATTTTCTTTTCCTCTCCTTCGGTTCTAGCAACTGACTTAATCCGGTCATCGTGGCCAGGGGCTTTGTCTCTAAAGACCAGTGGTTTCCCACGCTGTAAAACAGAGCAGATGTATTAGTCGCTGCACCTTTCAGAGAAAAGCGTGCACTTCGTCACATTAAGCATTTTGCAGTTTTTATGCCCAGCACTTCTCAACAAAAGCAATATTTTTTCTTTTGTTTTTTCAAAAACAATTGGACAAAAGACAGCAACACAATAACTGGGTGTCAGCAATATAACTGAAGAGAGGAATATGTCCTTCCATTTTCCACATTGCCTATGATACGGGCGTGTTGACTTAACTATATTTCCCCAAAGCCTTTTGATAAAAATTACTGTAAACTCAGATCACTCCTCCTATTTAGAAACATATACATGTAAGTTTCTTATCACATTAAAAGGGTCACTTAAAACCGTTATTTCTTTACAAGGACAGTCATGATGAGTTAGGACATTTGTGAATAATTTGTTACTATAATGTCTCTTATTAAGGCAAGAAGGTAGTTATAAAAGAAAGACTTTTTAGCTTACTCTCGCTATTAAGTAACAAAGCTTTCCTAGGCCATAAAAATATTTTGACTTCCTGTGTTCCTGCTTTTCTTTACCACTGAGAAGTGCTGTAATATTAATAAGTCAGTAATTTTTGAATGTCGACCTGCCGCCGCAGTGAGGGTGCTGACTATGTAACCATCAGTATTGTGGTGAGACCGAGAGAGCTTGCTCCTGCAGGGGGTCATGTTATTGTGAAACCTAATATTTCTGACAAACATGTTTATTTGGGGAGTGTTTTGTTTACAGTTATTTTTTTTAAAACTTTTTTCTCAGATGCAGTCTTCAGTGGATCCATGATCACTTTTTAAAAATTAATTTAAATTTTAAAAGAAAAGCTATTAGAAGCAGCTTAACAGATATAGGAAGTTTGCGTTCATGTTTAGTATCTGTGCCTACAAATCTTGCTCGAGGTCACTTCCTTCTTGTATTAACCAGACATGTCCCCAGTGGACTCTCCAGGAGGAGCTGTTGGTGACCTGTCCCTGGAGGGGGCCTCCCGTCATCCAGGAGAGGGTTTTGTTTTAGGCTGACTTACGTGACACCTTTGAGTCCTGCCAGCACAGTAATGTCTCCTGAGTCCCCTCGCCATTGCAGCCCAGGCACTTCCTTCTACTCACCTCATCAACGTTTCCCTTTGGGACGCATGAGCACTCCCCTGTCATTGGCTCTTATGGGAGGCTGTTCAGAGCCCAGTTACAGCGACAGGCAGGTGAGCTAAGTGAGCATCTTTCACGCCTGCACGGAAGTTACTGTGTCTTGGCATTATTCAGGTGTTTTTTTTTTAATTCTTTGAGATCAGCTAGAGGAATCCTCATTATTTAAGAGAATGTATGCATTTGTTTCCTCTTAAAAAGAGTTCACCACCCATGTGTACATTCACGTATGATCCTTCAATCTCTCGTTATCTCTAGAAAAATAAGGAACGAAATGGAGCTACTTGAACCATGTGTGCATCTTCAGGCATTTTATTCTAATCCAGTGGCTTTTTAAATATATATATATTATTGATTTCAGAGAGGAAGGGAGAGGGAGAGAGAGAGAAACATCAATGAGGAGAGAGAATCATTGATTGGCTGCCTCCTAAATGCCCCCTACCGGGGATTGAGCCTGCAACCTGGGCATGTGCCCTGACTGGGAATCAAACCGTGACCACTTGGTTCATAGGTCAGTGCTCAACCACTGAACCACACCAGCCGGGCATAATCCAGTGGCTTTTAACCTCTGTTGGGGCCTGAATCCCTTTGAGACTATGGAGAAAACAAAGAACTGCTCTCTGAAAATGCACATACAATACAACCTTTTCTAGACAATCCCGGGCTTTCTCTGGCTCCCTGAAGGCTCTTCAAGGTCTAGTGAGAGGCCCATGAATCTCATATTGAGAACTTGTATTCAGCAAACCTGTGACTCTTCTTGTTCCCATCCAACATGGACAGTTCTCACTAGGACATGTCAGAGATTTTCTCACCTGTTTCTCAATAGCTCAGTGTCAAAGAAACCTCGTCAGCCAGCTTCCTGCTCAGAGGCTACAATCAGAAAACAGAACTGGTGATATGGACCAGTTTCTTTTTATTTTATTTATTTATTTATGTTTCTTTATTAATTAAGGTATTACATATGTGTCCTTATCCCCCCATTCCCCCCCCCCCACCTCCCTATTTATGCCCTCAGTCCCCTGGTGTCTGTGTCCATTGGTTAGGCTTATATGCATGCATACAAGTCCTTTGGTTGATCTCTTCCCCTTACCCCACCCTCCCCTACCTTCCCTCTGAGGGTTGAGCATCTGATCGATGCTTCTCTGTCTCTGGATCTGTTTTTGTTTATCAGTTTATGTTGTTCATTATAACTGAGGATCTCAGAAGAAGTTTTTATTCTGTTATGCCTCACAGCTTCTGGCAGCCCCATGGCCAGGGTCCTAACTTGTAACGCTCACTCTCTGTAACTACATACATCATTGTCTAATTTAGCCATCATAACATTAGCTGAAGTCATTGTTACAGATTAA
The DNA here is from genome assembly GCF_963259705.1 of Myotis daubentonii. Taxonomy (NCBI): domain Eukaryota; kingdom Metazoa; phylum Chordata; class Mammalia; order Chiroptera; family Vespertilionidae; genus Myotis; species Myotis daubentonii. Next base: position 77,596,196 of record NC_081846.1, read on the forward strand.
TCTCATCCTTTCCTTTTTTCTAAAATTATGTTCTGTGTATCCTTGGTTTCCTGAGATGATATAAAATGATTCCCTTTCTGCCTGCCCACTCCTTTTCTGAAATTTACATGCTACAGCCTCAATTGATGATTACCCAAGTGGCTATAGTTTCAAAATAGCACCTATACTGATTGCTCCCAGGCACTGTGAGTACACCTGAGCAGCGCAGAGGGTGACTTCAATTTCTGATCACCCCTAGTCACTGCTAACCTTGACTTTCAACCTGCCTCTAGCAGAGAATGAGAATTTTTCAAATGCTAATTTTCAAAATTAGTCATTACTTAACTAGTAAAAGAAGTTCTTTTAAAAATAGCTTAATTAAATAGCTTAATTGAAGAGATCAACTATAAAAGCTGATATTTTAAGGCCCTGAGAATTTTCTTAGGTTTTTGTTTTGTGTTATTGGAGAGAGGGTTGCTTTTTTAAAAACAAATCTGAAAAAAAAATAAAAATAAAAACAAATCTGAAACAGTTTTGTTTCATTTTATCTTTTAGTGAAGAGATGGAGAAATTAAAATGTTTTTATAGAAACAAATTATTTAAAATGTAGAATGAGACAAAAGTTTTGTTTTTATTTAAACATTATTCAGTATAAGCAACAATAGCCTATTATTGTATACTAGAGGCCCAGTGCACGAATTTGTGCACAGGTGGTGTCCCTCAGCCTGGCCAGTGATCAGACCCCTCAGCTGATGGGGGCTGTCTGGCCTTGGGAGGTTGGCTGTGGGAACACACTGACCACCAGGGGGCACCTTCTGTGTTGAGCGTCTGCCCCCAGATGGTCAGTGCGCATCAAGCAACTGGTCGTAATGGTTGCTTAGGCTTTCATATATATATAGATAGATTTTGTTTTATTTTTTTGGTATTTCATATTTATTTATTTAGCTGTTTTATTTGCTCTTCTTTAAAAATGTCTTTAAAATTATATCTAGGAAGAGAACCAGTTGAGGGAGGGGGTTAAGGCAGTATATTGAAAACAAGCACGTTAGGTGAAAGACTCCTTAATAATGGTGAAGTGCTTGGTACCCATTTTCTCCCATCCAAGTACTAACCAGGCCCAACCCCGCTCAGCTTCTGAGATCAGATGATATGGGGAAGTTCGAGGTGGTATGGCTGCAGACATCAGCACCCTCTGATCGACTCCCGGGTCCCTGGTAGCCAGCACTGCATCCTCCGGGCAGGGGCCTGGAGGACCCCTTTCTGGAGAAACTGGACTAAGAAGCAACAGTGGAGACTGAATGGGATCCCCAGGCAGTCACTGCTGACCCCAGTGAAGTTTCCCACATGGAACTTCCAACAGTAGCATCTTAGTGTCTTATTTTTCAATATGAATGGACAGCAGGGCTACTGGGTGTGAAAGGAAGGCACTCAGATGAAACAGAAACCAAAACAAGCATGTGAGCCCAGAAAGGGGTAGAAAAGAAACCGACAATGCAATGAGCCGAAGGAAACTTTAAAAAACACCACAACTGCCATTGATATTCACAGAGAAGAAAAAGAATGTCTTGTACCCATGAAACAAGAGCAAGGAGGGAAAAATCAGAGAACAAGGAAATGCTCTTAGAAATTGAACCTGTATCTTAGGAAGGACTAATTCAGCAAGGATGGAAAGGAAAATGAGGAAATCACACAGAGTAGAACAAATAGAAATGGTAAAATGTGAGAAAAGGTGAAGAAAATCATATGATCTGTTCAGAAGCTTTTTGCCTAATAGGAATTACAAACAGAGGACATAGAGGAAGAAAAAAACTATAAAAAAATTTCCCAGAGCTGAAGGACTTGAAGTTTTCTGATTGAAAGCACCCACTAAGCACTTAGTAGAATGAATGGAAAACGAAAGTACACATACACTAAAGCCACTACTCTCCTGATTTCCTACCATTTTTACTGTTCCCTTTCTGTTTTCTTCTCGGTATCTCTTCCTCATTCCAGCCTTCATGCTGTTCCTCTGCTTTCTGTCTGTGGCTTTCCCCTCCCCCCTTTCCTCACTTCCTGCCCCCTCCACTTGTGGTGACATCCAGTCCAGTGACGTTAGCGACCTCTCTATGCCAGTGTTCCCGGATGGGTAAACCCAGCTGGCTCTTCCAGACCTATTTCCTGACACTTCCCCCTCCCCACACTCCATACCCAGTCCCCCCAGTCCCCACACATGTCAAAAAGTGGGCTTATTTCCTTTTCTCTTTGTGCCTTCTAATGAACCCCGTTCCTTTCTGTGTTCCCTATTACAGTAACTGAGAATGTCATCACTACAGTGTTACACATCATAAACGAGGAGGCTGGGATCACTCTGGGCCCTTCCATCTACCTCATCCCTCCCATTCAATCACTGTGTCCTATCAGACCTTCTGGTGATAAGCCCCTGTGTCCTGAGTTCCCAGGCAACCCTTCTATTCCTTCATTCTTATGTAGGAAGGGACAACAAAGGTCATTGGACATTTGAGGAGAAAATCTGTAGCTAAAAAAGTGAACAAAATAATACAAAAATTTATCCTAAGGATAACTTTTTAGAAACTCCACTTAGTAGCCTCAGGTTTGAAATAATATTGCCAATATGAGTAAAATCAATAACATGAAAAAGGAACAGGGAAGAAGAAGGAACTTTTAGAAATTAAAAATATTACTGCCAAAATAAAAAATTCTCCAGAAGGTTTGAAAGATAAAATAGAGGAAACCTCTGCCCTGACAGGGTGCCTCAGTGGGTTGGAGCATCGTCCTGTATACCAAAAGGTCAAGGGTTTGATCCCTTTTTGGGGGCATGTACAGAAGGCAACCAACTGATGTGTTCTCTCTCTCTCTCTCTCTCTCTCTCTCTCTCTCTCTCTCCCCCCCCCCTCCTCTCTCAAAAATCAATCAAAACATCCTTGGGTGAGGACTTTATATATATACACATACACATACATGTACAGGAAAACTCCAAGAGTTTAGAAAGTAAAAACACCAAAAAAGGGGAATATTAGAATAAAAGATATAGATGTCTCAGTCCTACATTTTGCTAACAGGAATTCCAGAAGAAGAGAGAAGGAATGAAAGAAATTATCAAAGAACAATGGAAATGTCCAAGAGCTAAAGATAATACTGTTCAAAACTGAGGAATCCCGAGTGCTGAGCAGAAGGCATGTAGATGGAACTGGAGAGCATTGTGCTAAGTGAAATAAGCCAGCCAGAGAAAGATAAATACCACATGATCTCACTCATTTATGGAATATAATGAACAACATAAACTGATGAACAGAAACAGATCCAGAGACAGAGAAGCATCGATCAGACCGTCAAACCTCAGAGGGAAGGTAGGGGAGGGTGGGGGTAACGGGAAGAGATCAACTAAAGGACTTATATGCAAGCATATAGGCCTAACCAATGGACACAGACAACAGGGGGGTGAGGGCATGAGTGGGGGGATGGGGGTAATGTGGGGATAAGGACACATATGTAATAACTTAATAAAAAATAAAAATAATAAAAACCACTATAATTCAGGTACAAAAAAAAAATGAAACAGATATGGATGAGTAAGTGCAGACCATTGAAATGGTAGAACACCGGGGATAAAAGGCCCGGAAAGCGTCTAAAACAAGCAAAAAGCTTTCATCTATAAGGGAACAGCCTCACCCTCATCGAATGTTGGAAAAAGTAAAGGGATGTCTTTAAACATTTAAGAATCATTTGCCCAGTGAAACTACTGACTAAGGGTTAGGACAAAACCAGCTACTTCCAGACATGCAGAGACTCGGAGAGCTGACCTCCACCTTAAAATCCTCATCGCTTCACTAGCAAGAGCTGATCGAATCTGTTCATGTTTGCTGAACATTTGCTAATATTTTCAAAATCCTGCGAGGCCTCTTTGCAGTCCTATTATATGGGTAGAACATTTTCTTTAATTTTTTTAATCTTTGTTCCCTCATTTCTCTTATAAACCCCAAACTCTGTTAAGTCTGCTAATTTCTCTGCTTTTCTCCATCCTTTTCTTATAATTTCCTTTGGGCGTTGTTTTAAAAAATTTGTCTCATCGTTAATTATTTCATTTTTATATTTTTATCTAAAATCTGTAACTTCCACAAGTAATTAGACAATTATTTTATAGCATGTGAAAATGTATACTAGTAAATACTAGCCTCATAAACTAAAAGTAGTACATTATTGGGGGAGGAGCTTTTTTCCTATAATATGTGTTTTAATTTCACTAATATGGGAACAGCCTAAACCTTCCTACCTTCCATTTTTTTGGAGGGGTTAGGGGAAGGGGATTGAAATTTTTTAAAAAGTATGAATACATATATATATGTGTGTGTGTGTGTGTGTGTTATAATCATAAAATTTGCAATTTTAACCATTTTGCGATTTACACATTGAAAAAGAGATAAAAAACGTGAGATGTCGCTGTTGTTAGAAAAGAAAACAAGATAATCATTAAAATGTGTCTGTTAAAGTAGCTGTGCTAATTCTCCTTGGTCAAGAAAAACAGTTTAATATGAAAAACGTATATTTTATGAACATTGTGTTTATGGTTTGAGTGAAATACATTTCTCTAGGTTCTTGATTGGCCTGAAATATTTAAACACACAGCACCTCTTTCCCTGATTTGCATGTGGAAGCCATAGTTTATGAAGTACATTTTAATTACATAAGTCCTGTCGCCCATTCACCTAACCTCTCCAAAGCTGGGTGTCCTCCTCTGGAATATGGGAAGACTCACAGTATCTGCCTCACACAGCAGGCGTGAGGATCACATGAGTGAATAGAATGGAAGTGCTTGGCACGTTGTAAATGCTAAAATAAAATAAGTCACACGCAGGGAGTGTATGGATGTGTGAATGGTATTCTGCATCTACACATATATGAAGAGTCCCAGCAAAACAGGAATCATTCCCAACAAGGTACTCAAAAGAGAAAAGACAGGGCTCCTGAAAGCAGGTTGTCCAGCTGTTTCGTTGGGAAGCGCATGCCAGATTGCTTGTTAAGTTGATAACTGTTTGTTTTTCCCAGTTTGAAAAAGAAAAACAGCATGATATCCGATCCTTCTTTTTACCAAAACCTAAAAAAAGGAACTCGGTGACCTCCTGTGATGACTCAAAGCTATTCCACGAGAAAAATACTGTAGTGCCACTAGGCCCTGGAAAAATACCTACAAGAGATACCACTGATTTTGAAAACAGTTTTGAACCTGAAGCTAAAAGACAGAAGTCAGTCACCCCCGATGACCGCGGCAGCCCCCCACAGGCGCAGCCGGCCTGGCCCCGGAAAACCACAGCTCTAGCCCCGGCCACCACCCCGGCCCCTCCCCACGGGGACTGGCAGTGTGGTTTCTGCACCTACATCAACAACGCATTGCTGCCTTACTGTGAAGTGTGTGGGAATCCTCACGGCAGCGCTGGTGAGTAGACAGGCCCCGACAGGGGTGTTTCCAGATAGCCTGTGGTTTTTGAGACCACGGCTGCTTCATAGGGCAGTGTGACTCGGCACTGCCTTCAGCTTTTAAGCTGGAGGAACAGCTGCACATGTGAAGTGAATGTATCCCCTTGTGGAATGTGGAAAGCTCCTGGCTCCGTCAAGAATGTGGACCCCCAGCGTCTGTGGCCTGGCATTAATTTGGCACAAATGGACATTTCTGATTAATGCCAGCAGGATGTGAATTCAGTGGGCAGGAATAGAAGCTCTGTTGCTATGGCAGCAAATATGCCTTATAGCCCTAGACCTGCTGTTTTCTTTACTCAGAGGATAATACTTGATTTTACAGAAATTATAGATTATTTTTATTCAAATAACAAAATAACCCAATGTCGCTTCTTTGTCTAGTAAAATATACACTGGGCCATGTTTCTTGCATGGCAATCATAGAAATTCCTCTCTAGATCTTTTTAAAGAACCGATTTGATATGTTTTATGAGTTTATTCTTTTTTAAAGCATGCTATTTTAAAAGTAGACATCATAAACATACCTCAGAGTATGTTTTCATAGCATGAGATGACATTTCCTGATGCTTTGCTTTTGGAATGATTATTCATACCTGGTTGTCTTAAGAAAAACATCACTCGTATGCCTTTGTTGCCAGTTCTCCTGGGTGAGAGGTCTTTTTTTATGGTAACTCACATGCCAAGTTGACAGTTTTGGAACCTGGAAGAAGTCATTTTGTTTCATCAAGTGTAATAATTGTTCACATCTACTTTTCCATCATATGTGAACTCTTCAGAGTAGTAACATTAACAAAGACGCAGCTAAGTTGAAGCTGAAACTGCAGGTCCTTCTTGCCTGCCATGCGTCCCTCCGTCTTAGCTTTGATTTGAGAGAAAGTGTAATCAGTAGCTGAGTCTTTTCCTCTTTCAATCCTGGGTGTTCCTACCCAAACTGACAAGGCTGCCATCTGGGTGGTTATATTTGTAACGTGGACACCTGTTGTCTGTGAACTAAATTGGAACCACAAGCTTATCCCATATCATCTCTCTCATAATTTGCATTACCTCATTCAATTTCCAACTGCTACAGGCAATAAAAATAAAGTATCTTGTGACTACAAAGTAATGTCAGTTCACATTAAGTATATAAGTTGAGCGATTTAGCAACAAAAATTATACTTTAATAGGGTTTTATAGTTCTGATTTCTCTTTGTGATGATACCAAGAGCAACAATGAATGTTTCTAGACCCGTGATTTAATAAGCAAACTCCCAAGCAATCCAAACAAAAACAAAATATCTTTTGTGAACAAGCAACTATCTGTTCAAAGAGAAACATAACAATGATATTACTGTATATAAAAGTTATTAGGTTTATGTTACTGTAATTTGGCATAGTGATTTCCAATCTTAATTTGGATATACCCCAAAAGTATTGAACCACAGAATTATTTCTAATCCATCTAAATTTTTAACTCCTTGCCTGCCATGTAACACTTTGAGGGTATGGTGGAATCCAAAAATCAAAGGAGCCGTCTTAGGATATTACATTCCTGTAGAGGTTGCTAATGCAGATTCTAGCACATTAGATGAGATTTGGTACAGTATACTAGTGAGCACTAATATTTGTCAACTAGAGGCCCAGTGCACGAAATTCATGCACCAGTGGGGGGAGGAGGCGTCCCTCAGCCCGACCTGCACCCTCTCCAATCTGGGAGCCCTCGGGGGATGTCCAACTGCCAGTTGCAATCTGGGACCTCTGGCTCCTAACTGCTCACCTGTCTGCCTGCCCTAACCACTCTGCCTGCCTGATCCCCCTAACTGCCCTCCCCTGCCAGCCTGGTCGCCCCTATTAACTTTTTTTTGAATCTTATTCCCTTCACACACACAATTGCAGTTGACTTCCTTATTGGCTTCTCCCTCTCACACAGTTTTTCTCTCTCCTTTATGTAACACTTTTTCCTACTGACTTATCATTTATAAACTTTTCTTTCCTCCTTATTTCTTAATTCTGTTCCATCATCCTTCTTCCCATCTTTCTCCTACCCTCCCTCCCCACGTTCCTTCTTTCCTTTATCTTTATTCCTCCCTCCCTCCCCTTTTCCTTCCTTCCCACCTTAATTTTTTTTCTTCACTTCCTCCCTCGGACCTGCTTTGCTCCCTCCCCCATTTCTTCCTTCTTCCCATTCTCCTTTTAAGCTCTACCGGCTCCCCTTTAAAACTTTCCTTCCCTCCCCCTTTCTCTCTCATCCACATCCTTCTTACTTCCACTGTTTTAATATCTATCTACCTGCCTAATTATTCACTATCATTTATCTTTTTTCTTTTCTGACTCCTACTTTTAAAATCTGTCCCCAGTACACAACTATACTTGATTTTCATTATAGCTCCTACAGTTCACTCACACATCCTCTTTCCTTCTTTAACTCTGCTCTCTACTGACTCCTTTATAAAGTTCTTCCCTCCCTCCTTCCCTTCTTAAAGATTCTGTTGGGGGAAGGGGGGGGGGGCGGGCATTAACCCCCCAGCCCAAGGCTCAGCCCCAGCCAGGTGTTCGCTGCCCGCCCCCCTTCCCCGGCCTCCCTGCTGCTGTCCTGCTCTCATTCCCTGCCTGGGATGCCGGGCCCAGCAAAAGTGGCCGAGGCCTGGGCACTGCTGCCACAAAGTAGGAGCACCTCCACCCAGAAGGCCTCCGACCGTCCTCCACTCTGTCCCAGACCCGTGGGCGCCTCCCCGCCAATGGCCGCCACCTCCCTCCTCCTGTGTCTGGGCGGGGCTCCCTGCTCCACACCGCCTGCGCCCCACCCCTTGCCAGGTGCACCTGCTCCGCCTCCTCCTCCCTCACCCCCCAGCGGTTGTCACCCCCTTCTGCATGCAGTTTCCTTCCCTTTTTCATTCCTGCATCTCTTTCTTGTTCCCTTTCTGTATTCTGTTTCTTCTCTCGGCCTGTGTGCATGCAGGCCTGCCTTCCTCTCCCTCTCCTTTCTTATCCCCACCTATCGTATCCTATCCTATCCCAGGCCTTGCAGCTGCCTGAGCAGAGGGCGGGGATGCAGCCTGCTGATCCGGTCGTGATGCTGTAACAGACAAATTTGCATATTCCTCTATTATTAGATTAGATGTGTAACACTTCTCTTGTGCTTTGTTCTTAAAATTGATAGTTTTCGCTTGACACTTTACAGTTATACGCCCAGATTTCTCTCTCACTGGATTCAGATTGGATGTATCCAGTGGTCTCTAACATCTATTTCCACCTGGACATCTAATGCAAGCATGTCAAACTCAAAGAATAACACGGGCCAGATAAACAAGGTTTAAGTTTATGCGGGCTGCAAAAAAACAAAGCTTCAATTTTCATAGAAACATAGGTTTATTTCAGTAGAGACATATGAATACAAAGGGTTGAAATAAATGAGTAATTGTTAACATAAAATAATAGAACATTTTAATAAAAATTAATATTTTTTCTTGAACATTAACTTATCAGACACTGAATAACTGCACAAATTAATAAGCATAATGCAAATCGACCTATTTTTCTTGTTCTTCAAAAGCGAAATATTTCCTGTTGCGCACAACAAACAAGTGAGTCCAAGAGTAATGACATGGCAATTAGCTGCTAAATTATTTGCTGCTAGTATTAGTGGAGAGAAATGGTGCACCTGTGCATAAGGTGCGTAAGAGAAATGGATGCAACACGATTATAGTAATCAGTCATTAGTGAATGTTGTAGTTCGTTATTAACAATTATATATAGCAGGATATTATAAAAATTAAGTTATGAAATTTTTATTAAAACATTTCTTACATACCATTATATTGGCTGGGCTGCAAAAATATTCGTTGTGGGCAGCATGCAGCCCGAGGGCCGAGAGTTTGACATGCTTGGTCTAATGGGTACCTCACGCTTAGCATGTCCAAAGTGTAATTGTTGATTCACCACCAATACCCAAATCTTCTCTTCCTCTATCTTCCCTTTATCATGCTAAAAACCTAGACAGCATTCTTGATTCCTTTCTCTCTTCCCACACTTGATCCATCAGATTCTGCTGGTGTGGCCTCTAAAATATATCCTGATTCTGGCCCCTTTATCTTATTGGTACCACCCACTGGAATCCACGGTTTTCTCTCTCTCATACCTCAGTGGCCTCTCTACTATTCTCCCTTGTGGCTCTTCTCAATACAGCAGCCAGCGTGAGCCTTTAAAGACTTAGGCCAGTGTCTTCCTTTGCCTAAAGCCCTCTAGTACCTTCTAGCTACATGTAGAATCTAACCCAAGAATATAGACCCGGAGCCAGGCTTCCTAGACTCAGGGACACTCTCAGCTCAAATGGGGCTCTTCCTAGAGCTTGGCCCTGCTGACCATGCCCTTACTTACCTTCAGATAGAACCCTGTTTTATATGAAAGGGCCCTATTCACTTGTTTACCTGCTTATTGTCTACTTCTGCCACTTAGAATGGAATCTCCAGGGTCGGGGGACGCATCTGTCTTGTCCTTGCTTCCCGTCCAGCACTAGCGTAGAACTTGGCATTTAGTGTCTTCCAATACATGTTTCCAGAGGATGAGCAAACATCGTTGACTTTGTTTCTTTCTGTAAGAACTACTGTGACTTTTTTAAACTTTCCTTTTCAAACTTGGCGTAGGGTAAATAATGACTTTATCTAATGTATGTATAAATTATTTGTTTGATTTTTATAATCCTACAAATAGATAGCCTACATTATACCCTGGATAAAAACAGAAATGAGGAAGATGAGTCTCAGAAAGACACGTCCAGAAACGTTTGCACTGATTCTAACTGTGAAAAACGAGTGCTTGGAAAGACAGAACCGGAACCGTTGGCTGAGAGCAAGGAGGAAATATCGAAAATCGAGAGAGAAGATGGACTCGCGCCCCAGCCAGGTGATGGTAAGTTTGCTCCGATTTCCATTGTCCAAATAATACCATGTGCTTAGACACATGATGCTGTTAGTAGATTTGTGATCACTGCCTGGTTCTGGGTTCTTCGTATATTCATTTATATTAAAAATATAAGCCACACACTTAAACACCAGGTGGCGGGGAGAGCAGAGCTGCTGGCACTCAGACATCACCAGAGAGCAAACCAGCACCTGGCTTCCCTGCTCCAGACCTGCTGCCCGCCTCAGCCCCCCGCTTCACACAGCGACCCAGTTCCCTTCACACAGCAGCCCAGTTCCCTTCACACAGCGACCCGGTTCCCTTCACACAGCGACCCGCTTCCCTTCACACTGCGACCCGGTTCCCTTCACACAGCGACCCGGTTCCCTTCACACAGCGACCCGGTTCCCTTCACACAGCAGCCCAGTTCCCTTCACACAGCGACCCGCTTCCCTTCACACAGCGACCCGGTTCCCTTCACACAGCAGCCCAGTTCCCTTCACACTGCGGCCCGGTTCCCTTCACACAGCGGCCCGGTTCCCTTCACACAGCAGCCCAGTTCCCTTCACACAGCGACCCGCTTCCCTTCACACAGCGACCCGGTTCCCTACACACAGTGACCTGGTTCCCTTCACACAGCGGCCCAGTTCCCTTCACACAGCAACCTGGTTCCCTTCACACAGCGGCCCAGTTCCCTTCACACAGCGGCCCGGTTCCCTTCACACAGCGACCCGGTTCCCTACACACAGTGACCCGGTTCCCTTCACACAGCGGCCCAGTTCCCTTCACACAGCAACCCGGTTCCCTTCACACAGCGACCCGGTTCCCTTCACACAGCGACCCGGTTCCCTTCACACAGCGGCCCGGTTCCCTTCACACAGCAACCCAGGCCCCTTCACACTGCAACCCGGTTCCCTTCACACAGCGACCCGGTTCCCTTCACACAGCGACCCGGTTCCCTTCACACAGCGGCCCGGTTCCCTTCACACAGCAACCCAGGCCCCTTCACACTGCAACCCGGTTCCCTTCACACAGCGACCAGGTTCCCTTCACACAGCGACCCGGTTCCCTTCACACAGCGACCTGGTTCCCTTCACACAGCGACCCGGTTCCCTTCACACTGCGACCCGGTTCCCTTCACCCAGCGACCCCGGCCCCTTCACACAGCGACCTGGTTCCCTTCACACAGCGGCCCGGTTCCCTTCACACAGCGACCTGGTTCCCTTCACACAGCGACCCGGTTCCCTTCACACAGCGGCCCGGTTCCCTTCACACAGCGGCCCGGTTCCTTTCACACAGTGACCCGGGCCCTTCACACAGCGACACAGGCCCCTTCACACAGTGACCCGGGCCCAGCAACTGGATGGTGTGGATATTTGGGAGATTCTTTGGGGCCAAATGGTAAGGTTGACAGATTAACAGCCATTAGCAGATAATTTATTCTTTACATATGAATTCCTTTTAAATGCCTACAACTAATTGGCATAATTTAATTTTAGGTTTGGGGTTTTGTGTGTTTTTGGTAAAGAAAATTTTTCTGAGGAACATAATTTCAAGACTGCATGAATCAAGTGATCACTTTGTTAAGGATGTAAATGTTGAATAACTCTGTTGTATGCTGGAGACTAATATAATGTATATGAACTATAGTTTAATTTTTTATAAAAGACTATATGAATCATGACTGCACTTGGAGCCAACCACATAGTGTTTCAGATTTATTTACTTTTGGGTTGATTCCACTTATTATTTATAGCTGTGATAGTTGGCAAATACTAGTCTATATGTCATGCCTCACTATCTTTTTGTGCCAGCTGGCAAGAGATTGTGAGTGCTTTGGGGTTATTTTCTTCGTTACTCAGTTTGTGACCACAGTAACTCACTGGGCTAAGTCCTCTTACTAATGGCGTGGCCTTGGGCAAGTGAATGTGCCTCAGTTTCCCCCTCTGAATAATGCATTACTTATTTCTGAGAAGTGTTAATCTATGTGTTGAGACCAGTGCATGGAACATGGTAAGTACTTGGTAAGTGTTAAGTATAATTATTATTTAGGTCAGTGTTGATAACCCTGTCTTTCCTACAGAACATGTTGGTCAGTGGAACTGAGAAAGGAATAAATGAAAAGAGATTGTGAGGAGAGAAGGTATCCCTTCGTTTCCCTTTGTGAATGTGAGGCGAAGCCACAGGGAGCCGGGCACTTATGGGGCCCTTGCTGGATGGTACTGTTGCTGCTGATCAAGACAGTGCCCTTTCAGCCTCCACTTAAATCAGCTCTAGGAGAAGTCTAGATGCCACACTCCTTCCCTCGTGGTGGCAGGAAATGCTCCCTTAGGCCTGACTTGGAACGCTCAGCTCATTCTGAATGTGTTCCTTTCTTCCTGGGTCACTAGTGAAAGTGCAGGCCCCTGGTGCCGGGAGGCCATGCTCCGAGCTGCCTCCCTGCGTCCTGTTCAGGCCCAGGCCATGCTCTCCGGCACAGATGTTGATATACTTGGTAAAACTGGTTTATCAGCCAACCCACAGAAGACTGGATTGAACTATTTTGGATAGAGGGTAGATGGGCCTTCAGGTTCTCTTTCATCTCCTTGTTTAGAACGGTCGAAGCGCGCAGACCCTCAGCCAGTGTACAGCACCCTCATGTTTCGTGCAAGTAGGAACACCGACCGGATCCACCTCTACACCAAGGTAAGCATCATGCCGGTCATGTGGCTTGAATCATGCAAAAGGCTTCCTTTTTTCCTGTTTCAATGAGATATTTAATTTTATTAGCCAAGAGATTGGCACCTAGTTCCTCTTCTCCTTGAAGCTGGTCCTCAGATCCCGATGGTAAGGCAGAGAGGCAACCAGCATAGTAGGCAGGAGCCCAGGCTGCAGCACCAGAGCCTCAGCTCAGATCTGTGACCAGCTCTGGAGTCTTGGACTGCTCACTTCATTGCTCCGTGCCTCAGTTTCCTCGGCTGTGATACGTGGAGAGGAGCTGTACCAGGATCAAAGGAGCTGATTCCCGCAGAGCAGTCAGCACAGTGCCCGCCACAGTGCCCTCTCACAAAACGCCAGCTCCTGCCTGGCCACTTGGAGCAGCAGCGACAGCAGCGTCTGTGCCGAGCCTCCACCTGTCCATCCGTGCACTGGACTCCATGGCGATGTCATGAAAGGGTTGCTCAGGTTCTGCCCTGAGCCTAGGCTGGTGGGGCTCAAACTTTCATCTCAGGACCTCTGTGCACCCCTAAGTTCATTGAGGACCCCAAAGACCTTTTGTTTATGTGGCTTATATCTATTGATACTTACTATATCTAAAATTAAAATGGAAACACCTAAAAATATTCATTTATTTTTTTATTTAAGAGTAGCCATAATATAAATGTACATATTTATATCAGTAGCATATTTTCATGAAAAACAATTGTGTTTTCCAAAACAGAAATAATATTTAATGAACATTTACATTTGTAGCAATTTTCTCTGAAGTCTTAATAGAAGACAGTGGGATTCCCAGATCTGCCTGTGCATGGAAAGCCACTGTACAGCTGGGACAGAATGAGAACGAAAGAGGCAAATCATGTTTTACTGTTTTCACATCAACTCTTTGACGTGTGGATCCCCGGGAAGGAGCTGGGGCCATGTGAGAACCCTTGGCCTCAGTTAACTGGTCTGAATATTTGAGGAAAAGTTGCTGACATTATGAATACTTTTGTTTGGACTACAGTTTCAAATCCTAATCTGTATAAGAAAATGATATTTATAACTTTCTAAACTCATGGGCCATTCTACCGGAAGAATGCCTTTTCGAAGATAACTGTGTTGGAGCTGCGCAAACTCAGTGCCATGTTATCTGCTACACCAAACATAGGTATAGACGGATGGCGCTCCGTGTAATAATTTCCAGTTCTAACGAAGACTGGAAGAGCTGGATCGAAGAGCAGGAGGTGGGGAGGGTCGTGAATACAAACTCGCCGAGCAGCCTCCTCATTGGCCCACAACCTCTGTCCTGGGGCCACACCGGGAGAGGGACCCGGGCAAAGCCAGGCAGTCCGCAGCGCTCCTCTGACAGCCGGACCCCAGGCCTGGACCCCAGGCCTAGACGTGGGGGGAGCGCCACGGGCGTCTCTGCTCCCCCAGGCAGACCTGAGCCTGAACCACCCTCGCCCCTGGGAGCGAGTGCCAGGCCACGCTTCCCTGACCATCACATGGGAGCAACAGGGAACTGACCCCAGGTGGGCCTGAGGGTCAAGAAGCCAAAAGTCGGACACCGGGCTGAGCACACACAGGAATTCAGAAGCCCTTAGCTCGTTACTCTGTGCAGTGGAAGCTGTGCTTCCTGAATCATCTGATTGGTGGTTCTCCCCTTGGGGTGGAGGCGGGGGAGAAACTGCCAGCTCCTGGCAGGGGCACAGGGGCCGGCTGCCGGGCCAGGTGCAGCCACAGCCTCGCCACCCCTCCTGGCTCAGCCACCGGCCTGGCAGCGTGGCCACCTCCTGTTCTTGACATCTCTCTTAGCAGTTTCCGCTGCATTTGTACAACCACTCTAAATACTTACATGCCCCTTTACCATAAAACATTATTCAGTTATTTCCTATTCACGAGACCCGAAGCAGATGGAATGCTAACAGGTCTTTTCACAGCTACAGCAGAGTTGAGATGAGATCTTTCCTTTTGACCTTTGAAGAGCTGAACTAGAAGCTGGATGAAAACCAGCTCGCTGCCTAAAAGGACACCGCTTAAAAGGAAGAGCAGTAACAGCCATTTAGCCATTGATGTCATTAACATGTAACTCTAAAGAACTGTCCTTGTAGCCAGAATCCCAAGTCTGACTGAGTTTAGAATAACAGTTATGTATCTAAACTTTGAATCCGCATGTAATTTCTTTTTGTGTTTTTCCCAAAACAATTGTGGGAGCTGGAGCCCTTCCTTTTAGCCGAGAGAGTTAGAATATGATTCGACTCTTGTTGCTATGCTTTCATAATCAGAGATTCTTCTCCCCCTTTTTAAAGAAGTACTTCCTGCTCCAGCCTTGTGTTAGCTGACTGCCCCTCTGCGTGGTATTTTCCCTGAGCAGCGAACGCACTGAGGCATTCAGAGAGCCCCGGGGAGCCTTCCCCACCCCTCCTCTCAGCATCCTTTCTGGGGGGCTGTGTGGGTGGGATCTTGGGAGACGGGGCTATTATGTCATAATACAATTCTTTACTTTTAAAATAAGTGCTGGTGCCTACAGACAAAATGGATTGACAATGCCTTCTTAATCTGTAATCAGGATGGGAACCAGATGAACTGCAATTTCATTCCTTTGGATATAAAATTAGACCTCTGGGAAGATTTACCAGCAAGCTTTGAGCTGAAACAAAATCGCTCCCTGGTAAGAACAGTTCTGTGAATTTGTTGTAAATTAAAATCTGAGCAATGTTAATGACCATTTCGAGTTTAATAAAAGCGGAGCACTCGCGGCCTGTCACAGAATTCCCGTCACCGGCCGCGCCGGCAACTTACCCCGCTGCTCAGAATAAATGTGAGCTCCGTTTCCGTGGTGAGTGATCACACCCAGGGTGGCTGCTCCTGCGGATTGAATCATCCTCACATTTAATGCCTCGTTCACGGGAGCAGCAGCTGTGATCGTGGCATCTGTCAGATCACACTTTATCTGTGAGGGCTCAGTTCTAACCTGACAGGTTCTGAGAGCGGAGCTGAGACCATGCGGGGTGACTCTCGATTCCTTGTGAGAGCACCAGTCTGCAGTGCCGGCCGCGCACCTGCCAGGGAGGCCTTGGTGCTCACCTGCGGCCCGTTTCCCTTCCCTGCAAAGGAGGGTCAGCGTGTGCAGGGCGGACCCAGCAGGCAGTGTACCGCTTTCTACAAGAAAACAGCGATTACGTTTTGCCCTTTGAGTAGAAATCAAACATTGCCCGTAGGGGGCTGCACCTGTCTTAAAAGGAAAGGTAGCACTGACTTTCTTCAGTGTCATCTAATTGTGATTCGCAGATTCCCAGAAGATAGCCAGCTGCATATATTTGACCAATAAGTAAGATGAATGTTACTCTAATAAAAATGCCCAGGTTTATTGATGGCTGCCTTCCTGCGATTACTTAGGTCATGGGGTTCAAAGCGATTCTCAGGTGTTGCCGTGCCTGTCGGTCATGACTGCCACACCTGCTGTCCCCAAGACCAGCTTTGCCTTGGTCACGGCTTCCGCCCGGGGCCTCTGTCGGCCTCACTGAGCACATGGCTGCAGCTGGTCCCTGGGTGCCAGGGACATGTGCCAGGTGCCCTGAAACGTGCCTGCAGAGTCTCTGGATCAGGAGACGCCTGCAGAACTGGCTGTAGGGGGTTCACGAGAAGGAGATGAACCATCAAACCGAAGAAAGCTTTCACTGTCCCCCAAGAAGCCTGTTTGGGGTATATAAAACTCAGGTGCCCGACATTGTAAGTAGCCCCACTTCAAAGGAAGGCGTGCGGTGCGCCGCGTGCACTGTTTCACCTCTCATCTCCCGGCAGATTTTGCGGTTTGTGCGCGAATGGAGCAGCCTCACGGCCATGAAGCAGAGGGTGGTCAGAAGGAGCGGGCAGCTGTTCTGCAGCCCAGCTCTGGCATTCGAAGAGGCCACAAAGCAACAGACCAAACAAAACAGCACAAAAAGGTATGGGCAGTCCTTCTCTTTCTGTTTTGTATTTTAATATATATATATTGATTTTAGAGAGGAAGGAAGAGGGAGAGATGGAAACATCTGTTTTGTATTTTATTACTTGTCATGGTTATTTCTTAGTGGGGAGGTGTGGGGCGGGGGGGGGGGGGTGGGGGGGTGGGTTGAAGCATTTATGTAACCACTAAAGAAATCCAAGATTCGGTTGTCCGTTCTTCTCAACATGAGTTGCACTCACCCAGCCCTGGACCCTGGCTCACAGGAAGACATTTCCCTGTGAGGACAGCAGGACACGCCTCTGGGCCCGTCTTCCCTGCATCCCGGCCAAGGGTCTCGGTGCCATGCACAGGGAGGCTGGTCCTGGTGGCCGCACCACCAACCAGGTGGTGGAGATAACGGTTACGCCTGTGGTTGGAAATGAAATGAAAGGAGAGGTTGGGTGTCTCGTGTTTGCAGCTGTTTGCCCCTGTCATCACAGATGATAATCTCTGTACATGTCCTTTCCTTTCTTGGCATCATAATCATCTCTGCCTCACTTAGGTCTCACATCCCCTTGTGTGATCCCGCTCTCTGTAGATTCTTTCCTCAGCACGAAGCAGGTTCCGGGAAGGGAAGGGCAGGCGGCTGTGTGCTGCCCTCTCTTCTCTGAAGGGATCACAAAGCACCAGCGGCCACATGGCAGGAAAACCCCCTGGCCCTCCTGTCTCCATACACCTTACCCCCCTCCACCCCCACATGCCATCGTTTTGTGATCTCCGGCCTTTCCTGTGCACTCAGGTGAAAAAAATTCACCAGTGGTTTAGGAGAGGATGTGGTTGATTAAATAAATGATATCCCCACACAGTGAAAAGTCTCGTCAGCTGTTTCAGAATATGGCAGGTGGTATATTCATATGGGAGAACAAGGAATGACACTTGTGATAATTCATTAAGGATAAAAATAAGTATATAAAAAGGATGAAGACACAAATATATGTAATTGCTGCTATTGACGTAGAAAGGATCTGGAAGGATACCTCAGAAAATCTCCCCAGAGCTTTCTCTAGGACAGTGGTTCCGGCTGGGCCAGTTTTACCCCCAGGGTGACAACTTTTAGTTTGTCAAAATCAGGGGACACAGCAGGGGAACACCTAGTGGCCAGAGGCCTGGGGTATTGATAACAATCCTGCAGTGAGCAGCACTGCACTCCCCAGCAAAGAGTTTTCTGTTTCAGAGTGTCAGGAGTGCCACCACTGAGCAATCTTGCTGTAGACCACAGATCAGGGGACTTGGGGAGATGGTAGGAACTTTGTACTTTACTCCAGGATCACAAACTAATGACGAAAACAAAGCAGGAATCGTAAATGAACAAATGAGGTCAGGTGTAAAACTAGAAAAAGATGGGGCAGGAGATGGAACTATGGCAAATTGTAAAGTGCACAGCCCATCTAACATCATTTAAATTCAGATTTAAAAATAAACTACTGCATGACTCTGCTGAGTTGGTTTATTTATGAGCTGCCAGTTTTGGACTCTTGCTTAATGTCTTCTGTACTGAATTTTTCTCAGGAGCATGTATTACTTTATATAAAAAATACATTTAAAATATGTGTGTGTTTATACATAACGCACACCTATACATACATATATACACACACATATAACAAAAAGCATGGTGCCTATTTTATTTTTCTCAATACTTATTCTAGTCCTATTTTCTCATTTTTATAACCACAGTCAGAGTTAACCACAGCCATTTCTAGTTTCTTCTCCATCAGACATGGATGACCACTTAAAGAATCTCTTGAGAAAGATGACTGGTCAGGCTAAAAGCAAGTCTGATAAAATTGATACAAACCAAAGTTACTTATAAAATTACTAGAGGCCGGCGTGCGGAAGTCGTGCACAGGTACAGTTCCTAGGCCTGGCCTGCCATCTTCCCAGGCTGCCAGCAGCCGGTTCCCGGGTCCACCCCGTGTCACCACCCACCCCCGGTTCCCCTTTCTCCATCAGGTGATTGGAGCCTGCTGGGCAGGGGAAGAGACCGAGAGGTTGGCCCCGATTGAGTGATTGGGGCCTTCGGGCTGGGGGCAGCTCCTGTGTTGAGTGTCTGCCCCCTGGTGGTCAGTGCAGGTCATAGCAACCAGTTCTGCCATTTGGTCGATTTGCATATTACCTTTTTATTATATAGGACTAGAGGCCCGGTGCACAAAAATATGTGCACTCAGGGGGAATGGGGGGTCCCTCAGCCCGGCCTGTGCCCTCTCGCAGTCTGGGACCCCTCGGGAGATAACGACCTGCTGGCTTAGGCCTGCTCCCGGGTGGCAGAGGGCAGGCCCAATCCCTAGGTGCAGCCCCTGGTCGGTCTCAGAGCAGGGCTGATTGGGGAGTTGGGGCACCGCCCCCTGTCATGCACAGAGCAGGGCGAATTGGGAGGTTGCGATGCCACCCTCAGTCACGCTCAGGGTAGGGCTGATTGGGGGGTTGGGGCACCGCCCCCTGTCACACTCAAGGCACGGTCGATGGGGAGGTTGCGGCGCCACCCCCTGTCACACACAGAGCAGGGCCAATCAGGGGGTTGGGGTGCTGCCCCCTGTCATGCACAGAGCAGGGCCCAACGGGGGGGGGGGGGGGCAGGTTGGGGCTCCGTACCCTGTCACGCACAGAGCAGGGTCGATCAGGGGGTTGGGGAGCTCCCCCCGTCACGCACAGAGCAGGGCCCATCAGGGGGTTGGTTGGGGAGCTCCCCCCTGTCATGCACAGAGCAGGGCCCATCAGGGGGTTGGGGAGCTCCCCCCTGTCACGCACAGAGCAGGGCCTATCAGGGGGTTGAGGAGCTCCCCCCTGTCACTCACAGAGTAGGGCTGATAGGGGAGTTGGGGCACCGCCCCCTGTCACACACAGAGCAGGGCCGATCAGGAGGTTGGGGCGCCGCCACTGTCACACTCAGGGCAGGGCCGATGATGAGGTTATGGCTCTACCCCATCATACACAGAGCAGGGCCCGTTGGGGGGGAGGGTGGTTGGGGCACCGCACCCTGTCACACACAGAGCAGGGCCCATCAGGGGGTTGGGGTGCCGCTCCCGGTCACTCACAAAGCTGCAGGGCGATCAGGGAGTTGGGGAGCTCCCCCCTATCAGGCACAGAGCAGGGCTGATCAGGGGGTTGGGGTGCCTTCCCCTGTCACGAACAGAGCAGGGTGGATAGGGAGGTTGTGGCCCCGCCCCCTGTCACACACAGAGCCGAAGGGTGATCAGGGGGTTTGGGCGCTGCCCCCTGTCATGCTGATCCCGGTGCCGGGAGGCCTCGTGGCTCCGCTGATCCCGGTGCTGGGAGGCCTCGCGGCTCCGCTGATCCCGGTGCTGGGAGGCATATTACCCTTTTACTATATAGGATATTGGCCTGGTGCATGGGTGGGGGCTGGCTGGTTTGCCCTGAAGGGTGTCCTGGATCAGGGTGGGGGTCCCGCTTGGGTGCCTAGCCAGCCTGGGTGAGGGGATGATGGCTGTTTGCAGCTGGTCACACACCCTTCAGGGTGGGGGTCCCCACTGGGGTGCCTGGCCAGTCTGTGTGAGGGGCTGAGGGCTGTTTTCAGGTTGGTGGGTGACTGAAGCTCCCAACCGCTCCTTTTTTTCTTTTATTTAAATTCTGGGCCAGCTTTATCTCTGGCTCTAGCTCTGAGGCCTCTGCTGCTGAAAGCAGGTATCTGGTTTGTTTAGGTTCTATAATCAAGACACTGTATCAACTCCAGCTCTGAGATCCCGGCCGGCTGAAAGCAGGTTTCTGGGGTTTTGTTTAGCTTCTATATTTGTTACAATGTTTCTTAAACTGCAAGCTCAGAGGCCGGCAGCGGCAGACGGGGAACGTTGGTTTCCTCCGTCACTGAAGCAAGCAAGCCTCATGTTAGCTTCCAGCTGCCTGGCTGCCGGCCGCCATCTTGGCTGGCAGTTAATTTGCATATTGCCCTGATTAGCCAATGGGAAGGGTAGTGGTCGTACGCTAATTACCATGCTTCTCTTTTATTAGATAGGATGTGCAGTGATATCTTATAGATACCACGTGTGTTAACAAGCAGCAAAGTAAGTCGTTGGACATGTGTTTTTAAGAGCTCACTCTGGCAGCAATTAGAAGGTTAGATTGAAAGGGTGATACTAGAGTTGCGGAGATGAGTCGAGTTAGTTTTCTGTTGCTACCATGACAAATTATCACAAACTCAGTGGCTTAAAGCAACAGTGGTTTATCATCTTGGGGTTTTATAAGTTGAAGCCTGAGTTTCTCTGCTGGTTTCTCTGCTCTGCATTTTATAAAGCTGAGAACAAGATGTGGGCCAGCTGGGCTCTACTGATAGTCTGGGAAGGATCCATTGCTCATTCAGGTGGTTGACAGCATTCAGTTCCTTGTTGTTGTAGGACTTAGGTTTCCTTGCTGGCCCTCAGCTGGGGGTTGCTCTTAGCTTCTAGAGCAGTGGTTCTCAACCTTCTGGCCCTTTAAATACAGTTCCTCTTGTTGTGACCCAACCATAAAATTATTTTCGTTGCTACTTCATAACTGTAATGTTGCTACTGTTATGAATCGTAATGTAAATATCTGATATGCAGGATGGTCTTAGGCGACCCTGTGAAAGGGTCGTTCGACCACCAAAGGGGTCATGACCCACAGGTTGAGAACCGCTGTTAGAGGCTTCTTCCTAGTTCTAGCACAAGGATCCCTACATCTCAGGGCCAGCAAAGTTGTGTGAACTCCTTGTGCTTGGAATTGTTTACTATCTTAAGGTCAGCTGATTAGTAAATTTAATTTCATCTGCAAAGTCCTTTTACAGCATTACCTAGATCCATGGTCGGCAAACTGCGGCTCTTGAGCTACATGCGGCTCTTTGGCCCCTCAAGTGTGGCTCTTCCTAAGCCTTAGGAGTACCCTAATTAAGTTAATAACATTGTACCTACCTATATAGTTTAAGTTTAAAAAATTTGACTCTCGCCGAAACCGGTTTGGCTCAGTGGATAGAGCGTCGGTCTGTGGACTGAAGGGTCCTAGGTTCGATTCCAGTCAAGGGCATGTGCCTGGGTTGCGGGCACATCCCCAGGAGGGGGTGTGCAGGAGGCAGCTGATCGATGTTTCTCTCTCATCAATGTTTCTAACTCTCTATCTCTCTCCCTTCCTCTCTGTAAAAGGTCAATAAAATATATTTTTTTAAAAAAATTTGACTCTCAAAAGAAATTTCAATCATTGTACTGTTGATATTTGGCTCTGTTGACTAATGAGTTTGCCGACCACTGACCTAGATGAGTTATTGATTGGATACTGGAGACAGGAATCCTAGGGAGATGTCTTTAAATTCTGCCTACCACACAAATTAAAAGACTATTGTAGTAGACATGGAAAGAACAAAAGATGAGGGCTTTTTATGAAGTCATTAGCAATGGGAATGGAGAAAAGAAAATGAAGAGCGGTGCTAAGGAGGTAGTTCTGAAGACCTTGGTCATTGATTAGAGAGGGAGGGCTCCAGGGAACCTGACTTAGCAGAGCATGACAATGAAACTGCATCCCCATAGAGGGCGGTACTTTGAGGAAGCATGCCGACTCTCACCGAGGAACCCCACTGAGTCTCAGAAAAGTGGAGTAACCACGCCTCTCTGGAAGCAGGTGTGAAGGGCAGGGCTGTGTGAGGAGGGTTAGACACTGGACGCCTTTCCCCGACTGTCCTCCCAGTTTACTTTCTAGAGAAGTGGAACCAAGGTTGGCATCAGGCTCAGTGTGTTTCCATATTCTTCTCTCAACTTCCAGATCACCAGCAGCCACATTTCATTCCCAAGGCAGAATATTCATCTCTGAAAAAAATGGAATGGCCTTAGAATAAAGACAAATAGGTACTGCTTTTTAGGAATTCCCCCCAAAAGCAATGGCTAACCCCCCAATTAGATTACCCTCCAGTGCTGTCCACCAGTTTTCAGGCTCATCCCAGCTCAGGGCCTGCAGTCAGCTTTTGAGCAGCTCACTCTTCAGTGTGAATAGAAGCCAAGGTCACCAGCCATTGTTTGGGTTCCTAAGTGAGTTCTCATTTGGCAGAGGCAGCCCTGGTCCCGTTGGAGCCCTGTTGAGTTTAGGATGCCAACTAGTTATCCTCCAGCCACAGCTGATCTCCAAAGCAGGTGGGCAACCTGGAATCAGCAGGGTTTTCACTGGTGTGGACCACTTTCCACACACACTCACTCCTCTCTTCTTACCCAACTTGCCATCCTCTGTCGCAGCCCCATCCAGGAAGTAGGTAGCAGACAACATTCTTCCTTCCCTATTTGTCAAAAGTGGGAATTACTATAATCCATTTGAGAGTTGATGTACTTACATGAACTTCATAGCAAACTCAGTGGAAAATTAAATATTGGTAACTCACAGCTATGTTTGAAAAGTTATCCCCCTGCCCCCTCCATTTGGAGTTGATTGATCTGTTCCTATGGTTTCCAAAAATCTGTGCTAAAAACTCTTGTAGGAAAGGTTATTTTTAGTTCTCAAATCTCTGAATAGATTTCGCAGCATCTTTTAAAGTTACTGAATTAGGTTTCTAAGCTTTTAAACATGGAATAATACCTAAGGCAAGACTTAATATCCCTTCGCCCCTCAAAGCTATGAAGCTTTTTAGTTCATTTAGAATCCACTGAAATACTTTCGTGAAGTGTTTTTGTCAAGGGAATAAAATGGTAATGGTTGAAGAAATGGGGGGGGGGGGGAGAAGTTTACAAAGTAAAATTAGAGAATTTTAAGGGAATTCACTATAATTCTTTATTGCTTTAAGAAAGACACACAGTAGAAATACAAATGTATGAAAAGATAATCACCCTTACTCTTAACAGGAGAAATGCAGACTTAAAGCTATAATGAGATACCTATCACCATTAACAGAGAAATTTTATTTTAAAAAATATTTTTATTGATTTTTAGAGAGAGAAACATCGATGTGAGAGTGAAACATCTATCGGCTGCCTCCTGCACTCCCCCTACTGGGGACTGGGGATTGAGCCTGCAACCCAGGCATGTGTCCTGACCTGGAATCAAACCAGCAACCTTTTGGTGCAAGAAGTTTTCAAATGACATACCTGGTACTAGTGGAAGTGTGAGGAAACAGGCACTCCCATTCATTGCTGGTGGATCTGTATTTGGAACAAACTCAAATGAGAGCAATGTGTCAGAAGCTACCCAAATTTAAAGCGCCAAGACTTTGACCTGGCAATTCTACTTCTGGGAATTTATTTTATATCTATTTCATGTGTAGAAAATATCATGTATAGTGATATTATGACAGCGTTGTTGTGACAGCAGAGGCTGGGACAACCAAAATACCCATTAATCAGAGGCTGGTTAGATACATGGTTTGTCCAAATAATGGAATATTGCAGCCATTTAAAACACAGGGCAACTCTGTGTGTACCGAGGAGAGATCCTGAGATGTATGGTTAGGTAAACAGAGCAAGGTGACGACGACTATGTATGTGATGCTACCATTTGTTTTTAAAGGGAACGGGTGTAATGGGGAGTGTCTGCTAGTGAGTTCAGGTTTCTTTCTGAGGTGATAAAAATGTTCTGGAACCAAGTAGTGGTGATGGTCGTGCATCTGGTGACCATACCAAAATGCACTGGATTGTAAAATTTAAATTGTTAAATTTAGTGCTATGAGTTATGTGTCTGTAAACATACTGAGGTAAGTAAATCAAATGTATAACCTATATACAGAAAAAAAAATTTTTTTCTAAAAAGATTTGTTAAAAACTAGCAGCAGAGATAGCTTTGGGGGAGGTGAAAAGGATGGGAAATACACTATTGCCTGTCATTTGAATTTTGAAATATGTGCAGTATGTATCACCTAATTGAAAAGTAATAAAATACTTTATAAGAAAAAGGAAATCTATTAATTGTTAAATCTACTTTAACAACATAAAAGCAAATTTCTAAAATTTACCTAAAATTGCAGAACTATTCCATTGTGATTTGAGTTTGATTTTGTCAAGCTCCCAAATGAAGTACTCAACAAATGAAGAAATTTATGTTTGAACTGATTTTAAAAAAAAAAAAAACTATAATAGGTGTTAACTACCAGAGAAACTGGGCCATGCTAATTAGAAGGACTTAATTGGGTAATTGCATTTCACCTACTTACATTCCCCCATCACCTTTAATTGGAATAACTTTCCTCCTCACTTCCAGCCCCTACCGTTGTGTGGGATTGGTGGTGCCGTGAATCCCACAAGAAGCAAGAGTGGCTTCACTTCAGTGGCAGTTCTGTAAACCCAGATGGGCTGATAATAATGGGAACAACCTTGAGATTAGGGCAGATGTGATTGAACCTGTTTAACTAAAAAGAGAACCACTTTACCTGAAATGCTGATTCTCTATTACAACTGACCAAGGTGATTTGTGGAACCATGAAGAGGAGGCCAGGAGAGGGGAAACACTGTTAGAGATTTCCTGCACTCTACCCAAGGCTGTCAGTGTGCATGCGCTCCATCATTTCTCATCCCTACGCCCACTCCTTTTTCCCCTCTAAGGAAAATGGGTCCGTAGAACGCTGAATGGCTCTTGAATTTCTTAGAAAAACAAATCTAATGTGGAAGAAAGAGATGTGTTTCCCACACGTGGTGACCAGTATAAAGGGAGAAAATGTCATCCCCTAACTTTGGCATCACACAACCAATAGACTTAGGTCTCGCTTTTTCTCTCCTATCGCCTTTGCAAGGAGCGATGTGAACAGGAAATGTCTTACCAGGGAGAGAGCATCTACCTAACAGGTCACTGTTTTAGGTACATAACTAAAGAAGATGTTGCTGCAGCCTCGATGGACAAAGTGAAGAATGAGGGGGGCCATGTCCGTCTGATCACCAAGGAGGCTGGGCCGCAGGACACTTCTACAAAGTAAGGCCTGTTTGCTAGTCGGGCACAGCAGCACTGAGACCACTGCTTCCCATTTTTGCATTCATTTTTGTAATTGTGCTTTTCCCTTGTGTGGCCACCTTACAGGTTCCAAAGAGTTTTCACAATACAGTAATTCTTCAGTTCTCATAGCAACCCTGTGAGGCACATGATGGCCTCATCTTGGAAATTAGAGACAAGAAGGTTGGTTATTTTGAGGACCCTGAGACCAGGTAGAACAAGTGACCTGCCCCCAGCCACTAAGATGCTAGGAGGCCTGTGGTCAAATTGGCCTCTGCCCCCTAATACTGAGCTCTTTCTTTCCTAAGAAGTTTTCTTCTAACGCTTCTAATAAGCAGCGTAGAACATAGGCAAACAGCGGTTGAAATTCCCATAGGCCTTTTCAACACAATGGAGTAACGCACCTTTTTCTTTTATCCTAACAAATTGAGCACAGGTCCTACCACGTTTCATTTCTAATTTTAATTCAGTCAGACTCTGAGTTTACCTGTAGGAGGCACATGCTTAGCAAGTCTTCGGTTACAACCCTATGGACACTGTTAGCTACTTGGCTCGGTCACTTTACGGATGTGACTGTTTCCCGTGGGCCAGCGGAGCCGGAGGACAGGTCCACGGGAGCCTTGGGAAGGGGCTGTGTCCCAGGGAGGTGTGCACCGATGGGAGAGCTTCAGCTGGGGTTTCACAGTAGCCAGTCCTGTCCCAGCCTGAAGAGCATTTCTAACTTCTCCAGATGTTTCCAAGCCTGATTGTTTACCTTGATGATATCTAAATTCCCAAGAGATGTGGCGCATTTGTATTCAAATTAACTTTTTTAAACACACCATTCTTCCCTGTATTTGGCATCGAGTGGAGAGTGCTGACTGTAGTGTTTCATTTCCACATAGAATCACAGAATCTGCGGGTTCTATGTTTACTGTTTATCAGCATAGAAATCCTGAAGACCATTACATGAAGTTAGGCTTATTTAGACTAGTGTATTAATTAGCTATGTTCTGTTCAATTCTAGGGAGTGTCTTGAAGACGGAGCCTCTGCCCCTTCTCTGACTCCCTGCCTAGCGCGAGCTGGTCTCACTGTGAAGCCTCCTGCATCCAAAGGCTACCTGCAAGCTGTGGATAATGAAGGGAATCCACTTTGCCTCCGCTGTCAGCGGCCCACGGGCCAAACTAAGCAAGAGTGCAAAGCGAACGCTTGGGATTCACGGTTTTGCTCTCTGAACTGTCAGGAGGAGTTTTGGATTCGTTCTAATAACAGTTACCTGCGAGCCAAAGTATTTGAAATTGAACATGGTGTGTGTCAGCTGTGTAATCTGAACGCACAAGAACTCTTTTTACGTCTGAGAGACGCTCCTAAAAGTCAGCGGAAGAGTCTTCTGGGTGTTACCTGGACCTCAAAGCTCCCTCTAGATCAGGTAAGTTATATAATTGTGTGGCAGACAGAAGGCAGCGTTGTACTGAGGGGTGGATTCTGACTCGCTCTCCTTTTAACTTTTCATATGGGAAATCTTGAATATACACACAAAAGTAGAGAGAATGATGAACCCATAACCCATCACCCAACTTTAACAGTTATCGACATTTTTGCCTTAATTTTCATTTGTCCCTTACCTCAGTTCTTTTTTTCTCCTGGAATTATTTTAAAGCAAATTCCACATCCTTAAATATTTTCGTTATGTATCCCTCATAGATAAAGACTTCCTTCTTTCCCATCCTCTTTCCTTCCCTCTTTTTTTTTTGTGTCTGTCTTGGAAATTTAATGCCATACCCCCAATAGCCATTACCAAAACAATGGTAATTTCTTGATTATAATAAGTCTGTGTTTGGTTTCCCACCTAGATTGTCTCAAAAATATCTTTTCAGACAATCTGAAAATGCCTTGTTCAGATTAGATCAAAGTATGGCCCTTTGAAGTATGACATGGCGTTTAGTCATGCCTCTTACGGTCTTTTTACTCTGTATTGCCCCATTCTTTCTTACACCATAGATTGCTGAGGAAACTGGATCATTTGCCTATAGGATTTCCCACATTCTGGATGTGTCTCCCCGTATTCTCGTGGTATTATCTGACATGGTTCTCTATCCCCCTGGTTTCCAGAATAATGGTTATAAGATATAGTGGCTTAATTAGATTCTTGTTAAATTATTTGGGGAAGAGATCTTAACAGATGATACATTGCATCAAGAAACACCTTTGAAGTCCCTCGCCGGTTTGGCTCAGTGGATAGAGTGTCAGCCCATAGACCGAAGGATCCCAGGTCTGATTCCAAAAAAAAAAAGAAGCACCGATGGGGAAACCTCATACTGTTTTCCATAGTGGCCGTGCCAGTTTACACCCCCACCAGCAGTGTACAAGGTGTCCTTTTTCTCCACATCCCCAATAAATTAAACACACACACACACACACACACACACACACACACACACGCAACTATGGTCCAGTTGCTCTACTTTTCATGATGTTAGTATTGAATGACAAAGGGCAAACAGATAAAATGCAGTTCATTGCAATGAGAAGGAAACATATTCATCTGTTGTAAAATCAGATGTTAGCAGAGCAATTTATAACAAAATATTGTCTTTAGACTCATCAATATTCGATTTGATTCCCAAAACTCAATTGGATTTCTAATGTTGTGATTTAATCAGTTCTAAACTTCAAACTAAAGCAAAATGTATAATTTTATAGTGAGCTGAGTTTTTTTGTTGTTAATCCTCAACTGAGGATATCTTTTTCATTAATTTTTAGAGAGAGTGAAAAGGAAGAAGGTAGGGAGAGAGAGAGAGAGACAACCATCGATGTGAAAGACAAACATCGATTGGTTGCCTCCTGCACGTGCCCTTCAGGGCCAGGGATTGAACCTGCAACTCAGTTACATGCCCTTGACCGGGAATTGAACCCATAACCCTTCAGTGTACAGGCCAATGCTCTGATCACTGAGCTATCCCAGCCAGGGCAGCGAGCTTAATTTTTTAAAAAATCACTCCTGAGCCACTCTCTGCCCACTAAAATATTGTCAAATCATATATTTTTATTTACCTATTATTGCTGAATTATGACAGAATTCATTAATAAGCATTTCTGCAAAGATGAATTCTTATAACTTTGAGAACTAGGGAGATACACTATTTTTTAAATGGTGTCCTGAGTTCCTGAAATATCCTTTGGTCAACTGGTGAAGGACATATTGCACCCTTCCCAGAGTGTCACCCGGACTTGTTACTGTCTGCTGCCTCAGTGAGGAGGCTGCCAGGAGACACACGTGGCAGGATTGGAGGACATCCTGGAAGCAGCCTGTCCAGGAAGTAGCATAGTGACACCCAAAACAAAAGTGCTCAGAGGACAGGGAGCACCACAGGTTCAGTTCTGGGAGGACCACTCAGAGAGGGGGTAACTCTTTCGACTGGTGAATTTAGGATGTTGAAGATGTCCCCACGTGATTTGCAAATTATTAGGGAGAATAAACACCTTCTAGACCAGTGGTTCTCAACCTTCTGGCCCTTTAAATACAGTTCCTCATGTTGTGACCCAACCATAAAATTATTTTCGTTGCTGCTTCATAACTGTAATGTTGCTACTGTTATGAATTGTAATGTAGATATCTGATATGCAGGATGGTCTTAGGCGACCCCTGTGAAAGGGTCATTCGACCGTCAAAGGGGTCACGACCCCCAGGTTGAGAACCGCTGTAATCTAGACCATAGAGCAGGGTTGGGCAAACTTTTTGACTCGAGGGCCACAATGGGTTCTTTTTTTTTTTTTTTTTTTTTTAAATATATTTTATTGATTTTTTACAGAGAGGAAGGGAGAGAGATAGAGAGTCAGAAACATCGATGAGAGAGAAACATCGATCAGCCGCCTCCTGCACATCTCCCACCAGGGATGTGCCCGCAACCCAGGTACATGCCCTTGACCGGGATCGAACCCAGGACCTTTCAGTCCGCAGGCCGAGGCTCTATCCACTGAGCCAAACCGGTTTCGGCCACAATGGGTTCTTAAACTGGACCGGAGGGCCGGAACAAAAGCATGGGTGGAGTGTTTGTGTGAACTAATATAAATTCAAAGTAAACATCATTACATAAAAGGGTACGGTCTTTTTTTTTTTTTTTTTTAGTTTTATTCATTTCAAATGGGCTGGATCCGGCCTGCGGGCAGTAGTTTGCCCACGGCTGCCATAGTCTGTCGGAGTAGAGACTGTTCAGAGCAAAAGAATTGGTTACAAAAGGCAGAACCAAAATGGATCTTTTTCCTAAGAATGCGCCATTTGCTCGATGCATCGGACTTCTATTAGTAGTTGCTTCCCACAGTGCCAGCCACAGCCGGACAAAGCTTGCCACTCCAACTCGCTGCCACTTGGGGTGCCTCTCAGGCTGGGCACTGCTGACCGGTCCCTGTGCCCACACAGGTCTGCAGCTTTTCTTAAAAGTGCTTTAGAACTGCAACACAGGTTGCCATGGCTGACAGCAGGAAGTTGATTACAACTTCTTCCTTGTTCAAGACCGAGAAAATAAAACAACCTTCACACTGATCTTTGTGATATTTAAACAACTGCACAGCTAGGTGGTGAGCTGGTTTTACTACCTTAGGTAAAATGTTAAAATACATCCCGTTTGAATGTAGGTCATCAGTGTTTAAATATGAAGTGTGTGTATGTGGACTGGCCTAAGTCATCCCTACTTTAAGTGGACATCTTTGTTTATTCAAAATATGCAACTTATAGAGGTTGTTCTAGAAATATACCAGTCCATGTAAACTGGCAGATTCCCAGGTGACTAGCATGGAAGTTTCAGGTTATAGCTATTAATATTAAACTGTCATTGGTATAGTAATAAATGCATTTAGGTCAACAATTAAAGATTTTTTAAGTTAGTAGTAATATTCAGACGTTTTAAGTTTTTAATCTGTTCTTATTCTTTTCTGTTTTGTTTTAGTGACTGTATAAACTAGCTCAAAAGTGCAAAAACAACTAATATTTCCCAGTTTGTCAGGAGTCTTGGTATTTTCTACTTGCTTATAATTTTTTCTCAAAATGGTTTAGGTAAGGAAAAAAGAACTTTTTCAGAGACATTTTATTGTTTTCAAATTGCTAACCTAGAAGCTTTTTCCTGTTCACAAAAAAAGGCTATAAAGAGCCATCCTAACGTATTTTTCCCTGATTCTGCTGTGTAAACATGATCGCACAATGCAAAACCCACAGTTCCGCAGTGTATGTACAAAAATGCTGATCCTGGGTTCTGCTTGCAGCTTAACGAAATGGTCAGAGCCCCCGGGGAAGGGCACTTCTGGCAGGTGGACCACATCCGGCCGGTGTTCGGAGGAGGAGGACAGTGCTCCCTGGACAACCTGCAGACTCTCTGCACAGTCTGTCACAGAGAGGTCAGTGCCCCTCCCCTCATCCCACTCCGTCCCGGGCCTCAGTGGCATCCTGCATGCCGGCGTGGGAGAGGACTGGGGAAGCTACGTCCTGGGCTGGGATCCAAGACACATTTTATTTCTTTCATCATCTAACACTGTGTTTCCTCTCGAGGCCTAGGTCTCAGTCACAGATGGGAGACAGGCTGCTTGCCTTCTGATTCATCCCAGGACCCGGAAATTTCCCCACCGCCTAGCAGAAAAGAAATACAATGTAGTTTGCATGGTCTTGAAGAGACCCAGACCTTCCAGCTGACGTTTAGTGAATTGGGGCAGTGACGTGTTTGCATGTACGGCTAAGGATGTCATGAAATGTCTAAGAACATTAATAAACTATCTCTAGGACTAACTCAGTTCAACATGCAAACATTGCACTCTTGGCCAAAGTATAAAACCTGTTAACCTCGGCACATCTTTGAGCAATTAATGACTTGTTGCTTAAAACGAGCGGGGAAAAATGACACAGTATTTGTTTATCAACTAGGATGAATTTTTAACGGGCAGTCAGCAAAGGGAAGTCAGGCCTACCTGTTGAGATAATCTTCGAAAGAAACACTTACTCAATACGCAACTTTGCATCTGACTTATTTTTCCCCTTTGGCAGATTTAAGCATTCTCCCACGTTCCCATGATAAGCATTCATAATGTTATTGTCTAAAGTGGCTACACATGATTCTGTTGAATAGATCTCTACTGTAGTGTATTTAGCCCTTCCTATGCGAATGCACATTGAAGTTACTTACATTCTTTTTCATTCTTATACATATTGTTGCCACACACTTTTTTTTTTTAATGTTTTGAGGTCATTCCTTAAGATAGATTCTCAGATCTAAAATATCACTGAGTCATGTGTTTGGATATTTTTGAGGCTGATGTTTTTATCTCCAAGTTGTTTTCCCAAAGGTTATACTGTTAGCCGCCCCCCCACCCCCACCCCAGCGCGTCAGTGAAGAGCGTGCCCATCTGACTGCATGGATTGTGCCCGTGCGGTGGGCAAAGTGGCCTGCCCAAGTTTGTTTACTAAAGACCCTGATGGTTTTTAAAATGCTAATCAATTGTATTTACAGTTTTGAGATCTGTTCCGATCCTTTGACAATGTTCATATTATGTGAGCATTTTCTTAGCCTTTTAATATTTTAGATTCCTCTCTTCACAAACATAACGTTTACACGAACGGGGATTGTTCCGTTTGTTCTTCATTTGAACCCTCTTTGCTCTCCTCACCCTTCCACCTGGGTCACTTCACAGGTGCATGGACTCCAATCTGGGGGAAAAGTCCTCCGATTTCTCCGCTGTGCAAATTAGTAGCACATTTAAGACTAATAAGAGAATTAAGATATAGCAAAATGCTGCCCCTTCTGTGGTCGCTTTTTCAGGTTCTCGTGAAGAGTCTTATCTGCGGGACTGGCAGAAGAATCCATTTCTCGCCTGTCCCATTCTGTTTTCCGCCTCGGTTTGGCTGCTGGGTTGGGAATTCCAGAGAAGAGGAAAGGGCCGGCCTTGTGCACACTGCACTCTGGGAAATCCCAAGATGGCCTGACGCTCCCACTTGGATGAGGAGAATCATGGCCTCCTCCCCGAGACCCCAAGGGAGGGATGCACGGACCTCCCTGGGTAGCATCCCCCCAAACTCTGTGTTTTCTCCTCAGCACCTGCTCCTAAGTGAACCCAGGACCTCGGCGCTCGGCAGAGCTGCTGGCGTTCGCTGCTCGTGGCTTGGCGATGCCCCTAATGGCAAAGCACTGGGAGTGGGTGTGGCAGTCACGTAGCTATTTCCCGACTAACAGAATGCAGGGAGTGTTTGAGTTTCTGTAGCCAGTACTTTTCTCCCCGCGTGTGAACACATTCATGTTTTTAACTTTTAGAGAACGGCCAGGCAAGCCAAGGAAAGAAGCCAGGTGAGGAGACAGTCTCTGGCAGCAAAGCATGGATCCGACATCACACGGTTCTTGGTGAAGAAATGAAATTTAACAAACTTGGAATGGATGACAGATGGCTTGCATGTGGAGGAATTTAACTGGTGTTTTTCATGTTTGTCTAATATTTTAAGAGTGAAATTTTTAAGAAAGTCAAGACTTCAACTTCCCTTTTCATATTAAATGCTTTTAGCGTTCAGTACCTTTTTAAAGTACCTAACAGAAATCCTGGGATGCAGTACTGTTTCTGTGACCTTGATTTCATGCAGACTCTCGATTGTGTTTCTGTAAGGTTTTGTTAAGCTTTCATTTCCTACTACTATCTTAATCATGGTGTTATGCATGGGTTGTATTTAAAAAATGTATTCTCGATGACTTGCAAAATGCTGCTGGATTGGGATTGTTTCAGGATTGCTGAGCGTATAGAATGGGGCATGGCAAGACCATAAGGGAAGTTTTGGGAGCAAATCCTCATTATTCAGGAATCCTGGGCAAAGCGTGACCAGCCTGCTTAATATGCAAGAGAGACTCGTGTTCACTAAATCCTCCAAAATGGGCTTGGGGTACACATTTTGAGTGTTTTTTTTTTATTTCTTCGCCAGTTGTCTTTATTAAAGTGATGCTTTAAAAAAAAAAAAACTAATTGGACCTATAGTGTTTGTGGACAAATCAGGGGTTCTGGGTAAAGTAATTGTTAAATATATTAAAAAACTGAAAACATAAAATATAAAATGCCACTTATACTTCAATTTTCAGTTAGCTGTTTTTTTGTTTTTGGGGCTTTGTTTTTTTGTTGTTGTTGTTTTGCCTATTTTTGTTTAATTTATTTCTTTTAAGACCACCTCCTTGCAATTTCCAGAGAGAAACTACAAAACAAGAAACAGACTTGGTTTCAAATACGTGAGCAGGGTGCTGGAGTTAAAGCACTGCTGATAACATTGTTACAGAAGAATGTCAGCTGGCTCCGGGGCACTTCAGTGTCCTGAGGGATAAACATGACTCCTCCCACTGACATGTTCTCAGGTAAGTCACTGCTTCTGCTCTTTCACATATTTTCCGCGTGGAAGATATGGAGCCTGGAAATGATGCGGACAGCTGGAGTAGGCCATTTCCAATCCCATGCCAGAACCAAAGGCCAGTGGCCACATTCTTCTTTTAAAGAAGGTAAGTGAGAAGACAAGCCCTAATCCAAACCAGTACCTACCTTGACGACCGTATCCGCCAAGCACCGGTCCCACTTCCTGCCGAGCTCTGAACCTGACATGTTTCCCACTGGAGCTCGGCTTTCCCCACGGCCGGCCCCGCGCTCCGACTCCAGGCAGAGCTGGTTTGTTTTTAAGCATTAAAACTAGGCTTACTGTCAAAGCACCTTAGTCCCCCAGTTACCACGTTTTGTTTTTAAAATCCTGTCTTATTAAAAGCGTATGCCAGACACCTATTTTAAAAGGAGTGATGATGATGATAAAACACTTTATATTAAAGCATGAGCTGAATGATCTGATTGAGATATATGTTAAAAAATAAAATGTAATTGATATAAAAAAGTAAAAGGGTGATGATGAAACAAACGCAGAGCATAGCCCTGTAATATGTCAGAATCATGAAAGCAAGAGTCGGAACTACACAAATCACAGGTTCAAGGAAGACATACACCACAAAGACTGTTTATAAAGGCTGTATGGATGTGACCTCATCAGTTTGAGACTTTCCAATTTTAATTCATAGCTGATGTTTCACAATGCAGAGCACTTGATTTTAGAAAGATTATACACTCATGAATTTTTGTAGAATTCTTAAGTTTATAACTATTTTGCTGTATAAGGTCAAATAGTGTTGTTTATTATACGAATTAGGTTGGGTTTTCTTTGGCCTTTTTTCTGCTTTGCTGGTCAAGCTCTTTGCAGTTTTCTGCCTCATTGCCAGAATAACCCAGGATTCCTCACGGCTGAGGGCTAAGGAGTCTTCACACTGTTTTTCCTCCAGCAGCGAGTGTTTGCAAGTGAGAGTTTGGTGTAAGTAGGTCAGGTTTGAGTGGAGCTTGCTCTATAGATCAAATTAAGTTGGTAATTCTAGGGAGAACATTCTCAGATGGAGGGACTGTGTGATGGTTTCAGGTGAAATGACCCATGAAGGTAGTCTCTCTCTTTGCCAGATTTCAAAATTCCAACTAAAAACATTAGGAGAGCATCAAGAAGAATAGAATACAAATACATTTAACCATGGAGGTGAAAGATCTGTACACTGAAACTACAAGACTATAATGAAAGAAATGAAAGAAGACACAAATGAATGGAAAAATTTTGTGTTCATAGACCTGAATAATTAATATTGTTAAAATATCCATACTGCCCAAAGTAATCTACAGATTTCATGCAATCCTTATCAAAATTCCAACGTCATTTCTCATAGAAATAGAAAAAAATCCTAAAATTTGTATGAAACCACAAAAGACCCTCAAATAGCCAAAGCAATCTTAAGAAAGAAGAACAAAGCTGGAGACATCATGCTTCCTGCTTTCAAACTATAGTACAGAGCTGTAGTAACCAAACATTATGGTATCGGCATAAAAACTGACACATAGGCCAATGGAACAGACTAGAGAGCCCATCCTATCTAATAAAGTAGTAATATGCAAATTAACCGTCACTCCATCACAAAGATGGCGACAGCCACAGAGCTGGAGCGAGCAGGAGGCTTGGGTTGCCCCTGGCGATGGAGGAAGCCAAGCTTTCCACCTGCCCTTGCCGGCACTGGGCTCCGCTCAAGGCTACAAAGTTTCAATTATAGAAGATAAATAAATCCCAGAAAAAAAATAAAGAAAAAAAGGAGAGGCTGGGGCTTGGGTCGCTGGGGAGCGTGGCCAGCCTAAAAACGGCCATCGGCCCCTCACCCAGGC
This sequence comes from Myotis daubentonii, assembly GCF_963259705.1. NCBI lineage: Eukaryota > Metazoa > Chordata > Mammalia > Chiroptera > Vespertilionidae > Myotis > Myotis daubentonii. The sequence goes on from NC_081846.1 coordinate 77,632,273, forward strand.
TTGTCAGGCACCCACGTGGGGACCCCCACCCTGAAGGGGGTGTGACCAGTCTGAACATGGCCCTCAGCCCCTCACCCAGGCTGGCCAGGCACCCAGAGGGACCCCCACCCTGATCCGGGACCCCCTTCAGGGGCAAACCAGCCGACCCCCACCCATGCACCAGGCCTCTATCCTATATAATAAAAGGGTAATATGCAAATTGATCCTAACAGCAGAACGACTGGGAATGACTGGTCACTATGACACACACTGACAACCAGGGGACAGACCCTCAATGCAGAAGCTGTCCTCTGGTGGTCAGTGCGCTCGCACAGGGGGAGCTCTGCTCAGCCACAAGCCAGGCTGATGGCTGCCAGTACAGCGGTGGTGGCAGGAGCCTCTCCCACCTCCTCAGCAGCGCTAAAGATGTCCGACTACAGCTTAGGCCTGCTCCCGCTGGCAAGTGGACATGCCCTGAGGGCTCCCAGGCTGCCAGAGGGATGTCCAACTGCTGGCTTAGGCCCAATCCCCGGAGCCGGCCTAAGCCAGCAGGTGGACATCCCTCGAGAGGTCCCATACTGCGAGAGGACACAGGCCAGGCTGAGAGACCCCCCTGAGTGCACAAATTTTTGTGCACCGGGCCTCTAGTCTATAATAATAAAAGTGTAAAATGCTAATTTGACCACATGCCCTTCCGGACGAAGCTGGGCTGCGAGGGAAGCCTGGGTCCCGGGTGCCAGAGGGAAGCTGGTGCTGGCAGCTGGGGGAAGGAAGGCCTACTCTTGCACAAATTTCGTGCATCGGGCCTCTAGTGCATATATAAGTTTCAACAGGAGCTAAGACTATACAATGGGAAAAGGATAGTCTCTTCAATAAATGGTGTTGGCAAAACTACATAACCGCATATAAAAATTGAAACTGGATCCTTATTTTACACCATACACACAAATCTACTCAAAATGGATTAAAGACTTGAATATAAGACCTGAAAGTATACAACTCCTTGAAGAAAACATAGGGGCAAACTCCTTGACATCTGCCTTGACTGCAATTTTGGATCTGATAATAAAAGCAAAAATAGCCAGCATGGCTCAGTGGTTGAGCGTCAACCTATGAACCAGGAGGTCACCGTCATGGGCTCGATCCCCAGTGTAGGGTGTGCAAGAGACAGCCAATCAATGACTCTCTTTCATCATTGATGTTTCTATTTCCCTCTCTCTTCCTCTCTGAAATCAATAAAATATGTATTTTTTTAAAGCAAAAATAAACACATGGAACTACATCAAAAAGCTTCTGCACAGTAAAGGAAATCATCAACAAAATTTAAAAAACAAACAAAAAACCTCCTCAATGGGAGAGAATATTGGCAAACCACATATCCAATAAGAGATTAGTATCCAATACAAATAAACTCATACAACTCTATAGCAAAAAACAATCACTAAGCACCATGGAAATGCAACTCAGAACCACAATGAGATATCATCTCACTCCTGTTACAGGGACCATTATAAAAAAGACACAAGCCTGGCTGGAGTTGCCCAGTTGATTGATCACCATCCTGTGCTCCTAAAGGTTGCAGGTTCAATTCCTGGTCAGGACACATACCTGGGTTGTAGGTTCAATCCTCAGTCAGGGCAAATACGGAGGACAACCAATCGATGTCTGTCTCTCTCTCTCTCTCTCTCTCTCTCTCTCTCTCTCTCTCTCTCTCTCTCTTCCTCTAAGCATGTCCTCAAATGAGGATTAAAAAAATTTTTTTAAACAAACATGAGATGGCAAATGCTGGTGAGAATGTGGAGAAAAGGGGACCCTTGTACACTGTTGGGAATGTACATTGGTACCGCCACTATGGAAAATAGTATGGTGATTCCTCAAGAAGTTAAAAATAGAACTATCTTGTGATCCAGCAATCCCACTTCCAGGTATATATGCATAGGAAAACAAAAACATTATCTCAAAGAGATATCTCTACTCCCATGTTCAGTGCAGCATTATTCACAGAGCTAAGGCATGGAAACAACCTAGGTGTGTGTCGACAGATGAATGAATAAAGAAAGCACAGCACCTGGCCAGGTAGCTCAGCTGGTTAAAGTGTTGTCCCAGAATGCCAAGGTTGTGGGTTTGATCCCCACTCAGGGCACATACAAGAAGCAACGAATGGATGCATAAAGTGGAACAACAGATCAATGTTTCTCTCTCCCTCCCTCCCTTTCCCTCTCCCTCTCTAAAAATCAAAAAGGAAATATAGTAGATGTATACAGTGGAATATTTTCCAGCTTTAAAAAAGAAGGAAATCCTGCAATTTGTGACAACATGAACCTGGAGAGCATTATCCTAAGTGACATAAGCCAAATAAAGACAAATGCTACATGGCATCACCTGCTGAATCTTTTTTAAAATGTTGAACTCATAGAAATAGAGAGTAGAAAAGTGGTTACAGGGACTGGGAGGTGCAGGAATAGGGAGAGTTTAATAAAAAGGTACAAACTTTCAGTTATGAGATGAGTAAGATCTGAGAATCCAACACATGACATGGTGACTACAGGTGATAACATGTACAATTGAAATTTGCTAAGAGAGTGAAACATACATGTTCTCCCCCCACCACGAAGGTAAATACGTGAGGTGATGAAAGTGTTGACTAACTAGACGGTGGTTATTCTATCTGTGTACCAAATGACCACACTGTGCACTTTAAACATCCTACAATTTTATCTGTCAGTTAGGCCTCAATAAAGCCGGAGAGAAAAACACTCTAAGGAGGAATGAGCATTGGCCACATGGGGCCTTGACCTACTTTACTTGGGGGCACACTGAGGCGGAGCATTGTGGGCCTGAAAATAAAGGTGGCCGGATCGATAACAGCCAAGACCACACAAGGTCAATACTGCAGGGACGCTGAGGGAGGCTGTCCTTCGTCCACACAGTCTGCAATTAGCTGCCCCATGTGGGTTGCAAGTGGGAAGTTCCCCGGAGGGCAGGGGAGGTGGGAGGTGTCGGGCGAGGGGACCCTGCACCCTGCCTGCAGGATGGAGTGCAGAGCCGCCCACTCCCACCCCCACCCTTACCCCCACCCCCAGGAAGAACATAGCAGCTACCACATAGGAAACGGAGACAAGTGCAAAACCAAGAGGCTGGAGGTCTGCAGGAGGAGGCCTCAAAACACTCCCCACAGGTTCCAGACAGAAGAGGGAGGGCTCTGGGCCCAGGGAACAGAACGGAACATGGGTCGCCAGGGATGAACCAGTTTGGAGCTGGGAGACATGGTGGTGGTGTCCTGAGGCCATGCCCGCTTCGGAGTTGGGGCCATTTGGAGCCAGTGGGCGGACTTCCTAGGCAGGTGGCTCAGTGCCCAAACCATGCCTGTCCTTCCTTTCTGCTTGCCCCCTGAGTGACCCTGATCCCCAGAAACGCTAATGACCGATAAAGCTGCTTTAGCAACCCCAGGGCCCTAGGGAAGATGCCATTTGGGATTTCTAAGGAAACCCACCCAGCCACTCGGCATTGATCACATTCGAAGGTACATTTCTTGGGGAGACTTTCCTGTGACAAATAAGTACCGTTTTACATTTTCTGAGCTGCTGATGGGAAAAGCATTTTCTGCCCACATGTCTTACTAATACATCTTCAGATTCTTGAGCAAAACACTTAAAGTATCGTTTCTGCGGAAATAAAAGCAGGAACCACTTTAAATTATATATCTAAGCCGTCAACATTCTTGAGCTCTTCAGAGTGAAATGGGAAAATTGTGTTTACTTAAAGGATACAGAGCCATGAATACCAAGCATCAAGAATAGGTTGTGGAAATAGTATCCCACTTGTTGTTGCATATTATTAGCCTGTCTCTCATTCTGCCTTTTATTCTTTTAAACTGGAAAATTGTCAGCTCCTATTCAACACCCAGATCTATCTGACTCACCAACCCCCGAAAAATGCCCCATCTCCTCTCGTTTGTCAGTTGCCTTTTGCTGCCAAGGGTGTTTTGCTGCCTGGGTTGGGTTTCTATTGGTTGTGTTCCCACTGATGACCGAGAAAGGCCCAAGGTCGGAATGCACGCTGGTTCTGCTACCATGCCTGCTTTAACAGTCTTCTCCCAGCTCTGAAATACTGCATGGCTCTGTCTCATTAGAGATGCTAACTTCTTTTTTTTTTTTCTAGAAACTGGCAGATGGAACATCTTAAAAATATTGTTAATTCCGCATTTCCTAAAGGGTACATATTTCATAGTCTTTCTGTTCTTTGACATCTGCCTTCTCTCCACCAGAGTTCACTGAGTTACAGAAACCCCAAACATCGTTCTGTGTGACAGCTACGGTCTTTTTAAGAAAGATCTTCACACAGTTTTGACTTAACCCATAAAATGAACTTTAAGAGACAAAAACACAACACAATCGCTCTTCCTGGCCGTCGCAAGTGCTCAGCACATACACTTGACACACACAGTGTGGGTAGCCAGGCCGCGCAGCCACCTCGCTGTAACTCCAGATTGCGCACCCCGCTTAGAATCACCTGTGCAACCCTGCAAACCGCCTCCCCACTGTCCGCACAGCAGGTCTTCTCCGGCTGTGTCTCAGCCGGTGCCTCCGCTGCCATCACATGGGCTTTTGCAGAGGCCTGCGGGGAACGGCTTTGAGGGCGCTCTGTTGTTGGTTTGAAAGCTGCTGTTAGAGGATTGGGGAGGGTGATTGTTAAATGCCTCTCTCCACACATCAGCTGGGAAGCAGCTGAGGCATGAGCCTGAGAGTCAGAAAATGAAATTCAGAAGATCAGTTCTGAGGTTGATAAAGTAGGGAGAGTGTGGCCTGGCTCTGCTCCTCAGCCAAGCTGACACTCGCAGCCCCATGTTCAGGTCGGACACGGCAGTCCCTCCGGCAAAGTAGGAGCCGGATCTACTCTGTGAAACCCTGCCCCACTGTCACTTGGCCTCATCGTGGGATCGATGAGAGAAGGACTCCCAGGGCTCCTCAACTCATACAAGCAGCAAAGCAGAAAGCCCCGATCTGGTAGGCAGGCTGGTCAGAGACGGGAGGAGCAGGTGCTTTATCCTCTGTGCCGCCTGGAAATCTCCAAGGGCCTTCTGCCTCCTTCAGGGAGGAGGGACTAAGGGCAGAGAGACAAAGGTTTCCCCATGTAGCAAAGTGACAGGCATTGCGTGTCACTGCTGTGTGCCTCTTCCTTACAAAGCACAAAGATAAATTCATTCCTAAGGGATGTTAGCTTACCCTGCCCCTGGACTGGAAATGTATTCGCTAGTCCCTAAGCTCCCCTGGGAATTGGGAGCCTCTGCCACCCGAAATCCATGCCTGCCCTTGGCAGCCTGATGGCATCTCTGAGACCGTTCGATTCCCCCATGCCGACAGCAGCTGTAGGCTAGAATGACTCACTGTAGGTGGTGTTGACATCTTAATAGTATCAAGTCTTCCGATTCTTCCTGGCCGAGGAACTCGGCTGGTTGGAGCGTCTTGCCGATATGCCACAGTTTCGGGTTCAATCTCCAGTCAGGACACATTCAAGAAGCAACCAATGAATGCATAAGTAAGTGGAACAGCAAATCGATGTTTCTTTCTCTCCTCCCGCTCCTCTCACTCTCTCAACTCAATAAATTCAAAAAAATAAGTCTTCCAATTCATGGACACAAAACGTCTTCTTATTTATGTCTTCTTTACTTTCTTTGAGCAATGTTTGTAATTTTTAGTTGACTATTCGTTTCTTTCCTTGGTTAATTCTTTGTATGTTATTCTTTTTTACTTTATTGTAAATGGGATTGTATTTTTAATTTACTTTTCAGATTGTTCATTGTTAATGTGTAGAAATGTAACTGATTTTTACAAGTTCATTTTGTGTCCTGCAACTTTGCTATACTACTCATTTTTTAGTTCTAACAGGGTGTGTGTGTCTGTGTGTGTAGTCTTTAGGATTTTTTAAAAATATATTTTATTGATTTTTTACAGAGAGGAAGGGAGAGGGATAGAGAATTAGAAACATCAATGAGAGAGAAACATTGATCAGCTGCCTCCTGCACACCCCCTACTGGGGATGTGCCCGAAACCAAGGCACATGCCCTTGACCAGAATCGAACCTGGGACCTTTCAGTCCGCAGGCCGACGCTCTATCCACTGAGCCAAACCAGTCAGGGCAAGGATTTTTTATATATAAAATCATGCCATCTACAAGGAGATAATTTTACTTTTTTTCCAATATGGATGCCTTTTATTTATTTTTCTTGGAATTGCTCTTGCTAGAACTTTCAATACTCTCTTGAATAGAAGTGCCAAAATTGGCATGTCTTAGCCCTGATCTTGGAGGGAAAGCTTTCAGTCTTTCACCATTAAGTAAGATGTTAGCTGTGGGCTTTTCATATATGACCTTTTTAATATTGAAGTAGTTTCCTTCTTTTCTTAGTAGTTTCATCCTTATGATGAAAGGGTGTTGAAATTTATCAAATGGTTTTTCTACATCAATTGAGATCATGTCGTTTTTGTCCTTCATTCTGTTAAGATGGTGTATTACATCAATTGATCATTTTATGTTGAACCACCCTTGCATTTCAAGAATAAATCCCACATGAACATGGTGTAGAATTATTTTAATATGCTGAGGAATTGGGCTTCGTAGTATTTTGTTGAGAATTTTTGCATCAATTTGCAACATTATACCTTAAGGAACTAGAAAAAGAAGAGCAAATGAAGCTCAAACTCAGCAGAAGATAGGAAGTAATAAAAGCAGAGTGGAAATAAGCAAAATGGAGAATAAAAAGTCAATAAAAAAGTAATAAACAGAGGAAATGTTCTTTGAAAAGATAAACAAAATTGACAAATATTTAGCTAGACTCACTAAGAGAAAAAGAAAGTCAGAAATGAAAGAGAAGTTACAACAAATACAACAGAATTACAAAGGATTATAAAAGAATACTATGGAAGGCTATATAGGCCACCAAATTGGACAACCTGAGAAACATGGACAGATTTGTAGGAGCCTACAACTTACTAGACGGTATCATGAAGAATTAGAAAACCTGAATAGACCAATCACTAGTAAGGAAATTGAAACAGCAATAAAAAAAACTCTCCTTCTTGCCTCCCCTCCCCCTCCCCACCGCAAAAAGTCCAGGACCAGACTTCACTGGTACATTCCACCAAACATTCAAAGAAGACTGCATACGCCATGGTTTCATTTACACGGTCAAAGACTTGCGCCACAAGGGAGGTAGAGGAAGGGCCTGTGATCAGGGAGGGGCCGTACGGGCCTTTAAAAGTTCAGTAATGTCCTCTTCCTAAAGCCAGGTTGCAAGGCACAGGTAATAATTAGCATTCATTCTTTGTACCTTCAAACATATACATACATGGAAATCTGAAATATTTTATAGTAAAAATGGCATAGCCCTGGCCAGGGGGCTCGGTTGGTTGGAGCTTCGCCCTGTACACCAAGGTTGTGGGTTCAATTCCCTGTCAGGGCATATACCTAGGTTGCTGGTTTGATCCCTGGTCGGGGCACATACAGGAGGCAACTGATCAATGTTGCTCTCTCACATCGTGTTCTCTCTCTCTCTACCCCCCCTTCCTCTCTCTCTAAAATCAATTTTTAAAAAACCGTATCCTTGGGGTTTTTTAATGTCATATAGCTCAGGACCCAAAGTAAATGTACTTTTGTATCGTCTCTTCCACTTGTTCATTTAATAGTTACATGTAGTGCAAGGGTTTGATGGGTGAAAGAAAGATGGAGTGGTGTCTGGGAGACTCAAGGAGCTTGCCTGTGTGTTGCACAGTGTGCTGTGACATTGTGGCCCCCTCTGTGCTGACCTGAGGTCATTCCTTAGATTACCTGGCATAAAGGCTGGGAGGGATGGGTCAATGTATTTGTGGGAGGCTTGCGAGAGGGGTAGTGTATCAGGAGCCGGCCTGACCAGTTTAGGCAGGTGGGTGGGATTCCCCACTCACAGGCTTTCAGGTAAGGCTCCGCCCACTGCTGAAAGTCCGCCCTGAATCTGAGGAATTCTGTGGAAATCCACGGCAGGCATCATCTCCTCCCCTTGCCCCCGAAGAGCTGCGAACCCTGCGCAGGAGTCCGGGCGGCACAGGGGTACCCCGAAGAGGAGGAGCACCGTGAGCTAACGCTTCAGTGTGTTCCCGCTGTGTCCTGGGGTTTAAAGAGCAGAGCGGACTAATCCTTGGGAAATGCCGGCTTCCTGGCTGCTGGGGGCATCGCTTTGAAGCTGAGCCCATTATTATTTTTTAATATGTTTTTATTGATTTCAGAGAGAGGAAGAGAGAGGGACAGAGAGATAGAAACATCGATGAGAGAGAAATGTCAATGGGCTGCCTCCTGCACTCCCCCTTCAGGGATTGAAACCTGCAACCTGGGCATGTGCCCTGACCAAGAATCCAACTGGTGACCCCCTGGTGCAGGGGACGGACGCTCAACCAACTGAGCCACCCCGGCCGGGCTGAGCCCATTATTTTGTTGGTAACTTTTTCATCCGGCATCCTGCTCCCTTCCTCCCCAAACTGTCGCTGATACTGAGCAGCTGTGGGCCAGCCTGTGCACCTAGCAGGTACAGTGGGGCCTTGACTTACGAGTTTAATTCGTTCCGAGACCAAGCTTTTAAGGAGCTCGTTAACTCAAATTACTCTGTCAACTCAATGCAAAAAATCAGCCGAGAGACAGCTGGTATCTCAAAAAACTCGTTAGTCGGGACACTCGTAAGTCAAGGCCCCACTGTACATCTTTATTAGGCTTATTACTGAAGAGTCTCAGAAGTCCACGGTCTTCAAGGGAAGCTATCGAGATAACTGGGGAACAAAATAGCAATTCCAGTGTTCAGCAAATGCAATGTATAAAACCCCTAAGACATCTGCTCTATGAACTGTTCCATCAATCTGAACTAACAGCAGCCAAATGAATCACCATGGCTAATTGACATGATTTCTGTCTTCCCGTGTCACTTTTATAAATGTTTTAATTAGAAAGGGGCCTATTGTTTCTAGTAAACTTAATAGAGATGATAAATAGCAGCCTAACAGCTCAGGCTGTCTTCCCAAAGAGCCTTCAGCTCTCCTCTGAGGAAGGAGGCAGCATCAATTCCGAGCCGCTGGCTCCCCTCCCCCGACAAGCCTCCAGCGCCGGGCACAGAGGGTGACTGTCTCTCGGCTCATCACTGGGCTCCTGCCATAGGTCTGTTCTGGTGTCAGTTCTTGGATGCTCTTCCAGAGGAGAATGGTCTTTCTCCATGGAGCCCAAGGGCATTTCCTGTTCCTTATGGGGGTGGTGGCAGAGGGACTGCCTCCCTGCTGAAATGTGAGAGTCCCAAGCCGTCTGCACCGCTGGTTCCTGCATAGAACTGCGTGTTTTGTCAGCAGCTCAGCCCGGGCCGATGAATCATGAGGCACAAGGTGACCTTGAGAATTGAAGCCATCAGCCCAGGTGGATGAATCATGAGGCACAAGGTGACCTTGAGAATGGAGGCCAGCAACATCAGGGCCGATTCCCATCCTCTTTCCAATGAGGAAAAGTCCCCAAAACTCCTCGTAGGAGCTGTGAGCTGTGAGCTGTGGCCGAGAAGGACACAGGGCTGCTGTGTGGAGTCTCCTTCTCTGTCTAGGTGCCCTTCTCATCCTGAGCCCAAGGTCTGTTCTCTTGAAACACACACGCCATTTTCCCGCTGTCAAAGGGCCCTCCGTGGAAGAACGCCAGGCCAGGTCTCCGTGGGAAGCCTGCCCCTCGCCCAGGAGGCCTCCTGCTGGCCTCACCTGACCTGCTTCCAGGATCTGAGGGAGCCGGCGATGGGCTCTCTGAGGAACCCCACGACATTGCCAAAGGCTGCAGGGAAGGTCTTTGCTGAGAGGGCTCAGAAGGCCTTCTTGGGTGGGGGCCCGGGCAGCCCACCCCTGTCGTTGTGAAAACTTCCCTTTGCATGTTGCCCCTGAAGGATGGACATACCCGGGGAGGAGGCAGCCCTGCCTGAGCTCCAGCCCTCGCGCACTCTCGGCAGCCTTTCCTGAACCCCCAGCATCTAATATTCTCCGTGAGAAGCAAGCCAGCGGCACTGGAATTGTTTTGGCAACGCTTGCTTACCTTGGGCTCTGAGACAGGTGGCATCCAAGTACCTGGATGGCAAAGGGCCTCCCGGAATATCCCCGGAAGCAGGCCTCCAGCTCGCCTCCTCTCACCCCTCCACGTGAGCGCCCACGTGGTCGTTATAAAATAAAACACCTGTGACCCCTCCCTTCGTTCCCCATGGTTAACCACCCGAGGACACTCAGCATCTGCCGCCTAACACAGTATCCTACAGGGGGAATCCTGACCAGCTGAACCAAATCAGGCTTACTCCTCACCTGCAGAAGCCACAGTGGGCCCGCTGGCCCGAGCTGCTCCTGGGGGGGACGCAGGGAGGACAGGGACGGGGCCCTGGGCCCTGGGCCCTCCTGGCTTCACTCACAGGCCATGGCCTGTGCGCCTCATTGCCGGGAGTTTCGGGGAGAGCTGACTCCCTGCCTCTCAGGGAGTGTTTTGCAAACTTTTCTCCCCAAGTACAGCCCCCGCTCCCCGCTTCTGCCCCCAGGAGCAGAGCAGAAAGGACATTTACCCCCTGAGAGGCTGAGGGACCTGCCAAAGGAGGCCCCAACCAGCCACTTCCAAGTTGTTAAAAGCCCAATGGTTTGCACCTGTTCCTTGTGATGTGCAGGCTCGTTTCTGCGTGCAAGTCTCTCCTGACCACGGGGATTGCCCCGGGGACGCCGCTGGTGGGGGGGGGGGGGGGGGGGCGGGGCTTACACGGTCAGTTTCCGCCCAGCCGGCGGGATTGTGGAGGCTGACTGAACTCAGGGCGCCACCCCCAGGCTGCTTCCCTCTCCGCCAGGATCCATCCAGGGCATTGGGAACCCAAACTCAAATTCCAGGCAGGTGGCTGCAGCGAGCAGGTGTTCTCCCTGCTCAGTGGTCTCCAAACAATCGCCGCCGAGAGAGGCTGCACTCAGCACAGGGGGCTCCCCGGCCAGACGCTCCTGCAGGCGGGTCTGCGGCTGGGTCCTGCGCCTCTCGTCACGCGGCTGAACAGCCTACGGACCCTCTCTCCTTGTTTTAGGGAAATAGTTATTACAAGTATTTTTTAAAACAAAAAATAGATGACTTTTCCCAATCTTTTGAAAATCCCAAAACAACAGGAATGAGGAATAGCAATTAGGATTATCCCTGGGCCCCTGAATCCGCAGCTGAAAATGTAGCATCTTGTGCAGGGAGGAGCCACCTGCACTGGGGAGGACATGGAGGACAGGAAGGCAGGGAGGGAGGGAGGACAGGGAGGGAGAGAGAAAGGGAGGGAGGACAGGGAGGGAGGATGGGAGGACAGGGAGGGAGGGAGGACAGGGAGGGAGAGAGAGAAGGAGGGAGGACAGGGAGACAGGGAGGGAGGGAGAGAGAAGGAGGGAGAGAGAGAAGGAGGGAGGACAGGGAGGGAGGGAGGGAGGGAGGGAGGGAGGATGGGAGGACAGGGAGGCAGGGAGGACAGGAAGGTGAGGAGAAAGGCTTCCAGCTTCTGAGGATCCGGGTTCAGCCTCAGCCTCCCACCATGACGTCATGCTCTGGTCCCAAAATAGTTGACAACGTTTTGGAAATTCACACTCTAAGAATATGTCCTTTTTTCTCTTGGCAAGACAGCGCGGGAGTGACAGTGGGCTGCTAAGAATGCACTTCCCTCCTTATGTAACACGGACAGAAATAAGGAATGTTCTGGGCCAAAAGCGGGGTGAGAGGGGCATGTGAGTAAATAGCACTGGGAGTTACTGACGCACAGGGCGAAGGGCTGAGGAACTTCAGCAAAGTGTTGATCTGTCCCCTCACTCACCCATCAGGGCTGCCTGCCCCGGGGGAGCCACTGTCCCCACCAGTTGAGCATGAACAGGTCCCGGTGTGCTGTGAGGGGAGGCTGCTGAGGAGGGGCGGGCGGGCAGCAGGCTCGCTGTCCTTCCGTCATCAGCAACCGGGAGGCAGGACACAGAGGCCGCACGAGGGACTCCTGGGGCCTCACCCACAGGGGCAGCGAGGAGCTAAGTCGTCATCCCAGCCACAGGCACTGGCTGCCTGTGAGGAAGGCAGATGTGGGGAGGAAGGCAGCCGTCTAAACAGAGGCCGATGCCCGCGTCCCCTCCGTCCCCTCCGGGAACAGGAGCGAGGGTGGTCCGTGTGCTGGCACCCAGGCTCTGCCCAGCTGCTGAGGGAGGACGCGCCTGCTGGCCCAGGCCGGGCCTCCTCTGCGACAGCAAGTCCCGGCCCTGGGCAGCCAGGGCGAACACTGGGGAGGACAAGGCACCCGTGGGGTGGACAGGAAAGCCCCGCAGACCAGCTGAGGGCAAGGGGTGGGGGTGGGGGAGTCGGCAGCCTCTGGATGGAGCAGAGTTGGAGGGGCAGCGGCTGGGAGAGGCTGTGCATTGAGAACGGACTCGCAGATGACTGTTTCCTCAACAAACCAACGACATGAAAGGAAAAGAGAAAGAAGGGGAGACTCACAGAATGCAGTCTGTGCCTTCGTGAGGGTCCTGCCCTGATTCCAATGACCAGCTATTGAAAGACTCTCTGAGGCGCCTGGGGGATGAGCATGGATCCGGTGGTGGGGACATTAAAGGCTGGCTGTTACAGGTGTCAGCTGTGATAATGATGTGGTGGTTGTATTGGAAAGTGTCCTGGCCCAGCCCGTGTGGCCCAGTGGTTGAGCGTTGACCCATGAACCAAAAGGTCCCCGGTTCGATTCCTGGTCAGGACACATGCCTGGTTGCAGGCTCGATCCCCAGTAGGGGGCGTGTCTCTCTCTCATAGATGCTTCTCCTATCCATCCCTCTCCCTTCCTCTCTCTCTGAAATTAATGAAGACATTTTTAAAAGTGTTCTGAACAGCCCTGGCTGGTGCCTGTCAGTGGTTAGAACATCAGCCTGCCCACCAAAGGGTTGTGGGTTCAATTCAGGGTCAAGGGCATATACCTGGGTTGCAGGTTCGATTCCCAGCCACAGTTGGAGTATGTGCAGGAGGCAACCAATTGATGTTTCTCTCTCTCCCTTTTTCTCTCTCTTCCCCTCCCCGACTCACTCCCTTCCACTCGTTCTAAAACAGTGGCTCTCAACCTTCTGGCCCTTTAAATACAGTTCCTCATGTTGTGAGGAACTGTAAAATTACATAAAATTACTTTTATGTAATTATAAAATTATTTTCGTTGCTACTTCATAACTGTAATGTTGCTACTGTTATGAATCATCATGTAAATATCTGATATGCAGGATGGTCTTAGGCGACCCCTGTGAAAGGGTCGTTCGACCGCCAAAGGGGTCGCGACCCACAGGTTGAGAACCGCTGCTCTAAGCAGCAATGGGGAAAATATCCTTGGGTGAGGATTAACAGCAACAAAAGATTTTTTAAATAAGTAAATAAATGCCCTAGCCAGTTTGATTCAGTGGATAGAGCTTCGGCCTGCGGACTGAGGGTCCCAGGGCACATGCCCAGGGCACATCAAGGGCACATGCCCAGGTTGTGGGCTTGATCCCCAGTAGGAGGCGTGCAGAAGGCAGCCAATCAATGATTCTCTCTCATTGATGTTTCTAATCTCTCTCTCCCTCTCCTTTCCTCTCTGAAATCAATAAAAATATATTAATAAATAAATAAGTGTCCTGAACAGAAGAGATGCCCCTGGAAGTCACTGGGCTGAGAGACCCCGAGGTCAGGGGGTGGGTGTGAAGGGAGGTTGGCGGAAGTTGGGGTGGCAGCTGGCAGGGGTTCCCGATGGGGCAGGATGAGGTCCTGCTCCTCCCGGCCCACACCTGGCAGAGGTGGGAGCCTGCAGGCCAGCGCGGTGGGCCCTTGGGGACCTCCTGAGTCCTCAGGACCAGGACAGGGGGCCCTCAGGGGTTTTATAGGACCCTATGGAGGTTCTCTGAAACACACCTAAAACCGGGAGCAGAACATCTTCCTCATAGTCATATGATTCTCTAGGGAACCCCAAAAAGTAAACGAGAATTCTAGGCTCATGCTGCACTTTGCTCAGCCCACCCCCTGTGCCCTTTCCCGTGTTGGACTTTGCTGCATTCTATTCTTTAACAGCCCCATTCCCTTGGCCATGGTTCCCACAGATCCCACGCAGATGGCCCCCGTTTCTCCCCCTCCCTGACATGTTGTTGATATCCCTTCCTGGAGAAGGGGTGAGAGTTTATATCGATTCCCCTGCCTAAATCAGTGGTTCTCAAAGTGTGGTCCAGGCAGCCTGAAGGGTTCCTGGGACACTGTTAGGAAATCCACAAGCTCAAAACTATGTTTATACTCTGAGGTCCTTTTCTTCACGTGCCCTCTCCGGAGGGTAGAGTGGAGTTTTCCAGGGGCCGTGTGATGTGGGTGTAGCAGCAGACTGAGTGCGGAAGCTGAAAGCGAAGGCCAGCTCTACCTAAACCAGGCGTCCGGGAGATGGGGCAGATTGGAAAAATATGCCTCTCTGTTCACTATTTAATTTTGTCTTGGAAATTATATTTTTCGTTAAAATGTTATTTATACAAATATTTACATTTTTTTCCCTAAAAAGAAGTTTTTATTGCCTTTGGTTCACAGTTGCTATTTCACAATATATTTTGAACCCAGGTTTCTAATATACTAAATACTCACAGATATTAACTATGTGACTAAGAGTTTTGGGTCCTTAATAACGTTTCATGGTGTAAAGGGGTCTGTGGTCACATAGCTTGAGAGCCCCTGGCCTGCCGTGACGTGGCAGAGTGCAGGGTCAGCTGAGGACGGCTGTGTTATTTTTTTTATTCCTCAGTGATATGTTCATTGATTTTTAGAAGAGAGAGAGAGAGAGAGAGAGAGAGAGAGAGAGAGAGAGAGAGAGAGAGAGAAGCATCAGTGTGAGAGAGAAACATATCGACCAGGGATCAACCTGCAACCTAGGTATGTGCCCTGACCAGGAATCAGACCCCCACTGTGTGTGTGTGTGTGTGTGTGTGTGTGTGTGTGTACAGGACGATGCTCCAACCAACCGAGCCACCTGGCCGGGTGTGTCGATTTCACCATCACCTCCCAGCCTGTCTCCCAGGTGAGGCCCCTGGGACAAAATGTAAAGCAATTCTACATTTTTCCCTTTTTATCTCTTCTTCCCTGCTTTTTTTTTTTTTTCCTGCTCTTCCTTTTTCCCCTTTATAGCTTTTCTCTTGTTTTTCCTTTTCCCACCCTCAGCCTCAACTCTCATAACAAAAGTTGCACATGACACCTTCCCTTCTTCATATGAATTGACATGTTTCTCATACTTAAACAGAGACCTAGTGACATTTGAAATAGGCTTTTCATGGTTACTCATCCTGAGTGTAGAGTGGAGTTAATAAAAGAGCGAATATGCATATTTTAAAAATACATCTTCTTTGCATGTAATCAAAGAACTGAAAATGAAAAAGAGATTTTTTCTTATCCAATTGGCTGAGATTGAACACAGGGCGAGTCTTAGTGCTGCTGGCAGAGTTGACAGGGAGGGACAGCCTCCACGTTCTAGAAGCCAACTTGGCAACACTGATCAGCAGCCTACATGCAGGCTCCCCTTGACCCAGAGAAACGGGAGCTATGGACTCCAGGTTGTGCCAGTTGCAACTTGGAACTGCCTGGGGTCCTGAGAACCGAGAATTAGGAGGACTTTTTCCTCCTTTCTTTGGGCCCAGAGAAGGTTAAACTGGGAAGGGAGGAGCTTGCTGGACTTGGGATAGAAATGACAAGGGCAAGTCCTCCTGAGGCAGCAGGCCAGGCCTGCAGAGGGGCAGCCTGGGGGCGGAGCTGGTGTGCCCGGAGCCCGCAAGCCTGACCAGGGCTTTGGAGTTCTCTGTGCGGGAACGCCCTCCTGCCCTCCCCAGGCCTTTAGTAACATACGATTAAAGGCACAGGCTGCTCTTAGCTGTGAGATCCCGAGGTCAGCTGGAGTCTCACCAGAGTCCTGCCACCCTTGGGCTCTAGCTGAGGTTGGCTCATCTGGACCCCGAGGGGCTGGAGAAGAACAAAGCCCACCTGGATGTCCTGGTCCATGCGTTTCCTGGGCCACTGCTCTCTCAAGTTCTCTGCGAGCTCCCAGGGCAGGGCTAGCTGACACCTCCATGGCCTCTGGCCACCAGGCATACCAGCTTCTTCCCAGAGTTCCCTCGGGGCCTCCTGCTCACAGAGAGTGATGAGCAGCCTGGGCTTCATGAATTTTCAGGGAGAAGAGAGGATTCATGTCACAGCTTGTCAGTCATGCGTCTCCACAGCTAACATGGCCCACAGACACCCTGTCGCTGGGAACAGCCTCAGGCCTGATCTCACAGGAACCCCAGCCCCGTCCTGGCAGGTCCTCTCTCCTCTCCTCTCACCTCCCACGGAGCACTCGGAGCCTCTGAGTTGTGGTCAAGTTCCCACATTCTGCTCAACTGCTGTTGGTGTCTCCCTGGCCAGGAGACTTCCGGTGCCTGTTGTTACCATGGCGTTTTCATCCCATTGCAACTACTAGACCTTGGGGAGCGAGGAGGATGCCTGGGCCCATACTTAGGGTGCAGCGCTCATGGAGAATGTGCGCCCCAGAGGAGCTACTTCTGAGGTGGCCAGAGGTGAGGAAGGGGAGTTGCTGGCTAAGGTGACCAGGAAGGTTTTGTGGATCCTGGAACATTCCTCGGGCTTCTGAGGTGGACAGGATAACGGTTCCCCCAAGGTTGTCCACATGCTGATGCCCAGATTATGCAAATATGCTCAATTACATGGCCCAGGGAGCTCAGGTTCCAGAGGAATTAATGTTGCTTGTTGGCTGCCCTACAGACAGGGAGCTTTTCCCGGATTATCAGGTAGAACCCAAGCAATCACAGGAGTGATGAAGAGGGAGGCAGAAGAGCAAGTGAGAGGGGTGCAATGTGAGGAGGACCCAACCCACTGTTGCTGGCTCTGAAGATGGAGGAAGGGGCCATGAGCCAAGGACTGTGGAAGCTGGAAGAGAAACAGGCTCTTCCTTGGAACCCCAAGCCCTGCCAATGTCTTGATTTTAGTCCAGTGAGACTGTTGGACTTCCAACCTACAGGACTATCAGACAATCAATGTGTGTTGTAATATGTGGCTTTTTGCCACCGGGGCCACAGGAAACTAATATGGCTTCCCAGGCACTATCCGAGGAAGAGAACCTGGGAATCCTGAACACTGTGGGTCACTGGCATTGTAATGAGGGCATCGAAGCGCAGGGTCAGCTGGGGCTGGAGAGGCGGGAGACGTCGTGGGTACACAGACCATGAGCTGGTAAGTGTGCATCTACGTTCCACCAAGAAGCGAGGCTGCCAGTCCCCAGGGCTCCTGGAACACCGGTCCTTGGCAATTCCCAGGGTCAATCCTAGGTGTCAGAGGCTCAGGGATCAAAGGGCAGGTCTCCTGGAGTGAGCGCATGTTAGCTACGCCCAGGCTGAGAACCGCGCTCTCAAGGCTGGTGGCCAGCTAGCTTCTGACCAAAAGGCATTTATCTCACTTGAGCCAAGACAGTGAGGGAGTCAAATCATAACCCAAAGATAAGCTCTGAGCCCATCCTGTGAAGGAAAACCCCTATTCTGTAAAACTACTGTTTGGAATTCTCTGCTATTCTTTGGACGGCCTCTTATTCTGAAAAAGTAACTTTGCTTTCTAGCCTGCTTGAATAGTGGGGGAGATAAACTTAGCTCTCTGACCTTGTAGGCCAGAGACTAGATACACCCAATGCCATGCCAGGTGCATTTTTTTAATTGGATAGAACTGTATAGTTTTCAAGGCCACCGCCAGCAAGCACACAAAGGGCTGGCTCTTCTATAAAAAGGAAAGTTCTGCTTGTAGCTTTGCTTAGATTTGAATTCATTTCCCTGAGCCCGCCACGGTGAATAAAGTGTAACTCCAAACTCTCAGAGCGCTGTTTGGTTCTGGTCCGGTTTTTCTGTAACATAATTGGTTCCCTGACATTTCGGGAAGACCAGGAACCACCCATTGTGGCCTCTTGGCCTCCGGTGTGGACTGGGTTTGAGGACCGGGGGAGCTGGATAGGCCCCCGGGAGGCGCCGCTCTGCTGATTTAGCAGAATTGAACCGGGGGAACTCCGGGCACTCCCGGGCCTCAGCCCAGGACCCGGCCGGCATCTGGAGAGCGTAGACGGACACTTCTGGACCTGTCTGCAGAATCTGTAAGGTAGGGGCCCCAATCCCCTACCGTCTGGCCCACTCGAAATGAGTGAAAGAGGGGCTTGATCACCTCCTGGGGAGCCATAGAGCTCCCCCAGGTTTTGGGAATCCCTCAGGGATCTGGAATCTGTCAGGAATTGGGAATCCCTCAGGAATTGGGAATCTGTTTTGAATTTGGAATTTGTTAGAATTTAGAATTTGTTAAAATTTGAAATTTATTTGGAATTTGGAATTTATTTGAACTTGGGAATTTGTTTAGCATTTGGGAATTTGTTTAAGCTCTGAGTGAACAGCTGTTTGTTTGTATGGGACTAGCCAATTTGCTACCAAGAAGGGGGACTGGACGCAGTCTTAACTCCTCCGGTAGGTTCTCACCAAGACGTTGGTTGAGAATTCTGTTCTGGGACATGGGTGCCAGGAGTGCCCCCACGCCCATCTGGGGAGTTGGGCATTGTTTTGTTTATCTGCTCAGCTCCAGTCTGGGCTAGTCTACTGAGAAAGTGTGAATACAAGTGTTTGGCTGCTTATTAACTCGTCTGTGTAAAGTGAAAGCTACTTTGATTTATTTTGCATTTCTGTTAATTCACCTGGCTGAACGTTTGGACTGGACCCACGGTGGGCTGCAAGAATCTCTAGCAGTTCTCAGAGTCTTTTGCTCGCTATTACAGAAGGAATCAGCCCACTTCGCTAACAAAAACATCTATCAGTTGCTCTTACCTGGGTTATAAATTCGCTGTATTAAATTGAAATTTTGAAGTGCTAGGGTAGATTTAAAGGCTAAAATAAAGGCTGGCTATGTTCCAAGATTGCTTGTAAAAAGCAAGAGATAAGTCTTTTCAAGTTAACTATTTGCTTAGTAAATTAACAAAGTAGTAAATTTCAAAGAACTTGTTATTTATGGTTTTCTTATCTCTTTGGTGGACATGGGGGGCTTGCAGCTCTGCAGGACGGAGAGATTTACTGGCCCTGACCCTAAGGCTGAAGTTATTATTAACTGTCTATAGACCCTGTTAACCCCTGATTGTGCGTCTCATGTGGTCTGTTGTCTTTGTCTTTGTGATTATGTGTTTTATTTGACTTGCCGTTTTCAGTTATTTATTGGAATCCTCATGGAGGACAGGGGAATTGGTCGGAGAGATCAAAAGTAAAAAGGGAAATCTGTGAGGGAACAATGGGCCTGGGCTGAGACAAAGAAGGGGGGTGTTAGCAGTTGTGTTACTGGCTGCAAACTGCTAGCAGGTGCATTATCAACTAACTTCAAGGTCACAACAAGTTTTCTGTAAGCACAGTCTTTCTCTGCCCTGGTTTATTCTTTTAACCCTTCCAATGCTAAATTAAACCAATACCTGCTCTTAGTTTTATTACAAAAGGTCTTAGATATATCTTAAGAGTAAAAGTACTTTAAAATATGTTCATAAATATTAATCTAAAATTGCTGACTGTTCACTTTTGGTAATCATTAAAAGATTAAGGTTTCTAAGAATAAAGAATTCTAATACGTTAAAAACAACTAAACTCCCAGGAGAAAAGCGGAGGAGAAACAGACCTGAAATCCGCAGCCGCCCTGGTGATTTAGAAGTTAGAACTGTTTGCTAGGCAGACTCAGCCCCTGAGAGCCAGGTCAAAGGAGGCGGCTGGATGCCTGAGCTGCCTGCTGCCCTGAAAGAAGAAGAAGCAGTGAGAGAAGTAGGGAATGCTGCAGATAGAGCTAGCAAAAGCTCCCTGTTTTGCAAATATACTGAAAGGGTTTAGTACCTGTTGCTGCTGTTACAGGAGGGGCTAATATCCCCTTCCAGTGCACTCCCTTGGAAGAGGCCTGGTTGCTGCTCTGCCACAAAGGGGAATGGTGGAAAGTCAAGGATAGCAGGGCCCTGTAACTAATAAACAGGGTTAACAAAAGGGCAAAGAAAAGAGCACTCTCCCTGGACCTGGGAGCCAGCAGGACTTTGAAATTCTCCAAGAGAGGAGGAGTCTGATTCAGAGACTGGCTGAAACCTCCTTGGGTTAGGAGAACTGGAGGCTGCATATTGAACTTATAGACTGCAGTTTGCTGGGCAGATGTCCGAGCCTAGTTGTGTAGAGGTTAGCTGCCTCTGTGCAGCAAACAACTTTCTTCTGTGCCAGAATGCATTTTATGAAGATTGTTCAAACTGTGTTTGCAGCTAGAGAGGAGAAGAATAACCACCGCACACAAGCCCTGACTGTGGCTTGCAGAGAACTGAGCATGATGACTCCCCTGCTACATTCCCAGGTGCTGGTTGCAGCAAAAGAGCATGAATCACCCTGTATGGCATTAGAGCAATGCCTTACGTGATGAACTTGGCTGGTGCCTTCTTCTCATAGACATGGCTCCAGAGAGTCCAGGACAGTTTTGTTTTGTGTAGGAAGGGTCAACAATGAACTTTAGTTGCCCTCCCTCAAAGGTATTTGTATAGCCCTACCATGTGTCATGTTTGGTAGCATGAGATTTGGCTCCTGAAGCAGCCATGCTGCCAATATTATGTTTCATTATATTAATATGTTGTATTAACCTTTGATTCTCTTGCAGGTTTGAATGTAGCTACCAGCAGTTGCTGTAGACCTGTGTTGGTCTACAGTCCTTGGTAGTCTTTGGGAGTAACTGGCAAGTGTTCAGTTTCCCATACTAAAGGCCATTGTTATGGCCATATGTTAGCTGTCCTGGAAAGGGACTATATGGGTGAACCCCAAAAATAAAGGATGTATAGCTGCCAAGAGAGCAGGTGCCCAACTGGGCAAAGAAGAATACCCATCAGGTTTTGGTCTCTATTAAGAGACAGTTAACAGTTGGCAGCCTGTACACTGTCTGGCAGGCCTGTGTGACCATGCCCATGTCAGGGGTGGTACAAACCTCAACTGTAGGAAACTGGGGAAGGCCTGTTTGGAACAGAGGGAAGTAATAAAGGGATAAATAGTAGCCCTCTGTTACAGGAATTACAGACCCTGTGAGGTCCTGTGACATGTGAGACCCTATAAGGAAATAGAGCTCCTTTAGTCCGTTCTGAGAAAACAAGTCAAGTGAGGGGAACCCTACTACAGGGGGAGCTATAACTATCTATTTGAATATAGACATATTGTAAATTTCTTCTTGCCATTTAAAGACAGTTATATTACTCTGAAAAGTCCATGAAAAAGGACTGGCAAGGAAAATCAGGAAATCTTGGAGCATATCAGGTCAGTATGTTTTTCTCCTTATATAATTCCTCTGAAATTTAGCAATGCTTAATAAATCATGGCAATACATTTCTTTGCATAAATTCAATAAAACTGGTTCCTAATAGTGATTTTATTAACGGAAAACTTTGACTGGAATATCATGTTTTAAAGAAACCTATCTGGACTCTGAAGACTTGAAGCCAATAAGAGTGCCACGGGAAAAGCCTGGTATCCTTCTTAGGAGCCCTGAAGATGGCTGGTGCTGGAGCCTCAGGCCCGTGCCCTACCATCACTGGCAGTTGGTCAGAGTAGAAGGGGAGCAATAGGATGCCTCTGCATCCCTACGGAACCCCCACACACTCTGGGCTACAACGAATAGGAGGGCTACTGAGATGGGCTTTAAAGCCTAGAGCGTGGGCTCAGGTGGAGTTGCTACAGGTGAGGGATTTACCTAACTCAGCAGATACTGCAGGCAGGCCTGATGGCAGCTGGATGGCTTGGCTTCCTGGCCCTACGGAGTACATTAAAATTCAATCATGAAATTCCGGCAAAGGTAGTCAGTTACCATTCTTGTTGTGTTTATGCAAACATCAGGCCAAATTAAATACAGTAGATAAATTAGTCTTGATTTGGCTTTTTGATAACCGAGGAATTTTAAAGAGAAAAATCCTATTTCAATAAAAATTGTTAAAACTGAAATATTTTCTTTCCCTTCCACCGGATCATTTGTTATAGTTTGTCTCTGCCAGGTCACAAGCCCAGGACAGCAAGGAGCCTGACTGGAAGGTGACCTCTGACCAGACACACCCGCTGCAGATCACCCTAAAGAAGACAATGGACCTGGCCAATCAACCTGCTCCAAAGGATTCAGAGAACACCCTGCTGAATTCTTCCTTACACTTTGTTTCTTATCTTCTCTTAAAGGCAAAATGCTCTGGTATTTCTGGATAATCATTGCTTTTATCTTTCTAGTAATTCTCATTTTGTCTTTTTATGAGTGCCGCAGGAACCCGAGGCTAGTCCCAGGAGGAGAACTCTTCTGCCCTTGCTGGAATACAGAAGCACCATAAAATTACTGCTTCCTACACACACAAATAAAGGAACAAGATGAATAAAACAGGAGTTATCTGAGACATGAGCTGCATGGGGGGGATCTGGAAATGACTCCTTCCATTGACAGGACCACTGTTAATGCTACTCATGGCCATAATCCTATGACCATGTCTTCTAAATATGTTAACTTGATTTATCTCATCCTGTCTAGATGCCTTTAAACTTCAAATGGTCCTACAAGCCAGAAGAATTCCCTACAAACCTCTCCAAGAGGAAGAAATGGGATGTTAACCCCTTGGATGTCGCCCTTTTTCAGCAGGAAGTAGTAAAAGATCGGTCAACGCCCCTGTTCACCTTAACATCCTGTGGTTGTTGTACCACAAGGCTGAAAAGCTTGTGGAACAAGGGGGGTGGGGGGGGGAACGTGAAGGAAAACCCCTATTCTGTAAAACTACTGTTTGGAATTCTCTGCTATTCTTTGGACGGCCTCTTATTCTGAAAAAGTAACTTTGCTTTCTAGCCTGCTTGAATAGTGGGGGAGATAAACTTAGCTCTCTGACCTTGTAGGCCAGAGACTAGATACACCCAATGCCATGCCAGGTGCAATTTTTTAATTGGATAGAACTGTATAGTTTTCAAGGCCATCACCAGCAAGCACACAAAGGGCTGGCTCTTCTATAAAAAGGAAAGTTCTGCTTGGAACTTTGCTTAGATTTGAATTCATTTCCCTGAGCCCGCCACGGTGAATAAAGTGTAACTCCAAACTCTCAGAGCGCTGTTTGATTCTAGTCCGGTTTTTCTGTAACAATCCCATGACTTGGATGTCTCACAGCCTCACAGCCATGTCCACAGGAGCTGCCCCAGCACCAGGTGCCCTGTGTACATCCCATGGTCCCCCCATTCCCACCCTCGACAGAGCAGCCAACACTGGGTCCCTGACATCCTTTTCCAGGGTTTCCTTGACACTAAGCCCTTGCTCTGGCCATGGCGCCATTGTGTCTCCTGAAGGGGCCTGGTTTAACTCTGATCGTCAATTACCTGTTGCTTTCAGAGCTTAGCTTTCAGACAGCGACCTCATTTCCCTCTCTCCACGTGACTGGCAGAAGCCTCCCGGTAGTTTGTGTGCACTGAGAATAGCTCCCAACTGATTTGCTCCTGAGACAAAAAATATCCTGCAGATAAGAGTGTGGCCACAGCTCCAGGTGCCCTCGGGAGGCTGGCAGGGTCCTGTCTCCCTCCCAGAGGCCGCAATGACCCGGCAACCTCTTCCCCAAGTTGCACCTACTCTGTGAGTTTGGAAGCTTCTTTGGCTTGAAGACCAGCTGCTGCCTTTCTGTTTTACCCTCAAAGTCTGTAACCTCGGGTTCTCCGTAGCTTCTGGGAGAATAACAACCTGAGCTCGCCCCTCACCCATCTGTCAACTCCCTGTAGCTGAGTGACCTTTGCTAAGGTATTTACTCCTCAGCCTCATTCTTTCATGCACCGGGGCTTACTGAGCACCAACTCAGTGCCACGCAGTGACCAGTGACTGAGGAAAGTTGTTAGAAATAGTGCCGCATACAAAATAAACAGAATCCTTGCCCTCAGGAGCTCACATCCTAGCGCAGTGATGGCGAGCCTTTTGAGCTCGGCGTGTCAGCATTTTGAAAAACCCTAACTTAACTCTGGTGCCGTGTCACATATAGAAATTTTTTGATATTTGCAACCATAGTAAAACAAAGACTTATATTTTTGATATTTATTTTATATATTTAAATGCCATTTAACCAAGAAAAATCAACCAAAAAAATGAGTTTGC
This sequence comes from Myotis daubentonii, assembly GCF_963259705.1. Lineage (NCBI taxonomy): Eukaryota > Metazoa > Chordata > Mammalia > Chiroptera > Vespertilionidae > Myotis > Myotis daubentonii. Next base: position 77,656,438 of record NC_081846.1, read on the forward strand.
GTGTCACCTCCGACACGCGTGTCATAGGTTCGCCATCACTGTCCTAGTGGGAGGGACAGACAATAAACAGATAACATATATAGGTTAGGTGGTGAGAAGAGTCAAACAGGGAAGGGAGGTGGCGAGTGACCGGAGTGACTGTTGTGCCCAGATTTCAAGGTTCCCAAAAAGCCCACCAGGGAGCCAGCGAGTCCGATGCAAAAGCAAAGAGCCCTTCATTTCGAACTAGTTCGGCTCCCCAACCACACTCACCAATGCCACGGTGAGCCCAGTGGCAGAGAGCGGGAGGCCTGATGGGATTGTGGGTTTTATAGTAAGGGCAGGGGAGGGGACTGTGGGCCCCACTGATTGGCCAGGCGCGAGTCGGGTTTTGTTACACAGGATGTGGTCATCTCTATGGCGCGCACGTCCCTTGATTGTCATTGGTTAGTTTAAAGAAATCCCGGGCGTGGCCAGCAGGGGCCTGGGCTTCCGGGAAGAAGGTACTCTCCTGAGCACATGGCGGCTGCCCCAAAAATGGAGGACCCAGGTCAAGGTGGAGGGCGCAGTCCTAGCCCCCCCAGGGCGAGCTGAGCCCGGGCTCCAGGGGCCAGTCCGGTTGCCGGGGTCCAGCAGATCGACCAGTTCCAGCCCAGACAGGAAATTCACATCCTCCGTCTCGTCCCCAGGGGCGCCAGCGATCGCCTCCTCTTCTATCTCCTCCGGCGAAGGCACGCCCCCCTCCCCGCCGCCGCCGCCGCATGGGTCCGGTCCGGGTCCGGTCCGGGTCCGGTCCGGGGACGGCGGGCGGGTGGCGGCCTGCGCCGGGCTCCTGCCGTGGGCTGGGGAGTCGGTGCCCGAGGCCGCCAGCAGCGTGGTCAGGCTGTGCCTCATGGGGCCCGGCGGCCGGCCCACGTAGGCCCCGCGACGACTCGCCCTTTCAGTGACTAAGTGACCGGGACAGGCTCTGACTCACTGAGGCCTGAGCCCCATGGCGTGGTGTCCGTGGGCTAAGGCCCCGATTAGCACAGCAGGTTCTGGCTGAAGAATTCTCCCGGGGGGGGGGGGGGGGAGGGCTACTGGGAGAAGGGCTACTCCCCCGACTCATGTGGTTTTCTCAGGAGGCCTGGTCGCCCCAGCGTACCTTCACCACAAACATATTGTAGGTGTGAAGAAGTCCTATAGCCCGCCTGTCTCTAAACATTTCACATCCCTTCCCCAAGTCAATATCCCCTCTGCTTTACTGCACTCCCTCCCACAACACATTGTGAGTGTGTCTATGTGCTGGCAAAGTTGGTTTCTTTGAGAATTTTTTTGGGGGCAAACATTCAGCTCACATCATGGTTAGTATATACCAGGATTCCCCTCCTATAGCTGAGTGTCCCTGGGTTACCAACTTAATGTAAAGATAGCAAAGACTCGCCTGGCAGGTGTGGCTCAGTGGCTGAGCATCAGCCTATGAACCCGGAGGTCACGGTTCAATTCCCAGTCAGGGCCTATGTCCAGGTTGTGGGCTCAATCCCCAGGGTGGGGCGTGCAGGAGGCAGCCTATCAATGGTTCTCTCCATCATTGATGTTTCTATTTCTCTCTCCTTCTCCCTTCCTCTCTGAAATCAATAAAAATATATTTTTTAAAAGGATAGCACAGACTATTTGATTGACAGGAAAATGGAAGCTTTCAGTAACCTCATGAGACCAAAGGGCAACACTAGAGCCTATGAGGGGCCCCCTCAAGCTTGTGTCCAAAAGTGTCTACTTTGACCACTTGCAACACCAGGATGATTATAACAACACACACAGAGAATACGTGTTGGAGGACCATGGGCTTATTGTGGTCGGGCTGGAGGCTACAGGTAAGTAACCAGTGCCTATGACGATTCCTCCTACACGTCTATGTGAGGGTTAGGAGTGGGGACCCTTGGTCTGCAGGGAGCAGATCTCCTTTGCCCAAAAATGCTTCCCTCGTCTTCGTCTCCCAAGTTTATTAAAATTTAAAACCCATATGAACAAATTGAACACAAAGTTAATACAATTTTAATTGGTTTCCTTGAATACAGATGACCCTATGGGCCTTATGGTTTAACATTACTTAAAAATCGAGTCGATAACAGCGAACAGCTGTTTTATGGATTCTGGGTAAAATGTCAGCCATTGAGAAGCATCTTGCCTGATTCATTCAGAAAAAAATCAAGCGGCAAGGCCTCATCTTGGAAAAGGTTGCTGCTAATTTCTCAAACTCTGTAAATTATGCAGCATAGACGCTGTGGATCAGCAAATACAATAGAGAAAATGGACCAAGAAGAGCAAGATGCTTGAATTTTTTACACGTTGGCTAGTGGTCCTCACACTGACGGGGGTCATGGATGGAAGAAAGGGCCTCAGGAACGGGGCTATTTGGAGCCCCAGATGCTTCCCAGAGAAATTTCCAAATCCCGAAGGGTGGGTGTGGTCCAGGGTGGTGTGCATACGAGCAGCCCACGGTCCACATTCCACAGTCCACAGTCCACTTATGTTGTCCCGAAAAGACGGAACGTACCCTCCAGACTGCCCGGCTCCCCGGGGCAGTCTGGGCCTTGTAGCACTGGTTCCATCACAGTCGTCAAAGCCGTATCTTCTAGGCCACTGAGCAGGAGGTCGAAGGGCTCCTTGACCCCAAAGCACATGGGCCTGTGGGCCTCTGGTAGTAACCAGGCCCACATGTGCCCATTTCCCCATCAAGAAGGGGCCAGGGGTACAGAGCCAAGCGTGATCCGAAGGCAGCCCTTACCGTATATGGCGAGCTGCTCTGTGCGTGTAAGCATGAGGCCCTGGGGGCCATGAATCAGGTGAGTCACAGGTGGCCTGGCGGGCAGGGCAGGCCGTTGTTCTGAGCGCAGGGTCAGGGCGTTGCTTCTTGTCCTGCCCCTGGGTCCGAGGCCTGGAGTCCTGCCTGTAGGGCTGGGACGCGGAGCCTCCGGGGCAGGTTTGGACTTGGCCCTTGGCCTGTTCCTGGCCCAGGCCCAGCAGAGGCTGCCCTCGGGGCAGAGCGGGTGGAAGGGGAGAGGACAGGTCCTGGGGACGGGGCCTGACACTGCCCATCTCCACGCCTGCTCCTGGCACAGGAGGTGAAGCTGAAGGCCTGGGCCCTGACAGGCTGCACTCACTGAGGAGTGACTCACGTGTAGGCCGTGGGCAGGAGAGCTGAGCTCCTGTGGCCTGCGGAGGCTGCGGATCCTGAAGGGGTGCAGTCCCAGGTGTGTCTTCAGAGCGTGACTGCACCCTGCAGGCATCCGGCTATCAAGGCTGAGACGCCTACAGGGCCAAAAGAAAGGCCATCCTGGACGCTGAGCACCCAGCCTGCATCCAGAAAGCCAGCCAGACTGCGTGCCTCGGAGGGGCAGGCAGCTGGTGGCTGGTGAGTTTTTAGGGGTCCCCTCCCCACGCTCAGTCAGCACCCTCAGACTCACCTTTCGAAAGGGAAGGAGGGAGGGCCGTCCTCCCGGCTTCCGGCCTTCCAGTTTTCGGCCTTCCAATCTCAAGCTGTCTGGCCCAGCCGGGCAGACAGAGGGGCTTTCACGTGGGTTGCCCCTTCTCTGGCCAGTCTGGCCAGACTGGCCTTTCTTCCCTTGTGCCACAGGTGGGAAGCGGGAGTAGCCCTGGCCGCCAGGGGCCCTGCAAGGGGGCAGGAAGGAGAGTGGAGGCACCAAGGCCTCAGAGCGGCCCCTCCACACAGCCCTCATCTCCCTACAGCTCCCCCCACCCCACCCCCAGCGCTTCCTTCTGCCCTCGGGGCGGCTGCGGGACAGGCCCTGACCAGCTGTGTGGAGGGCCGGCCACACTGAGGACCACAGTGAATGGGCACTTTGCCCAGAGGGGTCCCAGCCCCTCCCTCCTCCAGGCCCCAGTGCCTCACAGCAGGGCTCCGCCTCACCCCCATGGCCACGCCCCCAGCCCTGGCTCTGCCCGAGGGACCCCTAGTCATTGTCTCCCAGGGAGGCTGGTTTGGGGAGTGCGTTTTGTACCAGGCACGGGGCACTCGCTCCTTCTGAATGAGGGACTGTGCGTGGCCACATGGAGGGGAAGCAGCCGGCAGGGAAAGGTGCCCAGAGTCCGCCCAGCCCAGCCACCCCCTCAGTGGCGGCTCTGAGAGCCTGGAGGGCCCACAAGTGGACACACAGGAGCTTGTTGCATTTTCTTTGGCCTGTGGCCCAGCCTCCACCAGGTGACACAGGCTCGCCCGGCGACATGGCTAAGAGCTCACTGTGGAGCTGGGGCTCCCTGGACAGCTGGGGCCCCCCAGGATTACCTGTGGCTGCTGCCCACCGCATTCTGCTCCCTGCGCCCAGAAGGGGCCTGTCGCCTGGAAGCAACCCAGCTCTCGTAGGTCTGGGTGCCCATTGGCAGGGACTCCTGGCCCCTGGCACAGCTGGCAGGGTAGCCCAAGGGAGGGACTATGGAGGGAAGTGGGGACTGGGCAGGAGGGGAGGGGCTGGTGACCCATCTGTCCAGGCGGCTGGAGGCCAGAGGACGACCAGAAGGGGGGTGTGGGGCAAAGGAGGAGTGGGAGGTCAGGCGGATAGAGTGGATGGAAAGGGGGGAGGGGGGGTTGGCAGGGCAGGGGGAGCAGGGTACCCTAGGGTACCTCTGTGGCTGGCCAGCCTTGCGGGCTCCCGTGATAGGAGGGAACCTGTTGGCGCGAGATGGGAACCTGGCTGGGCCAGGTTGGGGAGTAGGAGGAGGGCCAGGCCGGTGGCCCAGAGTGGGGGTCTGAAGGCAGGGGTGGAGGGAAGCAGAAGAGGAGGAAGAGGCAGGGGAAAAGGGAATGGGAGAAGGGGGTCTGGAGACCCCAGGAGAACAGAAGGACTGCTGCTTCTTCATCGTCACCGAAGCTCAGAGTGAGAGTCTGCCCCGAAGGCAGGGTTCTTATATCTGAGGTGCCCCGCCCTTTCCTTTGTGATGGTCTCTGTGACCTCATAAGAGAACTCTAGAACCGCCTGGCTGCCCTGCTGCAGCATAGCCAGTTATCTGTAGACATAAGCAAACTGAGGCAGTGCCTGGGCCAGAACCCGGCAAGTCCTCTCCGCAGCCTGGGTCAGCCAGGGTCAGGCCCCTGGACTGTGGGACTGCCCAGAGGCTCCCTGTGCCCCCTGCCTCCCCCTGCCCCCCGCCCCCCCACCGCCCCATGGCTGCCTGAAAGGCACAGCCCCCCTCCCAGCAGCCGCTCTGGGGAGGGTCAGGGCTCAGCCATTCCTGTGTGGGTGCCTGGGAAATGTCTGGGCTCAGGGACCTCCTAGAACAGTGGTTCTCAACCTGTGGATCACAACCCCTTTGGCGGGCGAACGACCCTTTCACAGGGGTCGCCTGAGACCATCCTGCATATCAGATGTTTACATTACGATTCATAACAGTAGCAACATTACAGTTATGAAGTAGCAACAAAAATAATTTTATGGTTGGGTCACAACCTGAGGAACTGTATTTAAAGGGCCAGAAGGTTGAGAACCACTGATCTAGAATGAGCGGGCACAGCCATGTTTGTCTCGGGCATCCCGGGTCTAGGGGTTCAGGGCCAGAGGCAGCACTGCTGGTCAGGAAGCAAGAGCCTGGAGGGCCGGGCTCCCCAGGGCTGTGCTGGGCCAGCAGGCGGCACAGGCCCCGAGGCTGCGCCCGGCCCTGGAGAAGGGCAGTGTTAGCGGCCAGGGCGGAAGGCCCTGTCAGCCCCTGCCACCCCCGCAGCCACAGCCCCGCGCCCATCACAGGATGGCCTTGAGGAGACTTCCCGGGACAGGGATAGAAAGGACCAAACGCTGGGCACCAGACTGGGGACGCCTGACAGGGAACGGGGCAAACCCACACCCTCCTGCACAGGCCTGGTTTTCCTAGAACTTCCACGCGTTTGACGGCCTGGGGTTCTGGAGTCTTAGTGGACTCGCCTGGCAATCCAGTGGCCCCTCTGTGCTAGGGGCAGGGGCCTGACAAAAAAGAATTACTAAGTAGGCTGAGGGGCAGGGACCATGGGAGAGAAAAATTGCTAATTATCTCGCTAGAAAAGCAATGTGTTATGATTGAACCCAGCCAGGTGTGACCCTGCTCGTAAATTTTATGTAAACTTTTTACCCTGCCAGTACCAGGAACGGCTAATGAACTGCTTTGCAGTTTTTTTCTTTTTTTTTTTTTAAAAAAAAATACTTTGTAGTGTTGCAGATAAAAGGTCTTGCTGTACTCTTGGTCTGCACTGCAAGCTGTGGGCTCTTATGGGAAGGACACGGCCAGCAGTCAGCTGGTCAGCTTAATAAAGGCTCTTAAAATTTAAATTCTGAGTCGGTGGTCTATCTCGCTGAGCTAACCCATAACATTTGGAGGCCCACAGCGAGATCCCCGGCAGGGGTGAGAGGGACCCCTTATTTAGGGCAGGAGGCTCTCCCCCGGCAGGGGTGAGAGGGACCCCCTATTTAAGGCAGGAGGCTCTCCCCCAGCAGGGGTGAGAGGGACCCCTTATTTAGGGCAGGAGGCTCTCCCCCAGCAGGGGTGAGAGGGACCCCCTGTTTAAGGAAGGAGGCTCTCCCCCACTCGTCGCCGGGCACGCAGCGAGATACACCACATCCCTGTGGGGAACGACTACCAAGGAGGCCTCCAGTCCACCCAAAAACTTTCAATTCGGAAACCGAGCCACCTGGACTCTCGAGAGAGGTAAGGACCGGTCGTTAAACAGGAATTGGGACGTCCCACGGAAGGACCTATACGGAGGGCTGGACGCAGCGGTACTCCTGGTCCTGACCCGCGGCCACGACGGTGGCCGGGGTCCCTGGTTCGTGCGGCTGTAGGCTGCACCGGGTTTGTCTGTCTGGTATTTGTTTGTTTTGGTGTTTATTGTCAAAAAGTTGTCTGCTTCTGTGTGTACCCTGCTGCAATGTTTTTTGAAAATTTTCAGGACTTCAAGGAGCGAGCTGCAGGTTCCGGGCAACCTTGGGTTGCATTTGGCTGGTTTGTTTTGTCTCTGTTCTTTGTTGTCTTTGTCTTTGTCAAATGGGATAGGGTCAGTCATCTTCCTCGACCCCCTATCAATCAGGCCCACTCCGGGTGAGTGGAAGGGGAGCTTGATCACCTCCCGGGAAGCTATAGAGCTCTCTCAGGAATTGGAAAATTGTTAGGAATTAGATGGATTGTTTAAACTCTGAATGAATGTCTGGTGAAAGTATGTGAGTTTGGAGGGAGGGGGCCTGCCCTCTCCTCTCCTTTGTGTGGCTCCATGACTTCAGTCAGGCGGGCATCTGCGTGAGGATCTGTAAAAACAGGTCACCCCCTCCCTTGTCTGTCTCTCGCCACCAATCATCATGGGGTCCGGACAAAGTTTGTGTGGGACTAGCCAAATTGCTACAGAGAAGGGGGACTGGATACAGCTCCAGCCTGGGCTAGGCTACTAAGAAAGTGTAAATCATTACTGGTCTGTGTGAAGTAAAAACTACTTTGATTTATTCTACTTTCTATTGATAAGCTTGGCTGAACGTTTGGGCTGGCCCCTTAATGGTCTTTCAAAAGCCTCTTGCAGCTGCGAGAATTATTTTTTTCTCAGAGTCTTTTGCTCACTATTAAAGGGGAATCAGCCCACTTAGCTAATAAAGATTTCTATCAGTTGCTCTAACCTAGGTTGTAAATTTACTGTATTAAACTGAAGTTCTAGGGTAGATTTAAAGGTTATAATGTTAATGCTTTTGATTTACAGCTATTCTGTAAACAGGAGTGGCCCACTTTCCAGGAGGGGTGACCAGATGCAGGGTCTTTTGATCTGACCACTGTCTACTGGGTCCATTATGACATATACGGCCGCCCAGGGCATCCTGGTCAAATTCCTTATATTCAGGTTTGAATTGACATATTGTCCAAGAAACCCCAGTAGATGAGGGCTTTCCTCCCGAGGGGAAAATTGGGACAGAGACAGACAATTTTTTGGCCGGGCCCCAGAAGGGAAAGGCTCCCCCAGTCCTTCAGGGAGAGCAGGAAGAACCCATTAGCCGGCCGCCCCCTATGGTCCCCAGGCGCCGGATCTGGGTGAGCCCCGGCCTCAGGCCCAGGCCACGCCACCAGCTCTTGACCCGGAGCCCCTGCCTCCCCCGATGCCAATTGTCTTCCCTCCGCACCCACCGACGGGAGGGGCTTTGTCGTCCTTCAACCCCTTCAGTCCACCCCATACTAGACAGGGACAGCGTATGGAGGGAGAGAGAGAGGGGGGGAGAACCTGCAGGACCCTGCGACATCTGCCAGTCCTGCAGTTCCTATGTTGCCACTACGGCAGGCCGGCCCTCTAGATCTGGGGCCAGACGGGCAGCCCTCTGGGATGCAAGGCGGATCAAGATGCTATTCCCCAGCTCCAGACTAGATTGGGGAGTGAATGATCAAAGAAGGGGGGCTGGATGCCTGAGCTGCCTGCAGTGGCCCTGAAAAAAAGCAGCAGCAGCAGCAAGAAAGTAGAGAACAGCAGAAATTTACCTGACATGAGAGCTGCCCTGCTGCTGCCCAGTAAAAAATGAATGTGTTACAACAAGCAATACAAGACTTAGGCCTTTGGCTTGCAGGCTACAGCAGTTAAGCCAGAAGCCAGTGACTAGTACTAGCCTTCCTACAGCCCCAGAAAGCGTAGCAAGCCTGAGATCTATGAAAGCTGCAGATAGAGCTAGTAAAAGCTCCCTGCTTGCAAATGTTCTGAAAGGGTTTAGTACCTGTTGCTGCTGGAAGAGGAGGGGCTGATACCCCTTCCAGTGCACTCCCTTCAAAGAGGCCTGGTCGCTGCTCTGCCATAAAGGGGGCTTGTGGGAAGACAAGGAAAGCAGGGCCCTGTAATTAATAAACAAAGTTAAGAAAAGGGCACTCTCCCTGGACCTGGGAGTCATCAGGACTTTGAAATTCTCCAAGAGAGGAGAAGTCTGACTCAGAGACTAGCCGAAACCTCGTTGGGTTAGGAGGACCACAGGCTGCATATTGAACTTATAGACTGCAATTTGCTAGACAGAGGTCCAAGCCCAGTTGTATAGGGGTTAAGCTACCTGTATACTGTCTTACAGGCCTGTGTGACCATGCCCATGTCAGGGGTGGCACAAAACCTCAACTGTAGGAAACTGGGGAAGGCCTGTCTAGAACAGAGGGGGTTAGTAAAGTAGTGAATACTGGCCCTCTGTTATAGGAATTACAGACCCTGTGAGGTCCTGTGACATGTAAGACCCTATAAGGAAATAAAGCTCCTTTAGTCCGTTCCGAGAGAACAAGTCAAATAAGGGGAGCCCTACTTCAGGGAACAGCTATACCTATCTATTTAATTATAGACACATTGTAAATTTCTTCTTACCATTTAAAGATAGATTAAAGGCTGTGTTTCCCTCCAGGCAACCCAACTGAAACCCCAATAGTGACAGGGGAAAGGAGGCTCTCGGTCGGTATCGCCAGACTCTATTAGGGGGCATCTGAGCTGCTGCTTGGAGACCCACAAACCTCTCTAAAATGACAGAGACAGTCCAGGGGCCTAACCCTGATGCCCCGGAAAATCGGAGGGCTGTCAATGTTACATTTGTTTCCCAGTCGACCCCAGATATTAAAAAATTACAGAAGTTAGAAGGCTTTGAGGAGAAATCAATCTCTGAGTTGGTTGAGGTAGCCCAGAAGGTTTTCAACAATCGGGAGGACCCGACGGCAGGTTTAAACACCCGGATGGCCAACGTCCTCCTGGCCTTAAACGAAAAAAAAAAAAAAAAAAAAAAAGGCCCAAGAGGCCAGAGAAACAACAAGGGCCAAGAAAAGCCTCGCAGGAGAAAAGGAGTCCAACCCCGGCTTGGGAAAAATCAATGTGCATTTTGCAGAAAGGAAGGACATTGGAAACAGAAATGCCCTAAAAGTGCGAGGGAACCGACTCCCATGTTGGTGAAGGAGGTGGATTAGGGTTGTCAGGGCTCAGCTGGCCCCCAAGAACCCAGGATCACCCTGACAGTTTGGGGGCCACAAGGTGGACTTCCTTGTGGAACTCATAGCACTCACTCAGGTCCTCTGGTGGGAAAAAGGAAAAAGAGTGAACATTTTAGCTTCCTGAAAACAGCTGCCTTGAACCCTGCCACACTCCTCCCTGACGTGGAGGCAGAGGCCCCTTTGCATGACTGCGAGGAGACACTGACTACCCTCACTCCCCTCCGCAAGAACCTTGTGGACCAGCCCCTGCAGAATCCAGATGAAACCCTCTACACGGACATCACCCGGTATGCGGTATACGGGGGCGGCAGTAGTAAATGAGGAGGAGCCAGGGGAGATCTAAGAAGCCCTGGTGAGCGCCCCGGCACTGGCCCTGCCAGACCTACCCAGGGACTGCAAGGATATATCTCCTTACACTGCCCTTACAGGAGGCCAAGGAATTGGCTAAAAGACCAGTAGGGCCCCTAGAAGTTCTCATAGCCCTGCCAGCACAAAGGCTCCCAGAGAAGCCTACTCATCTGCTGGAGGAGCAGAGGCTAGCTGAGAAACTAAGGGCCCAGGAAGAAGAGGCTGGATGGTTAATTCTGCCAGATGGGAGGCCTATAGTGCCAGAAGCCCTGAGGTGGACCATCGCTTCCCAGACCCACCAGAGTACCCACCTTGGGGGAACGAAACTATCAGACTTGATTAGAAAGTGCCAAGTATGTGCCTGAGTAAATCAAGGGCCCCCTGTTGTGGCCATGCCGGGTTAGTGATTCCGAGGTCAGAACTCTGGAGAACACTGAGAAATGGACTTCACTAAGATACCAGGAGGACAAGGAAGGTAGAAGTACCTGCTGGTTTTCATTGATACCTTCTCTGACTGGCCTGAGGCATATCCAACCAAGGCAGAGACAGCACAGGCAGTAGTTAGGAAACTCCTCACTGAAATTGTCCCCCGGTTTAGCCTACCACTATACATGGGGTCCGACAATGGCCCGGCGTTTATTGCCAAAGTTACACAATCCATAGTTAAGGCCCTGAGAGTTACTTGGAAATTGCATTGTGTTTATAGGCTACAGAGTTCTGGACAGGTAGAGAGAATAAATTGGACCTTAGAAAAACATTAACTAAGTTAAAATTAGAGACTGGCGAAAACTGGGTAAGTCTCCTTCCTTTTGCTCTCCTCAGAGCTAGGTGCATCCCATATGTTTGGTAGGTCGCCACCTCTCCTTCCCCGCCTAAGGGAGGAAAATCTTGCCCGGCTATCTACCCGAAATTTGCTTAAGTTCTTACAGGCTTTGCAGAGCAGCGCCATGTCGGCACGACGGGTGGTGAGAGCCGTATGGGAGGAGGACGCACCAAGAACAGTCCAACACAGCCTGCCTTCTCTCCGGGTGATCTCGTCTGGGTGAAGCGTCACGACCCTGGCAGCCTGGAACCTAGATGGGATGGACCCTACCAGGTGGTGCTGAGCACTCCAACCGCCATCAAAGTTGCAGGAAAGAGGCACTGGATTCATCGCACCCAAGTGAAGGCGGCTGACAGCGGTGACAGCCCCCGGAGGTGGAAAGTGAAACTAACCCAGGACCCACTAAAGGTCAAACTAGTACCTGCATCATGATCTATCTACTGCTGCTCGCTGTCATGTGGAGGTTCGGTAAGCCCCTCTCCCACCAGGTCCCACATTATGCCTGGGGGGTGATCCGCACCACGGACGGGGTAGTACTGGCCCGAGAAACTGGCACCGGTGAACCGACTCTCCGGTTTGACCTGTGTAGCCTCTTCAGGGAGGATTGGAACCTGCCCCAGGACAGACCCAGGCTCATGAATTTGGGCCCAGCCGGGTCGCAGCTGGAGATCCCTGGGGAATGGCTATACACAGGGCTGCAACCACCTATGGCTGCGGGACCCGAGGGACTGAGCAGCAACTTTGGCATACTCCCCTATATGTCTGCCCGCGCCAGCCCCGGATTCCCTCTCTGAAGTGTGGGGACCAGGAGGATTATTATTGTGGACAGTGGGGCTGTGAAACCTATGCCAAATGGTCCCCCGAAGCTTCCAGAAAGGGACATCCGATTCACCCGACAGGTGCGGCCAGGGGCCCCGGAAAGGAACTGTACTGTTGGAAACTGCAACCCCATTGTCATTAAACCAGTGGCATATTGGGCTAAAGACTGGACTGGGGGAAAGACATGGGAATTGAGGCTATATGTCTCTGGACCAGACCCTGGGGTACTATTTACTATCCAGCGACAGGAAATACCCCGACTGCCCAACCCAATTGGCCCCCTGGCCCCTCAGTGACCCGAGGTCAGGAGACCAAGCCCGGCCCCACGTGTGATGAGCCCGCCACGCCACCACCATCATCAAAGACTGAGGCAAGTTTTTTTTCTATTTTTTTTAAAAAAAACTTTGTAGTGTTGCAGATAAAAGGTCTTGCTGTACTCTTGGTCTGCACTGCAAGCTGTGGGCTCTTATGGGAAGGACACGGCCAGCAGTCAGCTGGTCAGCTTAATAAAGGCTCTTAAAATTTAAATTCTGAGTCGGTGGTCTATCTCGCTGAGCTAACCCATAACACCTCGTCCTCTGCTCTAGATGCTGCGCTGCCTAGAATCATCTGCCAGACACTCTTGAGGCGGCAGCCTTCACTCCATGCAGGTCTTTGCTCAAATGTCACCACTCGGGCCTTCCCTGTCCCCCGTCCACAAAGCCCTTCTCCGTCCCCCCGGTGTCCTTTCCTGTCATGTCCACGACGGTCTTTCATCTATCCTGCTCACTGCTGAATTCTTGTTGCCCAGAACAGTGCCTGGCACAGAGTTGGCACTCAATAAACACTTGCTGAATGGAAAATAAATATAAATGCTTCCTGGACTTTACAAAATCCCAACCTGCAGAGAAATCTGAATTACCGTGGTGGTATAGGAACACACAGGCGTGGGAGGGCCCGCTTGAGGACGTCACGTGGGTGCTGTGCGCATTTGTCAGGCTTTGCAGCACAGTACAAAGCACAAGAGGAAAAAACACCGACCATATAATTGCTACTTTCCAATTTAGTGCAAGAACTAGGAATGCACACTTTCCCAGACTCCCCAATCCGTTTGTCCTGCTAAATTACCATCTAACCCAGGGGTGGGCAAACTTTTTGACTGGAGGGCCACAATGGGTTCTTAAACTGGACCCGAGGGCCGGAACAAAAGCATGGATGGAGTGTTTGTGTGAACTAACATAAATTCAAAGTAAACATCATTACATAAAAGGGTACGGTCTTTTTTTTTCAATAGTTTTATTCATTTCAAACAGCCCGCAGGCTGTAGTTTGCTCACGGCTGAACCCGCCCCACCCTTGCTTAAAACTCCTCAGCGACTCACCCTGCCCGAACTCCTCGCTGGGGTCACATACAACACCCTAATCTCACCTGTTCGCCGTACCATCTTCATCTCTTGCCTCTTCACACACTGGGTGCCACATTCCGCACAAGCGGAAATGCTGGCTCTTCTCTCAAGACAGTTTCTTTTGCTTCTGAGTTTTGGCTCATTCTATTTCCTCACCTATAACACACTTTCTATCCCCTCCTGCATCAGGAACTTCTGCATCACAAACCTCCCCAACGTGCTTCCTTCAGTGGGCCCTTGGCATGTCTCAGGTTCCTGCAGGAGGAGAAGGCAGCCCAGTGTGCAAGTACTTTCAGCTCTTGGCCTGTGTCATGCTTGCTTGCTAACAGTCACTGATGAAAGAAAGACAGGGCTAAGCCCATACTGAAGGGATGGAAAAACGAATTCCACGTGATGGGAGCAGTGGTAAAATCCCAATAAAGTAGGGCAAACACGTAAGGATGGGGGAATTACTGTAGTTCTTTCCCCCTCTTTGTCAGCTCCTACTCACCTTCTGCTCTCAATCTAGACCAGCCGTGGGCAAACTACGGCCCGTGGGCCGCGTTTGAAATGAATAAAACTATTGAAAAAAAGACTGTACCCTTTTATGTAATGATGTTTACTTTGAATTTATATTAGTTCACACAAACACTCCATCCATGCTTTTGTTCCGGCCCTCCGGTCCAGTTTAAGAACCCATTGTGGCCGGAACCGGTTTGGCTCAGTGGATAGAGCGTCGGCCTGCGGACTGGGGGGTCCCAGGTTCGATCCCGGTCAAGGGCATGTACCTGGCTTGCGGACACATCCCTGGTGGGGGATGTGCGGGAGGCAGCTGATCGATGTTTCTCTCTCATCGATGTTTCTAACTGTCTATCTCTCTCCCTTCCTCTCTGTAAAAAATCAATAAAATATATTAAAAAAAAAAAAAAAAAAAAAAGAACCCATTGTGGCCCTCGAGTCAAAAAGTTTGCCCAACCCTGATCTAGACAGACTCTCCTAATCCCTAGCGTGAGTGAGAAACCTCTCCCACAATACCTCACCTGCATCACTGTTATTGCCTGTATTACTCTCCATGCCAACGAGTGAATGAATACAGTGATATGGTACATACTGGACCTCCCATGCATAGCTGGTGGGCTGTACTCTCCACTTTATGGCAGCATGGTATCAGCCTTCCCTAGTGACACGAAGGTCTCTGAAAGGAGGAGGGAGTTCTGGTTTCTGTTTTGTTTTCAATGCCTAGTATAGTACCTGGTTTTTATTTCTTAAAAATACCTGTGAAATAAACACTTAACTATAATAAAAGTAAAATGGGGTAAGTCCCATTTTAAAAAAGATACAAAGAATATTCTTGAGATTCCTGCAAGACCCAGCAGGCTGCAAACAGTTAGCAAGATCTGAGATAGTATAAAATTAAGTAAAATAACAATGAAACACCAGAGGGAAGAAAAAAAGAGAAAACCAGCCAGAGAAAGCAGCACTTCCTTTTTATTAGACTCACAATGCCATTCTGAAGCCCAACCTCTCTCTGTAAAATGTGTCTTTCTTATTAACGTCCCACTGGAAGGCAGACAGACTTCGTCTTCGTTGTATCTCTGTGGTGCACCATCAACCAGTCCAGCATCTCACAGAAGAGCTCTGTGGAGGCTGGCGGTGATCAACCGGCCTCCCTCCTTCACACACACACACACACACACACACACACACACACACACACACACACACACTTAAATATGTACACACATACTCTTTTTTTTTTTTTTTTACAAAAATAATATAACAGGTTTACACAGATCTATTAATTCTTTAAAGTTTCACTGCAAGGTCTATGCTTCATTATAAGCATTTTTTACTTTGGATTAAAGTGGGAACTTTAGGCCTAAAAATAGATTTAAGATTATTGAACAAAGGCCCTATAGCAACACAGACATCATAAATCTTGATCATCAGACAACTAGAAGTATTCTGTGGTTGTCCTTATGCTAGTCCTACTCCATATCCCCATCCATTATTTTCATTTTAACTAAAATACAGAAGTAAAATAGTTCACTGAAATAATAATCTATTCATTACATTAGCACATATACCAAATTATACTAACTGCATGATAATCTCTATGTACCAAGACAGTATTTTTGTTATACTTCATTAAATATGGTATCCAACCAGCAACCACACAAAAGGAATGCAGACTGAACAAGAAGGGAAGGAGAGAACAATAATTTGCAGGCTATCTTTTTACATGGCACCCAAAACAAAACAAGTAAGAGAAGCCTTACAAGATACTAGTAGGTATCAAACTAATTTGCAGTGACATTTAATATAGTTTTATCAGAAGGAATACATTTAGGTCATATATGGAAAAACACATATCTATGTGAAACTCTAGGATTTCTCCTAGAATATTCAAAATGCTCATCGAAAGTTAATTAGTATAATAAAAATGGTGACCAGGTGATTGAATAAACAGAATGCCATTTAATATATTAAAAACACAGATTCTGGGAATAGATTCTACCTCCAAAACACCCAGAAATCTGAGTTAACAGATCCTCTACTTTGCATACTTGATACTAATAAAAATAAGAAGTGTTTGCACAGACTATAAATGCAAGGCAACAGCCTAAGGGACAGTCACAGAAAGAATAAATGAACCCAATCTTGAACACAACAGAGTGAGTACAGAGAGCTCCTGCATTTTTGGTCCCCAACCCCACCCCAAGGGCCATCTCTTTGGGAAAGAAATCTTTCAATAGTTCAAGCCCATTACCTCGGACCCCACAAGCTACTACCCTGCCCAAGCTTGGCACCAGAAAGTCTTTCAGATGCCAGTACGACGCTTGATCCTTCAACTGGACAGGCCCTCTTCAGGCCTCCCAGGTTCTGACCAACACAACCTCCTTCCCACAGAAGGGGTCAGCACTGCCTTTGAAGTCACAATGGGGTGCCCAGGAAGAACTAGAAGAAGGAGGTGTCTGATGAAAAAGCACCTGCCAGCCGGAAATCCTCCTTGGTGAGAACACTGTACATGCGCTGAGGCAGAGCTCGGGAGTAGGGGGCGGGGCGGGGCACCGTGGTGCGCAGAATGAGTTCCCGGCCGGCAGGGGGTGGGAAGTCAGACACGGAGTTCTGCCTTCTCTCCTCTGCAGAGCCCATTCTCTTCAGTTCCTCCTCCGGTGGAGCCATGGCTGCAGCCTTGAATAGAATCAAATGCTAAATTCAAGATCAAGTCGGTGCTAAACTTACATCACTATGAAGGACAGATGAATAAACATGATAAATACAGAAAAATGTTCTACATTATTCAGTAATGTTGTCAACTATGTTATGACTACTCAAGAACACAACACAGAAAATACAAGAAGTTTGAAACACTACATGAGCTGCCAGAGGTTACAAATAAATTGGTGAGAGAGACAGAAGGGATAATGACTACCGGGCAATCTGCTTTGAAAAGTGGGGGCCATATTCAAACACCTGATGAAGAGGGAAAATATGCTGGTTTCTGTGTTTCTTCTAGCAAAGACCCAAGAGAGTCTGATGTCCTCAGTCCAGTAATGGAGTTGGTTCTCACAGAGGCTAGGAAGGTGTTTTTTATGCTGGGTTCCAATTCTTTTTAAGGTTCACTGGTCGAATTAAAACGGGACAGTGGTATTGTTTGCTGGGCAGCTAATCTGAGGTAGCAGTGAGGTCTATGTAATGTAGCAATGGCAACAAAAGAGAAGTTCTCAATATCAAAGGCATCTATTTTCTCATTAAAATTGCATAAAATACATATTCAATTAGTCTTCAATTTAACTCTGATTGCTATAGTTGTTTCATTTCTCTGATCACTGTATTTCTTTCAGAATACCCCTGATTTGGAAAAAAAAAAAATTTTGGCAATGGAAATATGAAACTATGTTATACAAGAATCAGCAAGAAAGGTATGTCAAATCCAAACTGTTAAAGAGGTCGTTAGTCTTAATGATCTTACGAAGTTAGAGGGAGGGGAAGGAACAAGAAACTATGAGGGACAAGGCTGTTTGTTACCTCATCAGAAGATTCAGTCAGCTTGAGAAAGGGTGAGAAAAGAAACAGTGATGAAAGGGAAACAAAAACAAGCAAGATGGTTTTAAAAAGAGACAAGGAATTTCAAGATTATTTCAGACAGCATGCACTATATTAAGGAACATGATTCTATCAAAAGAATTATCAAGACAAACATACAACACACCTAGTTATCAAACTGAGCAGACATACCCACTACTCATGCATCTGATGGCTCAACAGGTGACGTACAGAATGTCATTTAATGGGAAAATGATTTAACAAAAATCTACCACTTTTAAAAAACAAGTTTTTATTGATTTTTTTTGAGAGAGAGAGGAAGGGAGAGGGATAGAGAGATGGAAACATCAATGAGCGAAATATCATTTATCGGCTGCCTCCTGCACACCCCCTACTGGGTGAGGATAAGCCCATAACCTGGACCTGTGCCCTGAACAGGAATAGAACCAGTGACCTCTTCGTTCATGGGTCGATGCTCAACCACTGAGCCATACCGGCCGGGCAAAGAATCTTATGAGTTTTACTAAAAAATTAAGATGCTAAAAAAAGTGTTCATGTCTTGAAAAATAGATAATCCAATAGATGTAAGAAAAGGTCTCAGAGTTATTCAATTTAGCAAGAATGAAGCAAAATCAAATCAGTGGTTTATTTGATGAATTCCATTTACGTATATACCACTGAAACATATAATCATGAAGTTAATTAAAATGTATGATTTTTTTTCCCTCTAGCCAGTTTGGCTCAGTGGATAGAGTGTTAGCCTGTGGACTAAAGGGTCCTGAGTTTGATTCCGATCAAGGGCATGTACCTCGGTTGCAGGCTCCTCCCCAGCTCAGGCCCTGGTCAGGGCTTGTGCAGGAGGCAACCAATCGATGTGCTTCTCTCACACTGATGTTTCTCTCTGTCTTTCCCTCTCTCTTCCACTTTGCCTAAAAAAAAAAAAAAAAAAAAAAAAAAAAAAGGCATCAATGGAAAAATATCCTCAAGTGAGGATTAACAAAAACAACAACAAAAATGTATGATTTTTTGTGGTTAATTCTCACCAATGGATATTTTTTCCATTGATTTTTAGAGAGAGTGGAAGTGGGGGGGGGGGGAGGGAAGAGAGAGAAAAGCATTGATGTGAGGGAGACACACTGATTGGTTGCCTCCCTCACCTGCCTGGACAGGGGCCAGGGAGTGAACCTGAAACCCAGGTACATGCCCTTGATCACACGACCCCTTGGTCCTCGGGCAAACACTCTAACTGCTGGGCTAGACTGGCCAGGGCTAAAATGTATGAATATATAAAATTACTGTGTGCCTATATTAGTAAACTGATACACAATGTCAGTTATGAAAAAAAAGTTACATGAATACACTTGAATGGTTTTCATTAGCCAGGCATTTAAGGACTGAATTTAGAAATGTACCAACCAAGTGCTTGATTTATGGATTAGTCTGCCAATTCCCTGAAACATTCACTACAAGGTATGGAAGTTTGAAATCTTTTACAATTACATAATGTGGGATGAATGAACAATTTCAGATTGGCTATATGATGAGGCCCTGAAAAGATGATACACTCATATTTATTGATGTAAAAAGATAATTATATTGTGTAGACAACAAGAATAATAAATTATATAATACTAGAGGCCCAGTGCATGAATTCGTGCACAGGTGGGGTCTGGTCAGCTGGGAAGAGGGGATGCGAGAAGTTGGCTGGCTGGCCCCGCCCCCTGGTTGAACTCCTAGTCGAAGGGAAAATTTGCATATTAGCCTTTATTACATAGGACTAGAGGCCCGGTGCACGAATTCATGTCTGGGTGGGGTTCCTCAGCCTGGCTGACGATTGAGGCCTATGGGGGGGCCGGCCAGCCAGAGGGGCTGCAGGAGGTTGGCCGTGGGAGCGCAGTGACCACCAGGGGCAGCTTCTGCATTGAGCGTCTGCCTCCTCATGGTCAGTGCAGGTCACAGCGACTGGCCGACTAGCTGTTCTGTTCTAACGGTCATTTAGGCTTTTATATAGATAGATAATCCTATTTTTGTAAAATATACATATATTTGCATACACTACTTGTTAAATGTTGGCAGTGATCATCAGTGGGGAGATTAATGTGATTAATTTTTAATGTGACTAATGATTCCTTTAGAATTTTCCGTGTTGCCCAAATTTTTACAATGAGCCTTTACTTATAGTCTGGGAGGTGGGGGGTTTGGAGGCTATTTCCATTTTGGGGAGAATAATTTTGCATAACTATTCAAACAAGTAACACTCTCAGCATTAAATATATGAACACTTTAGGTTTTAAATCCTCTTAACACACAAATTTTAGAAACTGAGGAGAGTTTTTGCAATATGAGGAAAGTTCATATTGGTGATAACAAGAAATGAGCTCATGAGCATCTGGTGAGTAAGCAGGCAAAGAAGACATAGGGTGTGAAAACAAACTCAGTTCTTGGTTTCATGCCAGAGACAAAAACAGAATAAATCAAAGTAATTATCTATTGCTTTCTAGAACTCTCATTTATAAGGAACTGAAATACTTAGTTTTTAACTGGAAATTCTTAAATTTAAAGAGCTACCTTCATAAATAATCTCAGGTTTTAATTCTTCCTAAAAATTCAGATCAATATACTTGGCCCTGACTTTGATATATTAAATAGAATACTCCAGATAAACTCAAAGGAGATTATGAAGTTTTTACTCCTGTGTAAACCCATTAAAAGTCTTTTTCTTATTTGATTCTGAGAATCACACCTTCAAATCTGGGTCATTCCAGTGTCCTCACTGTCAGGTAAGGCACCAGGACTTACTACACTGGGTAATATTCTAACAGAACCTTTAGGGTTAACGAGCCCGGACATGAGGTCACCGTTGGGATGCCAGCACCTCTACCCATGAACAGAGCGGTACAGAGAGCATCAGTACAAAGGCTAACTAGAAGCATCTCTATGAAAATCGCAATCTCAGTGCTTTAGGATGTCAGAAGGTATGATCTGATTCTAAACCTGTACTTTCATAGCAGAAGTTATGATAAAGACGCCGTTTCAAATCAGGCTTATTCCTGTGAAGCCCGTTTCCATCCCCAAACTCTGAAACCCTGTGCCTCCTTCCTAGGAACCCTCTTCAGCTAGATCTCTTCACCGTATAAAAACAGTTAGACTTACTAACTTCATAGTTAACCTGTGAAACCATTTGCTGTACATGGAGTCTGACCAGTAAAATCGAGCCCCGCTCTAATTTGAAAGTAGGCGACATTTTTTTCCTACAGCACAGGACTGGCCATTGGCCACTGAGTCCCTATCAGATTCTGTAACAATGGATTTCAGACCCTTCTGAAATTTTGGTCCTAAAATATAGTTATCATTTTCCTTAAACATATAAGAAAGCAACATCTGAATGCAATACCCAGGTTCACACTGGGCCGGCAGCTGTGGAAGCAGCCATGTGTCGGAATCAAAACAGCGCCCCACTGAGCAGGGGGCTGGCGAAGCCATGGCATGTCAGTGAGGAGCCTCACGTACCCGCTGTGCGTTCACGAACAGCTTGTGAATGATTCTGCCGGCGTGTCCTCTGCCCGCGCCCACCACCAGCACTTCGGGCTGCTCTAACAGGCAGCTCACAAACCTGGGGAGAAAGAATAGAAGGCGAGCTGCTCACTTCCCATCCACCCTCCAGATTAATTTTGTGGGCAAACCCTCACACTGATAAAGCTCAACTACCATGGCTGGAGTGGAACTTTATAACAGGATACATTGATACTTGAATTAAAATGGACTCAAATGACAATTCTTACTACCTTTGAAGTGTTTTCATAAAATTTGTGAAAAGCCCATCTCTGTCAAAGTATAAGAAGAAATATTCAGTAAAAGTTGATAACAGAAACCAAGTTTCATTTATACAACAAAGCAAAGATTCATGTTTCTTGTTTTTCTTTTAAAAATACTAATATTTTTAATCCTCACTCAAGGATATGTTTATTTGTTTTTTAATTGATTTGAGAGAGTGAGAGGAAGGGGAAGAGGGGAAGAAACATGGAGCAGTTGCCTCCTGTCCATGCCCCAACAGATGATTGAACCCACAACCTAGGTATGTGCCCTGACAAGTAATCGAACCACAACCTTTTGGTGCACAGGGTGATGCTTCAATTAACCAAGCCACCCGGCCAGGGCTGCTTTTGCTCCTGTGAGGTGTGTAAGTGCATATGTGCATGTATGCACAAGATGCATGTTTTGCTGGGCAGTGTCATGACTATAAACAGTGCCATTTTGTGCTGGAAATACTGTACTGTACTGCCAAGTCCATCTCAGATCTGTAGAGTAGAGCTAAGAGAGTAGAAGGCAGAACCACCAGGCATGCACTGCCTGCTCACTGACTGATACTGCTATTTTAGAAACGACTCACTTGATTAGAGCTCATTCTTCTCATTTAAAAGGAAGGCATTTTCCATTATGCTAAATTAATATTTGACAAAGGAGGCGAGAGCATACAATGGAGTCAGGATAGTCTATTCAATAAATGATGTTGGGAAAATTGGACAGATACATGCAAGAAAAATGAAACTAGATCACCAACTTACACAAGAATAAACTCAAAATGGATAAAAGACTTAAATGTAAGTCAGAAAAACATAAAAATCCTAGAAGAAACCCTAGGCAGCAAAATCTCAGACATCTCTCGTAGTAATATGTTTATGGCTATATCTCCTGAGCAAAGGAAACTAAGAAGGAAATAAACAAATGAGACTACATCTAATAAAAAGCTTCTTCACAGCAAAAGAAACCATCAATAAAACGAAAAGGGAGCCTATTGTATCGGAGAACATATTTGGCAAAGATACATCTGACAAAGGGTTAATATCCAAAATATATAAGGAACTCATATGACTTAACAAAATGAAGACAAACAATCCAATCAAAAAATGGGCAAAGGACCTAAATAGACACCTCTTCAAAGTAGACATACAGATGGCCAAGAGGTATATGAAAAAATGCTCAAACTCACAGATCATCAGAGAGATGCAAATTAAAATAACAATGCGGTATCACCTCACATCTGTCAGGATGGCTACTATCAACAAATTAACAAATGACAAGCTGGTGAGGATGTGGAGAAAAGGAAATCCTACTACACTGCTGGTGGGATTGCAGACTGGTGCAGTCATTATGGAAAACAGTATGGAGTTTCCTCAAAAAATTAAATATGGAACTGCCATTTGACCTAGTGATCCCCCTTCTAGGAATATATCCTAAGAGACCCAAAACACCAATCAGAAAAAACAAGCACCATGTTCATAGCAGTGCAATTATACAATAGCTAAGACTGAAAACAGTACAAGTGCCCATGAGTAGATGAGTGGATAAAAAAAACTGTGGTACATTTACACCGTGGAATACTATGCAGCAGTAAAAAAGAAAAAAAGAAGAAAAAAAAGAAAAGGATCTTTTACCCTTTAAGACAGCACGGAGGGACCTGGAGAGTATTATGCTAAGTGAAATAAGCAGTCAGAGGAAGACAAGTATCACATAATCTCACTCATATGTGGAATCTAATGAACAAAATAAACTGATGAACAGAGTGGATCCAGAAAAGGAAAAAAAGACATTTTCAAGAACAAAGAAAGCTGGGAGAAAATTTCACTCACCAAAAGATATAAAATTCAAACAAAATCTTGTTAGAAGCTATAGCAAATGCCTTGTCATAGACTATTAATTTTCTAGCATCAATAATGCCATTCCTTGTGAAAAGGCTACTGACGATGTTAACATTATAACAAATTCAAGCTACTGAAGTAGGTAATTTGGAAACACTTTATCACACATTATAGCAACATGTCCTTTCAATGGGCACAAACAGAGAGGGGCTCACACTGAAGGCTCCCTTGATAATGATGCTGCCAGGAGAAGACCGGCCCAGCCATTTGCCTCATCCTGGAGAGGCTACCGGTCACTCTCCAAACATATCTGCAAGGTGCACAATAAATGCACCTTTGCTCTCACAGGTATTTTTAAAAAATTAAATGAATATTGAGCAGAATTACAGTTGCAGAACCCCTCAGGCTGTGGTTAAGGAACAGTGAGAGCTGAAAGAAAAGCTCTCGGCACTGCTAGTGACAGCGTCAATAATGGCTTCTCCTCAGGTACAGGCACCACGCCTCCGGGAGCAAACAAGGACTTTGCTGGGAAGAGAGACCTGGTAGACTTGCTTCTGCAAGTGGGAGCAATGGAAACACCTAGAAAGTACTCAGAAATACGGTAGAGGTCAAATACTTTGATAATTATTCCTCTGAATCTGGCTAATGCTGGCAAATAATAGGAGAATATCACAAAGAATCTCAATATTTCATTAAAATTTTCTAAAGCAGTGGTGGATTTTCCTACTGCAGACAAAAATGAGTGCGTCAAATAGCAATTACCTTTCGAGATCTTCCTTTTCCTCCTCTTGTTCACATTTCTCAGTTCCAAACTTGGCTTTCAGTGAGCGGGCTCTAGCAATTAGGGCTTCCACATTAGTAATTTGATGGATGATTTCCTAACAATAGAAAAGAGAAAGTCATAACATTGGAAAACAGCAAAGAAAGGCAAAGCCTTTTAAAATGTTTCTTGAAAGTAATTACTGCCCACTGGGAAGAGAGAGTACTTGGCGAGATGCTGACAGTCACCCAACTTACTTCTAGTTTCTTGTCTTCCGGATTGGGAAAGTGCAGGACTTTGCTGGAATGGGATATTATCTGCTTGATAATCTTCTTAACGGAAGAAATGTTTTCCAGGCTTTCTATTAGAAAGATCAAAATCATCATTAAATAAGTTAGACAAAATACACTTTCATTTTAGAAATGAGCTAATTACTATTCAAGTAAGACATTTACCTTCTTCCTTTACCTTGAGTACAGCTGCATGAATTACACAAGGTAGCAGGTGCCGAGCGAGGTCTGCAGGTTTCTGCATTGCCAGATAGTGCAGCACCTGGAGGAGGCACAGACTCAGATAAATGATCAATGCAGCTGCCTACGAATAAAGCAGCCATTTACGAAACAAAAAATCCTCTGGACCAGTGATTTTCAACTTTTTTCATCTCATGGCACACATAAACTCATTACTAGAATTCTGCAGCACACCAAAAATATATTTTTTGACAATCTGACAAAAAAAATAGGTATAATTTTGATTCATTCACACCAGATGGCTATTGTGTTGGCTGCTGCCATTTTTTTATTTGACAATCTGAGAGAAAAGAGATCAGTGTCCCTGACTAAATGGTCAGGTGTTGCACGCTTTAAAAATTACTGTGGCACACCGGCTGCTTTGGACCACTGAACTCACATCTATAACAAAAGTAGAGAAGAGCTCTCTTCTCTTAGTATCTACCCCTACATTCCAGGTAAATAGCTACTACTTCCAAAGATAAGAATAATGTTACTGAAGACAACTGCATACTTCTGTCTTCAATAGGGTTAATATTCTTATATCCCCCATCCCCACTTCCATATGTAATGCATACAAATTAATAAAAACTACCTGTAAATCATACCATCTAGGGATAGAATTTTTAATGGTGGAACATTTTCATTCCAGAATTTTTCAAAATATCAAGTACACATAACATTAAATGAACTAATATTAAGTGTCTAAAATACTGTTTGTGACCTGTTTTTCTCACTTATTATTTCTAAACATTTCTAGTGACCCTCCATTGATTTTTTTGGGTTGGTTGTTTTATTGTCTTTTTCTAAAATGGAAATTGTTTTACTTTTCTGATTTAAAAAATAAAGCATTTTTATCATGCAGATTGACTCTTCTTTCTATGGGGGTAGAGGGCCCTGGTGACATTACCTCACTGGTGCCTGGCCAGAATTCCATACTGGTTGATTAAGATTATGTCTTTGGGAGAGGTTAAAACTGCAACAGATAAGGTATTAACCAGGTTTGATGTCACTGGCTTTTATGTAGCACAAGTGATGCCATTTTCTTCCTTTTTTAAAATTTTCTTGGATTGCAGTTTTAAACATTAGTTCTGTTTTAGTGCTTTGATTTTGAATCCTCACTGGAGGATATGTTTTTATTTTTATTTTTGGAGAGAGGGGGAGGGAGGGAGGGAGAGGGAGAGGGAGAGGGAGAGGGAGAGAGAGAGAGAGGGAGAGAGAGAGAGAAAGGGAGGGAGAGAGAAGAAAAGGAGGAGAGGGAGGGAGAGAAGGAGGGAGAGGAGAGGCAGAGGTAGAGACAATGATTGGTATGTGCTGGACCAGAAATCAAATCCACAACCTTTTGGTGTGCAGGATGATGTTCCAACCAACTGAGCCGCCTAACCAGGGCTAGTGTTTTGATTTTTCTTCAAGGACTCTGATAAAATGAGTATTATTCCTACTTTTCCTATTTTCCATTTCTACTACTTTCTCTCTAACCCACTTTAGTCCTTTTGCCACTTTTTCTTGATGCCTTTTATTATATTTCAATACGAATCTACTCTCTCTTGGGCCCTTTGTCATTTAGTCTTTATTTTTGATATGGTGTTCTTTTTCTTCTATTTCTATATTGTTAAACCAGCTGTGGTTTCACTACTTTGCAGAGTTTTTGGGTCCATTTTTGCTCTTGGTTTTAGTATTTCTGATTAAAAGTGATTTTTCATATCCCCTATGCTTGTTTAAAGATATCTGATTCAGTATGTATGGTGTGTTGTTAACAATTTTCTGCTTCATGGTCAATTTTCTGGGAAATGTTTTCATTAGCTAACTGACCCACCTGCATTTTGTTTTTTTATAGTTTTGTATGGATGTGGTCTGCTCTTTAGTATACCTAGTCATACCACAATTTGAAAGTGCCCCTTTTCTGCAGTTTCTTTAAAGGACAGCAGAGGATGAGGGAGGTTGATGTTATTTTTTTAAATTTTTTTTATTTTTATTGCTTAAAGTATTGCAAAGAGTATTACATATGTCTCCTTTTTTCCCCCCCTGCCCTTGACAATCCCCTGGCCTCCCCTACCCCCCAGTGTCTTATTGGTTATGCTTATATGCATGCATATAGTCCTTTGGTTGATCTCTTACCCCCCCCCCCCCCTCCCCCCCCCGGCCGCCTGCCCTCCCACCCTCCCCGGCCTTCCTGCTGTAGTTTGACAATCTGTTCGAGGCAGCTCTGCCTCTGTATCTATTTTTGTTCGTAAGTTTATAATGGTCTTTATTATCCAGAAATGAGTGAGATCATGTGGTATTTTTCCTTCATTGATGATTTTTTTCTTTTATTATTTTATTGATTTGGGAGAGGAAGGATGAGGGAGAGAGGGATAGAAACATCAATGATGAAAGAGAATCATGCCCCTTACAGGGCATTGAGCCCGCAACCCAGGCAAGTGCCCTAACCGGGAATCAAACCGTGACCTCCTAGTTCACAGATCGACACTCTACCAAGCCACACTGGCCAGGTGGTTGATAAGCCTTGTTTGTCTTTCACTTCTGCATGATCCTTAATTTCCCTCTCATTTCCTTCTTTCCCATCATTTCTTTATCTAAGGGGTATCAACCCTTCTCTATATATCTGGTTTCCCAAGACAGTATCTCTGAGTGTTCACTTCTCGTCCAGCTTACTTTAAGCCTCTCCCTGTAGCCATGCTGTGAACTATCAAGCTCTACCTGTACCAAGTACTTTGGTGCCCAGTGTTAAGCTCTCTCTTTCTGGGGTGACTCTGTGCTCCATCTGTATCCCTCAGCTCTTCTTAAAAGTCCCTGTCCACACTCTCCTGCAGCAATGGGAACTCCATTGGTATTTGGCTTGTTTCTCTACTTATAGTTTTAATTTGAAGGTCACTGTAATCTCTGTCTCCTAGTAATGCTTAAGGCATGGATTTATTTATTACTTATTAAGTGCATGGGATTATTTGGGAGGCCGGTGGATGGTGGGTAGGAGGGTATGTGGGGCAATTTGATATCAGGCAGCTACCACTATTCATTAGAATTCCAAATATTTTTTAGTAATTGAAGAGCAGTTCACTAAATGATCATACCATAATTTATCGAACCAAGCTTATTTTTGGTAACTTTGGTTATATGCACTTTTCACTAAAAAACTTTGCTGAACATCATTCTTGTACATTGACCTTTACATATTTCTCATTATTTCCTTAATAAATTTCTTGGTAGTAGAATTGCTAGATCAAAGGACATGACCATTTTTTAAGGTTTTTGATATATGCTGTGAGATGAGACAGTCCAATGGTAAGCATGCTACATAAAATATGGGTATCTTATTTTTGGGCCTAACTGCAACTAAATTCTAAAATCTTAAGTGTAAATAGTAGATACATAAAAGGCTCATTAAATTTCAATGCTTTGCTTCTCATGTCTATGATAGTGAGTTTTTAAAATGCTAGAAAAATAACTACCACTTTAGTGTTAGATACCCAAACCTCAGTTACCTTTTCTGCTTCCCGTGTATCATCAAAGAGTCTCCTTTGCCTTCTGGCAGGAACTGGCTTAGCTGTTTCCCAGGCTTCCACCCACATGTTGCTTGGAATCTTCATTCGGGCACTCAGTTCTCCTTTCAGAACCGTGTTTCCCTTTTCATCAATCACTTCCTCTTCAATGTAATCCCGGGGTGAGTACCACCTCACAAAGTCTTCCAGACAGCAACCTGGATTAGCTGCCTAAATCAAGGCCAAAAATTCAGCAGAACCAAATATAAGTCAACAGTTACTGATAAACCTGTTTGCAAGATCATACTTTCTCTTTCACAAAAAGCCTACCTAATATTTATAAAATCTAGTATGTGACATGAGTTTGGGTGTCACCTCGAAAACAGATCAAATGTTAAAATACTAAAAGCATTTTACTTTTGCTGTCTCTATTTTATAGAAAAAGAAAATACTTCCATTTGATGAATTTGGAAATAAAAATTTTATGTAAAGTGAAAATAATTCTCTTAAACAGGTAAGTTACATAGTTTTAAATTATAGCATAACTACTCAAAACTTAGAAAAGTATCAAATAAGTGCAGGTCATGTAAATTAAATAATACACAACATGAAAGCATAACAACCTAATAATGGGAAAATTCTGCTCTTTTTTCTCCTCAATAAATCAATACTGCAGTAAATATCAACTAACCTCAAAAATGTTCTATTCAGCCATCAAATTCTTGTGCTTTATGTACAACATTACTCTCACATAAACTGCTTTTGTGCTGGTACGGAATTGAAATTCAAACTATTATTGTTCAGGTTTCTCAAATCTAACTAATTAAATTTTTACTCAGTGGATAATTCTATAGAATTTACAAGGTTGTATTTCAAAATCCTTTAAGTAATTCCACATTTAAGGCTGGGATAAAAGTAGAGGCTTCCCAGTGTTAGTAGTAAGGCACAGACTTCTCTTTTGCAAGTATACAGTAATATATTAGCAGAGTACTAAGGATAGGTATATGTATTATCCCCTAATACTCAAAGGATACGTGTACACACATTAAACACGTACCTTTTGGTTATATAGTCTACCACAACATAATCTTCCTGTATGAGTACTATATTTAATTGCCTGAAATAGTAAGTCATGTAAACATCAACAAAGTGCTAAGTGGAAGGTCATTTTCTTTCTTTTTGAATTAAATTAACCTCAGACCAAAATGCAAACAGACTTGAAGAGAATGGCTAATCTTAAATGTGAAGAGCAAAACTGTTAATTCTTGCTTCTTGAGCTCACTGGCTACCACCTTAACCCAGTCAACAATATAAACTTCTGAGGCAGGGGTGGGGAACCTTTTTCTGCCAAGGGCCATTTGGATATTTATAACATCATTTGAGGGCCACATAAAATTATCAACTTAAAAATTAGCCTGCTATATTTGGTCAAACATTTAATTAACTCACCCTTAATGCCTTGGCAGGGCCAGACCAAATGATTTCTCAGGTCTTATACGGCCTGCAGACTGGGTGTTCCCCACCCCTGTTAAGGGATATGGCATCATGGCAACAACTACTGCTGTGAACTGCAAAAGGTCAAGATTACTGCATGAATCAGGATTCATGCACAAAGATCTGGATATTAACCAGGCAATACCACACCCACTGAGAACATCTTAGGAACCCAGAAATAGGCCTTGAGTGAAGAGTGAAAACTTAAAAAAGAAAATAATATTGAACTCCTGTACCACAGAATGTTTAAAAAAAAAAAAAGACAGTTTACACCACATTCTTCTCTCTGGTTGTTCTTCCAATACCAGGCTAAACAAACTGCTACCAGGAGAAGGTCAAGGCGCACTTCAGCTCTGGCTTGTCTTTGTTCTGCTGTTCTAGGTATGCATCCAAGGGCATGCTCACAAAAAGGCCCTGTGCTTCTGGGGTTGTAAGGTGTAGGTACCTCAGGTCCCTCTCAGCATTCATCCAAAGCTCTGGGGACGCTCCCAAGGGCCCCTAAAGCAAGTCACCCCTACGCGAAAAGGGAGAGGCAACCATATCTATTTTAGAGTGACTACATATTTCCTTAAATATGTGACCTGATTCCTGCGTAGGGACAGATGTGTAAAAAAGGCTATTTGAAATAGTCTATTTTCTGATTAAAACAATGTTATGAGAGGTTTGTAGGTGCCCAGGTTAATCCAAAAGAGTCTAATGAACTCTAGTTTTGCTGAAGCAGTGTTGAAGGCATTATATACAACCTTACCATCAGGAGCTGATATGTTTCTATGGGGAAAAGCTTTTATAGTTCCAATTTGGATTTCATTCTGTACTTGCCTCTGGAAGGATACTGTGGTAGGACAAGGACAGATGAGTATGAAGGCAGGCAGAGGTCAGGTAACGGGCCAGAGTGGCTCAGTGGTTGAGTGTCGCCCCATACACCAAAGTGTTGTAGGTTCAATTCCTGGTCGGGGCACATACCTAGGTTGCAGATTCCACCCCTGGCCGGGGTGCTTACAGGAAGCGATTGATTGATGTTTCTGTCTCACATCAATGTTTCTCTCTCTCTCTAAAAATAATCAATAAGGACATAAACTCGGGTGAGGATTAAAAGAAACAACAACAAAAGAGCCACTGGGCAGGCTAGTAATGCCTACTATGCACACACTCCCTAAGCCAATTCTCTTATTTGCTTTTTTGATTTAACACATGCCCCGAGAGCCAAATGATTTTTCACTCTCTCAGGAATTGAACCTGCAACCTTTTGGAGTTATGGGACAACGCTACAACCAACTGAGCCACACCGGCCAGGATCCAACTGACTTCTATTTATCATTGTGCCAACTGTTTGTTTTAAAACAACACATCTCTCTTTCTTATTTCACAGAACAAAATAACTCACACATTTTATGTATCGTTTGTCTCTAAGGAAAACATGCAGCTCTTGAGGTTTACTAAAGATTGTTTCTTTTAGTAAATATGGGGGGAATAAGCAGGGAATAAGAGGCTTCCTTTTACTGTCACAAACCTGCTAGCTGGGAAGATGAAAGTGGCATGTGTTTTCATGGGTGTTTATGTTGGAGAAACTCACACTCAGGCTGGCCTGTAGCATAGAGCAGAACTGAGGAGGGGTGTGAAATGGGGATGTGGGGTCCATCATGGTGCAATGGAGTAAGGAGGAAAGTCTGTGCCTGGGAGACAGTTCTGGGGATCAGCAGTAGAAAGGAAACCCTGTGGCTCAATGGGCTACCTACTTGGTTTTCAAAAATATATACATATACTTGTCTCTTCTTTTAAAAATAAGTAATAATAATAATACTTTCCTTCATCCTGGGTTTTTTTAGCTAGTAAGCTAAATGTCATCATTCTCTGAATTCTCTATGGTCTAGATACAGGCCTAAAATGAGTAGGGAGCAAATGCCTACTCATCCTAAATGGGGACTCATCTGAGAAATCTGCCCGGACCCACTCAGTAGAGTTAGTCCCCTCTTAGACCTGCCTTCATAAAAGAACTCATCACACACTTATTTACACAACCTCAACAGACTGTAACTGAGAATAAACACTGTATTTCTTACTTATCTAATCACAGTGCAAGTCACAAAGTAGAATATCAAAGGCCTGTTGAACGAAGGAACCTATGTTAAATCCTAAGGGTTTCCTAAAAACCTTGCATGATATTGGCTGCACACACACAAAGGAGGAAGACATCCCAATGCAGATAAAAAATTACTCAAGTCTCAACTTCCAACTATTATTCAAAGATTGTTCTTTGTTTTTTTTAAACTCAAGAAGCAACTCTGAATACAACCTTTAGGAGATAGAAGCGGGATGTTATAACTACTAATGAAATAAAAGCTTTTAATAAAAAGGACATTCAGGTCTTCATACCACTTTATTGAGTGACTTTCACAGCTTTATCCCAGAATAACTCAAAATAGAATCCTGAGCCCTGACAGTGTGACCCACCTTAAAAGACTCCATATCTGACAGCAGACAGGCGCTCTGCATGCGTGCCCGGAGGTGAGCCCCTTCCGCGGAGGTGCCCAATTTAGCCAGAACCTCCGACTGCTCCTCTAGCAGGTCTTCTGTCATAGGTGCTGGCTCCTGTGAAGCACAAAAGGACAAAGCTCAGCAACAGCCTTTGTGTAGACAAAGCCGGGCTACGAAAATAGAACAAAGACAACACTTATTTCAGCTCTAGTAGTCCCAAGGTATGTATGGAAAAAATTTCAGAGAAATTCACAAGTTTTCTGGAACCTACATATAAACGTACCAAATTAACAAGAATAAATATGACTTTCAGGGTCTCTCCAACCACAACAAATAAGATTATCATGTTCCCCTTGGTGAGGACTGATGGCTAAAAGAGAAATTTGGGTGCACTGAACATTTTTCTGCCTGTTAATGATACAGAAATAACATCCCAATGAGATTTTTTATGTAGGATATCACTAGTTGCTATAAGGTTTTATTGTAACTAATAAGAGAAGAAAATTGATATATATGAAAATTAAAGGCAAATGAATTGAACCCCAACTAAAAGCCCCCAAATAAATTAAGTTTTATGTTGTAGGAGTTGCTTTGAGTTTAGGTTCAAAAGATATTCTAATTACTAATTCCCATAAGAAGTTGTGGATTTTTTGTTTTGGGAATCAGAGACATTATATATTTTAGTGGTAAGCCCCCCCCCCCCAACCTCAAAAAAAGCTAAGGCAAATCTAAAGGAGGGTACACTGTAGAATCATTAAGAGTGACAGAAAACATCGCGAAACTTTCAAAGGGCTTTAGGAAAAGTTCTCTGAGAACTGATTTCATTAGATTTTATTGCAATATTAAGAACTCAACAATCCAGAGATTAACCAAACAAAGCTCTCCTGTTTTGCAGTTAAAGTCAGAAAAAAACTGATCTTTTCTATTCTTAGATAACAGAGTAAGATGTAGAAGTGTTTAGAGCAGGGATGAGCAAACTTTTTGACTCGAGGGCCACAATGGGTTCTTAAACTGGACCGGAGGGCCGGAACAAAAGCATGGATGGAGTGTTTGTGTGAACTAATATAAATTCAAAGTAAACATCATTACATAAAAGGGTATGGTCTTTTTTTTTTTTTTAGTTTTATTCATTTCAAACGGGCCAGCTGGCCGTAGTTTGCCCACGGCTGGTTTAGAGTATTTGTCAATGGATTTCTTCTAGATTTCAGGAGCTGACTATAAACCAGGGTTTCTCAGCCTTAGTACTACTGGCGTTTTAGGCTGGGTAACTCTCTGTCATGGGCCTGTCCTATGCATTGCAGGGTGTTCAGCAGCATCTCTGGTCTCGACCTACTAGATACAAGTGGTACCACTCCACCTCTTGACAACAAAAAAAATGTTTCCAGACATTGTCAAATTTCCCTGCGGGCAAAATCACTCCCCAGTTGAGAACCACTGCCTTGAGGACAAGTAATTCTCACAACTATCTGTCATAAATACAGAAGCATGGTAAAGCTATGGCATTCGAAACACAGCAACAAACAAAAGAAAACGACTTTTTTTTGGTATCATCCTAATTTTTTAAACAAACCTAAAACTTTCAAACACTGCAGACGAGAATATATTATTGTTGGCTTCTCAGACAATCTGGCAACCAATACATGGCAAGCACTTATGATCATGTCCTCTGATCCAGTAATTCCAGTTCTAGTAATATCACTACAGCACTATTTATAAAGTGTAAAAAGTGGAAAGAATATGGATATACAGTAAGAGGGAAATGGTTTGATATACGAAAAATGGGAAGGAACTGCTTTAACAGTGATTACCTCTGGATTATAAAATTATGAGTTTTTGTTTTCCTTTCTCTACAATGAACATGCATCACTTTTAGTCTCACATTGATACTGAAGGTTGAGTAATAATTGGAAAAGCAATATGACAGTGGGGTTAAGAGTCTGCGCTTGTGTATGAATCCCAGCTCTATGACCTTGGACAATCACTCAAGCATTCAATGTCACACTGCTGTGAAGAATAAATCCTGGCACATGCTTAATAAATGCTACCACTTAGAGATAAAATACTTAGGGTGGTAAAGGCTTCATACTCTACTTTCTCTATGGTATCAAAATGCCTCAGTCAAATTAAAAAATTATATGAATCTCAAGAGAAGAGGCCTGCCTTCCTTCTATAAAAGGGAGCTAGTTTTCATTGTCCTATAGCCCTGAAATCATAGGATGGGTGGGAAGGAAGGAGATGTCAAAAGGATACTGACTACCCTTCCAATGTGGAAATTCCAGGCCAACTATATAAGTGAAGGACATGATCAAGAGAAATATAGGCAGCAAGTAGCATGAGGACCATACATTTTCATATATACAACTTCTGAATATGCCCAAAGCTTTCTCATATGCATGATCTCATAGGATCATTGAGAGGTGGTCAGAGCATTTTACAAGTGATAAAATTGAGGTACAGAGATAAAATGCCTTGCCCAAGATCATCAAGTAGCAAAACTACCAAGTAGCAAACTCAACAGGGCATCTAGGACACCTGTCTGATGCCGACTTTGAGAACTACTAGTTTGTTCCAATCCACTAGCTAAGTACTCTTGCTCTAACAGATTTCCACAGGTATCTGTCTTAGCTAGCCCTGGCCCTGGAATATTGGGCAACATCTTTAAGCTTCTCCTAGCCATAAATTTTAGGTTGATTTAGTCTACATGAAAGGACTATGGGTGTGAGTTTAAATTCTTATGAAGCAAGGTCCTAGATAAAGTTTGTGTGTGTGTGTGTGTGTGTGTGTGTGTGTGTGTGTGTGTGTGAAGTGGGCAACTGATTAATGGTACATTTTAAGCTAACTTCTAAAGTTTGAAATTATATTGGCTTTAACTGGGATCATTTTGAATTCCAAGCATTTTATATAATCACATATATAATGGTTGAAAATAAGATTAACTTTAAAGGAAGAAAGTAAAATTGATTAAAAAATTGCCCTGATTTCCTAAAGGTAAGATCTAAAAATTAATTTCATAATACATAGGATACATGTTGAGAGAAAAATAAGTCTAAATTATTTCATATTTAGAATATAAATTCAAATGTGGAAACTGAAGCATCTGAAATAAATGAGAGAAGCATAGCCTTTTGAAGAAAAACAAAACTTGAGTTTCCAGAACAACTATCTTGGGTTCTTTATTAACTCAATCAAATCAAGACAATCTGCAACTAGATCATTAGAAATAGGGAGTACTGTTAATTAAAACTTGGAAAAAGAAAGAATATAAAAGATTAATTTTGTTGGACATTTACCTGTCAAATGCTTTTATTCATTTTAAAATTTATTTTTATTGATTTCAGAGAGGAAGGGAGAGGGAGAGAGAATAGAAACATCAATGATGAAAGAGAATCACTGATCAGCTGCCTCCTGCACACCCACATTGGGGACTGAGCCAGCAATCCAGGAATGTGCCCTGATGGGGAATCGAACCGTGACCTCCTGGTTCATTCATAGGTTGACGTTCAATTACTGAGCCATGTCGGTTGGGCTGCCAAATGCTTTTAAATATGATATGCGATTTAATCCGGAACAACCCAGAGTAATATAAACCATTAGTGGCTTTTAAAGTATTAATATTAGTTTACTAAACAGTAGGTAAGGTATTAAAACTGGAGATACATTAGAACAAGCTAGAAATACTTTTTTATTGTTGTTAATCATTCATCAGACGACAATTTAACTTTTTTAACAGCTCTTTTGAACTATAATCAACATACAATAATTTATTTACCTTTTAACTTATTTTTCATCCTAACCCGAGGATATGTTTTTATTAATTTGAGAGAGAGACACACACGAAGGAGAGGGAGAGAGAGGCATCAGTTGCCTCCTGCATGCACCCCAACCAGGATTGAACCCAAAGCTTAGGTATGTGCCCTGACCAGGAATTGAACCCATGACCTTTTTTTTTTTTTTAAAATATATTTTTATTGATTTCAGAAAGGAAGGAAGAGGGAAAGAGAGACAGAAACATCAATGATGAGAATCACTGATTGTCTGCGTCCTGCATACCCCCTAATGGAACTGAGCCCGCAACCTGGGCATGTGCCCCGAATGGGAATCAAACCAGGGACCTTTCAATCAGCAGGCTGCCGCTCTATCCATTGAACCAAACCAGCTAAGGGGAACCCATGACCTTTTGCTGTACAGTACCACACTCCTATCACTGAGACACACTGACTAGGGCTCAGCATACAATAATTTAGAGTGCATTTGCTAAATATACCCATGAAACAATCAAGATAATGAATATATCCATACCCCCGAAAATTTTCTTATTTTTGGAACATCCATAAGAAAAAAGAATAAATGATCTGTTATATATCCATAAAATAGAATATTACTAAGCAATAACAATAAATGATTTTTAATACATAAAACAATATGTGTGAATCATAAAATAATTATGCTAAAAAATTACATAAAAAACCAAAAAAAGCATATTGAAATTACATAAAATTCTAGAAAATGCAAATTAACTTTTTTTTTTTAAGAGAGAAAAAGGGGCTCAGAGAGAAAACATAGCTTCTAGTAGCAATACTGTTAATAAGTGGTGATGCCAGGATGTAAATCTAGTTCTACCAGATCCCTAAACCCAGGTCTATACACAAGACCGCAATACCTACTGCATACTTCATAACAAAAGAAGAAAAACATACATCTGAATGTATTTGAATTTTTGAATATTCTGCCCTAATACTAAAATTTACTAATAAAACACCTAAATTATCATTTATTTTTAAAAGGATATAGAAACAAAAAAGCATAAAGCCTATCAAATAAAATCAACTAATCTTTTAAATGATAGATACCTGGCAAAGAAACAATATAAGCATGGATAATAAAGTTAACAGAATTCATGTTTAAAATTACCAAACATCCCAACATCCCACTGGACTATTAAAATTCATCAACCCATTTTAGAATATGAAAACGAGTTACAAAAACTTTTAAGTAAATCCTTGCATCTTGAGAAGCAATACTAGCCACTATCCTATATAATAAAAGGCTAATATGCAAATTGTCCCCTTGACCGGGAGTTCGACCAGGGGGCAGTGTTAGGCCCCCTCACCCTGATCAGGGGCGGGGCTGGCTGACCAACTGCCCACAGCCCCTTTGCCCAGGTGGCCAACCACCTGTAGCCCCTACCCCCGGCCAGCCCAGCCCAATTAGCCCAATTGGGGTCGGCCAGCCAGCCCCACCTGTGCATGAATTTGTGCACTGGGCCTCTAGTATCTTCTATAACAAAAAGTCCTCAGAAGAATAATAGCTAAAAATTGAGTGCTTACTTTGGACTAGATTCTCTGTTATTAATTTATCATACTTAAAATTCACAATTATCTTATGATGATCATAATATGCAGGAAAAGCATTTGATAAAAATACAATACCTATTCATGATATAAAGCTCTCATAAACTAGAAACAGAAGACAACTTCCTTATTAAGATAAATGATATCTATATCAGATGCCCTCGATAATTATCATATGCTTTTCTTCTGAGAAGGATATCCACTATTCAACACTGTAATAGAGGTCTAAGCGAGTGCAATAAGGCAAGAAAAAAAATTCAGAAGTATAAAGTTTTGAAAATCAAAACTCAAATTGTCTGTATAAACAGATAACATGATTATGTTCACAGATAAACCCAAATAATTAAAAAACTATGAGAGTAATAAGTGAATATAGTAAGACTGCTGGATCCAAGTTCAATACACAAAAACCCAGTTCTTTCTACATATCAGGGAAAAACTTATAAAAAATAAATTTAAGAATACCATTTATAGCAGTTAAGAAATTACAAAGATTTAAAAATATTTAATGAAAGATATGCAAAACCTCTATGTTGAAAACTATAAAACACTGATAAGAAAAAAGGAAAAAAAGAAAAGAAAATGAAAGTGAGAACAAGCCCAGAGTAAGAAGGAAGGAAATAATAAAGATGAGAGCAGAAATAAATGACATAGAGACTACAAAAACAGTACAAAAGATCAATGAAACCAAGAACTGGTTCTTTGAAAAGATAAATAAGATTTTTTTTCTTAAAAAAATATTTTTATTGATTTCAGAGAGGAAGAGAGAGGGAGAGAGAGACGGAAACATCAATGATGAGAAAGAATCATTGATTGGCTGCCTCCTGCACGCCCCACACTGGGGATCCAGCCCAATAACTCAGGCATGTGCCCTGACTGGGAATCAAACTGTGACCTCCTGGTTCAAAGGTTGAAGCTCAATCACTGAGCCATGCTGGCTGGGCAAAATAAACAAGACTGATGAACCTTTAGCCAGATTCATCAAGAAACAAAGAGAGAGCCCAAATAAATAAAATCAGAAATGAAAGAAGTGCAGTAACAATTCACAATTCAAACTAAGATACCTAGGAATAAACCTAACCAAGGAGGTAAAAAACCCTTACTCAGAAAACTACAGGACATTGAAAAAAGAGATAGAGGAAGATATAAACAAATGGAAGCATATACCATGTTCATGGATTGGAAGAATTTACATCATTAAAATGTCCATACTCCTTAAAGCAATCTAAAGATTCAATGTAATCCCTATTAAAATACCAACAGCATATTTCACAGATCTAGAACAAATATTCCAAACATTTATATGGAACCAAAAAAGAACCAAATAGCCACAGCAATCTAGAGAAAGAAGGACAAAGTTGGAGGTATCCCAATACTGGATATCAAACTCTACTACTAAGCCATTATAATAAAAACATCCTGGTACTGACACAAGATCAGGCTACAGACCAATGTAACAGAAAAGAGACCCCAATCGACCCATGCCATTATGGTCAATTAATATTTGACAAAGGAGGCAAGAACATACAATAAAGACTGTCTCTTCAATACTGGTTTTAGGAAAATTGGGCAGATACATGCAAAGAAATGAAACTGGACAACTAACTTACACCATACACAATAATAAACTCAAAATGATAAAAGATTTAAACATAAGGTGGGAAACCATATATATCCTAAAAAAAAAAAAAAGAAAAGAAAACCACAGACAGTAAAATCTCAGGCATCTCACATAGTAGTATTTTCACCAATCATCACCTCGGGGAAAAAGAAACAAAGGAAAAATGGACCAATGTGACTACATCAAACTAAAAAGCTTATGCGCAGCAAAAGAAACCTCAACAAAATGAGAAGGGAACTCACTGTATGGGAGAACATATTTGCCAATGATATATCTGATAAGGGATTAATTTCCAAAATATACAAAGAACTCATACAACTCAACAAAAAGAAGATGAACAATCCAATTAAAAAATGGGCAAAAGAACTGAATTGATACTTCTCCAAAGAGGACATACAGATAGATGGCCAACAGAAATATGAAAAATGTTCAATGTCACTAATCATCAGAGAGAGGTAAATTAAAACTACAATGAGGTATCACTTCACACCTGCCAGAATGGCTACCATCAATAAGTCAACAAACAAGTGCTGGTGAGGATGTGGAGAAAATGAACCCTCGTGCACTACTGGTGGGAATGCAGACTGGTGCAGTCACTATGGAAAACAGTATGGAGTTTTCTCAAAAATTAAAAATGAAACTGCCTTTTGATCCAGCAATCCCACCTCTGAGAATATATCATAAGAAACTTGAAAGACTATTCAGAAAGAATGTATGCACCCCTATGTTCATTGCAGTGTCATTTACAATAGCTAAGATCTGGAAACAGCCAAGTGCCCATCAGTAGATGAGTGGATAAAAAAGCTGTGGTAATTTACTCAATGGAATATGATGTGAAAGAAGGATCGCTTACCCTTTGAGACAGCATGGATGGACGTGGAGATTATGATGCTAAGCAAAATAAGCCAGGCAGAGCAAGCAAATATCACATGATCTCATGTATATGTGGAATTTAATGAACAAAATAAACTGGTGAACAAAATAGGTCCAGAGGCATGGAAGCCTGACAGACTGACAGATTGCAGAATGGTGAAGGGTGAAAGAGTGGGGGCAACGGGAAGAGATTAACCAAAGAACATACATACATATATGCATAGTTTATGGACACAGACAATAGTGTGGAGTGAGGTTAGGGAGGACAAAGGGGTGGGGATATGGGGGACTTCTGTAATACTGTCAACAATAAATAAAAAAATAAAGAAAAGGAAAGACATTTCATGTTCATGGAATTCAATATTGTTAAGATTTCAGTTCTCTCTAAATTGATTTATAAATTCAATGCAATATGATTCAAAATTCCAGCAGGATTATTTTGCATGTGGAAACTAACAAGCTGATTCTCAAATTTACAAAACAAACAACAACAACAAAAGAAATAGAAAAAATGTGAAGGACAGCTGAGATAATTTTGAAGAACAAAGAAGATTTATACTACAAAATAGAAACACTTATTATAAAGCCACAGTGATAAAAAAAATAGTGCATTATTGGCATAAGGATAGACAAAGAGACTAACGAAACATAATAATCAATTCAGAAACAGATCAACACACATACAGTCACATGATTTACAACAAAGACATCACTGCCACTCTGTGGGAAAAGATAAGTCTTTTGAATAATAATGTAGAAACAGAAAAAAAAGAGAATCTTAACCTTTTCCTTATACCAGTCAGTTTGAGGTGGATCACAAATATAAGCAAGATAGGTAAAATAATAAATACATAAATATGACTAAGGACTCATAAACAGAATATATGAAGAATTCCTACCAAGCAATAAGAAAAAAGGCAACTAATTTTTTTAAAATTGGCAAAAGCTGTCCTGGCCGGGTGGCTCAGTTGGTTAGAACATCATCCTGTACACCAAAAGGTTGGAGGATTTAATCCCCAGTTGGGGTGCATAAAGGAGGCAACTGATAGATGTTTCTCTCTCACATCGATGTTTCTCTTTCCCTTCCTTCCTTTCTCTCTAAAATTAATAAAAACATATCCTCAGGTGAGGATTTAAAAAAAAAAGGCAAGACCTTAAATAAGCACTTCGCCAAGAAGATACCCAAATGGGCAATAAATATATGAAAATGTATTCAGTATCATTATTCATTAGGGAAATGTAAAAACATGAGATACTACTACATACCCAACAGAAAGGCAACCATTTAAATGACTAAAATTATCCAGTGTGCAGAGAAGAGTTAACACTGCAGGCCTTAGACTGCTATCCTCAGGAAGCCTGTTTGCAAAGCTGGCCTCTGGCTGGCATCTGGAAACCTGGATTTTGGTAGTGTCCCCACCATACTCAGAACTGATTAAAATGGCTCACTGTGCCTGAAGTATTTGTGCAAACAATATGGTTTATGCTACATACCTGCTTTCCTTCTGGGAGTCTGGAATTTTGGTATGTGCTAAGCAGAGATAGCCTACACATAGAGCTTGGGTGCCAGGCCTCAATAAAAGCCCTGAGCACTGAGCTTCTAACAAGTTTCCCTGGTAGACAACATTTTACATGTCACAATTCGCTGTTGGAGGAATTAAGTGCATCCTGTGTGACTACATTGAGAGAGGACTATTGGAAGCTTGTGCTTGATTTCCTCTGAACTTTGTCCCATGTGCCATTTCCTTTTGTAATTTTGCTTTATATCCGTTTGCTGCAATAAATCAT
This sequence comes from Myotis daubentonii, assembly GCF_963259705.1. Taxonomy (NCBI): domain Eukaryota; kingdom Metazoa; phylum Chordata; class Mammalia; order Chiroptera; family Vespertilionidae; genus Myotis; species Myotis daubentonii. The sequence goes on from NC_081846.1 coordinate 77,697,739, forward strand.
AGCCATGAGCATGTCTATATGATAAGTCCTGGAGTCGTGGCAAATCATCAACCTGGGAGTGGTGTTGGGGCCCCTTGACACACCAAAATGTCTGGGATTATGTGGAATAAACTAAAAGTATTATACATTGTTGAAGAGAGTATAAGTTAGTTCAAACACTTTGGGAGACTGTTTAGTAATATCTACTAAAGCTAAAACATATTTCTACCATATAATTCAACAATTTTACTCTTAGAAATATCTCCTAAAGAAAGTAAGTGCCTATGTTCACCATATGAGAATATTCATCCTATATAATAAAAGGCTAATATGCAAATTATCCCCTCGACCCGGGAATTAGACTGGGATTTTGACCAGGGGGTGGGCCGGCCGGCCAGCCAACGGTCCGCAGCCCCTCCCCCTGGCCAGCCCTCTCGATCGGCCCAATCGGGGCGGGCCGGCCTGACTCCACCCATGCACAAATTCATGCACCGGGCCTCTAGTTTATTTATAATAGCTCAAATGGTAAATAACTCTAATTCCATCAATAAGTGAATGGATAAGCAAATTATGGCATATTCATAAAATACTACAAAGTAATAAACACACATACATACCAATACATGCCACAACATGGATGAATCTCATAGATGGTAGTTAAATTAAAAAAGCTCAACACAGAAGTACACAATGTATGATTCCATTTACATATGAAAAAGTGATATAAGCAAAGTATGATTCTATTTATGAGGTTCAAAAACTAATAAAACTAACCTATATTGATAAAAATTAGAGAAAGAGTTACCTGAAGAGGAGTACTGGGCTATGCTATCCAATACATCTTGCTATAAAAATTTAAATAAAATAAAGTAAAAAATTCAGTTCCTCATGTGCATTAGCCAAATTTCAAGCACTCAATAGCCATATATGGACAATGGCTACTACGGACAGCAGAGATAGAAAATGTACACTTTCATCTTCATCGAAAGTTTTATTGATGAGCACTTTTCTAGCATGATGGGAATTTTCTGTATTTTGATCTAGGTGGTACTTACATGGGTTTTTAAATATGAAATAACTCACCAGCTGTATACTTGAGATTTATATACTTTATATATTAGTTTATAATTCAATAAGTAAATAAATAAATATACATTTTTAAATGACTAGGAGAAAACATACAGTATTAATATCTAAACTATGAAGGACTCATAAATCAATAAGAATAAGATAGCAACTTAAAAATGGTAGGCAAGTAAACATATTAAAAGATGTCCAATAAACATATTAAAAGATGCTTAGATTCATCAAAAACCAGGGAAATACAATCTAAAACACTGAGATGCTACTTTTGCCTATTGTATGGGCAAAATTTTGGGTGTGTCAGTTATTTAAGTAAAATATGAATATAAGTAATTCAAGGACAAGAACCTTACTGTCTAGTTTGCTACCAAATTCCTAAAGTCTAGAACAGTGGTTGGCATACAGTAGGTACTCAATACATAATTATGAGTGGAATAAAGTGAGAAAGGAAAGTTGGAGAGGAAATTATATTCCCTTACTCCTATATTTACTATTGATGGGAGTGTAAAATAGAGGAAGCCTTTTGGAAGAGGAATTTTATAACATATAATTGCTGTTTATCTAGCAATTCAATTTCTCAATTTCTTCCCCAGGGAAACACTCATATGTGAGCACAAAGAACTATAAGAATTTATAACATAACACTGTAATAGCAAAAATTTGCAAATAACATATATTGTGCATTAAGAGAAAAATGGCTAAATAAACTGTGGTTCTCCCATGCCATATAATATTATATAGCAACTAAAAAAAACCACACACCAAAGAAACAAAATAGATCTACATGTAATGACATAGAAAGACCTTCATATTAGGTTAAACAAAAAGTTATACACTAATGCACACATTTAAAAACAAAAATATCCACAAAATTATGTATAATGTGCACACACATATGTATATCAATGCATAGACTAAGAGGAGAAATTTATAACCCAAACTAGTAATAGTGGTTACTTCTAGAAATAAGAGTTGAATTATGGGTGGTGGCTTTCACATTTTCTAAATTGAGTTTTCCACAATAAAACATATTCAGATATTACTCATGTAAAAATAACCCAACAGCCTGGCCAATGTGGCTCAGTTGGTTGAGTGTTGTCCCCTGCACTAAAAGGTTGCTGGTTCAATTCTGGTCAGGGCACATACCCAGGCGAGGATTTGATCCCTGGTCTGGATATATGTGGGAGGCAATCAATCAATGTTTCTCTTTCACATCAATGTTTCTCTCTCTCTCCCTAAAACAGAAATCAATAAAAAGATAGTTTAAAAACCACCACCACCCAACAAAAACTATTATTTTTCCTTAGATGTTGAGTTGTTGCTGTTCTACTTACTAATGGTGTAAAATGGCCTCAAATTAAAGGATTCCTACTTTTCTTTCCCCTCTATATTTTTGGAGTTTTTTTTAAACACCTGAGTACTCACTATTCAGTTTAAGAAATAATATATCACCTTCTACATAATGAGCTACTATCTATTTAAATTTCAAAACATTTCTCAATTTGAGAAATGGTAGACCTAAAAGCCCCAATAGTTTATTATTTAGATTTCACATCTTAGGTCTCTGAACATAGAATGTTTAAAGAATTGCCCCTATCCAAAGCAATCGTCTACTAGAATGAAGTTATCTAAACAACATATTTTTTAAAAATTAGAACTTAACGTGCCAGTGCATGCCCTACCTGGGTTACTGGAATGTAGAGAGGCTCTCCATTATGCAGCAGTGTAAGTTTCCCATGCTGATTGAGTCGTCCTTCTGGCTTTATATTTGCCATCTCCTTAAGTCCTCCTTTTTTGCCACTCTCTTGTCCATTTCCCTTAAATTCTTCAGTATCACTTAGGCATTCAAAAAATTCTTCTTCGCTATCACTCCAAGAATCCCAAGATTTTCCCACCTCTCCCTTTTCCTTGTCCATATCTTTTAGATTGTCTGGCCCCAGCTGGTCTCCAGGTCTTCCAGCATCCCCTGGATATGTATTAGTCACATTATCTGAAATACTTGTCTTTCTCTTCTCATCACGTGCCTTCTTTCTTTCAATACAACAATTTAACATCTTAAGAAAACAGAAATATATATATTTGAATTCATTACAGTAAAATAAAAATCAATCCACTGCTTGAATATTTAATTTTCATTCTCCACCCTTTCCCCTACACCTTGTTGTGAATGACAGTGATTTTAAGTAACATACAGCAGCACAAAAAGAATGGCCTATAATCCATACTTAAATTTAGCATCAGAAATAAGCTTCAACTGACTCAAGATCACATTAAATACTGTCACTGAAAAATCTTTACCTGTAGTTTCTGATGTAATAAACAGCATCTTAGATCTGGGGGGCCACTTGCTAATCTATCAAATAAAGCAGTGGGAAAAGAAAGATTAGTTTTAGTGAAATTGCTTCAGATATGCATAGTTTTTATACTACCACAATTTTTAGCCATATTGATAAGAAATTAAAACTAGAAACAGAGACAGGGCAAATAAGATTAAAAGATCAGAATTTATTTTATCCTCCTAGTACACAAATCACCAATAGCAAGTATAACAGATATTTCAAAGCTTAAGAGTAAAGTAGTGATAGCACTCAAGCTAATAGAAACTTAAAATAAAAAGTCTCTAAATCCACCCCAGGTAGTAGCTGGCATACAGTATTTCACACAATACAAAATAGATTAGACTATCTTTTTTAGTTCTCTATTACTGTAGTGAATTCTCAATATAAAAACCATCAATCTCCACTTCTCTTTTGCCTGGAGTGCCTCTAATTCTAAACTATTAAGATCCCAGTAATCAGCTAACCAGAAACCGGCAAGTGACACAAGCGTAAACATTTTTGGATTAGTCACCATTTTATGTAACTCATATCATGAGTCTCCTCCCTTAGGAAGGGTAGATGCGCAGTAATCAACATTTATGCTAACTGAACTCTCCTATGTGACTAAGTGAAATGTCAACATAAACTATACACACACAAAAATTCACAGGTAATGTTTAATATCTGAACTTATGAACGGTAGAGATGTTTTCCCTCCAACTATAAAAAACGTGTTTACTACATGTAATTTAGAAAATGCACAAATGTAGAAAAAACAAAATAAAAATAAGATTTCACACCTGGGAAAACTACTTACATCTTATAACCCAAACTAGTAATAGCAATAAACATATTAAAAGATGCTTAGATTCATCAAAAACCAGGGAAATACAATCTAACTGTTGACATTTGGCTGTATTTCTTTACATTTAGTTTGCTGTACAATCTACACTAATAAAAGAGAAAAATGGTAATTGGCGTACGGCGCTACCCTTTTCATTAGCTAATCAGGGCTATATGCAAATTAACTGCCAACTAAGATGGCAGTTAACTGCCAACAAAGATGGCGGCTAATTTGCATATGTAGGCACAATGCAGGGAGGCGAAAGGGAAAGCAGGAAGAAGCCCCCTGCCACTGACAGTGATCGGAAACCCAGGGGGGAGCCAAGAGCTGGGGGGCAGGGCAAAGGCGGCCCTGGGGCCGCCTTTGCCCTGCCCTCCAGCCATGATCGGAGAATCAGGTGCCTTTGCCGTCCTGGCCAGTGATAGCAGGAAGTAGGGATGGAGCCAGCGATGGGAGCTGGGCATGGTCGAAACTGGCAGTCCCGGGAGCTAGGGGTCCCTTGCCTGGGCCTAAAGCAGAGCCCACGATCGCGGGGCCGCTGCCACTGCGGGTCCCCGCTGCCCGGGCCGGACGCCTAGGCCAGAGGCGTTAGGCCTGGGCAGGGGCGGAGCCTGCAACCGCGGGGAGCTGGGGGTCCCCTGCCCAGGCCTAACGCCTCGGCCAGAGGTGTTAGGCCTGGGCAGGGGCAGAGCAGGAGATCACGGGGAGCTGCGAGTCCCCTGCCCAGGCCTAATGCCTTGGCAAGAGGCGTTAGGCCTGGGCAGGGGCGGAGCCTGCAACCGTGGGGAGCTGGGGATCCCCTGCCCAGGCCTGACACCTCTGCCGGAGGCCTCAGACCTGGTCAAGGGGCCGATCCGGTGATTGGTGATCGGAGGGTGATGAGGGTCAACTCCTCTGGCCGAGGCATCAGGCCTGGGCGGGGGGCGGAGCTGGGGATTGGGGGGATATGATGGTCCCCTTGCCCAGGCCTGAAGCTTGGGTCAGAGGCGTCAGGCTTGGGCAGGGGGTGGAGCAAGCGATCAGAGGGAGATGGGGGTCCCCTGCCCAGACATGATTCTTGGGCCAGAGGCCTCAGGCCTGGGCGGGGGTCAGAGCCAGTGATCGGGGGGAGATGGGGGTCCCCTGTCCAAGCCTGACACCTCTGGCGGAGGCGTCAGGCCTGGGCAAGGGGCCGATCAGGTGATCAGAGGGTGATGGGGGTCTACGCCTCTGGCTGAGGCATCAGGCCTGGGCAAGGGGTAGAGCCAGCAATCGGAGGGGTCTGGGGGTCCCCTGCCCAGGCCTGACGCCTGGGCCAGAGGCATCAGGCCTGGGCTGGGGGCCGATCCTGCGATTGGAGGGTGATGGGGGTAAACGCCTGAGGGCTCCCAGAATGTGAGAGGGGGCAGGCTGGGCTGAGGGACACTCCCCCCCCCCACACACCCAGTGCACGAATTTCGTGCACCGGGCCCCTAGTCCTATATAATAAAAGCCTAGGTGGTGTCATGCCCTCGCGCCACACTCTCACGTGACATCATCACAAGATAGCCGCCGCAAAATGGCTGCCACAAGATGGCCGGCAGGGGAGGGCAGTTGTGGGTGATCAGGCTGGCAGGAGAGGGCAGTTGAGGGCGAACAGGCCAGCAGGGGAGGGCAGTTGGGTGTGACCAGACTGGCAGGGGAGGGCAGTTGGGGGCGACCAGGCCTGCAGGGGAGGGCAGTTTGGGCGACCAGGCTGGCAGGGGAGGGCAGTTGGGGGCAACCAGACCAGCAAGGGAGGGCAGTTGGGGGTGATCAGGTTGGCAGGGGAGGGCAGTGGGGGCAATTGGGCTGGCAGGGGAGCAGTTAGGTGTCAATCAGGCTGGCAGGCAGAAGCGGTTAGGGGCAATCAGGTTGGCAGGCAGGCGAGCGGTTAGGAGCCAGCAGTCCCGGATTGTGAGAGGGATGTCCCAGATTGGAGAGGGTGCAGGCCAGGCTGAGGGATACCCCCACCCCCATGCAAGAATTTCGTGCACCGGGCCTCTAGTATTACATATACATCAGCATAATTGAAAATGCTCAGTATATGCAATACTATATTCTACTTTACTACAAATATTAGGATCATTTTCAATGTTATTAGATATTCTTGGGGAAAAACTTATAATAGATCTATAACTTTCCATTGTAGAGATATATAATAATTTATTTGGCCATTCTTTTATACTTGGCACTTAGGCTGTTTCAACCTTTTTCTCCCCTATTATAAATTGAATGCAGTCAACACCTCTGAACATAAATCATGTCCAAAGTTTCTTAACATTTTCTTAGGGCAGAATTCCTAGATGAGAATTTATTCAAAAGTCAAATGCTTCCCACAAACAAAAAATCCTGTCTATACAACTAGATATTGAAATTATTACCCTGGAATCAGAAAGTCGTTTTCCCATCTGAAACGCATTTCAAGGACAAATTCCTGCCAGAGGTGTGCCACTCCTTTCAATCCTCCGTGGTAGAAATTGATCATACAAAGACACAAAGCCAATTTGTATGTTAAACTGTCAGATGGTGCAGATTTGAACTGATTGTAGAGATTCTAAATTTAACAGAATAGAAACAAAGCAAAACTTGTTAACAACATATTTATATGCATATTCAAAAACTGTGTGGGTGAAGATTTTAATACTAAAATTAATCTATCCTAGCAAAACTAGTTTTTATCAATGTTTAATACATTATTGCCTAAATTGTTCTCAGGCAGTTTCATGTTTTCAAGATTTCTACAAGGATCAAAAAAGTGAGGCTCGCCCTGGCTGGTTTGGTTCGGTGGATAGAGCATTGGCCTGCGGACTGAAGGGTCCCAGGTTCGATTCCGGTCAAGGGCATGTACCTTGGTTGCGGGCACGTCCCCAGTGGGGAGTGTGTAGGAGGCAGCTGATCGATGTTTCTCTCTCATCGATGTTTCTAACTCTCTATCCCTCTCCCCTCCTCTCTGTAAAAAAAAAAAAAAAATCAATAAAATGTATTAAAAAAAAAAGTGAGGATCTAGTTTGGTGATATAAAAGTTATAAGTTTCAACTTCTTCTGTGGAATCTTCAAGATGTATTCCAATTTTTATGTTACTTTTAAAAACCCTTTACTTAAAAATAGTACAGACTTGTTGTCAAAACCAAAAACAAAAGTGTCACTTAAACTCTCATTTCTCAATTTATCAAAGACCTGGATAAGGAAAACATAAAAAATTTACTTAATTTACATATTTTACATTATTCATGAGTTTTTCACTCAATTGCTAGTTTGAAATACAGGGACAAATCTGTTGCAAAACAAATTTTATTATTTACAAAAAGTCTAAAATGAGGGAAATCACACAATCAGGCAGAGTATTTTATGCTATTTTTTTCCCATTGTTACCAGAAAAGTTCTTGCTACTGAAAATACGTCAATGTCCTATAGCAGATCATTTTCTGAGTGGAGGCCTTGATCGCCCCTTATGTTTTCCTAAGGTGATTTTTAAAATAAAAAGATCCTTATTCTACTAATCTAGAAATATAGCAAATCCTTAGAAATTTGATGCATTTTAATCGCTGGACTTACATATTCTTCACTCTCTGACAAAGGATTGTTGTCCATTGAAGAAGTTCCATCTAATGGTTTCTCAGAAGCAGCATCAGGGAATAAGAACTTAGGGAGAAAGGAAATAACCACAATGTCAAACAAATTTCCTAATTTGCTGATTTTTGCTACTCATATAGGCACTAGTTGACTTTTTAATGATTTTGCTATTAAAACAGTGAAAATGCTCTTATTGACTGGCCAGTTGGTTCTTCATTATTTCAAACTATTTCTATTTTTCTTTGAAAATACAGAGGTTTAGTGACTAGCCAATTTTAGGAACCAGAGGCTTTTCTTAATAGTAACTACCTGGTTCTGTAAACTAAACAGAATGCAAAGTCAAAATTTCTTCACTATGATTGCAGGTTCATCTGGTCATTAAAGTTTTAAGAAAGTGTTAATATTATAAAAAAGACAAAGCTATAAAAGAAAAAAATTAAATACCCATATATTCATGAGACTCAGTTGTTATATTATCTACAGGTTTTCATATATGAAATAATAAAAGTATAATATTTAGAACACGTAACTTCATTTTATGAGATTCTCCTAGAAAGTAAGAAGCAGTCTAAACCTGTAATGACCAATGTATCTTTTCCACATGGTCTTTGTTTATGTGTCTGTGTGTAAGATTGGTTAAAAAAGAAAAATTCAGTGCATATAACAATTGAGCTATATAACTGGAGTAACATCTCTAAGGATACATTCTTAAGAAGGGGATTTCTCTACAGAAATTTACTTTCAGCCCTCCCCCCACCTCTTTTTTTTAAATCACTGTTTCTCCCAAGGGCTCTGTGGTACTGTTGACTTGTAATTCCTTTTACTATGCATACTTTGCCACATATTACAGAACATACTCAACAGATTTTTAGAAATAGAGGAACTACTGTGTGCCAACTCCACTAACTCAGCACATTTACCAACAATATCCTATTCTCATATCACTGTGTGAGCTAAATAACACTGCCCATGTCTTAGAGACATAGAAGCTGAAAATCTGGCCAAGAATATTGTTCAGATTAATGACAGTGATAAGATTAACATGAAGTTTAGAAGACCAGTCTTCTTTTCATTGTACTACTCTTGAAAGTTTTTCCCAAGACTGTCTTAACGCACAAATTGCCAGAAGTATGATTATAACTACAATTACAGTGAAGAATATAGATCAAAGGCCTATTTTATGCCAAGAAAAGTAACAGAAGGTCCTTTAACACAACAATCTCACAAGGTTTTATCAGCTTCATTTACAGATGAGGAAACTGAAGTCAAATGGGTGTTCAAATCACAAAGTCAGGCTCCCAGGCTGGGCCTGTTCCACCACACTATACCTAGGAGACACCCAGGCCCTCTTACTATTCACTACAATATAAGCTTTCTCTGTGAAAGAAATTAGATGGAGTTCAAGTGTCCCTCTGTGTGAAGCCTTCCCTGACTGCCACTGCCCAGAGACGAGGCACCCCTGCTGTGCTCTCACAGCCCCTCTGCCAGACTTCTCAAACAGAACACGTATTGTAAGTACTGTTTACTTTCCTTTTTCCCAGACACCAGTGAAAACTCTCTGAATGTGGGGACTTTGTTTTACTCATTTTATATTCCCAATCCAGTGCCCGCCACACAGAAAGGACTTAAGATATAATGAATAAATGCATATGCATGTAGACATATAAAGACATTAGTGCTTACCAAGAGAATAGTGTTGAGGACATCATTATTCAGTGGTGACTCTTCTACACCTCTGTGTTTTTTTATTTTCTTCTTTGCAGTATGTACCATATTTGAAACTGATAATTTATGAATTGGAACTGGTGCTGGCTCTGTCAACTTTGACAAAGCGTGAGTTATATCAGCAATTTCTAGAAGAATAGAAATGAATACAAATTATATCACCAACCTTAGCAGATCAAAGTGGTGAGTAAACTGAAGACTGTATAAAATATTTTAGTCACTCCTTTTACTAGTGTTACATGACTCAGAATTATAAAATTTTAATAAACGTTTACCTTCATATGCATGTATGATTGACAAAGGTGTAACACAAGTTACTTCTCCACAGGGGACTTCAAAAATAAACCTCTAAAAAACCCCTGCTTTTCAAAATAGCTTACATTCTTGGTGGAAAGAGCTTATTAAATGCACTTAGTGCTTTAAGCTCAGGGTATATAGTATAATCCAGAGAGAAATGGTTAACTATCTAGTCTAGCAACACTTGCTTTTCCAACTTAATTCAAGTAAGAAAATAGATAAATAGTTGCTAGAAACATGCCTAAGAAAAGGAGTCTCACATTTGAAAATAACTTAATAAAAAAAGGTAGGTTACCTCTCCCTTCTTCCTCAAATGTGGATCGTCCAAGAATCTCATCAGTTGATTCCTTCCGACGGCAAACTTTAAAAAATTCAGTGACAAAATCACCTACAGAGAAAAAAAAGTTATTAATTTTTGACACTTAAAGAAATCAGTCCTATAAAATACAGTACATGCCTTTTCAAAAGCTATTAACTAAGATATGGAGAAAAAAATTTCAAAAAACATTCAGTATTTACAACTCAAGACAAAATTTAATCCAATTTCAAAGGAAACCTGGCTCCTCCTTTTTCTCCATATCCCAGGACAGTAAATTTTTTTTCCTTAGAATTCCTTCTAGAATAAATGGAAAGAAACCGTACCTAATAATATTAAGCCTTTGCTCTGTGCCTGAATAAGACAAAGAGTATCTATTCTCATTAAGCTGTACTAGTAACAAGAATATTACCCTATGTATACAGTGGTCTTTGTTCCCTAACTGCCACCCTACTGGAATTCGGAATCCATTAAAAAAATAAAAATTTAAAAAAATTTACAAGACTTAAATAGTCCTAGCTGGTTTGGCTCAATGGATAGGGTGTCGGCCTGCAGACTAAAGGGTCCCGGGTTCGATTCCAGTCAAGGGCACATGCGCCTGGGTTGTCGGCTCGATCCCCAGTAGGGAGGCATGCAGGAGGCAGCTGATCGATGATTCTCTCTATCATTGATGTTTCTGTCTCTCTCCCTTCCTCTCTGAAATCAATAAAAATATATTTAAAAAAGAGACTTAAATGTAAGGCATGAAACCATAAAAGTCTTAGAAGAAAACATAGGTAGTAAAATTTCAGACATCTCACATAGCAGAATTTTTGCCAATACATCTCCTAGGGAAAAAGAAAACTAAGGAGAAAATAAACTAATGGGACTATCAAAATAAAAAGCTTCTGCACAGCAAAAGAAACCAACTTCAAAATGAAAAGGGAACCTACTATATGGGAGAACATATTTGCCAGTGATACATCTGGTAAGGGGTTAATATCCAAAATATATAAAGAACTCATATAACTCAATAAAAGCAAGATGAACAATCCAATTAAAAAATGGGCAGAAGACCTGAATAGACATGTCTCCAAAGAGGGCATACAAATGGCCAAGAGACATATGAAAAAATGTTCAAAGTCACTAATCATCAGAGAAATGCAAATTAAAACCACAATGAGATGCCACCTCATACCTGTCAGAATAGCTATCATCAAAAGATTAACAAGCATGAGGTTGGGGAGAAAAGGGAACCCTAGTGCACTGCTGGTGGAAATGCAGACTCTTGCAGCCACTGTGGAAAAGAATATGGAGTTTCCTCAAAAAATTAAAAATGGAACTTCTGTTTGACCTAGTGATCCCACTTCTGGGAATATATCTTAAAAACCCTGAAACACCTATCAGAAAGAATATATGCACCCCTATGTTCATAGCAGCATTATTTACAATAGCTAAGATTTGGAAACAGCCCATCAGTAGATGAATGGATAAAAAAAGCTGTGGGACAATTACACAATGGAATACTATGCAGCTATAAAAAAGAGGGATCTCTTACCCTTTGGGACAGCATATTATGCTAAGTGAAATGAGCCAATCTGAGTAAGACAAATATCACATGATCTCACTTATTTGTGGAAACTAATGAACAGAGTGAATTGACCAACAAAATAAGACCAGAAGCATGGAGGCATGGAACAGACTGACATACCTTGATGTGTGGAGAGGGGGACAAGAAGAGATAAACCAAAGAACTTATATACTTACTAGGGGCCCGGTGCACGAAATTCGTGCACTGGGTGTGTGTGTGTGTGGGGGGAGTGTCCCTCAGCCCAGCCTGCCCCCTCTCACATACTGGGAGCCCTCAGGCGTTGACCCCCATCACCCTCCAATCGCAGGATTGGCCCCTTGCCCAGGCCTAACGCCTCTGACAGAGGCGTCAGGTCTGGGCAGGGGACCCTCATTTCCCCCCATCACTGGTTCTGCCCCCAGCCCAGGCCTGATGCCTCTGGCCCAGGCATCAGGCCTGGGCAGGGGACCCCCAGACCCCTCCGATTGCTGGCTCTGCCCCTTGCCCAGGCCTGATGCCTCAGCCAGAGGCGTAGACCCCCATCACCCTCCGATCGCCTGATCGGCCCCTTGCCCAGGCCTGACGCCTCCGCCAGAGGTGTCAGGCTTGGACAGGGGACCCCCATCTCCCCCCGATCACTGGCTCTGGCCCCCGCCCAGGCCTGAGGCCTCTGGCCCAGGAATCATGCCTGGGCAGGGGACCCCCATCTCCCTCTGATCGCTTGCTCCACCCCCCGCCCAAGCCTGACGCCTCTGACTCAGGCTTCAGGCCTGGGCAAGGGGACCATCATATCCCCCCAATCCCCAGCTCCGCCCCCAACCCAGGCCTGATGCCTCGGCCAGAGAAGTTGACCCTCATCACCCTCCGATCACCAATCACCGGATCGGCCCCTTGACCAGGTCTGAGGCCTCCGGCAGAGGTGTCAGGCCTGGGCAGGGGACCCCCAGCTCCCCGCGGTTGCAGGCTCCGCCCCTGCCCAGGCCTAACGCCTCTGGCTGAGGTGTCCGGCTTGGGCAGCGGGGACCTGCAGCTGCAGCGGCCCCGCGATCATGGGCTCCGCTTTAGGCCTAGGCAAGGGACCCCTAGCTCCCGGGACTGCCAGCTTCGACCGTGCCCAGCTCCCATCGCTGGCTCCACCCCTACTTCCTGCTATCACTGGCCAGGGTGGCAAAGGCGCCTGATTCTCCGATCATGGCTGGGGGACAGGGCAAAGGCGGCCCCAGGGCCGCCTTTGCCCTGCCCCCCAGCTCTTAGCTCCCTCCTGGGTTTCCGATCACTGTCAGTGGCAGGGGGCTTCTTCCTGCTTTCCCTTTCGCCTCCCTGCATTGTGCCTGTGCCTACATATGCAAATTAAGCGCCACCTTGTTGGCAGTTAACTGCCAATCTTAGTTGGCAGTTAACTGCCAATCTTAGTTGGCAGTTAATTTGCATATAGCCCTGATTAGCCAATGAAAAGGGTAGCGCCGTACGCCAATTACCATTTTTCTCTTTTATTAGTGTAGATATGCATAGTCAATGGACATGAACAATAGCGTGTGAAGACCTGGGGGGGTGGGTAGGGGCTAAAATCGTAAAAATCAATGGTCTTTCCATCATATACCACAGGTTGGGAGGCATAGCAAAAGGCAAAAAGGGCTCCAATAACTAGAATGGAAGATGCAGACTATGCCACAGGAGGAAAACTAGGAAGTGACATAAATACATTTTAAGACTAAAACTCAGATCATGAGAAAATATCAGATAATTCTGAGATGTGACTGGTTAAAACTAAAATACTCTGTTAGTGCTATTCAAGAGTAACTAGAAGAATTCACTACTATTAGCAAAGATTTTTAATGATTGAGAGAGAGAGAGACAGAGAGAAAGAGAGAAAGAGAGAGAGAGAGAGAGAAGTTGCCCCCTGCTCCGCCATACACGCCCCGACCAGGGATGGAACCCACAGTCTGGGTATGTGCCCTGACAAGGAATTAAACCCAGTACCTTTTGGTATATGAGACAATTTAGCAGATCTACAAAGCACTTCAACAAATGTAAAAAAAAATAAAAATATTTTTTGGATAAATAAAATAACGTATAAAGAATGAGTTCAGTGTTCCTGATCTGGAAGACAGGCAGACTGGTGGTATTTCAGGAAAGGAAGATAATACATCTTACCTAGCAAACACTGAGGATTATCAGCTTTTCGAACTCTAACAGACCAATGGGGAGCCTGAAGAGGATCCAAATCACTAAAATGTAAAACAATAAACATAAGATCCTAATTATGATCATCTGTAATACTCATGAATTTATCAAAATGCAGTCTAATAAAAGCATTACACAGAAGGATAAGCTATACATTTTGCTTCCCTTAAACTTACTATTATTCTGAGGCCATTTGGATGAGTTAAAAAAAATCTTAAGAAACCAAAGTGCTTGGAAAAATAGAACAAAAGGAAATAACAAAAAAATTTTTAAAAAGTGGTCAATGCACATTGATAATCTAATGAAATTACATTAGGAAATATAAAAACGGAACAAGAAATAACTAAGTATGCATTTTAAAAATATATATTATCATTCAAACAGCAAATCATTATGTTGCACACCTGAAATTAATACAATGTTGTGTCAATTATAACTCAATTATTAAAAAAAGGATACACCCCAAAATACTAACTGGCTGTTTTATAAGTAATGTGATTCTAGGTAGTGTTTACTTTTTTCTTTATATCCATCTGATTAAGAAAGCTCATGTTATTTTCACCAGCAGCAAATACAACACATTTGTTTTAATTATGAAAAGAAAAAGTGTCTTATTTCTCCTGTTCTGCGTCAGTAATGAGAGGGTACTAAAACTGCGTTCCTCTTTCTCCACATTCTTCCTAGATAGATAATGCTTGCTGTAATTTTCAAGTCATATCCATTGGTAAGGAGTATATGACATGGATGTTATTTATGACATTTAAAGATCAAATATTATTTCCACACTTTCTGATGATGACCATCCTTTCAAATCACTTCATGAAATGCTTCTAATCAGCTAAGAAAAGTTTAACAGAATTATGTACTAAATCCCAACTGATTAGATATATCTTTGCTAAAACCAAGTAAGACTGAGATTGTTCATTATCTCTGAACTAAGAATCATATCCCCAAAGTCAGCAGCTTAAAAACACATCTTTAATACATATTAATCTTAAGAGTGACATTTAAAAAATAGAAAAATCAACCTTATCAGAAACTGATATAAAAGAAAATTGCTAACCATTGGCAGTTAATTTATTCTACTGAAATGTTTGAGTCTCAATGCATAACTCTTAACATACTTACGAATAAACATCATTATCGACAATGATACCTTCAGTCAGGTGAGGCCATGTAGTTGCTAAGTGGAGTTCACTAAAAAGAAACAAAACATAAAATACATCCGAAAGCTTTAATGTGTGTGTGTATACATACATATATGTATTTATGTGTGTGTGTGTGTGTATATATCTTCTAACTCTAGAAATGTATCCTAAATAACCAGGGACATACACATAAGTATGTTAAAAGTGGTATTATTTATAACGCAATAAAAATGGAAACAACTAGTATAGTGAATGGTAGCACACCCATATGAAGTAAATGTCTTTGCAGACATTAAAAAATCGTACTATACATAACAGCCAAAAAGTGTAAATAACCCAAATGTCTATCAGCTGAAGGGTAAATAAAATGTGGTATATCCACACAATGGCATATTATATAGCCACGAAAAACAATGAAGTAGTGATTCATGTTATAATATGGATTAGAGGCCTGGTGCACGAAAATTTGTGCACTTGAGGGGGGGTCCCTCAGCCCAGTCTGCGCCCTCTCACAGTTCAGGAGCCCTCAGGGGATGTCCTACAGATGGCCTCCCTCTGCATGAGGCGATCAGGCTGGCCCATCAGGGGACGGCACTGCCCCCATCACCCCACCACTGGTCTCCCTCTGCGGGAGGCAACCCAGTGGCTGGTGTAGCCCCGCCCCCTCCCCCATCGTCCCTCTGCCGCCACTGGTCACTGCCACTTCCCTCCCCCATCACCATCCCCTCCCTCTGTCCTCTGGCATGCAAATTGGCCAGCCTGGTGCCACCTGCTCGCTGGCCCTGCCCCTCGCCCACTGGTTGTTGCACCATTCAGTCTATTTGCATATTACATTTTTATTATATAGGATTAACCTAAAAAACATTATGCTCCCTGGCCCCAGTGGTAGAGTGTTGGCCCTCACACTGAAAGGTTGAGGGTTAGATTCCCGGTCAAAAGCATGTTCCTGGGTTGCAGGTTTGTTCCCCACCCCAGTTAGTGCATGGGTTGCAGACTCTCTTTCCCCACTACCTTCCACTATCTCTAAAAAAAAAAAAAAAAAAAAAAAAAATCAATGGAAAAAATATTCTCAGGTGAGACTTAACCAAAATGAACAAACAAAAAAACACACATTATGCTAAGTGAAGGAAGCCAGACATGAAGGAGAACATATTGTATACGGCCAATTTATATAAAATGTCCTGAATGGGAAAATTCATAGAAACAGAGAGTAGCACTTTCCTATAGCTGGAGAGCCTGGGAAGATTAGGAGGGATGGCAGCTAAGAGGTAAGGTGTTTCTTTTTGGGGTGAT
This sequence comes from Myotis daubentonii, assembly GCF_963259705.1. Lineage (NCBI taxonomy): Eukaryota > Metazoa > Chordata > Mammalia > Chiroptera > Vespertilionidae > Myotis > Myotis daubentonii. The sequence continues at coordinate 77,714,048 of NC_081846.1, forward strand.
AAAAGTTTTTGGGATTAGATAGTGATGATGGTTGTACAACTCTGTAAATACTAAAAACCACTAAATTGTACTTATTTGTTTGTTGGTTTATTTATTGTTAATCCTCACCTGAAGACATTTTTTTCCATTGATTTTCAGAGAAAGTGGAGGGGAGGGAAGAGGGAAGGACAGAGGGGAGAAGGAGGGGATGCGAGAAGGTGAGAGGAAGAGAGAATGACATCATCGATTGGCTGCCTCCCACACATTCCCTGACCAGGGCTGGGGATCAAACCTGCCACTTTGGTATGTGCTCTTGACCGGAAGCGAACCCTAGACCTGTTGGTAAGCAGGCCAATACTCTAACCACTGAACCATGCTGGCCAGAATTGAATTGTACACTTTTAACTGGTGAATTTCATGATATATGAATTACATGCCAATTTTTTGGGGAAAAAAGGTTATATATGAGGGTTGGCAAAGTTCTCCTGCAAAGGATCAAAGAGTAAATATTTTAGCTGTTGTGAGCCACGTGGTCTATGTTATATTTTTGGTTGTTTTTTCTTTTAAAACCTTTTAAAATGTAAAAACCATTCTTGGCTCTTCGGCTATAGAAAAGCAGGCAACTGGCCAGATTTGATCCACAGGTCATATAGTTTGGGGATCTCTTATAAATGAATATTAAGTTTCAAAAAATGTTCATGTAACATTATAAAATAAAAAAAGCAAGCCACAAAAAATATAGAGGATGACAAACATTTATAAAATATCTATATATATAAATGCCTAAGTGACCGTTATGATCTGACGACTGGATGACCAGCCAGTAGCTATGATGCACACTGACCATCAGGAGGCAGACGCTCAATGCAGGAGCTGCCCTCTGGTGGTCAGTGTGCTCCCACAGCCAACCTCCCATGGCTGGCCAACCTCCTGCGGTGTCTTCCTCCCCAACCCCCCCCCCCCACCCCCCGGCTGGCCCTGATTGGGACTGGGCAAGATGGCCCCTATAGGCCCAATCGTCGGCCAGGCCGAGGGACCCCACCGGTGCATGAATTCGTGCACCGAGCCTCTAGCATAAATATATTGTGCAAAAAATAAGTTAACATAGCAGGCCTAATAGGACTACTTGCAAGGCTGGCCCTTGGCTTGATATCTGGGAACTTGAATTTCAGAAGGGTTCCTACCATTTCCTGATAAAAGTGGCTCACTGTGCCTAAACTACTGTGCAAACAATATGATTTAAGTTGAATACTCGCTTTCTCTCTTTTTTTAAAATATATTTTATTGATTTTTTACAGAGAGGAAGGGAGAGGGAGAGTTAGAAACATTGATGAGAGAGAAACATCGATCAGCTGTCTCCTGCATACCCACTACTGGTGATGTGCCCGCAACCAAGGTACATGCCCTTGACCAGAATCGAACCTGGGACCCTTCAGTCCGCAGGCCGATGCTCTATTCATTGAGCCAAACCGGTTAGGGCCCTACTTTCTTTTTGATATATTTTAGGTAGAGGGTGCCTACGTGACCAGCCCCAGATAAAAACCCCAAGCATTGCCCTGGCTGGGTGGCTCAGTTGGTTAGAGCATAGTCCAATACACCAAAAGGCTGCAGTTTTGATTCCTGGTCAGGGCACATACCTAGATTGCAGGTAGTATTCCTGGTTGGGGCACATATGGAAGGCAACTGATTGATGTCTCCCTTGCACACTGATGTTTCTCTCTCTCTCTCTCTCTCTCTCTCTCTCTCTCTCTCTCTCTCTCTCTCCTCCCCCCCAAAAAATCAATAAAAAATATAAAAACATAACAAAACAACAACCATAACCTTGGGTCAGGATAAAAGAACAACAAACAAATCCTAAGCATTGAGCCTCTAATGAGCTTCCCTGGTAGACAGCCTTTCACACATCACAATGCATTGCTGGGAGAATTAAGCGTATCCTGCGTGACTACACTGGGAGAGGAAGCTTGTGCCTAGTTTGCTCTGGATCTCACCCTATGTGCCTTTTTCCTTTGATTTTTTTCATTGTATTCTTTTGCTATAATAAATCACAGCCACAAGCACAACTGTTGAGTTCCATGAGTCCTCCTAACAAATCACTGACCTGAGGGTGGTCTTGCAGACCCTTGTTGCACATGCATTTATACACACCAAACTCACACACAGAAAAAGTGGCTGAAAGAACACATATCAAGCTGTAATTAGTGATCTCCTACGAGTGGTGGGATTATGAATTTAGTGAATTTATTTTTTCCTGTCTAGATTCTAAATTCACTTCTTATGTTTGGGGACTACAGAAACCAAAAAGAGCCAATTACATTAATTCGCTGATCTTTGGTGGTGCTTGACTAATTGGCAACGCCAGTCGGAGACTCGGAATCCACAAGTACGGTTTAGAATTCACTGTGAAAGCAGGGCCAGCTCTCCACAATAATGCAATGTAACCTCAGTTATGAACTGAGCAACTAGACACCCTTGGTTCAAGTCTATTTTCCAACCCCCATCCTATAATGGTTCCAATTAAACATTTGAGTTACCAAATTATCTTTCCAATAAAGATGATTAGAGTTTAAAACTCTAAGCTCCTGAGTGATTTTAGGTATTAACCTTAGATTCAGTTCCTAAGCTTTTATCACTATGTCCTCTCCTCTCTCCCTCTAACTATAGAAGTTTCTTTGACAAGAAGAAAAGACACTAAAAAAAGCCTCTTCATTTCCTCTTCCACGGCCAAAGATTCCTTTTTAAAAGCATAGGGCCCACAACATTTCTAGTCACCATTTGATTTAACTGGTCTTCCATATGTATCACCTTACCTCCAATTTATTTGTGCATTCTTCTTTAATCATTTGTTTCTCTACTGACTCCTCATCACATATAAAATTAGAAAGAAATATTTAATAACTATTTCAAATTTCTACCAGGTCAATTTTATTCTTTCCACCTAAATTTTCATTAAGCAAAATTCAAATGAATGAGTCAGTTGGAGGGTGATAAATCTATCTGTAAGTCACCATATACAATTTCTCTTGTTTGCTCTATTCTAGCCATGCTGGCCATCTTGCATTTCCTCCAGTAAACAAACTAAACTCTTTCCTACATCAAGACCCCTTGCACAGGCTCTTCCTTCCACCTGGAATGGTCATTCTCTAACTCTTTGCCCAGATAAGTCCTTCCTTAACTGAGACTAAAGTTAAATATACTTCCTTTGAGAACACTTTCCTGATGGTACCCCAATCTAAACTAGCTCCTAATTTTACTGTCATTACAGCCTGTGCTCTTCCTTCAATTATCCCTCAATTTATATGTTTATGTAGGTGATTATTTCAAGTCTATTTCCTTCAACTAGACTGTAAATACCAAGAAGGCAGATACTTTTATTTACTTCTGTATCTTCCTCATTTAGCATTGTGCCCAGCTCATGTAATAAAAAAATGTTAATTACAAAAGATACTCACTTTTTCTTCTCCTGAGTAATTTTTAAAGTATTATTATTTCTAACTCTATGTAAGATTATTAAGAATGTACATATACATGTGTATATATTTTTTCATTAACCAAATAGTTTAACTTAACAAATAAGATAGCTTCTAAATCACCATTGTTTATATTTTCCAAATATTTTATTACTGGTGATTAAACATTCAAAGCCCCACATTTTCTTGTGAAACAACTTTTTCTTAAAGTTCAGTAGCTCTTTTAGAAAAGCAGGTGGGTAACCTCTTAGGTTACCCTTATGACTTAAGTCTTAAACATAAGTCTTAATTTGTACATTTTGAAAAAGTAATCAGGAAAAATGTAAATGTTAATTCTGGGTGAAAGATACATGAAAGTTTGTTACATATAACATTCACAATCTGTTTTCAATATTTCAAATGTTTCCCAAAAAGTAGACCAAGAATCACTTCTATAGGAAAAATCAATAAATGGTATTATATATATTTTATACATTATTTTAAAGCTTCTTATTACTTAAGCTACAGAGAGAGAAAAAAAGATGAACAGATTGTTAGTCGTAGGTCTGAATCCAGTACTATACTCATTGCAGGAGGCTACATTATTAAAAAGCATAGTAAAATCAGTATTAATATAATTTTTAAAGTGAAGTCCCATAATTCAAATAGATTGAAATTCTCACCTTATAGGATCTTCACAGGCACCAAATGGTAGCTTGCCAAACTCCAAACCTCCAACTTCCCCTCCTACAAGGGCATCTATATCTAAACAAAATAAACGTTTTTCCATTATTGAGCAAAAAATAGAGAGAAGAATTAGTTAGGTTAGCCCTTTGGAAGATTATAGACTTAAAAATTCCTACTTCGGCCTAACCGGTTTGGCTCAGTGGATAGAGCATCAGCCTGCGGACTGAAGGGTCCCAAGTTCTATTCTGGTCAAGGCCATGTACCTTGGTTGCAGGCGCATCCCCAATAGGGGGTGTGCAAAAGGCAGCTGATGGATGTTTCTCTCTCATCGATGTTTCTAACTCTCTATCCCTCTCCCTTTTTCTCTGTAAAAAATCAATAAAATATATTTTAAAAGAATAAATAAAAGTGCCTACTTCAAGAGCTCATACAGCAAGTCAGAGAGCAAGCAGTCAGACTGCCCCAAGAAATCTATAGTAAAGGGACACAACTCCTATTCCTATTTATCCAGTGTTTAATTCAAATCATGCATTCCAATTTCAACCTCCTTAAATATTCCTTAAATATTATTCAAAAGAACATTATTTTGCATTTCCTAAGAAAGTGATTAATATCATCTAAAAGAAAGATTATCCAAGTATTAAAAAATTTAAGCACTACCCTTACACTCATCAGTTTTGCTGTCAATAGTTTCTGAATAACAAATTACTCATCATTAATAAAATCGTATTTCAGTTGATAGTACAAGTGAATATTTAAAGTTCACCAAAGAATTCCTTTCCATTTAGAATGGTTATCTGAGACCAGAGAATTTAGAAGGTAAAACACTCCCCTAAGTTCCAGTCCTCTTGAAAAATAAACACTTCTAAAACACATCAAAAGGATTTATTTCTATCTGAAATACAGATGGTTATTTTTTTTATTAATTAAATCTTTATTGTTCAGATTATTACATTTGTTCCTCTTTTCTTTTCCCCCCCATAACTCCCCTCCTCCCAGCTCCCGCCCCACCCTCCGCCCTCACTCCCCACCCACTGTCCTCATCCATAGGTGCACGATTTTTGTCCAGTCTCTTTCCGCATCTCCCACACCCCTTTCCCCCGCAAGAATAGTCAGTCCATTCCCTTTCTATGTCCCTGATTCTATTATGATCACCAGATTATTTATTCACTTGATTCTTAGATTCACTTGTTGATAGATGCATATTTGTTGTTCATAATTTGTATCTTTACCATTTTTTTTTTCTTCCTCTTCTTAAAGGATACCTTTCAGCATTTCATATAATACTGGTTTGGTGGTGATGAACTCCTTTAGCTTTTCCTTATCTGTGAAGCTCTTTATCTGACCTTCCGTTCTGAATGATAGCTTTGCTGGATAAAGTAATCTTGGTTGTAGGTTCTTGCTATTCATCACTTTGAATATTTCTTGCCATTCCCTTCTGGCCTGCAAAGTTTCTGTTGAGAAATCAGCTGACAGTCGTATGGGTACTCCCTTGTAGGTAACTGGGTTTCTTTCTCTTGCTGCTTTTAAGATTCTTTGTCTTTTGCTCTTGGCATTTTAATGATGATGTGTCTTGGTGTGGTCCTCTTTGGATTCCTTTTGTTTGGGGTTCTCTGCGCTTCCTGGACCTGTAGGTCTATTTCTTTCACCAGGTGGGGGAAGTTTTCTGTCATTATTTCTTTAAATAGGTTTTCAATATCTTGCTCTCTCTCATCTTCTAGCACCCCTATAATTCTGATGTTGGTGCACTTGAAGCTGTCCCAGAGGCTCCTTACACTATCTTCGTATTTTCGGCTTCTTTTTTTATTTTGCTTTTCCACTTGGGTGTTTTTTGCTTCTTCGCATTTCGAATCTTTGACTTGATTCTTGCGCTCCTCTGGTCTGCTGTTGGGTGTCCGTATAATATTCTTTATTTCAGTCAGTGTATGCTTAATTTCTAGTTGGTTCTTTATCACAACATCGAAGGTCTCATTAGATTTCTTGAGGATCTCACTACATTTATCGGCGGTCTCACCAGTCTTTTCGAGGGCCTTACTAAGTTTATCGGCAGCTTCTAGACAGTTCTTAAGAGACCTTAAAAGTGTGGTTCTGAACTCAATATCCTCCATTGACAGTTTTGTCATGTTTCTTTGTCTCTGCATTTTTTATGCTTTCTTGGTACACCCCCTAGTGGTCTTTGTGCGCAGTCTTGTTGCCTTTAAGCCTTGATTGATGTCGGCAATACCGGGGGTGATTTGACCTCCAGGCTAACTGGCTATGAGAGTCCGCTGTGTCTGCAGTGGGAGAGCTTCTGTGCTGGATCTCTAGGGCAGTGCTAATCTAGCGTTTGCCTGAGGCTATCTGGCAAATGGTTCTGTGCAGGGCTTGGGCGGGGCGGGTCCCTGGGGATCTACAGGGCGGGCCGAGCGAGCAGTTATGGCTGCTCTCAGTTCCTTCCCCAGGGGCTCTGCCTCTCAGAGTCCAAGCAATGGCTGCAAACCTCGGAGAGAAAGCTGCCTTCGAGTTCCGACCGAAGCCAGACAGTCCCGCTTCTCCTGTTTGAGTCTGGGTCCCCAGAGACTCGACCGGATCTGGAGCTCAGAGTCTGAAACACCCTCCCGATTGAAAACAACAACCGCGCCCTCCGCCGCCAGCCCGCTCTGCACCTGAGTATTTCACTTCAGCACTGCGCCTCCTCTGAGTCTGGGTATGATATTCTCTTTCCTCCTAGTTGTAGAATTTCCACTCAGCCAGCCTTCCTGTGGCTCTGGATGATGTCTGTTCTGTCCTTTAGTTATATCTCTGAAGTGGTTGTTCGAGGGCAGCAATCTCCGGCGTTAACCTATGCCGCCATCTTGGTTTCTCCCAGATGGTTATTTTTTAATTATTCATACTACCCTGGGAATTCCTAAAATTAAAGTCTACTATTGAGTTATGAACATGCGCAGATTTGCTAAAATCATGTTTGACGAACTATACCCTAACTAAATTATTAAAATTAGTCATTATATAAGATTCACTTACTTGATTCAGTAAATTTTCTCAAGTCAACTCAATCCATTTTTCCAGCTAAAGAATTCTTACAATAATAAAGATCACAATGACTAGCTTTATTATAAGATGCCAATTTTTGAGAGCTTCAAAATTTATAATAAGCACATTTTGTAAATTAAAATTACTAGACTATAACTGCACAAAAGTTTTAACTAAATTAAAAGTTGAGAAGTAATATTATGAAAAGACCATGAGATTTAGAGTTTGACCAATGTTTGAATGAGAACTTCATCATTTGTTGACCATGTGACCTCAGTCCGGTTACTTATGTTCTCTGAGAAAGATAGTAATATCTGTAAATGAAAATTATATGAAATAATATATAAAATGCCAAGCACAGGGTCTGGTTCATATTACATTTTCAATCCCTTTATTCTCTGTATAGGAGAAAACAATAAAAATGTATATGGCCTTCAATCCACTGAAGAGGAAGGTTAAATTTTTATATCCATTTAAAAAAATCAACAATAGAGAGAACCAAGATGGCGGCATAGGTTAACGCCGGAGTTTGCTGCTTTGAACAACTACTTCAAAAGTGAAACTGAAAGACGGAACGGACATCACCCACAGCCACAGGAACGCTGGCTGAGTGGAAATCCTACAACTAGGAGGAAAGAGAAACGCATACGGACACTCAGAGGAGGCGCAGAGCTGAAGTCAAATTCTGAGGTGCGGAGTGCGCGGAGCGGGCTGGCGGCGGAGGGCGCGGTTGTTGTTTTCAATCCGGAGGGAGTTGCAGACTCTGAGCTCCAGATACAGGCGAGTCTTTAGGGACCCAGACTCAAACCGGAGAAGCGGGACTGTCTGGCTTCGGTCAGAGCGAGTGCAGCTTTCTCTCCGAGCTTTGCAGTGGGTGCTGGGACTCACAGAGAGGCAGAGCCCCTGGGGCCAGGACTGAGAGCTGCCATAACTGCTCTCTCCGGCCCACCCTGTTGATCCTGTGCGACCCGCCCTGCCCAAGCCCTGCACAAAGGCTTTTGCCGGATAGCCTCAGGCAAAGGCTAGATTAGCACCTCCCTAGAGGACAGAAGTTCTCTCACTGCTGACACAGCTGATTCTCATAGCCACTTGGCCTGGAGGTCAAACCCTCCCTGGTATTAGCTACAACAATCAAGGTTTAACTATAAGACTGCGAACAAAGACCACTAGGGGGTGCACCAAGGAAGCATAACAAAATGCGGAGACAAAGAAACAGGACAAAATTGTCAATGGAAGATATAGAGTTCAGAACCACACTTTTAAGGTCTCTCAAGAACTGTTTAGAAGCCGCCGATAAACTTAATGAGCTCTACAAGAAAACTAATGAGACCCTCGATGTTATATTGGGGAACCAACTAGAAATTAAGCATACACGGACTGAAATAACGAATATTATACAGACTCCCGACAGCAGGCCAGAGGAGCGCAAGAATCAAGTCAATGATTTGAAATGCGAGGAAGCAAAAAACACCCAACGGGAAAAGCAAAATGAAAAAAGAATCCAAAAATGCGAGGATAGTGTAAGGAGCCTCTGGGACAGCTTCAAGCGCAACAACATCAGAATTATAGGGGTGCCAGAAGATGAGAGAGAGCAAGATATTGAAAACCTATTTGAAGAAATAATGACAGAAAACTTCCCCCACCTGGTGAAAGAAATGGACTTACAGGTCCAAGAAGCGCGGAGAACCCCAAACAAAAGGAATCCAAAGAGGACCACACCAAGACACATCATCATTAAAATGCCAAGAGCAAAAGATAAAGAGAGAATCTTAAAAACAGCAAGAGAAAGTAACTCAGTTACCTACAAGGGAATACCCATACGACTGTCAGCTGATTTCTCAACAGAAACTTTGCAGGCCAGAAGGGAGTGGCAAGAAATATTCAAAGTGATGAATACCAAGAACCTACAACCAAGATTACTTTATCCAGCAAAGCTATCATTCAGAATTGAAGGTCAGATAAAGAGCTTCACAGATAAGGAAAAGTTAAGGGAGTTCATCACCACCAAACCAGGATTATATGAAATGCTGAAAGGTATCCTTTAAGAAGAGGAAGAGGAAGAAAAAGGTAAAGATACAAATTATGAACAACAAATATGCATCTATCAACAAGTGAATCTAAGAATCAAGTGAATAAATAATCTGATGAACAGAATGAACTGTTGATTATAATAGAATCAGGGACATAGAAAGGGAATGGACTGACTATTCTTGGGGGGGAAAGGGGTGTGGGAGATTTGGGAAGAGACTGGACAAAAATAATGCACCTATGGATGAGGACAGTGGGTGGGGAGTGAGGGCGGAGGGTGGGGCGGGAACTGGGAGGAGGGGAGTTATGGGGGGGAAAAAGAGGAACAAATGTAATAATCTGAACAATAAAGATTTAATTAAAAAAAATAAAAATAAAAAAATAAAAAAATCAACAATAGAATGTTAACAAAGGCCTTATTGGCAATAAGAATTACACTGCTAAAATTTTGGCTCTTGGGCTTCTTCTTAGATCATCAACAGACCAAGGTACCATCTTGGGAAATCTTTAAAATTAACTAATATTAGAGCAGCCTTTAAAAAAAAAAAAAAAGAAAAGGAGGGTAGGAATTTAAACTTAGAACTAGAACCTAACTATAAATTGTCTAGTGCAGTGACGGCGAACCTTTTGAGCTTGGCATGTCAGCATTTTGAAAAACCCTAACTTAACTCTGGTGCCGTGTCACATATAGAAATTTTTTGATATTTGCAACCATAGTAAAACAAAGACTTATATTTTTGATATTTATTTTATATACTTAAATGCCATTTAACAAAGAAAAATCAACCAAAAAAATGAGTTCGCGTGTCACCTCCAACACGCATGTCATAGGTTCGCCATCACTGGTCTAGTGGGTACTGTTGTCTGAGAACTAAAATTACCAAAACAAACATTTGAGTCTTTCTTCTAATATATATGTCAGTTCAGCTTTTATTTCCTCTTGCTGTAGTTTAGAGGCAGCTCTTTTATTGTACACTAGAGGCCCAATGCATGAAATTTGTGCAAGAATAGGCCTTCCTTCCCCTGGCTGCTGGCACCGGCTTCCCTCTGGCACCTGGGACCCAGGCTGCCCTCCGGCCTCTGGCAGGCACCCGGGACCTGGGCTTCCCTCCCAGCCCTGGCTTTGTCTGGAAAGTTGTCCGGAAGGATGTCCAGTCTAATCAGCATTATTATGCTTTTATTATTATAGATTAGTTTCAAATTATTCAATGGTACATAAAGTAAGATAGTAGTAGTATATATAACTACCAAAGCTAAGAAGTTATTACATTACTTTTAATATCATCCCAAGATTACCAATTTATTATTTTCAATCCTATAAATAACCAACTACTTAGAATAAAAATAAACAGTAAAGAATATTCTTTAATTCTCATTTATTTCTCTTTGAGGGAGGGAGACTGAAAAATGTTTTCAGGCTAGTAAAATCCTTATAATAATTTATGTTTGTATTTAATTTTTTAGCTATGCGTGAATATAATTATACTTTTAAGTAAGAGAAACACCCAGGAAACAAAACCTCACTTAATTAGGCTCTATGTCTCTCAGGCTGCGCTTTTCTAGAACTTATATGACATCTTATTTATATTTGTGTCTCTAGCACAGTCTGGCCTATTATAAGCCTACTAGGGGCCCGATGCACAAAATTCATCCTTCCCGCCAAAGCCGGTTGGCTCAGTGGATAGAGCATCGGCCTGCGGACTGAAAGGTCCCAGGTTCGATTCCGGTCAAGGGCATGTACCTGGGTTGCGGGCACGTCCCCAGTAGGAGATGTGCAGGAGGCAGCTGATCGATGTTTCTCTCTCATCGACGTTTCTCTCTAGCTCTCTCCCTTCCTCTCTGTAAAAAAATCAATAAAATATATTTTAAAAAAAAATTCATACTTCCCTCTGGCACCTGGGACTTGGACTTCCCTCCGGCTGCTGGCAGGCATCTGGGACCCGGGCTTTGCTCTGGCCCCGGCTTTGTCTGGAATGATGTCTGGTCTAACTAGCATATTAGGCTTTTATTATTATAGATCATTAATGATTGTTGAATGAAGCAGTATTTCAATGGCTAAGCAAATAAATTGATTTTAATTGCATTTTTATCAAACACAAGTTAAAATACAATATTCTACAGGCCTTCCCATCATAAGTATATGTGTATACAAACATTTTTTTTTAAAATATATTTTATTGACTTTTTACAGAGAGGAAGGAAGAGGGATAGAGAGTTAGAAACATCGATGAGAGAGAAACATCGATCAGCTGCCTCCTGTACATCTCCTACTGGGGATGTGCCCACAACCCAGGTACATGCCCTTGACCGGAATCGAACCTGGGACCTTTCAGTCCGCAGGCCGACGCTCTATCCACTGAGCCAAACCGGTTTTGGCATACAAACAAACATTTTTTATTCTGCTTTCCTTATTTAATACTCTTCTTCAAACTCTATAAAGTTCTCTGCAGTCCATCCTCAGCTTATGATAGCTTCTCTTATTATAATATTCTAAAAACAGACATTTTAATCATTCGCTGCATATAGCATATGATGTTCCACAGCAGAGGGATGCTTTATAAGCAGTATTAGCTTTCAAAGACAAGTTGTCAAGTATAGAGTAATACTGTCTCTAGAACAATCTAAAGAGTTTTTTCTTAAGAGAAAAAAATGAAGGAAATGAAATCAGCAATATTGCATTTAGAATGAACTACAGATATTTCAAATTTAAAACACCTAAAACACACTCTTAAATAATTTTAATTTCTGAATATATTTTCTTTTCTATTTATATTCAGTAAGTGAAATACAGTTTTAAATTATCTCACCTGGAGGTTGCTGAGGCCAAAAATACTGCTGCCAATCCTGAAGTACATAGGTCAATCGAATAGCAATACTAACTGCAGGCAATGGTGTTAAAGGACATCCCTAGGAAATAAATGCAATGACAGAATGGTGTAGCTTAAAACAAACACAAAGTATTTTAAAAAAACAATGTCAGAGAACAAAATGATATTAGAATAAAACTGTTTAAATTACTACCTGGAAACAAGATACTAAATCCTATTAAACAAATTACTCTTTCAAAATATCTTATACAATTTCAATTATACAAGTACTAGAGGCCCAATGCATGACATTCGTGCAAGAGGGCTCCACCCTCGCAGCCCCAGCTGCCTTGGCCCTCACATCCCCAGCTTCATCCAGAAGGTCGTCCAGACGGTTGTTCTGCTGGTCAGCCATTCAGCTGATTTGCATATTGCGCTTTTATTATTATAACTAGAGGCCTGGTGCAAGAATTCGTGCATGGGTGGCGTCCCTCGGCTTGGCTAGCAGTCAAGGCCTATTGGGGGGCTGGCCGGCCAGGGGGAGGGACCGTGGGAGGTTGGCTGGCCCGGGGAGAGGGGCCATGGGAGGCTGGCCAGCCAGTGGGGGGAGGCAAGGGGCCATGGGAGTTTGGCCAGTCAGGGGGAGGGGCCACAGGAGGTTGGCTGTGGGAGCGCACTGACCACCAGGGGGCAGCTCCTGTGTTGAGCGTCTGCCCCCTGGTGGTCAGTGCACATCATAGCGATTGGTCAACTGGTCATTCTGGTCATTTGATCGTAACAGTCACTTAGGCTTTTATATATATATAGATGTCTTTTTTAAAAAATTAATTGTCTAAAGTTTTACATGTGTCTACCTTTTTCCCCATTTGATGCTCCCCCCCAACCATTCCCACCCCAGGCAAGGCCCCACTATAGATAATTTCTTACTATTCTCTTTGGCCATATTAAATGTGAAAAACCTATAATTCATTTTTTAAATAAGGTAAAACTATTACCAAGTGTAAGACTAGGTTTGCGGAGATGACTGATGTCTTTTCTTTCTTTTAAATGAAAATAAACTCAAATTAAAGCCAGTCTTGAATACTGAACCAAAGTTTTAGACTAAAACAAATGGTCACTCATGCAAACTAATTTACAGTAATGAATCAGTTAACAGAAGATTTATATTTATCTTTACCTTCATTAAAAATCATAAAAATTAATGTCATCCAAACATCCTGTGACTTCAGCTTCCCTTAATACTACTCATCCTACATAAATGTGGAATAGGGCTTAAAAGTGCATAGGAATCACTTCAGGAGCCTGTGAAAATGTAGATTCAATAGTATTCTGCATGTCTAACCAGTTTCCAGGTGTTGTAGATACTGCTGGTTAGGAGGAAGAAGAGACCTTTAGCTCAACAACAGCATCTATAAATGTCACTAGTAGCTTTAACTGAATAAAAACTTAATCTAAAGTTACAATATAAGGTGGATGCCAAAAAGATAATTTGGTTTTGGGCTGCTGTATCCTATACAAGCAAGATAAGATTCTGGCTGGTCACTAATCATCTTTTTAGCCAGGTCCAGATAGTAAATGAGAGCTCACATGTAATAAAATACAAATGGTCTAGAAACTATAATAAGGTTGCTTTGTAATATAACCTCTACTCCAGTCAGATAGCCATGTAGATAAATACAGAAAGAGAAACCAAAAAGAAATAGCTAAGATCAAACATGACATATATATCTTTGTGGGCCCTAAAAAAGGAATGGAAAAATGATAAATGGGGCTCAAGGCACATGCCTGCTGAGTTGACAGCCTAGGATTGCAGACTGCACTATATGGGACCAAAAGTGTTCCACAAAGAGGAAGGTGGGCACTGCAAGACCCTCTGTTTAAGACAGACACTGGGGCAGGGCACTCCTGCTTGGTACAGTGGAAGCTATGGGAATGGGAAGAATTATTGTGTAAGGGGAAAACACTCACTCTTATGATCTTAGCAAATAATGCAGTAACTCTAATACCCCAAATATCACCACAGAATAAGAGGCTCCAAACACCATTTTAAAATGTGTTTCTGAAATATCCTGGAGGTAGGGAGCAACCACAAAACCACTAGAAAAAGTGGGAGAGAAAGTTTAAAATGTTAAATATTTAAAATGCGCCTGCAAAAAAATTTTATCCAAAACATGATGAAATGTAGTTCTAAAAGAGACAAATATCAAAATCAACAATCCAAATATAAAACCATGAAATATAAAGAGCACCTGGAGGGAAAAATGAAGAATGTCTAAACAGAAAAAGAAAAAACTAGTGTGTGGAAGTTTTCAAAGATTTAGAGGCGCCCTGGCCTGGTGGTTCAGTTGGATGGAGTGTCATCCCATACACCAATAGGCAGGCTCAATTTCCAGTTGGGGTGCATATACTAGTACAGTGATGGCGAACCTATGACATGCGTGTCAGAGGTGACAAGCGAACTCATTTTTTTTGGTTGATTTTTCTTTGTTAAATGGCATTTAAATATACAAAATAAGTATCAAAAATATAAGTCTTTGTTTTACTATGGTTGCAAATACAAAAAATTTCTATATGTGACACAGCACCAGAGTTAAGTTAGGGTTTTTCAAAATGCTGACATGCCAAGCTCAAAAGGTTCGCCATCACTGTACTAGTAGGAGATAACGAATTGATGTTTCTTTCTCTCCCTCTCCCTCTTTCTGTCTCAAAATCAATAAAAACATATTCTCAGGTGAGGATTTAAAATTATATATTTAGCCGAAACCGGTTTGGCTCAGTGGATAGAGTGTCGGCCTGCGGACTGAAAGGTCCCAGGTTCGATTCCGGTCAAGGGCATGTACCTGGGTTGCGGGCATATCCCCAGTGGGAGATGTGCAGGAGGCAGCTGATCGATGTTTCTCTCTCATCGATGTTTCTAACTCTCTATCTCTCTCCCTTCCTCTCTGTAAAAAAATCAATAAAATATATTTAAAAAAAAAAAAGAAAGTGGTCTAGTTTAAAAATAAATAAATAAATAAAATTATATATTTATATACATACACACACACATAATATATACACATATATATGTATGTATATATATATATATTATATATATATGTGTATATATATAATATATATATATTTAATTAGAGGATTGTGGCAGAAGAGGATTTAAACTTAAATTTTATGTGACACCAGAGGGCAGAACTGCTCCCACCCAAAAGGAAGTCTTTTCTAATAATTAAATATATGTAAAAATAAAATCAAATGCCAGTGAAAAATAAGAGCACTGGGACACTTCAAGTAGATGTTAAAGAGTAATTTTTATAAAGATAGTATAGGAGAGTTACATACTGGGTAGCTTTAACTATACAAAATCATAAAACACTAGAGGCCGGTGCACAAAAATTTGTGCACTTGGGGGGGGGGTGGTCCCTCAGCCCGGCCTATGGCCTCTTGCAGTCTGGGACCCCTTGGAGGATGTCCACCTGCTGGCTTAGGCCCGCTCCCTGGGGTACCAGGCCCAAGCTGGCAGTCAGACATCCCTCTGGCAGTCCGGCAGCCCTCGGGGGATGTCCACTTGCCAGCAGGGAGCAGGCCTAAGCTGAAGTCAGACATCCTTAGCACTGCTGAGGAGGCGAGAGAGGCTCCCACCACCACCGCTGTACTGGCAGCCATCAGCCTGGCTTGTGGCTGAGCAGAGCTCCCCCTGTGGGAGCGCACTGACCACCAGGGGGAAGCTCCTGTATTGAGTGTCTGCCCCCTGGTGGTCAGTGTGTATCATAGTGACCCGTCATTCCCAGTTGTTCTGCTGTTAGGGTCAATTTGCATATTACCCTTTTATTATATAGAATAGAGGCCTGGTGCATGGGTGGGGGCCAACTGGTTTGCCCTGAAGGGTGTCCTGGATCAGGGTGGGGGTCCCACTCGGGTGCTTGGCCAGCCTGGATGAGGGGCTGATGGCTGTTTTCAGGCTGGTCACACCCCCTTCAGGGTGGGGGTCCCCACTGGGGTGCCTGGCCAGCCTGGGTGATGGGATGATGGCTGTTTGCAGCTGGTCACACACCCTTCAGGGTGGGGGTCCCCACTGGGGTGCCTGGCCAGCCTGGGTGAGGGGCTGAGGGCCGTTTTCAGGCTTCCCACACCCCCTTCAGGGTGGGGGTCCCCACTGGGGTGCCTGGTCAGCCTGGGTGAGGGGCTGATGGCTGTTTTCAGACTGACCAAGCCCCCTGGCGTCTGAAGCTCCCAGCCTTTCCTTTTTTTTTTTTAAATTCGCTTCAGCTCCATGGCCATGGCGACTGGAAGCAGGTATCTGGGGTTTCTTTACTTCCTATAATTGAAACTTTGTTGCCTTGAGAGGAGGCAGCAGCCGCTTGGAAGCTTGGCTTCTTCCATCGCAGGGGCAAGCAAGCCTCCTGCTCGCTCCAGCTCTGTGGCCACAGCCTGCTAAAAGCAGGTATCTGGGGTTTATTTACCTTCTATAACTGAAACTTTTTTGCTTTTGAGTGGAGCTCAGAGCCGGTGGCAGGCTGGCTTCCTCCATCACTGGAGCAAGCAAGCCTCCTGCTCGCTCCAGCTCCGTGGCTGCTGGCTGCCATCTTGGTTGGGTTAATTTGCATACAGTTGCTCTGATGGCTGGTGGGTGTGGCTTAAGGCATAGTGAAAGTATGGTCAATTTGCATGTTTGCCTATTATTACATAAGATTATCACTCAAGAAGTTTAACATTAATGCCAATTTCTAATATATAGTCATTATTAAAATTGTCCCAATTGTGTCACTTATGGCTATTTTGTGTTTCAATTTTTTTTATAGACATGAGCATACAAAATGTAGTTTCCTGTATGCCAGCATTTCTTTCTTTCAAAATTTTTTTTTGATTTTTATTGATTTCAGAGAGGAAGGGAGAGGGAGAGATAGAAGCATAAATGATGAGAGAGAATCACTGCTTGGCTGCTTCCTGCATGTCCCCCACTGGGGATCAAGCCAGCAACCTGGGCATGTGCCCTTGACCTGAATCCAACCTGGGACCCTTCACTCCACAGGCCGATGCTCTATCCACTGAGGCAAACCAGCTAGGGCTGGCTATTTTGTTTTGATCAAGGATCATGTATTCCATTTAGCTATTATATCACTTTAGTCTCCTCTAAACTAAGCAGCTCTCTATTTTTATTTTGCCTATTATGATAAGTGACATTTTTGAAGAGTCTAGGCCAGTTTCTTTCCAAAATATGGCTCATTTTGGAAATACACAGGTATTTCCTTATGTTTTGATTTATGTTAAACATTTTTGGCAGGAATGCCTCCTGCATGCCCCCCCACTGGAGATCAAGCCCACATTCTGGGCATGTGCACTAACTGGGAATTGAATCGTGACCTCCTGGTTCATAGGTTGACATTTAACCATTGAGCAACACCAGCCCGGCTGATTTTATTTTATTTTTATTTTTTTAAATAAATCGTTATTGTTCAGATTACATTATTCTTTTTTCCCCGCCATAACTCGCTCCACCCAGTTCCCACCCCACTCACCGCCCTCATTCCCCACCCACTGTCCTCATCCATAGGTGCATGATTATTGTCCAATCTCTTCCCTCACCCCCACACCCCTTTCCCGCCCCCCCAAGAATAGTCAGTCCATTCCCTTTCTATGTCCCTGATTCTATTACAATCACCAGTTCATACTGTTCATCAGATTATTTATTCACTTGATTTTTAGATTCACTTGTTGATAGATGTGTATTTGTTGTTCATAATTTGTATTTTTACCTTTTTCTTCTTCTTGCTCTTCTTAAAGGTTACCTTTCAGCATTTCATATAATACTGGTTTGATGGTGATGAACTCCTTTAGCTTTTTCTTATCTGTAAAGCTTTTAATCTGACCTTCACTTCTGAATGATAGCTTTGCTGGATAAAGTAGTCTTGGTTGTAGGTTCTTGGCATTCATCACTTTGAATATTTCTTGCCACTCCCTTCTGGCCTGCAAAGTTTATGTTGAGAAATCAGCTGACAGTCGTACGGGTACTCCCTTGTAGGTAACTGATTTTCTTTCTCTTGCTGCTTTTAAGATTCTCTTTTTGTCTTTTGCTCTTGGCATTTTAATGATGATATGTCTTGGTGTGGTCCTCTTTGGATTCCTTTTGTTTAGGGTTCTCTGCGCTTCCTGGACTTGTAAGTCTATTTCTTTCACCAGGTAGGGGAAGTTTTCTGTCATTATTTCTTCAAATAGGTTCTCAATATCTTGCTCTCTCTCTCTTCTTCTGGCACCCCTAAATTCGGATGTTGGTACACTTGAATCTGTCCCAGAGGCTCCTTACACTACCTTCATATTTTTGGATTCTTTTTTCATTTTGCTTCTCCACTTGGGTGTTTTTTGCTTCTTCGTAGTTCAAATCTTTGACTTGATTCTTGCGATCCTCTGGTCTGCTGTTGGGAGTCTGTATAATATTCTTTATTTCAGTCAGTGTATGCTTAATTTCTAGTTGGTTCTTTATCACAACATCGAGGGTTTCACCAGTCTTCTTGAAGATCTCACTACATTTATCGGCAGTCTCACCAGTTTTCTTGAAGATCTCACTGCATTTATCGGCGGTCTCACCAGTCTTCTTGAAGATCTCACTACATTTATCGGCGGTCTCACCATTCTTCTTGAAGATCTCACTACATTTATCGGCCCTTTTTGAGGGCCTTATTAAGTTTATCGGCGGCTTCTAGACAGTTCTTTAGAGACCTTTAAAGTGTGGTTTTGAACTCTATATCCAGCAGTTTGCTTTCCTCCAATTCTGTTGTTTGTGTCCTGTTTCTTTGTCTCAGCATTTTTTATGCTTCGCTGTGTCGATAGAGTGCCTTTCTGTGCTAAGTGTCCCAATCACCTGAGGTAGACACTCTTGGTGCACCCCCTTGTGGGCTTTGTGCATAGTCTTGTTGTAATTAAGCCTTGATTGTTGTAGTTATCACTGTGAGGAACTGACCTCCAGGCCAATTGGCTGTGAGAATCAGCTGTGTCTGCAGTGGGAGAACTTCTGTGCTGGAGACATCCCTCTGGGGCTAGACTTGCTTCGATGGGGCTTTGGTGCTCACTGAGTCTGCTCCCTGAGTGTGTCTTTTATGGGTCCATGGAGCTGCAAACTGGATGGTCCCACTCTGACCTCTGGGTTTCCTGGCTCCTGGATCTCTAGGGAGATGCTAATCTAGCCTTTGCCTGAGGCTATCCAGCAAAAGTCTCCCTGCAGGGCTTGGGCAGGGCTAGCAGTTATGGCTGCTCTCAGTCTTGCCCTCAGAGGCTCTGCTTCTCAGTGTCCCAGTAATCGTGCAAGCCCCACGGAGAGAAAGTTGCCCTAGGGTTCTGAGCGATGCCAGACAGTTCCGCTTCTCCCGTATGAGTCTGGGTCCCTAGAGACTCGCCTGGAACTGGAGCTCAGAGCCTGAGACTCCCTCCCGATTGAAAACAACAATCACGCCCTCAGCCGCCAGCCTGCTCCGCATGCACTCCGCACCTTAGTATTTTACTTCAGCACTGCATCTCCTTTGAGTCTCGGTATGTTTTTCTCTTTCCTCCTAGTTATAGAACTTCCACTCAGCCAGCCTTCCTGTGGTTGTGGATGATGTCCGATCCGTCTTTTAGTTGTATTTTTGAAGTGGTTGTTCGAGGCAGCAAACTCCGGTGTTTACCTATGTCCCATCTTGGTTTCTCCCCCAAACCATTTACTCTTAAGTGTCCTGATTTTATTTTTAAGATAAATCTGTCTTATAGTCTATTCAATTCTCAGTCAGGGCACATGGCCAGGTTTTGGGCTCTATCCCCCGAAGGGGGCTTATAGGAGGCAGATGAGTGATGTTTAGCTCTTATATCAATGTTTCTCTCTATATATAAATTAAAAAAAAAACAAAGACAATAATTTATAATTTGTATAGTTAATTACATATCTCTTCTAAGTAATCCCATTATCAATATTATAGAGAAATATTTCTATATACTCAAATTACCAAATTGCTACTTTCATCGGATTCCAGAAAAGACCCACAATATCAATGCCAACTTACAATCTTTGATTTGAAGATATCCAGCAGACCCGATAAATGAGTGTACTGATTTGGCACTTTTCGAAGATGAACCATTTCAAAATCAGTTCGGACACCAGGACCCTGACATTCTCCCACATACATTCTTCGCCATTTGTGATGAATTTGCGCAAAGAGTGGCACCTGGCTGCAGGACATAATTAAAATAGGAATTTTTAAATGGTTGAAAGTTTTTTAAAAAGTAGAATGAAAATTTTATTCAATAAAAACGATCATATCATATTAGCCTTTCCAAAGTCATGATACATAAACTTGGTTCACAGGTACTAAATAATGCAAATTAAACCAACATTCATGATGATATGCTTTTTACTTTATCATTTGAAGATATAGTTAATCCTTATTACCCACAGATTTTCCTATGTGCAAATTAGTCCACTTGCCAAAATTTATTTGTAACCCCAAAATCAATACTTGCAGCATTTTCACAGTCATTTGCAGACATGTGAAGAGCATTAAAAATTCTGAGCCACTTGATGTGCGTGTTCCCAGTTGAGGTTGAACAAGGCAATGCTGTCAAGTTTTAAAATTAGATTTTGTAACAAAATTTAAATAAACTAAACATTTGGAAGCCAACCACAAAAACAGTACTCTTCATTTCGAACATTCATTGAGTATTTCAGTAAGTTTCCTTTCACAAATGCTTTCCCTAAAGGTTTTGTTGAGTTAGTCTTATATACAATATTCCAAAAGTATAGTTTCTAACTTATTGCCTATTTTTCAAAATGTCCCCTACCAGCCAGTGTTTCCCAAAGCAATAGACACAGAACTCAGAAGAAGATTGCACTTAGATTCACTGAGAACAGCATCGCTGTTTGCTGCAGGGGCAAGCACCACGAACTCTCGCAGTCCATACCTTAAAAAAAAGAAAAAAAGAGGAATCATTGCTATTAAACAGAGGGAAACTTCAGAATACAAAAATATGTTATCTGAAAAACATTAAAAAATAAATCTCTTAAGAAAATTTAACAAGACAGGTTTGAAGTACAGGTGTTTCTTTCTTTTTTTTAATGGCAACTGAACCTACAATCAGAATTTCCCTCATTTAGTAAAATACTTCCATCATTCTACTACAAACTAGAAGCAATGTGCTAAAATCACAAGGGAAGGAACATTAAATAACAGTTTTGCTTTAAAAGTTTAATTTTAAAGATGAATCATGAAAGCTAGCACTGAAATTTTGCTTTGATTAACTGATAACATTAAGTCCACTATTATAGAAAGAGAAAGTTTGAAAGATTCCTAAGTGGCAGTAAAATAATTACCAGCCATGATACACTTGTGCTATTTCAAAGAGACAAATGGTTAACTTAGGTATCATAATTAAAGGAATTCTTGATTCTTTTACTCAATAACACATTAGGTAGATGACAATGTATCAGGAAATAGTTTATTCTTGCTATGGTACTTTATAATAATGAAAATTTATTTATCTGTCTTTACAAAGGCCTTTAAAAACCACAAATTTGCAGCCAAACTTTACAAACATGAAAGTTCAAGTTGGTGATCACGCTTATTGAAAATTCCTGTCCTAGGCTCTCCTCAATGTGTACTTAATAATTTTTAAAAATAAAGATTATGAAAGACATTACTCATTGCCTAATTTATTTTAACTCTAGATATGCAAAAAGTTGTGAGTGCTTATCCTATATAATAAGAGACTAATATGCAAATTGTCCCCTTGGGCGGTTGTTCGACCACTCGCTATGATGTTTGCTGATCACCAGGAGGCAGCATGGAACATGGCAGGAGTCAGTGACATGGTGCTGGCAGCGGGCAGCAGTGGAGGCGCTGCCGGGAGCCGGTCCATCCTTGCTGTTTCAAGGGACCTGGCATATATGGCATACGGTTCTTAATATGTTTGCTCACCTTCTTGGCACTGTGTTTTAACCAAGGTCACCTCTCCGAGAAAGGCTGAATCCCCAGGTAGGGATTTTCCCCTGAAGTTAGGGAGGGAATAAAACCCCTCAACCAAGTGCCAGGCGGGTAATTAATCACTTTAACTATGAACAATCATGCTTAAGCTACATAATCTTTACTCCCTGGAATGGAGATAAGAAACACCCTAACCTTTGGAATAGAGATTGATAGGATTGGAATCAACTGGTATAAATACAGATGCAACAAGACAACAACAGACAGAATTCAGAAGACAGAAAGACACAGAACTTAGAACAGAACTCAGGAGACAGAATTCAGAAGACAGAACCTACACAGAGCCTGGAGACAGAAGAACTTCACTGGAGAGAACATGGCAATAGATCCTGAACTGAACCTGACTATAGAACATGGCAAGAGAACCTGACTAGAACCTGGTGGCTGAACCTGGCTGGAGATCTGAAGCAGAACCTCTCTGGAGATCCAGACCAGAACTTGGCTGGAGATCCTGGCTGGAGATCCTGGCTAGGCTGCTGATCAACTGAACACTGTCTCCGTGTCATTCCTTCTTCGCCGACTCCGTCTACGCCTTTGGGAACCCCTGCACCTGCTGGGGTTGGACCCCGGCAAGGCGCTGCCAGCCCCAATGGACCCCGATGAGAGCAGGAGCATGGTGGGATGGTGGAGCAGGTGATTGGGCGGCGCCAGGTCAGGGCGGGTGTGAGCAGGGGCCTGATTGCCCTGCCAATTGCACCTCAGAAGGCGACCAATGGTGGCAGCAGGGGGTGGGGCCATTGCCCAGCTCCCAGGCACTGAGCAAGCTGGGGAGGGGGGGCAGCCCCTATTGATCACCCTGTAGGCAGGATTGAAGAGCAGATGAGGGGGCGGCACAAAGCCAAGGCGGGTTGCCAGGCGGGGCTAAGAGGCTGGGGCCCAATCTCCGCAGGCCATCCCGAGGGACCCCACCCATGCACAAATTCGTGCACCGGGCCTCTAGTTTTCATGAACATTCTCCTCAAGACATCCTCCAAACGGCAGTAAATAAAATGTTCTTAAAAAGTCCAACCCATAATCTGTTTATTGTTCAGTACAAAAATTCATTTTGTCTTCTTACCTCACCTCCACCCTCCTACCTCTGAAATCAAAATTATTTATGTAGAAGCAGCATCAAGTACTGAAAGGAGCCCAGAGCTATGAATTTTAAGCTCTAAAGGTCTTTAAAAAGTTTTCTTTTTTTTTTCCCTAGCAAATCGGATCCAGCAGTACATCAGAAAGATCATACACCATGACCAAGTAGGATTTATCCCAGGGATGCAAGGATAGTACAATATCCGCAAATCAATAAATGTGATACATCACATAAACAAATTGAGAGAAAAAAACCACATAGTCATATCAATTGATGCGGAAAAAGCATTTGACAAAATCCAACACCCTTTCTTGATAAAAACTCTCAGCAAGATAGGAATTGAGGGATCATACCTCAACATAATAAAAGCCATATATGACAAACCCACAGCCAACATCATACTCAATGGGCAAAAACTAAAACCATTCCCCCTAAAAACAGGAACAAGACAGGGATGCCCCCTCTCACCACTCCCGTTCAACATAGTACTGGAAGTACTAGCCGCTGCGATCAGACAAGAAGAAGAAATAAAAGGCATCCAGATTGGAAAAGAAGAAGTAAAACTGTCCTTATTTGCAGATGACAAGATACTGTACGTACAGAACCCTAAAGACTCCATCAAAAAATTATTAGACTTAATAAATGAATTCGGCAATGTAGCAGGATACAAAATTAATGCTAAGAAATCCATGGCATTTCTTTACACCAATAGTGAACTTACAGAAAGTGAAACTACAGAAGCAATCCCATTTACCATTGCACCAAAAAAATTAAAATACCTAGGAATAAACTTAACTAAGGAGGTAAAAGACTTATATGCCAAAAACTACAGGACGCTGAAAAAAGAGATAGAGGAAGACATAAACAGATGGAAGAATATACCGTGTTCATGGATTGGTAGAATCAACATCATCAAAATGTCCATACTACCCAAAGCAATTTATAGATTCAATGCAATCCCCATTAAATTACCAACGGCATATTTCACAAATCTAGAACGAACGTTCCAAAAATTCATCTGGAATAAAAAAAGACCCCGAATAGCTGCAGCAATCCTGAGAAAGAACAAAGTAGGTGGGATCTCAATACCAGATATCAAGATGTATTACAGAGCCACTGTTCTTAAAACAGCTTGGTACTGGTACAAGAACAGACATATAGATCAATGGAATAGAATAGAGACCCCAGAAATCGACCCAAACCACTATGCCCAATTAATATTCGACAAAGGAGGCAAGAGCATACAATGGAGTCAAGACAGTCTCTTCAATAAATGGTTTTGGGAAAATTGGACAGATACATGCAAAAAGATGAAACTAGGCCACCAACTCACACCATACACAAAAATAAACTCAAAATGGATAAAAGACTTAAACATAAGACAGGAAACCATAAAAATACTAGAGGAATCCACAGGCAGCGAAATCGCAAACATATGCTGAAGGAATTTCTTCTCTGATAATGCTCCTAGGGCAATGGAAACTAAAGAGAAAATAAACAAATGGGACTACATCAAAATAAAAAGCTTTTGCACAGCAAAGGAAACCATCAACAAAACAACAAGAAGACCCACTACATGGGAGAACATATTTGCCAATGATACCACCGATAAGGGTTTAATTTCCAACATTTACAGGGATCTCATGAAACTTAACAAAAGGAAGACAAACAATCCAATAAAAAAAATAGGCAACGGACCTAGATAGACACTTTTCGAAAGAGGACATACAGAAGGCCAAAAGACATATGAAAACATGCTCAAAGTCACTAATTATACGAGAGATGCAAATCAAAATGACAATGCGGTATCATCTCACACCTGTCAGAATGGCTATCATCAACAAATCAACAAACAACAAGTGTTGGAGAGGATGTGGAGAAAAAGGAACCCTTCTGCACTGCTGGTGGGAATGCAGACTGGTGCAGCCACTGTGGAGAACAGTATGGAGCTACCTCAAAAAACTAAAAATGGAACTCCCATTTGACCCAGTGATCCCACTACTAGGAATATATCCCAAGAAACCAGAAACGCCAATCAGAAAGGATATATGCACCCCTATGTTCATAGCAGCACAATTCACCATAGCTAAGATTTGGAAACAGCCTAAATGCCCATCAGCAGATGAATGGATTAGAAAACTGTGGTACATATACACAATGGAATACTATGCTGCGGTAAAAAAAAAAAAAAAAAAAAAAAAGGAACTCTTGCCTTTTGCAACAGCATGGATGGAACTGGAGAGCATTATGCTAAGTGAAATAAGCCAGTCAGAGAAAGATAAATACCACATGATCTCACTCATTTGTGGATTATAGAGAACAACATAGACTGATGAAAAGGGACAGACCCAAAGACTGAGAAACAGCGATCAGGCTATCAATCCCCAGAAGGAAAGTAGGGGAGGGCGGGGGTAAGGGGAAGAGATCAACCGAAGGACTTATATACATGTATATAAGCCAAACCAATGGACATGGACAACAGGGGGATGGGAGCATGAGTGTGCGGGGCGGGGGTGGGGGGGTGGGGGGGATGTTGGGGTTTAATGGGGGGGATGAGGACACATTTGTAATACCTTAACTAATAATAATAATTAAAAAAAAACACACACACACACAAACAAAAAAAGAAATATTTCCCATCAAAAAAAAAAAAAAGTTTTCTTTTTTTAATGTCCTTGGAGGACAGAAAACAAGAGAACATTTCCCTATGCCACCTCCAGACTAGAATGAAATCGCTGTCAACAGTTTGCTGGTTCTTCTTCCAGAAATATTTTATCTGTCCATGTACCAACCCTATCTTCAAATAAGATTATTATATATACATATGGGTGTGTGTATACACACACACACACACACACACACACACACACATATCCTATATAATAAAAGGTTAATATGCAAATTGTCCCCTAGACCAGGAGTTCAACCAGGGGGCAAGGCCAACTGGCCAACCGTCTGCGGCCCCTCCCCACAGCTGGCCCAGCTGATCAGACCCCACCCATGCACTAATTCATGCACCAGACCTCTAGTATGTGTATGTGTGTTTGTGTATGCTAATAAAAGGGTAATATGCTAATTAGACCGGACATCTTCCAGACATCTTCCGGACAAAGCCACGGTGGCAGGGGCCGAGACAGAAGTGGTTAGGGGTGATCAGGTCAGCAGGGGGAGCAGTTAGGGGGTAATCAGGCTGGCAGGGGAGGGCAGTTAGGGGCAGTGAGGCAGGAAGGCAGAGTGGTTAGGGGCGTGCAGGCAGGCAGGCAGAGTGGTTAGGGGTGGTCAGGCAGGCAGGCAAGCGAGCAGTTAGGAGCCAGCAGTCCTGGATTGCGAGAGGGATGTCCAACTGCCGGTTTAGGCCTGATCTGGGATCTGGGATCAGGCCTAAACCGGCAGTCGGACATCCCCCATGGGTCCCGATTGTGAGAGGGTGCAGGCTGTGCTGAGGGAACCCTCCCCCCAATGCACAAATTTCATGCACTAGGCCTTTAGTATATATATATACTAGAGGTCCAATGCACAAAATTCATTCAAGGGGCTCGGCCCTCGCAGCCTCGACTTTATCCAGAAGATCGTTCAGCTGTCTGGTCTAATTAGCATATTACACTTTTATTATATTCTTTATCTTATCCCCTACACATCAATACTTTGCTTCCAGTTTTATGATGTTGCAACAACATTGTGATTGTCTATTTCTTTTTTCTTTTTAAAAAATATATTTTATTGATTTTTTTTTTTTTTTACAGAGAGGAAGGGAGAGGGATAGAGAGTTAGAAACACTGATGAGAGAGAAACATCGATGAGAGAGAAACATCGATCAGCTGCCTCCTACACACCCCCTACTGGGTATGTGCCTGCAACCAAGGTACATGCCCTTGACCAGAACAGAACCTGGGACCCTTCAGTCTACAGGCCAACGCTCGATCCACTGAGCCAAACCGGTTAGGGCTGTGATTATCTATTTCTACAAGTATATCTGTGAGATAAAGTCCTAAAAGTTGCTGGGAAAAAGAACATCTGTATCTTTAACATTGGTAGCTATTGTCAAACTATCTCTTCCCTCTCTACACAAACACAGCCTGTGCCAGTGTATGGTGCCATTAACAACAAACAAACCAAACTGAACTGCTTTTTGTTTATCTACAATGAAATTATATCCTCTGGTTTTGTGTCCTCTACGTAAAATGCCACACATGCGTACACACACACACACACACACACACACACACACACACACACACTCTATTGCCATCACTGAATATCCAAACCCTGCTGGATCTTTTTTTGAAGATTTGCCTCAAATACCATCCCATCACCCCTGTTAAATATGTTCTCTTCTCTGAATTCTAATGTACTTTTCCTATTATTATTTCTGAAGGATCAATATAAGTTATCTGGTGAGTTTTTCAGTTATACTCTTTAAAAAACTGTATAGACAATTTTATTAAGTGGTATTTTAGAGAGGGATTGAGACTTAGCCTGCAAGTCAAGAAAAACTAAGTAAATTTTTAAAATGTCGCTGAAACCGGTTTGGCTCAGTGGATGGAGCATCGGCCTGCGGACTGAAGGGTCCCAGGTTCGATTCCGGTCAAGGGCATGTGCCTGGGTTGCAGGCACATCTCCAGTGGGGGATGTGCAGGAGGCGGCTGATCGATGTTTCTCTCTCATCGATGTTTCTAACTCTCTATCCCTCTCCCTTCCTCTCTGTAAAAAATCAATAAAATATATTAAAAAATAATAATAATAAAATAAAATAAAATAAAATGTGGCAATTATTAGCTCCAAGCCTCAGTTATACTTTTCAAATGTGGGGTTTTCATTTGGTTCTTTATTATAGTTCCCATTATTGATATTTCCTATTTGATTCATTGTTAGTATATTTTTAATTCTTTGAATACAGTTCCTTTAATTCTTTGAATATATTTATAGTAACTGCTTTGAAACTATTGCTAAATCTAACATCTGGGTCCACTAGAGTCCATTTCTACTTTTTTTCCCCATTTGCGTACGGGCTACACTTTCCTGTGTGACCCTGCATATCTAGTCATCTGTGGTTGAAAATTACATTTAGATAATATATTATAGCAAAACCAGGCCCTATTTAACTTTTCTGAGGGTTGCTTCTTTTTTGTTTGTATTTAGTAACTTGCCTGGGCTTAAACTGTGCAATCTGTCTCCCCCAAGATACTCAGTTATTAATGTCTCTATTCAGTCATTTTGTTCTTGTTTTTTTAACCAGGCTACTCCTTGTTTTAGTGATAAGCCAATAATCTGGGCACAGATGTGTTAAAACATCTAAACCAGTAAGGCTTTCATTTTCTGATGACTGAACTGTGTGTGGGGGGTGGATAATTCATTCAAAGTCACAGCTAGCTTTAAAGTTTGGGCTCTGGTGTCTCCTGTGTACATGTGTAGTTTCCTATCATACAGGAATGCATACAGAGTGAGCCCAGTTCTTCCATGGTTCCCATACAGGACATCCTTGTTAAATCTGACGAATCCACCACTTGCCTATGGTCTGCAACCTCGGCCTAGCAAAGGTACAGGTTTTTGCCCTCCACCCAGATTCAAGTCTGCCTATCTGATAAAAGAACTGGTGGTTTTCATGGCTAGTCTAGGCTGGAAAACTACAGTTCTCACCAACAGAGATTTGGGCAAAGAGGGACAGCAATAGAACAGCCACAAGTAGAAGGGCCAGAGGCCCCTCTATTCTTACTAGAAGCTCAAGCAGTTTTTTTAAGAGAAAAAACAAACTTCTAAATCTGTTTTCTACCTTTAAGCAATTTCCAGTCCCCTAAAATCGTTATTTATAAAACTTCTTCCAGTTTCATACATCCTTTTTTTTTACAGAAAGTAACTGCCAACACTTCACGTCACCATTATCAGAAGTTCTCTGAACATTAGCTTTTTAAAGAATAAGAGCCCTAACTGGTTTGGCTCTGTGGATAGAGCATCGGCCTGCGGACTGAAGGGTCCCAGGTTTGATTCTGGTCAAGGGCATGTACCTTGGTTGCGGGCACATCCCCAGTAGGGGGTGTGCAGGAGGCAGCTGATTGATGTTTCTCTCTCATTGATGTTTCTAACTCTCTGTCCCTCTCCCTTCTTCTCTGTAAAAAATCAATAAAATATTTTTTTTTTTTTTAAAAAGAAGAACAGCCCTGACCAGTTTGGCTCAGTGGATAGAGCGTCGGCCTGCAGACTCAAGGGTCCCAGGTCCGATTCTGGTCAAGGGCATGTACCTTGTTTGCAGGCACATACCCAGTAGGGGGTGTGCAGGAGGCAGCTGATTGATGTTTCTCTCTCATTGATGTTTCTAACTCTCTGTCCCTCTCCCTTCTTCTCTGTAAAAAATCAATAAAATATTAAAAATAAAATAAATAAATAAATAAATAAATAAAAGAACATTTTATAGGTCCTTAGCCCTATTTTAAAATTCCATCTCAAAATTACCAGGTCCTTTCATATGCCTCTCTCTCTCACGCGCGCGCCCTCTCTGATCAGCAAAAAATACATTAAAATCACAAAAATAAATTTTTAAAAAGCCACCATAATTATTCAATTACAAACACAGTTCATAAGACTGTTTGTGGACTGTTCCTTTTATTGCTGCTGCTGTTCCCTTATAATGACCACAGAGTGACTGAAGCTGAAGGTCTGACAAAGGCAAAACCATAGAGAAAAAACGTGTCCTCAGTTAAACCTAGCTGTACTTTCAGTGTATTTTTCCCATCTCAGTAGAGCCTCCCCAGGCATACAGCATTTATGCTCTCACTTTCTGTTATTTTCATAGTGCCGCTATAACAAAATATCATAAATTTGGTTGGTTAAAACAACCCAAGTTTATTATCATACAGTTCTATAGCTTATAAGTCTGACACGAGTCTCACCAGACTAAAATCAAGTTCTTAGCAAGGCTGTGTTCCTTTTGGAGGCTGTAAAGGAGAATCCATCCCTTGCCATTCCCGGCTTCTGGAGGCTACCTCATTCCTAGGAGTGTGGCCTCTTCCACCTTCAAACCCAGCAACAGCAGGCCCACTTCTTCTCCCATCACCTCACTCTGACACTGACTTTCTTCTGCCTGTTCTTCCACTTTTAGGAACTCTTGTTATTACACTGGGCCCACCCAGATAATCCAGGATATATCTTAAGGTCTGTTCATTAGCCCCTAATTCCATCTGCTCCATTGATTCCTTCTTGCCATGTAACCTATATTCACAAGTTTTAGGATGTGGATATCTTTTGGAGGCAGAGAGGTTCATAATCCTATTTTCTTATTAAAACCTCTGCTCAGTAAAGATCTCATGAATCTACATTTGGGTATAAATGTCTGCTATGGCTAACATTTGTGTCATTCACAGTGCTATAAGTAATAACAATTAACTAAGGGAATAAATCCCTAATGATGGTTTCAGGAATTAGCTGTTAGAAGATTTTTAAAGGACACGTTATATAAGGAGGTAGACAGAAGCATCCAACAAATCACATCATTAAGATCAATTATCTTGCCAAACCATAAAAACTAATCACATCCACATACCTTTTAATGACCAGTTTTATAAAATACCCTTAAAATAGTTAAACAGGTTTAGGAGCTAATCTGACAGGTGCTTGATATAGAAGCTGAAACTACAAGATATCAAAATTAGACATAGATCAATAAATTAGAATAAAATTAAACATTTGACACAAATGTCAAATTTCTATTTTTGTTTTTCCCCCAATATGTTTTTATTAATTTCAGAGAGGAAAGGAGAGGGAGAGAGAGATAGAAACATCAATGATGAGAGAGAATCATTGATTGGCTGACTCCTGCATGTCCCACACTAGAGATCAAGCTGAAACCCGGGCATGTGCCCTGACCAGGAATCAAACTGTGACCTCCTGGTTCATACGTCAACACTCAACCACTGCGAAACACCAGCTAGGCTCAAATTCTATTTTCTAAAGTTTGATCTGAAAATATAAGTTTAAGTTAACCACATATAAATTTTCTCATTCTGACAGGGTCAACCTATACTGATTGTATATAAATGGTATGAATGAATATTTTGCAAAATAGTTTTCAAATCTTCAACATCACTGTTTTAGTATTAAGTTTAGTTTAATTTTTTTGAAGGAAGTATTTATAGGTAAAAACTTCTTAATATACTTATTCTTCAGTTGCTAAAAAAAGCATGTTGAGTAATTTATAATCTTTCAAATTGCAAGGATTTTAGTATTTAACAATTATAATTAAAAATTCCATATAGCCCTAGCCAGTTTGGCTCACTGGATAGAGCGTCGGCCTGGGGACTAAAGGATCCCAGGTTCGATTCCGGTCAAGGGCATGTACCTTGGTTGTAGGCACATCCCCAGTACGTGGTGTGCAGGAGGTAGCTGATTGATGCTTCTCTCTCATCAGTGTTTCTAACTCTCTATCCCTCTCCCTTCCTCTCTGTAAAAAAATCAATAAAATATATTTTAAAAAAATAAAAATAAGTAAAAATTCTATATAAAATAGAAGCATTAAAATATCATGAAATCTTCCTAAGATTCTCAGTTCACATTAGGCCCAAATTACACAGATCCCTTCTCATCTTTTGCCATTCTCAACCCTCTTTCCAGACTTAATCTGTCTGAAAGGGCGGCACCTCCTGTGAGCCTGCATCAAGCCAGAGCTGCCTATCTGAAGGCATCTGTCTGTAACAGTGTTGCCATTTGTTCCCTTTGCTGTCCCCTTACTAATAATTCCAAAGCTCACTGAGACAGGGATCATATGTTATCCGTGGTATCCCAGTATCTGGCTTATAGTAAATGTCTAAAAATAATGTTTGCCTAATAAAAGAAAACATATACTTTTAATATGCCTAATTATCAAATAATTCTCAAAAGTTTGGTTGTCGGCCTTCCAATCTTTAAAAGATCAAATTTTAAAAAGGGGAGCAATATGGCAGACTGACATGACACAGGCCCCCTCCTTGAAACACACCAAACTGCCTGATTAAATATGACAATGCTTTAAAAATACATAGCTAGAAGTGAAGGAATAAAGAGGAGATTACTGGGGGACAGACACAAAGAGGAAACCGAAAGCCAGAAGTAAGCACTCAGGTGACTCTGAGAAAACCCAGGGCTTTGGGATATGGGTCCTCAGGGCTAGGAACTGGGGATTTGGATGTTACATGAGAAGCTTTTTAGATGCTAAAAGCCTATCAGGATGACTCACAGATGTGTCTACAAAACTGATGCTTTGATAGACTGAATTTTTAAAACATGCAATACCTAACTATTTAGTTGGGGGCACTGACTTCTTTTCCCTCAGACTGTCAAATAAAAAATAAAAAATGATAATAGCCAACACAACAATAGCTGTCTGGTGTGAATGAATCAAAATCATACCTATTTTTTGTTAGATCAGCAAAAATTCTGTTTTGGTGTGCTGTGGAGTTTTAATAATTAGTTTATGTGTGTCATGAGATAAAAAGGTTGAAAACTGCTGGACTCAAGAGACTGAGAATGATAGAAGAAAAGTCTATTTATGTCTGAGAATATCATATATTTTAGCCTAGCAGCAATAATGTGAACTATATAACTCTGAGACTGATACAGTATACTACCCCAGGGAGGTGGTCTGTGGAATGTACTCAGACTATGGTATGTCCAAGAATACCCCAATAATAAGTCTAAGTAATGCGAGGCCTGGAAACTATGCTTCCAGAAGCATAATATCACTTGGATATTACATCCACAACTATGCCCGTGCTTAGGAGGAAATAGTAAACTGTATGTTTTCAATGATGTTACTCATCTCTCTACAAAGTAACCTAAACATGCCAGCTTCCTTCTGCTTTATAGTTTACTGAAGAATTGTCTGTGCATGGACTTTCTATCAATCTAAATCAGTACAGAGGTTGTTACATTTTGAGTGGTCCCTCAGGGATATGGGTGTAGATGAGACAAGGAACTAGAACTGACAGTTTTCTTAAAACCTGGATCCTAGAAGGGACCAACACCTCAATAAAATGAGAACTCCAAAGCCAAATGGTTTCAGTGATAAATTCTACCAAACATTTAAAGATAACGTCAATTTGACACACTCGCTTCCAGAAATTCGATAGAATAGAATACTTCCCAACTCACATTATAAAGCCAGCAATACTGATACCAAAACCAAACTATAAGGAAACCACAGACCAATATTCATCGTGAACACAGGCAGTCCTCAATAAAAATACAGCATATTAAATCCAGCAAAAAAATAAACACACACACACACACACACACACACACACACACACACACACACTATACAAAAGGTGGGGTTTATAGTGAGAATACAAAGCTACCATATTAAAAATCTAAAGAAGAGCCCTGGCCAGGTGGCTTGGTTGGTTGGAGCATCGTCCCATACATCAAAAGGTTTCAGGTTCGATCCCCAGTAGGGCTCAAATGGGAAGCAACCAACTAATATCTCTCTCTCTCTCTCTCTCTCTCTCTCTCTCTCTCTCTCTCTCTCTCTCTTTCTCTCTCTCTCTCTCCCCCCTCCCTCCATCACTCCCTCCCTCCAAAATCAATAAACGTATCCTCAGCTGAGGATAAAAAAAATCTAAAGAAGGAACAAATGATCATATCAATTTAAGCAGAAAAAAACATTTGACAAAATTCAACATCCATTCATAAGAATTCTCAGCAAATTAGGAATAGAAGGAAATTCTCTCAACCTGATAAAGAGCATCTATGAAAAAAACCTCTATGAAAAGCTTACAGCTAACATCGTACTTAATGGTAAAAAACAAAATTTTTCCTTTGAAATCAGAACACGGCAGACATCCATCCTCACCACTCGTATTCAATATTTTACTGAAAGTCCTAGCCAGCTTAAAAAGGCAAGGGGGGGGGGGGGAAGACATAGAAACTATTAAAAAACAAATAAAACTAATCCTATTCAAAGACAGCATGATTGTTTAGATGGAAAACCCTAAAGACATTACAATATTCATAGAATAGCAATCTAGTAATGTCATTGGATATAAGGTCAATGCACAAAAATCAGTCTTATTTCTACATCCTATCAAAAACTAGATGGATTTTTAAAATAATAACATTACAATAGCTCCTTAAAAAGAATAAAGCAATAATTAGGTATAAACCTAACAAAACATATCCAGGATCTGTATGCTGAAAACTGTAAGATATCGATGAAAGAAATCAAATAAAATCTAAAAATTTGGAGAGACCAACCATAACCAAGTTCATAAAATGGAAGATTCAGCATAGTAATGATTCAATTTTCCCCAAACTTATCTAGAAATTTAAAACAATTCCAATCAAAATTCCACCAGGAATTTTTGTACATATAGCCAAACAAATTCTAAAATGTAATTGGAAAAGTGAGGGAGCCAAAATGACATTTAAAAGGAAGAATAAGGTTGGAGGAGGCACAGTTGCTAATTAAATACTTATTATAAAACTACAGAAACCAAGAGAATCCAGACATAAACCCACGGTTTGATTCCGGTCAGGGCACATGCCTGGGTTGCAGGCTCCATCCCTAGGAGGGGGCTTGCAGGAGGCAGCTGATCAATGATTCTCTATCATTATTGATGCTTCTATCTCTTTCTCCCTCTCCCTTCCTCTGTGAAATCAATAAAAACATTTTTTTAAAAAAAGCTTAACAGAAATTACATAATGGCATTGAGATTCTGATAAACATACTATATGCCATTATATTATTAAATCCTCACAAACACCCTTAAGATGCATTTCTTTATTATGCTGACTTTACCAACGTAGAAACTAACATAGAGAAATTAAGTAACTTGCCTAAAATTGCCAACATAATAAGTACTTAAACTAGAAATTAAACGTAAGTTTGTATAATTAGTGTCTGGCCAAACAGTAGGTGTTCAGTTAATGTCTAATGAAAGTCCTGCTCTATAACAGGCATGCGGACCGTCTGGCCTGAGGGCCGTGTAAAGCCCACAAAATCATTTGGTCTGGCCCCTCCAAGGCAACTGCAAGCGGGACTCGAAATTCAATAAATCTAGGTGCTTTTTCATAGCAACATAAATTTATATTAAGCAAATGATGTTATAAATATCCAATGGCCTTGGCGGAGAGAAGGTTCCCCACCCCTGCTCTATAATATCATGCTGCCTTCCAATATATTTTGCCATGTTAATGTATATATTCACATTTAAATTACCCATTTAAAGATCAGGAGATTCTGATTAAATTAAATGGGTGATTTATTAAATTCCTTTTATAGTTGTTTAAATTGTTTTAAGTTCAAAGTTTTTAAAATATCATATTAAAATAACAGTATTTATGAAACAATATCCAGTTTATTTGCACTTGCAAATAATTCTTTTATTTTTTTTTAGTGTGCTACATAGTCTGCTTGCTATAGTAATCACAATGGAATGAACAAAAGAGAAACAAACACAGATGTTATCATTTTCCCCTTTCTTAGAAATTCTTTAATAAAAAAATTACACACACCAACAGAATAATTTAGAACCAGTATATAAATTCCCTTTACCAGGTCTTCTTTCTTGACTATGGCTCATACTTGGACCATTTTGGTGATGGTGTGTTTTAATGCCACTCCCTCCAAAATAAGGTTCAGATATACTTTGAATTACTAAAAAAGATAAAGCCCTTTTAAATGTAATGTGCCTTTTTTATTAATGTATCACATTTATAATTTAGAGCTTTGATGTTATCATGTAACTGAGATCAACTTTTTTTTTTTCAATTCCATTTCCAACAATATATGTTAACTTTTCTATGATATTTAAGTGTTCTATACAAATCATCAGAATTAGGTTAGATACTACCCTAGATATGATATATACTGTGCAGAAAAGAGTTAACAGCAGGCCAGTGACTGCTATCCTTAGGATAATCTACTTGCAAGGCTGACCTTTGCTGGCACCTGGGAACTTGGATTTAGGGAGGTTTCTCACTTCTGCTCTAACTGATAAGAGTTACTGTGCCTAATATGTTTGTACAAACAATGTAGTTTACACTGAACACCTGCTTCCTTATGGGAGTCTGAAATTTTGTTATTTATCAGTCAGAAGGTGCCACCCCCAATTAAAAACCTGAGAGCAGAGCCTCTAACAAGCTTCCTTGGTAGGCAACATTTCATGTTGTCACAACTTGGTGCTAAGGAAATTAAGTATGTACTGTGTGACTCCACTAGGAAAGGACTCTTAAGGACTTGTTCTGACTACAAACTTCGTCTCAAGCACCTTTTCCTTTTGCTGATTTTGCTTTGCATGCTCTCACTGTAATAAGTCATAGCAGTAAGGGCAGCTATATGCTGAGTCCTGAGGGTCCTCCTACCAAACCACTGAACCTGGGCAGTCTTGGGGCCTCCCCAACACACTTCCTAAAAGTTCATCCGAGTAAAATGTATACCTACCATCTTACCAGGCAATGTGCTCTTGGAGGAAAGTCATTATTCATACACAGCAAATCTTGCATAGATTGTGGAAGAACATCTATAAAAACATTAGATAATGAAAAAGTTAACTGTTCATTCTAAGACAGAATTTTGTAATATGATTAAAGAAACATTATAAAACACGTCTTGCTAGTCCATGTAGTTTCGCAATTGCTTAAAGATTTAAACCTAGGGCTAGCACTTAGATTTGGGGGAAGAGGAATGTCTTTCTCTCTTAGCAAAATGACCTTAACTGACCAGAAAAACTTTTTAAAAAAATACATATTTTATTGATTTTTTACAGAGAGGAAGAGAGAGGAATAAAGAGTTAGAAATATCAATGAGAGAGAACATCAATCAGCTGCCTACTGCACACCTCCTACTGGGGATGTGCCCGCAACCAAGGTACATGCCCTTGATTGGAATCAAACCTGGGACCTTTCAGTCTGCAGGCCAACACTCTGTTCACTGAGCCAAACCCGTTAGGGCCTAACCAGAAAAACTTTAACACACATCCTGCATATTTATTTTCTAAACGAATAAAGGGTATTTGACTGACAGCTCCAAAATTTATGTATTTTTAATGTCTTGCTCACTCACAGTTATATGCTAGTATATCTCAGGACAAAGATTTTGGTGGTGATCTGACCTATAAACAACTATAAGCACATTTACTGAATATCTGGCATGGGCCAGGTAGTAGTTGCCTAATTCTCCATAACACCTTCTCTGATCTTTCCCAATTAAAAACAATCTTTTCTCCCCTGAACTCTAGGAGAATTTCATCTGTGCTTTGGGATGGCACTTTCTACCTCCTATTACTGTTACTTAACTATAAACCTTATCTCCCCTACTGAAACATAAATTTAAGTTTGGGTTCAAATGGACTTAGCAGAGTAACTAGCACATGGCAGGCATTCAATGAATATTTGCTGATTTAATTAATTTTTAAATGCTGTGATTCTTCCTCTGAAAAGATCACTTCTACTTCAAATGCACTGGTGAAACAACTTTGCATATGTAAACATATCCAGAGGATACTACATAATCAAGAGAACTAAATTCGTATTCAAAATGACAATCAATCCTACAAGTCAAGAGTTTAAAACACATATTTAAAAAAGCCTACCTTCTAAAACGTCATCCTTTCCTTCTTTATCAGTAGATTCTTGTACAAGATAATGATGAGTAACTGAGAATTTGAAGTCGGCAAAGAAAATTTCATCTGATTTCTCTTCCCATGTGCCAGAAGTAAATATACCCTGTATTTAACAATAAGAGGGGGGAAACATTAAAGTATTCAATATCTACCATTATGTTTATTAACCACAGGAATTTTTTTCCCTTTTCCTGCCAACTAATCTAAGTTTCATCCAGTATCTTCCACACACTAAAGAAAAAGGAAAAATATGTAAGTGAATAAAACAAAGAGGAACTTATTTTATAAATGATTTATCAATGTTCCTTTTTAAAAATTCCCTAGAATATAAACTATTAAGGAACTTACAAAATAATTATTTTCAAGTACTTTTTGTGAGGTGAGTCTCTATATAAAACTAGAGGGCCAATGCACTAAA
Source organism: Myotis daubentonii (assembly GCF_963259705.1). NCBI lineage: Eukaryota > Metazoa > Chordata > Mammalia > Chiroptera > Vespertilionidae > Myotis > Myotis daubentonii. Next base: position 77,752,083 of record NC_081846.1, read on the forward strand.
TTCATGCAAGGGGCTTGGCCCTCGCGGGCCCAGCTGCCTCGTGCCCCCCCCCCCATCGTTCTGGAAAGTAGTTCCATCATCCAGTCTAATTAGCATATTAGCTCTTTATTATATAGGATCATAAATATCGGGGGGGGGGGGGGAGTAAGAGATCAACCAAAAGACTTGTATGCATGCATATAAGCATAACAGACACTAGGGGAGTGAGAGTATATGCTGGGGGTAGGGGTGGCTGGGGAGAGGTCAATGGGGGAAAAAGAAGACATATGTAATATTATATGTAATACTTTAAACAATAAAGAATTTTTAAAAATCATAAATATACAATAAATCCCATGCCTCTTCACATGCAAGAAAAAACCCCACCTTTCTACCAATAGCAGAATCCCTGAGTTACTTTTAACAAAAAACGATGAAATTTTATAAATTATAAAGTACATGGCAATAAAATATACTTTTATAAAATCTCAAATCAAATAACATCACTACAGCACATAGCATTATGGAACATAGAAATTGCTTCATAAAAAAAGCAGTTTGTAAAATCAATTTAAGTGATGTGACATCAGTAATAAATTAGCTTAACAGGTTTTGCAAGCTTCTTTATTAAGCTTTGGAATTCAAATATTTTCATTTAAATAGCAATTTGTATTTGAATTTTGCTTATACTTTACTTTTTAAAATTTTCAATTACAGTTTACATTCAATATAATTGTTTTATTTTTAAAAAATCTTTATTGTTGAGAATATTACAGATGTCCCCCTTACCTTCCCATTGCCCATCTCCACCTGGTTCCCACCCCATCCCAACTCGGTTCCACCTCATCCCTATCTTCACCACCCTACTGCCTGTGTCCATTGGTAAGATCTTTGGTTAATCTCTTCCCGCCCCCAACCCCTTCCCTCTGAGATTCATCAGTCTGTTCCATGCTTCCATGCCTCTGATTCTATTTTATTTATCAGTTGATTATGTTCATTAGATTGTTTATTTTGATTTTTAGATTCAATTGTTGATAGATATGTATTTGTTGCCATTATATTGTTCATATTTTTTATCCCTTTCCCTTCCCCTTCTCCAAGAATACCCTTCAACATTTTATGTAATACTGGTTTGGTGGTGATGAACAACTTCAGCTTTTTCTTGTCTGTGAAGCTCTTTATCTGACCCTCAATTCTGAATGAGAGCTTTGCTGGGTAATCTGGGTTGTAGGCCCTTGATATTCATCACTTTGAATATTTCTTACCACTCCCTTCTGGCCTGCAAACTTTCTGTTGAGAAATCAGCTGAGTCATATGGGCAACCCCTTGTAGGTAACTGCTTTTCTCTTGCTGCTTTTAAGATTCTCTCTCTGTTTTTAACCCTTGGCATTTTAATTATGCTGTGTCTTGGTGCAGGCCTCTCCGGATTCCTCTTGTTTGGGACTCTGTGCTTTCTGGACTTGTAAGTCTATTTCTTACACCAGGTAGGGGAAGCATTCTGCCATTTCTTCAAATAGGTTTTCACTATCTTGCTCTCTCTCATCTCCTTCTGGCACTCTCATAATGTGAATGTTGGTATGCTTAAAGTTGTCCCAGAGTCTCCTTACACTATCTTCATATTTTTGGATTCTTTTATCTTTTTGCTCTTCTAACTGCGTGTTTTTTTGCTTCCTCATATTCCAAACCCTTGATTTGATTCTCAGAATCCTCTACTCTACTGTTGATTCCCTGTAAATTATTATTTATTTCAGTTAGTGTACGCTTAATTTCTGACTGGTCCTTTTTCATGTCTTTTAACTTTCTCACTAAGATCCTTGAAAGTCTCAAGAAGATCCTTGAGTAGCCTTATAACCATGGTTTTGAACTCCATATCCAAAAGTTTGCTTGCTTCCATTTCTTTCATTTCTGGTATGTTCTTTGTCTCCCCATTTTGGCTTGTATTTTTTTCTGTGTATTACATAGAGCTGCTATGTCTCCTGGAATTGGTAGAGTGGCCTTGTGTAGTAGGTGTCCTGTAGGGCCCAGTGGCTCAGCCTCCCCAGTCACCTGAGCTGGGTACTCTAGGTGTGTCCGTGTGTGGACTGGGTACACAGTCTTGCTGTTGACCCTTGATTGTTGTTGGTGTTGCTGGGAGGAGTTGACCTCTAGGCCAATTGGCTGTGAGCACCAACTGTAGCTACAGTGGGAGAGATGCTGTGCAGGAGACATCCCTATGGAGCAGGACTTGCTTCAGTGGGGCTTCAGCCCTCACTGAGTCTTCCCCTTGAGTGTGTCACTTGTGGATGTGTAGAGTTGTAATCTGCTATGGTCTGAAGCTGTCCATCAGGTGCACTGGCTCTAAGGCCTCCAGGGAGGTGCAAAGTCAGCCACTGCCTGGGGCCACCTTGCAGGAGTTATTTGAATTGGGCTTGGAGATGCCCAGGCAAGGCCCAGCTATGAAGCAAGGCAGGCTCATGCTAGTGCAGGGCCTTGGTCCTTTTACTGTTAGGTTTGGGGCATGCTGACCCAACTGCAGCTTGTTAAGAGATTTTAGGAAAGTTTGAAGCCTCAGCAAGGACAGCCATTCATATGCAAAAGCCACTGCAAATGGGTGAGTGAGGCTGCAAATTGGATGAAGCGGGATCTCAGGGAATCACCAAGGCAGAGCAAACAAATATGGCTGCCAGTCAGTCCTGCCACAGAGGAGGTGCCAGCACATGAACAATGACCCCTGTGAGCACCTCCATCTGGGAGAAAGCTGCCCCGATTTCCTGCCCTGATTCCAGACATCCAGTTCCTCCTGGAATGTGTCTGGGTCCCCAGAGCCTCATCCTGGCACTGGAGCTCAGAGGAAGTGGGACCTTTTAAGTTCAGTTCGTGCATCAGCCCTTTAAAAGGAACAGCTGGGTCTCCAGCAGCCTCCTTGTCACTCAGCCTTAATCCCCACTAGTTTTTATAGTCCGTAGTTAATGGCAACTTCTCTTCCCAATTCTGGAACCCTGGGCTGGGAGGCTGGACCCCTTGCTCCTCACAGGCGGCCTCTGCAGAGACAATCTCCCTCCCGATCCAAAAGCGGCACACATGGGTGCCAGTCCAGCCCATACCGTGCCTCCATTCCTCCTACCAGTATCAGTGTGCTTTCTTCTTTACTTCTCTAGTTGTAGGACTTCCATTCAGCCAGATTTCAGATGGTTCTGAATGATGGTGTTCTGTATTTTAGTTGTAATTTTGATGTGGTTGTGAGAGGAGGCGAGTACAGTTGCTTTCTTAGCCTGCCATCTTGGTTCTTTACCCAATATTATTTTGTATTCATTTTGAATGTATAGAATAGTGGTTAGGCAATCATACTTTACAATATGGTCCCCCCAATATTTAAAGTACCCACCTGGCACCATACATAGTTATTACAATATTATTGACTATATTCCCTATGCAGCACTTTACATCCTCATGACTATTTTGTAACTACCAATTTGTTTTTCTTAATCCCTTCATCTTTTTCACCTAGTCCCCTGAACTCCTTCCCCTCTGGCAACCATCAGTCTGATCTCTGTGTCTATGAATCTGTTTCTATTTAATTTGTTCATTTATTTTGTAAACAGCAATTTTTTTTGGAAAACATTTTAAAAATCTTAAAAAGCAACCTTACTTATGCAATATAACCATAAAAAAGAATATTTCTCATGGAGCCTCTAATCTCCCATAGCTATTCTTTCCACTGGAGAGGTAGATAGTCATGGCAGCATATCATCATTAGGATGCAGGGAATACCAACCCACACAGATAGTCCCAAACTAAATAGAAAATATGTAAGCAGTAATGCTGAGTTACTGAGCTTTTAAAAATTATATTTGTTTATATCCCACTATCCTGAAGCAAATACTATTTTTAAGCCTCTGGTGAATAGTTTTAAGAGAGAGAAGCCACAACAGTAGCAGCTAACATTAACTGAAGACAGCCCAATGCCACAAAGGGAGTAATAGAACTAGAATTCCAAAACAAGCAGTATGACTTCTCATCACTATGCTATGCTGTCTCTTAAAGATGTCCCCTGCAATTTCCTATTATAATAAAAACTTAACACAGTAACAACAAAGAACTCCAAAAACTTCCAATTTGAAAGAATAGAAACTTATCATACTGATTTTTTTCCCTTCTGAATAATATCCAGAAAAGTTATAGACACTATGGTTACTATTTAAAGGAAAAATAAAAAAGGGGGGAGACTATAAACTTTATCTTAAATAATCCTATTCCTAAAAACATCATAGGCAGCTCAATGTTGCTTTCATTTCAGAAACCCTGTATTCTCATCACTGATTCTCAACTGTCTAGTTTTCAAAACTTTAGCTTTAAAAAAACCTTCACCCCTCTTACTCCAATGATCCATAAAATCCTTAAATTTTCTGACAGAATACAAATAAAGGAATATAAATTGTTTATAATGTTTGTATCAGTCCCAAGTTTGACCTTTAGTTATAACTTAGTTTGGGAAGTTTTCACACAAGAGAAAACATATAATTCAAATTTATTTTATGTCTGCCATGTAGACTTTAAGCACTAAAGTATAGTTGACTCTTGAATAATATTCATTTGAACTGCACCGTTCCACTTATATACAGATTTTTCCCAAAAAATACTAAAAATTTATTTTCTCTTCCTTATGATTTTCTTAGTAACATTTTATTTTCTCTAGCTTACTTATAATAAATACACAACATGTAATACATATACAAAATATGTGTTAATCAACTGTTTCAGTCAACAGTAGACAATAAGAAGTTTTATGCAAGTCAAAAGTTATATGCAAATTTTCAACTGTGGTGGGGATCAGCGCCTCTCACCCACATGTTCAAGGGTCAACTGTAAATTTCATTCTGATCTACTGAGTGAGTGTAAAATATATGAACTCATTTCAATACTTTTATAGTTTTTATTCTTCTATTATTATTCTAAAGTTAATGATTCTTCATCCATAAATTTTTGAGTGAGATAAGAGTCACTGACTTAACTGGGCTATTATCAGATCATACCATACGTAAACTTAACATCTCATAAAAAGTACTTACAATTTTTGCTGACTACATAGAATCATAAAATGGCTAAAAAAAAATTAAACAGTCATTTCTTTAATTTTCCTGTCTTCAAGCAGTATCATACTCATACCACCAGGATCTTTTGTCTATTTTATTAAAATTCCAAAATGGGCCTTAGAAACCTATTCTAATATTTCCACTATATAATTTTACATTTACTTAAATCTGAAACCAAAAAAGGCATATTAAAATAGAAACAATATGGGTTTAAAGGCAAGCATGTCCTAGATATAACTGTGCTTACACAAACTACTGGCAGAATGACCCTGGGCAAATTACTACCAGTACCCAAAGTCTCATCATCCATAAAATGAGGTAATAATTCATCATTGAAATATGTCTAAGGATTAAGTTAACAGACACAGTCCCAATTATATTGCATGGTGCCTGAGCTGATGCTCAATAACTGCCACTTCTTCCTCTCAAAGTCATTTTTCAGCACTTCAGGGTCTCATATAGTAAAAGTAGCTTGGTCAAATTACCTATCCTTCAGATAAAATTTATAAAATCTGGACAAAACAACACAGTTTTTCAAGGCTCTGAAGAGTGACCAAATGGAGGCAGAAACTGGAGAATTTATCTATGAAAAAAGGGATTATATCTGATGAGATTTGCTTGTTAGTACCTTTCTAATACAGCAGTTCTTAAACTTCTTTGCCTCAGGACTCCTTTACACTCCTAAATTACCAAGGACCCCATATTAGAAATTAAAAAGGAAAAACAATCACATATTTTTAACTCATCTAAAATGATAATGAACTTATTACATGTTAAATGAAGTTCTAACAATTATTTTCCAAAGTAAACCCCCAAAATATTGAGAAGAGTGGCACTGTTCTACATTTTGTAAATCTCCTTATTAGTTTTTTTTTTTTTTTAAATATTTCATTGATTTTCTACAGAGAGGAAGGGAGAGGGATAGAGAGTTAGAAACATCGATGAGAGAGAAACATCAATAAGCTGCCTCCTGCACACTCCCCAACGGGGATATGCTGGCAACCAAGGTACATGCCCTTGACCGGAATCGAACCTGGGACCTCTCAGTCCGCAGGCCGACGCTCTATCCACTGAGTCAAACCGGTCAGGGCTCCATATTAGTTTTTAAAAGGCAACTGGATTCCCATTTCTGCACCTTCATTTAATCTTTACAATCCATTGTTTTGACTGAGGTACATGAAGAAAATTGGCCTCAAGTACACTAGTTAGAAAAGGCAGGGCCTTATCAACCCTTAAAAGGCTCTCAGGGAGCAACAGGGGTCAGACTACACCATGAGAACTGCTGATCTAAATAAGACACTCCAATCTGGGCACAACTCAGGGCTGCAGAATGATGGGACTTTCCTGGATTCAGGCAACAGAAAACAAAGTTCAAAGATGGCAAGGAAGTTTTAAAGTTAAGGTGTAAATTCTGAAAGCCAAGAGAAACTAAGCCTCAAAATTTGCATCTAAACCCTGTCTCAAATCTTGGCAATCTGCTAAACCATACATATGCAGTGGAGACTCCAGGGTACAATGAAAAGCGGTAGATTGAAAATAAGATTTTAGCTGCTGTCACCACTGAGAAGAGAATGGAGTTTTAATCTAAATACTCTTGGACCACTACAGAATCTAGTCACTATATTTCGCTCAAAATACAATTATAAAATTTAAGAAATTACTGGACAGGAGAAACCAAGATGGCAGCATAGGTAAACACCTGAAATTGCTGCCTCGCACAACCACTTCAAAAATACAACTAAAAGACAAAACAGGCATCATCCAGAAAACCACAGGAAGGCTGGCTAAGTGGAAATTCTACAACTAGAAGGAAAGAGAAAAGCACACTGAGACTCAGAGGAGGTGTGGAAGTAAAGTGCAGAGGTATGCAGGCTCGAGCGCACGCGGAAAGGGGCAGGCAACGGGGGACGCCGGTGTCTTTTGCAATCAGGAGGGAGGCACAAGCTCCCGACGGCCCAGACTCCAGTTCCAGGCGAGTCTCTGGGGACGCAGACTCACACGGGGAGAAACTGGACTGTCTGGCAGCAGGCGGAACTCGAGGGCGGCTTTCTCTCAGAGGTGCTTGCAGCGATTACCAGGACACTGAGACCTGGGACCTCTTAGGGCAGGACTGAGGATCAGCCATAGCTGTTTGCTCCGCCCTGTTGATTCCCTGAGACCCCCGCCCCACCCAAGCTGTGCGTAGAGGCTTTTGCATATGAATGGGCTGGCCCTTTGAGATCTAAAATTACCTAGCCAACTGCAGCTGGGTCAGAAAGACCCAGAACATCCAAAAGAAGGCCCAAGTCCCCACAGCAGCTTGCATTGCTTCACAGCTGGGCCTCATCTGGGCACCTCAAAAACCCAAACAAGGATGAGGAACCTGCAGATCTCTCCATAGCTCCTGCTGGGTAGCCTCAGGCAGAGGCTAAATTAGCATCTCCTTAGAGATCCAGGAGCCTGTGTACCCAGCGGTGAGATTGAGACCATCCAGATTACAACTCCTCAGATTCATAAGGGACACACTCAGGGGGCAGACTCAGTGAGCACGAAAGCCCCACTGAAGCAAGTCTTGCCCCAGAAGGGGGTCTTCAGCACAGAAGTTCTCCCACAGCTGCTTCTCACAATCGGCCTGGAGGTCAATTCCTCCCAGTGATACCTACAACAATCAAGGCTTAACTACAACAAGACTGTGCACACAGCCCATAAAGGGGTGCACCAAGAGTGTCCACCCCAGGTAATTGGGGAGGCTGAGCCACTGGGCCCTATAGGACACCTAGCACACAAAGCCACTCTATCAACACAGGGACGCATAAAAAAATGCGGAGACAAAGAAACAGATCACAAATGACAGAAATGGAGGAAAGCAAACTACTGGATATAGAGTTCAAAACCACGGTTATAAGGTTTTTCAAGAATTTTCTAGAAACCACCAATAAATTTAGTGAGACCCTCGAGGATATGAAAAAGGACCAACTAGAAATTAAGCATACACTGACTGAAATAAAGAATAATATACAGAGATCCAACAGCAGACAAGAGGATCCCAAGAATCAAGTCAAAGATTTGAAATACGAAGAAGTAAAAACACTCAACCGGAAAAGCAAAAAGAAAAAAGAATCCGAAAATACGAAGATAGTGTAAGGAGCTTCTGGGACAACTTCAAGCATACCAACATCCGAATTAGAGGGGTGCCAGAAGAAGAGAGAGAGCAAGATATTGAAAACCTATTTGAAGAAATAATGACAGAAAACTTCCCCTACCTGGTGAAAGAAATAGACTTACAAGTCCAGGAAGCACAGAGAACCCCAAACAAAAGGAATCCAAAGAGGACCACACCAAGACACATCATAATTAAAATGCCAAGGGCAAAAGACAAAGAGAAAATCTTAAAAGCAGCAAGAAAAAGAAACTCAGTTACCTACAAGGGAATACCCATATGACTGTCAGCTGATTTCTCAACAGAAACTTTGCAGGCCAGAAGGGAGTGGCAAGAAATATTCAAAGTGATGAATACCAAGAACCTACAACCAAGATTACTTTATCCAGCAAAGCTATCATTCAGAATTGAAGGTCACATAAAGAGCTTCACAGATAAGGAAAAGCTAAAGGAGTTCATCACCACCAAACCAGTATTATATGAAATGCTGAAAGGCATCCTTTAAGAAGAAGAAGAAGAAAAAGGTAAAGATACAAATTATGAACAACAAATACGCATCTATCAACAAGTGAATCTAAGAATCAAGTGAATAAATAATCTGATGGACAGAATGAACTGGTGATTATAATAGAATCAGGGACATAGAAAGGGAATGGACTGACTATTCTTGGGGGGGAAAGGGGTGTGGGGGATGCGGTAAGAGACTGGACAAAAATTGTGCACCCATGGATGAGGACAGTGGGTGGGGAGTGAGGGCGGAGGGTGGGGTGGGAACTGGGAGGAGGGGAGTTATGGGGGGAAAAAAGAGGAACAAATGTAATAATCTGAATAAAGATTTAATTTAAAAAAAAAAAGACCAAGAATTTTTCCTCATTAATTACGCAAAATATTCTACCCAAGAAGTTGGTAACTGCAGTGTTTCTCTAACCAACTAAAACTTAAAAAAAAAAGATTTCTAACATTCTAAGGGAGAAGGTGAGAGAGAAAGAAGTAAACATTAGGAGAAACAAAATCACTCACGAAGAATGACACTGTAATTATAAAATTTTATTTGAAAGACAGTTCACAAAAGCCTTAGATATATTATTTGCCACATATCCAAATTCTTCCAGATACCATTTTATGTTTAAAGATTATACATAACTTAAAAAAAATTTAATTCAAATGTACCAAATGCAGCAAAGTTTAGAAATTTCAAAATAAATACTCATTTAGAGACACCAGCAAATAGATCTGACCTTTTCAAGTGGCTTTCCCAGAGAGTTTCCAATCAGTTTCCAGTCATTCAAGATTTCTTCAACTCTGGAAATAAACCTAGGAAGGAGCAAAAAAAAACCCTTTCTGTATATGTAACTGCATATTTTTTACTATTGTTATAAAATTCTTAGAAAAGCATTTTTTATATTTTAACATTTTTATCAGAGAAGTCTCTCTCATAAGGTTAATATTGTTAGTCTAATTTATCAATGTGGAATAAAAGTGAAAATAATTTTCTTTAATTTAAGAATTCTTAGATTTTGAGTATGCTGTTTATCCAACAAAGGCATTCTGCTTTTATATTTTATAAAAAATATAAATTAAGAATAAAAAATATATATTAAGAATATTTTATATAAATGTCTATATAAAATAAATAAATTTGAGACAGAAGTAAAAACTGACAGACTAACACGATACTATTAAAGATAATTATGAAATATTTTCCCTATTTTCAAAATAACTAGTTTAATAACTTTTCCTTTAAAGATTTAGGAATTTTGATATTCCTTCTCCCCTCCCCAAAAAGAAAACATTATTTGGGCACATTGTTCAGTAAAATAAAATAAAATTTAAGGAACAGCTGGCAAAAAAAATCCAAGTACATTTATCAGCTTTAAGGAATTTATAATTCCTTATAAAAACTGACAGATTTTATAATTATTCACATCTTTAAATCTAATGATCAAAAGACCTATTTAAAAAAAGAACAAATTTGACCAGCAATATGCTCAACATTAGCAAATGAAAACTGTCAAATCTCAGCAGTAATGTTAAATACATATTAAAAGACACTTTCTCAAGACTTGTTATTACTCTAAGAAGCTGACTTCTTATATGAGTATGATGCAATATAACAACAACATTGCTCTACTAAAACGCCTACATAGTATTGCCAGAGTATTAGAATTAATTCTAGCAAAACACAAAGCATCAGGTTTTTTCTTCAGTGACTTACATAGTAACTTTTACATTTCTGTTGTAAGACAGTAATGATAAATCACTTTTTATGATTCAACTAAACCTTCTAATTAATTTCTCTTTAAAATTCAAGGCATTAATCCTGACTGGGCACAAATATTGTCTTTTCTAAATACTTGATTGAGTCTCCTTAGACTCAGGTATTTCCAGTTTATAAAGTACTTTTCTGTCTAATTCGTAAAAAATATAAACTAGCTAACAGTAATAAAAATAATTCCATAAGGAAAAAAATTTAAAGGCATTAATATATACTAATTCACTTTAGGGAAGGGGGATTCAGTAAAAGGCAATTATTAGCTTTGAATATGAGTGTGACAGAAATTAGTTAATATGTTTTAAAAAATAAAAATTTAATAATAAAAAAAGGTATCCATATATGAGCGAAAATTTGCGTGTTAACTGGAGCCTATATTAATGTGCAACTGCAGCAGAGTTGTAAATTAATGGCATATCCATTCAATGGAATAATATGTAATCATGTTTTAAAGTCCATTTGAGGAAATAAATGTTCATATGTTAATGGAAACCATATAAATAAATATTAAAATGGTTTGATACAAGTTTACAAAACACATAGATTAGAAGGAATTTTCTCAAAATAGTTATAGTCGCTATCGAATGGTGGTAGGATTACAGGTTCTTTTTCTTTCTTTTTAATTCTACTATCGGACTCTATCCTAAAAGTATTGGTATTTGACTAGGACAGCCGTGGGCAAACTACGGCCCACGGGCCGGATACGGCCCGTTTGAAATGAATGAAACTAAAAAAAAAAAAAAAGACCGTACCCTTTTATGTAATGATGTTTACTTTGAATTTATATTAGTTCACACAAACACTCCATCCATGCTTTTGTTCCGGCCCTCCGGTCCAGTTTAAGAACCCATTGTGGCCCTCGAGTCAAAAAGTTTGCCCACCTCTGGACTAGAATAATTCAATACCTTTACCCTGAAAGCTCTCCAGATCTCAGGTAAAGTGTCATTTCCTCTGGCTCCTCATTTTATATTAGGTCTAATGGCTATATGCTCTTAAAAGACCAGGTTTATTCCCCTTCTCAGCTCTTATTTCAATTGTAATTAAGACTCATTTCTATTATTATTTTAATCATATCTGTCTCTTTCACTAGACCAGGGGTGGGCAAAGTTTTTGACTCGAGGGCCACAATGGGTTCTTAAACTGGACCGGAGGACTGGAACAAAAGCATGGATGGAGTGTTTGTGTGAACTAATATAAATTCAAAGTAAACATCATTACGTAAAAGGGTACGGCCTTTTTTTTTTTATTTTTTTTAGTTTTATTCATTTCAAACGGCCGGATCCGGCCCACAGGCCATAGTTTGCCCACGGCTGCACTAAACTATACATTCAGTAAGAGCAGGAATCACCTGTTATTATTAACCACCACATACCTAAAATCCTCAATTGTACCTGAAACGTGGGCACGCAATAAATATTTCTTCAACAGAAAAATGATAAAAAGAGTATTGTTTCTAGTCAGCCCTCTCAATAAATTGTATGGCTCATACCATACCGACAAGAATTTTTCATTCAAACATTATACTCAAAGTTGAAGAGACTCCAAAGTCTTAACATCTTCCCATGAATCATAAAACACTACTTCACTCTAGAAACAGAAGTCAATAACCAAAAGTCAATAACCAAATAAAAAGTCAATAACCAAATTTCCTACTTTGTATTTATCATAACTGTATTAACAATCATTTTCATACTAGGGGCCCAGTGCACAAATTCGTGCACCTTGAAAGGAACTGTGGGCCACAAGGCTGAGGGCATGGGCAGGTCTCAGCCCCCAGTCCCCTTTCTGCCGCTGCAGCTCATATCCACTGATGGTGCGGAGCTATTGGGGCCGACACCAGCAGCGGGTGCAAGCAGGACCTGCACTGTCAGTGAGTGCAAGTGGCAGCAGCTGCTGCTCCAATCACCCCTCAGGAGCAAGGGGAGGTAGAGAAGCCCTCAGGGGCATTCAGGGCTGGCAGTCGCAGGCACTGAGTGATTGGGACATGCGCTGGGCACCGACAGCAGGTGCGAGTGGCGGCTCCAGCGCCGGCTGCTGGTGAGAGCAGGGCTGGCACCAGCAGTGGGTGCTGGCAGCAGCTCCGGCACTGGCAGTGGGTGCGAGAGGTGGCTGCTGGCTCCGATTACCCCTCAGGAGCAGGGGGAGGTGGAGAAGCCCAGAGGGGTGATCAGGGCTGGCAGCCACCACTTGCACCTGCTGACAGCGCCATGAGATGAGGGCCAGCGCCTTGTGCGAGCAGCGGCTCCAGCACCGGCAGCAGGCGCGAGTGCTGGGCAGGACTGCAGCACGCGGAGCAAACAATTTTCAGTAACCACCAGAGGCTTGCCCCAATGACAGCGACCAGCGCCCTGCCTTGGTCTGGCACCCCTGCTCACCTGCTCCACCATCCCACCAAGGTCAACACCTGCCATGTTCCGCACACGCCCCCTGGTGGTCAGTGCACGTCATAGCGACCGGTTGTTCTGCTGTTTGGTCTATTTGCATATTAGGGTTTTATATATACAGATAAGGAACTAAAGGATTTTAATATTCTATTTCAGGATGTTTTAAATATTTAGGTGGGGGAAAGTGATCCTTTTCCATTCAATACTCTGCTGTTTCCTCATTCACACCCAACTGTCATCTTCCAAGGTTCAGGTTACATTTTTCTAACTGCCTTCAAGACAAGAAGTTGTTACAAGTAGGTCCTTGGGTTACGTCGGAGATCCGTTCCTATGGCGCGACGTAATGCAATTTTCGCCGTAAGTCGAAACCCACCTACATAAGCACCTAGGTCACTCACATGGAGCACATACACAGCAGTAATGAAGTGAAACACTAAAACAAATTTAAAAGAAAAATAACAATTCCTGCCCTTTACTTGTAGTATATATAATAAAAAAACATAAAGCTCATATGTACATATGTTGAAATGACGGAACTTTTTTTTTTTTAATTAATGGGAGATGGCAACGTAACCACGAAGTGATGTACGTGGAGTCCAACCTAACCCGAGGACTGACTGTATTTCACATTCAACAGGTCTAAAACTGCACTCTTCATGCTCTGCCACTTTATCTCCATTCTTTCAGGAAAGAAGCTGCAGTTGAGTTTGCTTTTTTCTACTCTCAAATTTCCTCGGGTTGTATCTAAATCTTCTTTTGAAATGCCTTACAATCCTTTCCTCTATCCTTTCTCTCCAATCTCCAAATCACCAACCTAACTATGGATAAAGGTAAGTCACTGCCTTAATTTTACTTCATCTTCTGAAACAACTCTCACACCACCTCTGCCACTATAAAATCAAGTGTCTCTCACTCTTGTTCTCCAATGGCTCATGCTCAGTGTGCTCTGCAGACCCACCAGCAACAGCAACATCCCCTGGGAGGGAACTTGTTAGAAATGCAAGTATTGGGGTCCACCTCAGACAGACATAATCAGAGACAAGCATTCTGAGCCACACCAGTCACTGGTCTCTCCTTAGCTTTGGAGGGTGTCCATACCTGGTCCTGTCTTCTTTAGGAATCTTAGTTCTAAGGTGACCTGCACTCCAGTCAAGCATTTCTTCACCAAGTTCCAAAGGTTCATTTTCACCGTCTCTACTCGTTTCAGTGCCTTCTCATGTCTAACCAAATGCTTCCTACTTCCCATGCCCGGCTCATTTTCTCTCTTTCCTAATGAAAATATCTCCAACAAGGCTAATCCGTCATAATACCATCCTTAAACTGCTGTGTTTACAGTTAGTGCCAGTGGCTTCCAATGTAACTATTTGCTGGTGGGTTCGGTAAAATACGGGTCTAGGGTTTTGTTTTTCTTCTCTTCCATTAGCATAAATTCTGGACACACAGTACCTGCTCACTACAGCCTTGCCAGCGTGGTTATGTCTCCCTGACTTCGCTTTGTTGGAAGGTCCCCCAGGTCAAGCTGTTATTCCCGCTGAGACCTTTTAACGACAGGACATCCACAAGTGACCTCTCCCAGCCAGAAAGGCGACAAAATGCTGCAGCGAGGAGCTCGCTCACACTCGAAACCCGGGAAGCTGAAGGGTTTCTGGGGCACCGAACACTAAACTTCATCTAAGCGTGCAACCCTCCGCAAACTTGGCTTCCCACTCACTTCAGTGGCACAACAGTTTCCGCTGTTCAGTGTTGGGCAGGCACAGGGGGCCGGGGCACACTACCCACGGCGTCAACGCGTCCCGAGGTCGGATGCAGACACTGGAAAGGCCATTGGAAAGGACGGGGTGGGAGGGCAGGGGCCGGCGGACGGCCAGATGCAGACCCCGTGAAGGCTACTGGAAAGGACGGGGTGGGAGGGCAGGGGCCAGCGGACGGCCAGATGCAGACCCCGGAAAGGCCATTGGAAAGGACGGGGTGGGAGGGCAGGGGCCGGCGGACGGCCAGATGCAGACCCCGTGAAGGCTACTGGAAAGGACGGGGTGCAGGGGCCGGGCCGGCGGCCTCCTCCCCGGAGGGTTCACTCACGTGACGCGGAAGGAAAAAGGCAGCTGCGAAGTGTATCGCTTATGTCCACGAGTTAAACATACACGGAAATAGCGCGGAAGTGGCAGCCACGGAAACCGTGCGTGTGGGCAACGACCAAGGTCTGAGGAAAGTGGTGTGAGGACAAACACAACATTGTCTGAGAGCCGAGCCTCGGGGTTCCGCGGCCGGGGGCGGGCCCCGGCTTGTCAGACGCCAGACGCGGAAGAGGCGTTCGGCTGCCCCGAGACGGAGGAGGCGGGGACCGGGGACCCCGGGGTCTCGCTTTTCACAGAGCAGTGACGTCACGTGCGGTCAGGGCTGAGGGGACGGCGGAGGGAACGCCCGCCGAGGCCCAAGGTGTTGCGAACCAATGACACGACTCACTCACCTTTCCCACTCGGAGGCAGTGGTGAAGTCCGTGAGCTCAAACACCTCGGACTCGGGCTGCGGGGAGGGGGGGGAAGAAAAGAGAGAGTGAGCGTCCAGGCGCTGAGGCAGAGGAGCGCGCTTGCAGGCAGGAACGGGCAGGGAGCGACCCCCTCACCTCACTGTCGGCCGCCATCTTGAGGACCGCCGGCGCCGGCGCTGGGGCTGCTGGGAAGAGGATGGGAAGGCAAGGGGAGGAGGAAAAGAAAGGCCGGGCGCTCGCGGGGGCGGAGCCTAGGGCCAGCGGGGCGGGGCCTTGGTGCAGCCCCGTCCCCGGAGGCACCGCCCCCTGTAAGTCCTGCTTGTAATCGTCTTCTCAGGCTGAAATAAATACATGAAACATCGCTTTGAACTTGAAATTTTTCTATAACGAATTCAGGAAGGGACCAGAAGAGGCAAGACAAGGCCCTAGATTCTCAGGATCAGATTGTATGAAAAACCTAAAGCTCTTTGAGTTTTCATTCGTTCTCCCTTTGTTGGTTGCAGGGCACTGAAAGGTGCTCTAATACCCACTCTTTCCCACCTACGCCCCTCAGAGAATTTACACATGTTAGTTAAGCCAGGAAATAGAAATCATCGTGCTAGTTATCTGGTTTATGGAAAGAGCAAAGTGCTGTTCAGTGAAAACTTCACTTTTTAAGCCATTGAGGAACAGAAGGTGTTCTGTCTAGCGGTTAATAATTATGTCTCATACATACGGAAGTATTTACAGATACGATGATACATGTCCAGAATTTGCTTGAAAATAACGAGAGGGGGAAGTAGGTAGGGCTAGGAATAAAACAAAATTAGCTATGAATATGTAATTGCTTAAGTCGGTGATGGGTACATAGATGTTTATACTCTCATTAGGTCTGAATTTTTTCATAATTAAAAGTTTTAAAAAAATAAATCTCATTTGATGAGTTTGCAACCCACAAGAAGGAATTTGGGGGTAGAGAACTAAGAAATTCATCGCAGCAATACAAAGTTCAATCTTAGGGCATACAAGCAAACTAAGGTCAGGAGAATTTTGACAACAGGTAGTTATTGCCACTGCCAAACCTTCAACCCTGTCTCTTGATGTTCCTTCTAGTTTCTGTCCACCACACTTGTGGGGGGTTGTGTGCAGCAATCATTCCCAGAAGGTCTCAACTTGCACCTTCATTCATTTTCAGGGATTTAGTCAACACCTACTACATACAGTACAAACCAATCACTATGCTAGGTTCTGGGGATATGAAGATGGACTGCAGAAATGTAGAAAGTGGAAATTTGCTGCATGAACAGAAAGAAGAGGTGTTATATGTATCAGCATCACTATTAGTAATGTGGAGGTCAATGGTAACCTTGACAAGAAGAATTTTGGAGGAGAGCTGAAGGATAAGATGGGGGCAGCCCGGTTGTGGTGGGGAAGGCTTCTAAGCAGAAGAAATAGCACATCCAGAGGCTGGACAGTAGACAACTCTGATCTGCATAACAGAACAAAGAGCACCTTGAACGCAATGTTTGCGGTGAAGTTGGAGAAGTAGGTATGGGCCAGACCATATAGAGCCTTTCAGGCTAGGCTTGAAGCACAATGGAAGTCCCTAAAATGTTTTAAGCAAGAGAGCGATGTGATCCAACTTACATTTTGTAATAGCCTGGATGCTACAGGCATAGATTGGAGGGTGGCACAAAAGAAGTAGGAACAGCAGCTAGTCACGAAAGCATCCAGTGAGAGATGCTTTGGAGACTTTGACTAGGGTGGTCAGTAGACTAGGTGAACTTATTTGATATGTATTTTGGATATAGGATAGGCAGGACTTGATGATGAATTAAATGCAGTGAAAAGAGAAAGGAAGGAATTGAAGATAATTTTCTGGTTTCTGGCTTAAGCAACTGTGGGAGGCTAATGCCATGTCCTGAGATGAGAAAGATGGGAAGGAACAAGGACACTAGTGTTTTAGTTGGCAAGTCTAACAGGCTTGTAAAACATTCCAAGGGAGCTGTCAAGGAGAAAATTGAGTATAATAATAGGGCTCAGAGGCAAGACCTGGTGTGAAAATATAAATTCGGGAGTATTTTAAATCACCAAAATAGATGAGGTGATTTAAGAAGAGAAGATAGAAAGAGAAAAAAAGAAGCCTCACATCAAGGCCTGAAGAAATTTCATATTTAGGGATGGATAGGAAAAAAATGTCTAGTAAAAGAGAGAGGAAATCATGGCTAGAGAATTAGGAAAATAAAGAAAGAGAGATGGCACATTTCAAGATGGTAAATATTGACTGCTGCTGTAAAATTAAACAAGAGATGAATATTGAGCCAAGAGTGATTGATTGTTGTTTTTTCTTGGGGTTTTTTGTTTGTCTTTAAGGCAAGTACAGAGGATAGTACAGTTGACTCTTGACCAGCATGGATTTGAATTGCCCAAGACAACTTATATTCAGATTTCTTTCAACTGAGTCAGTCCTCTGTATCTGAAGATTTTGCATAGCATTCAGCTCACCTCAGAAAGAAAAGAGTATTTTTGTATTCCCAAACACAGATTCCCACCTGTGGATCCAAAATACTGTTTTCTATCCACAGTTGGTGAAATCTGGGGGTATGAAAAGCCAACTGTAGAGTCAAAAGTTATCCTGGCCCTAGCCAGTTTGACTCAGTGGATAGAGCGTCAGCCTGCAGACTGAAGGGTCCCAGGTTCCATTCAGGTCAAGGGCACATGCCTGGGTTGTGGGCTCGATCCCCAGTAGGGGGCGTGCAGGAGGCAGCCAATCAATGATTCTCTCTCATCATTGATGTTTCTACTCCCTCTCCTTTCCTCTCTGAAATCAATAAAAATATATATTTTCAAAAAGTTATCCTGAATTTCTGACTGAGGAGAGTACCTAATCCCATGTTCTCCAAAGGTTAATTGTAAGTGTGCTTGTATGGTGATGATAATAATCTAAGAGAGAGAGATAGATGATGAAGGGGAGATGGAGCTCTTGATAAGGTGAGAGGGGAGGAAGTCCACAGAGCTGGTAGTCACAAACTCGAGACTTGCAATCTGAAGTCTTACTTCATGAGGGGCCACCCACAGAGATCTCCTTGTGAATAGCCTTCCTGGAGTTGTGCAGCAAGGTGGTGCCAGGACCTCAGAGCACATGTAGCAGGAGGGTGGGAGGGATAAAGAAGATGTGAGGAGGTTGGCTTTTTTTGAGAAGGAAAGAAAAAGATGGATACAAACATAAACATCAGGAGATTTGTACATATAAAAGGAAAAGAGTAACTGGTTCATTTAACTTTTTAAGGTTCTTACCGAGTGAAATAAGTCTGTAGGTTTGAAGGTTAGCTAAATCCAAGTTTAGCCATTTACCAACTGTATGACTTTGAGCAAGTTACTTAATTCCTGAAAACCTCAGTTTCTTCATTAGTAAAATGGGGCTTGTAATATCTCTTCATAGAATTATAGCAAAGATTAAGTTCCATGTAATACATATGTAAAATGGTTAGCATATGTCCTAGGACAGGGGTGGGCAACCTTTTTGTGAGTGCGTACCAAAACCAGCAAAATCTCTGACTCAGAATTCTTCTGCGTGCCAACCCTAATTTTTTGAGAACATGTTACACCTACTTAAGGTGTACATATGTGAAGAACCTTGAAGAAATAATAGCCCTAACCAGTTTGGCTCAGTGGATAGAGCGTTGGCCTGCGGACTCAAGGGTCTCAGGTTCGATTCTGGTCAAGGGCATGTACCTTGGTTGCGGGCACATCCCCAGTAGCGGGTGTGCAGGAGGCAGCTGATTGATGTTTCTCTCTCATGGATGTTTCTAACTCTCTATCCCTCTCCCTTCTTCTCTGTAAAAAATCAATAAAATATGTTTAAAAAAAAAAGAAAGAAATCATAAAATTCATTCGAGCGACAAAAACACAGTATATGATGATGAAAAATACATTTATTTTTTAATGTATACATGTACACTGATAGTCCAACAGAAAACTTTATGACTCCATTTGATATTATCACTGGGACTTTTGCTGCTGTATCACTGATGACAGAGATTTTACATCAGGTTTATATTTCGTGACCTTCAGAGATATGCACGAGCTACTTCTTTCATCCATCAGGCTACTCCTATTATAAGACTTAACAAAATTCATCACTGAGAACAAAGATTCCCAAGCATATGTGGATGAAACCAAAACACTGGTCGGATCTAGGAAGGCAGGGAAAGTTAAGGCAGAGGCATAGAAATTGCTCTTCCCCTCTCTCATCAATGCATGTCTATGGTCTTTAAGATAACTTGTTATGTAAAATTATTTATTTATCTAAGATGCACCTACACTGAATTTATCTGAAAAATAAAAAAGTCGATATTAAGAAAAAAATTGTAAATGGAAGATTATAAGAGAGGGTTTTGCGTGCCAGCAAAAGTTACTGGCGTGCCATGTTTGGCACGCATGCCAGGGGTTGCCCACCCCTGTCCTAAGATATAGTAGGTGATTGATTATGGTCATAGTATTTATAATAAATGTACTACAAAAGCCATAAAATGTTACTCACATGTAAAGCATTACATTCCTCGCTTAGCCTTGAAGAAGTTTCAGTGCATATCAAAACCAGAAACTAAAACATCACAAAGACTTGGCTACATGAATTTTAGAAACTGTACGAAACAGCCTTATCGGGTTGCTAAGTAAAGTTTTTTCCAAGATATTTTTGGCTCCTTGTCTTCTCCCTGGAGAAACTTTTAAAATAAGTTATTTGTTAAAGTGAAGCATGAAGCCAGGATGCTAATGATGTAAAATACCCGGGGGAGACACACTTTTATTAGGTTTTCACTGGTTCATGAAGCAAAAAAGATTTTGTTTCTTCGTATCAGGAGCTGTTTTGCTACACGTCCAAAGGCAAGGGCCTTTCCATGCAACTGTGTTTTCTCTCCGGCATAATTTTCAGTTACTTCAAGGTGTTGCCAATAATGAGGATGGGGAGAACTTTGAGGCATAGGCAATTTAAGAGATTAGAAACCTGGAAAAATCACCCTTGGTTTAGTCCTCAGCGGAATGTGGGGGCATAACAGATTAATTAGATTTTCCTGAGAGAGTAAACATTGTGAGAAGTGCAACAACAATGGGACTACACCATCCTCATCAACCTTGAGCAGGGAGAATCAGGAATTTTCTATGATGCTGCCATGAGAACTGCAACAGAAGGTACAGCTGGAAGAGGAAGACATGTTATGGGAACAAGAAACTCTTTAGAGAGAAATTCTCTAAGTCAAAATGATCAGACAGCATTTATTCATTCATTCAGTAATATCTATTCAGTATCTACTGTCATGACGGTGTGATCAATACTGTGGAGGGATTCAAAGAATAATCTTGGCCCTCAAAGTGCTCACAGTCTGAGATAAGATGTAAAGAACTATAAAGGGGTTTAGAACGGGATGCATCCTGGTTATCCAACTTCTCAAAACTCTTTGTGAAATCAGTAGTAGGAAAGTATTCAAGTGTTCTGAAAGGTCACTTGAACACACACACTTATCTTCTAAATAAGCAGTCCATTATTTCTTGAACTAGAAAGAGGTGTAGTCAATGAGTAAAGGAATCTCCAGAAATTTTCAAGAGAAGTAATGTAGCTTTCATACACTCTTCATTCAGTCAGTCACTTTTTTCATTCAATAAACTTTTGTTAAAACCAGCTGCTACATGCCTGGCACTGTTCTAGAAACTGGGAAATAAAAACATAAAAACAAAGTGCAGTCCAACCAGCATGGCTCAGTGGCTGAGCGTAGACCTATAATCAGGAGGTCACGGTTTGATTCTGGTCAGGGCATACGCCCCGGTTGCAGTGTGGGGCGTGCAGGAGGCAGCCAATCGATGATTTTCTCTCATCATTGATGTTTTTCTCTCTCCCTCTTCCTTCCTCTCTGAAATCAATAAAAAATATATTCTAAAAAAAACAACAACACAACAAAGTGCTTGCCCTCAAGAAGTTTCAAGTATCAGGTAACTGAAAAGTCCTTCTAGGTAATAACGTCAAGAGCAGCTAGTTCCAATTTTTAAGTTTGTGACTTGTTGTCTGGTAGATTCAGAAAGGACAATACTTGCTGGCAGGCTGATTTAGTTTGCCCAAGTTTATGTGTTTCTATATTTTTAGTATTTTAATGGTTCTCGAGCTCTGAGTCTAGGAAACAAAAGAATTAATTGAAGAGTCATCAAATTTGTGTACATGTTTACAGAATAAGCATGTTCTTCTAGCCTATTTGTGTGTATGTACAATTGATCACAATATTTTACACAAGCATATTCGTATTGAATGGCCAATCTTTCCTTGTTAGGGAGAGTGAACTATTTCAGCCACAGATGATTAATAAATGCAAAATCTTAAACCTAATCCTGACCTTATTTTGTATTGTACTGTTCTAAGTCCTACCAACTACTTTTACATAAATAATAGTTCCAAATGCTTGCTGATTTGCTTCTCAGATCTCTTTTAATGTTTATGTCCTTCTAACTTCTAGTTAGACTAGATGGACAGATTTCTCTCTCAACTGCTTCTACTATATTGCTGCAGTTCATCTTCTATCTTCCAGTCATCTCTGTTCTTCCTTTTGCCCATTTATATACAGCAATATACTGCCTGGAGGGAGATACTTAAAACACTATCATCAGAGGTAGAACCCGTGGATCATATTTTAAATGTTCAAGTACAGAAATTCTTCTCCTCACAAAAGGTTCAGATCATATGCATAAAATAAATGGCCTCCTTGACTGTCTTTTCAATTCCCGTACCCCTAAGGTAAAATCGCTAATACCAGTTAAGTGTGAATCCTTTCAGACCCTTTCCTATGCTTTTATATACTATGTATATATATAAAATATATTGTTTGTACTCATTTTTAAAAATTTCATATATTTTTATTGATTTCAGAGAGGGAGAGGGAGAGATAGAAACATCAATGATGAGAGAGAATCATTGATCGGCTGCCTCCTGCACACCCAACACTGGGGATTGAGCCCACAACCCAGACATGTGCCTTGACCAGGAATTGAACCTTGACCTCATGGTTCATAGGTTGGTGCTCAACCACTGAGCCACACTGGTGGGCTAGATGTACTACTTTTTATTTAATTGTCTCCTATGGGTTGACATCTAGATACTTTTCTATTTAAAGCTATTAATAACCTTCTTAGATGGGTGATAGGTATATAGAGGTTCATTACATAATACTGTTTACTTCTCATGTTTGAAATTCTCCGTGATAAAAGTTTTCTCAAAAAAAACCACTAGGGTAAAAATTTATTATACCAGAATTTTTGTGTAAGGCAAATACTGGAAAATTGAAATACTGGGTTGAATAGTATGTGCATTTTAAAATGTACTGTAATAAATAGCACCAGACTGCAATGTTCACAAAGGGGATGACTATTTACACATCCACTAATCTATAATAACCTGTAATAATAAAAGAATAATATGCTAATTAGACTGGACATCCTTCCAGAGGACCTTCTGGACAAAGCCGGGCTGCGAGGGAAGCCCAGGTCCCCGGTGCCAGAGGGAAGCCGGTGCCGGCAGCCGGGGGAAGGAAGGCCTACTCTTGCATGAATTTTGTGCATCGGGCCTCTAGTACTATAGAAAGGTAGCCATTTCCCCACACATTTAATATTATCAAGCTTTTACATTTTTGCCAGTATGCTGAACAAATAATGATTTAATTTGCATTTCCCTGATCCTTGGTGAAGTTAGATCATTTTATGTGTATTTGTCGGCCACTCATATTTCTCTCCTATACAGAGTGTTCTCAAATGTTTCCCTTGTTTTTCTGTGAGATTGCAAGGTTCTGTGTTTTTATGAAATCTCTCCAGATGAAGCTGACGTCAGCCATGCTTGTTCGCCAAGGCTTGAAGGGTTGTCGCTTTGGGCTCTATTCAAAGCGCTGGCAATGTTCCTGCTCACATTCTCTTTGGGGTTGCAGACCACCTATTTAATGAAACCGGTAGCCCCTGCCCCCTTCACAGTCACAGAAATCCTGGCCTCTCTCTAGGCTACTAAACCTCTTGGACTGCAATGATCTTCTTTGTCTCTCCTCTCAGTCCACTAAAATGCCCAATTTATCTTCCTTCCTTTCCTTCATCCCCCTCTCCCTCCATTACTTTCTAAATGGAAAAGATTGGGAGCAAAGTGTTCCTGGGAAGATTGTGTTCCTTAAAAGCAACCGGTCCTTTCGTGATCTTTCTGGGAAAGCCTCCACCTTTCCTCACACCTGGGCTGCAAGGGACAAACAGGTTGAGCTTAGCATGCAGGGGAGGCAGCTCCCACTCCAACCACTGCTGCCTCAGCAGAAGAGCCCTGTTTAGGACATTAAAATCCTCTCATCCTGCCCTGCTCAAGACATTCGAGCTGCCCAGGCATTCCAAAATTACTCTCAGTGCATTCTGACAGCTAACGTTGGATTTAAAACTTGAATGGTTGTTCCTTCAAGCTCCTCTATGGCATCTCATCTGCTACTCTTGTTTTCTTTAATTATTTCTCCTCCTCTCTGCCCAGCCAGTGTGTAACAAAAACATAGCTCCACTGAGAACCTGAGCTTTTCCTATAGTAAGCAAAATGCCACTGCGTAAAATTCTCCACTGCCTTTGAGCTTTCCGGGGCATGTATTCAGTTCTAGAAACATTCAGTGAGAACCCTCTGTGTGTAAGATACATAAACAGCATCAGGGAAACAAAGACAATGAAAATGCATCCCTTGTCCTCCAGAAACTGGGACCTAGAGGAGAGAGAAAATAACTCTACAATGAGCCTGCTGCTGTTAAATGTCATAATGGAAGTGTCATGGGAACGGAGTGGGTCTGAGGGGAGTATATTCGGCCAGAGAGTGCGGTGAAGCCCGGGCCCTGAAGCCCTCAGGAGCCGCTGAATAAGGGCGAGCTTTTGAGCGTGGTGACCACCAGAGGGAGGAGTTGATCACTGTGTTGTGTCTCATTTCTTAGTTTTTCTTGTGTACACAAAATTGTTTTTCTTACTTACTGTCTTGGAATTCGTATTTAACTAAGAACAGAGTGAGAGGGAGATGGAAACGTTAGACTTCGGGTTCTGGAGCGTCTTTAATCAGAATCTGTAAAAATGCTATCCCAAATCAGTTCCTTTGGGCCAAATGAGTAATAGAAACCACAGGCAAGCAGTCCTATTTCAGGGCCTTTTATTTCACTATGCCTTGGTTTCCACAAAATGTTCTCATAAGAATGTCCTTCAAAGAAGAGCATTCTTACAGCCATTTATCTCATTGGTTTTAGCCTTTAAAGCTTTCACTTATTGATAGGTACTTATGGCAAACCAAGTACCAACTGCTTTTACATTCACCTCTGATTTCCACTGTTGCATCCTACAGTCTTTTCTCTAAAGAACCACTGATGTGTCCTTAAAAAAAAAAAAAAATCGACCCTGCTGCTCCCTTGAGTAAAATGCTCTGGTGGTTTCATATTGCACTTGGAATAAAATCTAACGTCTCACCATGCCTATGAGCACCTTCAAGATCTGGCCCCTGCATGCTTCTCCATCCTTAATTCTAAGGCCTTCCCCAAGCTCCTTTCTTCTGTAACTGGAACATGTTATGTTGATATAGACCTGAAGATATATATACCAGCTGTCCCTACTGCCCAGAGCGCTCTGCCTCCAACTGGCTACTTCTTTTCATTCAAGTAACAGATCAAATGTTACTTATGAGGAACATCTCCCATGAGAGCATACAACCTAATCCAGTTCCCTCGTACTCACAACTGTCGGTCTCTATCACTTTAATTTTCTCCATAGCCTTTATAACCATTTGATATTATTTTGATTATTTAGTTCAGTGTTTCTCAACCTGTGGGTCACGACCCCTTTGGGGGTCAAACGACCCTTTCACAGGGGTCGCCTAAGACCATTGGAAAACACATATTGAATATATAATTATATATTGTTTTTGTGATTAATCACTATGCTTTAATTATATTCAATGTAACAATTAAAATACATCCTGCATATCAGATATTTACATTATGATTCATAACAGTGGCAAAATTACAGTTATGAAGTAGCAATGAAAATAATTTTATGGTTGGGGGGTCACCACAACATGAGGAACTGTATTAAAGGGTCGAGGCATTAAGAAGGTTGAGAACCACTGATTTAGTTATTATCTATCTTGTTTATCTTATATTTTTTCCAGTGCTTAGAATAATGCTTTGCACAAAAAAAGATTTTCGATATATGATGTTGAATGAATGCAGGACGGACCACCTTTTTCCCTTCAGGTACACTTTTGGGTAATCTAACCTTATATCCATACGTAGATGGCCTCAAATATTTGGAACTTATACGACACACTTACAAGAAACCCAGAGATCAAAAAAGAAATCATCAGAGAAATTTGAAAATATTTTTAAGTAAATTACAATAAAAAAATTGCTCCAGCTGGAGTGGCTCAGCTGGTTGGAGCATCATTCTGTGCAGCCAAGGATTGTCAGTTCTGTTCCCGGTCAGGGAACATGCCTGGGTTGCAGGATTGATCCCCAGTCGGGGCGTGTGTGGAGAGTGGTCAATCGATGTTTCTCTCTCTTTCTCTTCCTTCTTCTCTCTAATCAGGTCCTCAGGTGAGGACTAAAAAGTACACACAATATATCAAAATTTGTGGTATACAGCAAAAGAGTCACCTAGCCTAGAGGGAAATATATAGCCTTATATCAGAAAAGAAAAAAAGGGCCCAAACTATTGACCTTTAAAGGTGACCTAATGTCATCCGTATCTATATAGATGACCCTTGATTTTTTTATCTCCCACCCAAAGAGCACCCCTGAAGTACAGACTTTTATATCCAGCTGCCCTTTTAGAAGACTGACAAGCATCTCAAATGTATGTCCAAAACATAACTCTTGCTTTTTTTTTGCCCCAAAATGTTCCTTTCCTACTATCTGCATCTCAATAAATCATACCTTCATCTTTACATTTGCTGAAGTCCCAAATTTAAATCTCCCTTGATCCTTTCCAATCCCTCACCTTCCAATTCCAATTTTCTCAGCATATTCTCTTTATTCTATATCTAAAATATGTCTCAAATTGTGCAATTTAGAATTGGAACCGACACAGCCACTTACAAAGCAAACTGTTCCCTGACTCATAAAACAGATCAATTGTAGCAGACCATGATGTGCAAATCAAATGGTCTAAGCTTAATTTGCAGCCATATGTTCCCAAACAAGTGTACAGTTGTAGTATTACACAGACTCAGATTCTAAGGATAAAGCCATTGACTGTTCTAGCAAGCCACCTGATGTGCAAATTCCCTGCCTAAACCTCCCTATGCCTACTGCATCTCCTTTGGAATTTATGATTGTTATGACTTTTGATAATTAACTCCTTTATCACTATGAAACATTTATCTTTACCTGTGGAAAACTCTTTGGCTTAAAGTCTGTTTTATCTGAGAGTAATGTAGTCATTCTGACCTTTTAAAATTGATTGTTGTATGGTATATCTTTGCCATCTGTTAACTTTCAACCTATCTGTGTCTTTAAATTTATTTATTGAATTTGTTGGGGTGACATTAATTTACAAACCATACAGGTTTCAAGTGTACAACTCAATAACACATCATCTGCACACTGTATTGGATGACCATTGCCTCAAGCAAAGTCTCTTTCCATCCTAATTTTCTCCACCTTTGCCCACCTCCACTCAACCCACCACCCTTTCCTCCTGGCTATCACCACGCTGTTGTCTGTCTATGTGCTATGTATACCTGGTATTTGCTTTTTGGTTCATCCCTTCACCTTCTTTCATCCAGTCCAGCCTCTCCCCTCCTCTCTGACAGCGTCAGTCTGTTCCATGTATCCATTCCTCTTTTTCTATTGTCTGTCAGTTTATTTTGTTCATTAAATTACACATATAAGTGAGATTATAATAAGGTATTAGCCTTTCTTTGACTGGCTGATTTCGCTTAGCATAATAATTTCCAGTTCCATCCAGGCTATTGCAAAAGCCTTTTTTATTCCGTTGTGTAAATATACCACCGCTTTTTTATTCACTCCTCTACTAATGGGTACTTGGCCTGTTTCCAGATCTCAGCTATTGTAATAATGCTGCAATGAACACAGGGGTACATATACTCTTTCAAATGAGCATTTCTGAATTCATAGGATATGATCCCAGAATTGGTATCATTGGGTCAAAAGGCAGTTCCATTTTTACTTTTTTGAGGAAACTCCATATTGTTTTCTACAGTAGCTGTACCAGTTACATTCTCACCAATAGTGCATAAGGGTTCCCTTTTCTCCACATCCTCACCATCACTTGTTGTTTGTTGATTTATTGATGATAGGCATTCTGGCAGGTGTCAGGTGATATCCCATTGTGGTTTTAATTTGCATCTCTCTGATGACTAGTGACGTTGAGCCTTTTTTCATGTCTCTTGGCCATCTGTATTTCCTCTTTGGAGAACTGTCTATTCGAGTCCTTTGCCTATTTTTTAATTGGATTGTTTGTCTTCCTGCTGTTGAGTTTTATAAGCTCTTTTTAATCCCTTATCGGATGTATTATTGGCAAATATGTTCTATACAGTGGGTTTCCTTTTCATTTTGTTGATGGTTTATTTTGTTGTGCAAAAGCTTTTAGTTTGAAGTAGTCCCATTTATTTATTTTTTCTTTTCTTTCCTTTGCCCTAGGAGATTTGTTGGCAAAAATATCACCACAAAAGATGTCTGAGATTTTACTGCCTATATTTTCTTCCTGGATTTTTATAGTTTTGTGACTTACATTTAAGTCTTTTATCCATTTTGAGTTTATTCTTGTAATTTAAAGCATGTCTCTTATATACAGTAGATATTTTGTCTTCTTTTTAAAAATATTTTTTAAAATATATTTTTATTGATTTCAGAGAGAAAGGGAGAAAGGGAGAAGGAGAGAGAGAGAAACATCAATGATGAGAGAGAATCATTGATGGGCTGCCTCCTGCATGCACCCTATTGGGGATCAAGCCCACAACCCAGGCATGTGCCCTTGACTGGAATCGAATCTGGGACCCTTCAATCCGCAGGCCAACGCTCTATCCACTGAGCCAAACCAGCCAGGGCTGCCTTCTTTTTAAATCCATTCTAACAACATATACCTTTTAATTAATGTAATTACTTATATGATTGAATATATGTCTACCATCTTGTATTGCCCAATTATTTTGTTTCTTTTTACCTCTTTATCTTTTGGATTAAAAAATTAAAATGATCTCTTGGCTTTTTAGTTATATACCTGCATTATTAGAGGTTTACTAATTAGAGGTTTTTCAGTAGTAACTCCAGAAATGAAAACATTCATCCTTAACTTTTTACAGTTTACTTATGGTTAATATACTGTATCACTTTTCATTAAATATTAGAGCCTTCCAACTTACATGGTCATTTCCCTTGCCAGTTTCTTTATTTATTTTACTGAGGTGTAATTGACACATACCCCTTTAAAAAATCTTTACTTGCCCTGGTTGGTTTGGCTCAGTGGATAGAGCATTGGCCTGCGGATTGAAGGGTCCCAGATTCGATTCCGGGTCCCGGGTTTGATTCCAGCCAAGGGCATGTACCTTGGTTGCAGGCACATCCCCGGTAGGGGTTGTGCAGAAGGCGGCTGGTCAATGTTTCTCTCTCATTGATGTTTCTGGCTCTTTATCCCTCTCCCTTCCTCCCTGTAAAAATTCAATAAAATATATTTTTTAAAAAATCTTTACTCATATATTTACTGTTTCTGGTGCTCTTCACTCCTTCCTACATGTCCATCTTTCTCTCTGGCATCATTTTGCTTCACACTGAAGAACGTCCTTTGGCACATTTTGTAGTGCCAATCTGATGGTGACAAATCCTTTCTGTTTCTATTTATGTAAATATGTCTTCCATTTAATGTCCTTTAATTTAAAAACTGTATTTTTTGAGCAGGTTTAGGTTTAAGGAAAAATTGATTGAAAAATGCAGAGTTCCCACAGTTGTCCTGTCCCACCCAACACACACACACACACACACACACACACACACACACACACACACACACTCACACACAGTTCCCCCTGTTACTTACACTTGTATTGGTGCAGGGCATGTATTACAACTGGTGAACCAGTATTAATATGTTATTAACTAAAGTCCATGATTTACATCCGGACCCACTCTTTGTGTTGTGTAGTCATGAGTTTTGACAAATGTACCTAGCATACAAACTGGTTTTACTGCCCTAAAATTTCACTGTGCTCCATGATAGTATGAAATATTTTCAGATTGACTTATTTCACATCATAATTTTATGCATTTAAGGTTCCTCCAAGTGTTTTTGTGGCCTGATGTGGATTGTCAATGTTTTGGATTTTAGCTTGGTCTCAGCTCATTTGTCTCTTCTGTAATAGTAAGAAAATTAATGAAAGGGTTGTTTTGTTTTACTCTTTCATAAATCAAACATTCACATAAAAACCAGGGGAAATAGAACTAGAGCATTGCCAGCATTCATATGCCCCCAACCAATTATAGTTCCTCCTCAGCACAAGGTAAGTACTACCCTGACTTTTATGCAGATATTCTTGCTAAACTTTATAGTTTTACTATAACATAGTGTTTTTTTTTTACCTGTAATAAAATTCCATCCCTAAAGAATATAGTTTAGTGTTGCCTGCCTTACACAGAATCATATTATATCTTTTGTGTGTATCTTATTTTATTCAACATTGTGCTTGTGAGAGTCCTCCATGCTACTATGTGGAGTAGTAATTCATTTGTTTTATTGCTATATGATGTTCCATCACATGAATATAACACAATTCATTTATCCATTCAACTACTGATGGACATTTAGATTGTTTTCAGGTTTGAGGAGGGGGAGGTGGATAATGCTGCTGTAAGTATTCTTGTACTTGTGTCCTGGTATATATTTGTGAAGATAGTAGGAGTGGATTTTCTAGGTCATGGAATATGAGTGTTATTAACATTACTGGATAATGTTAGTGCTTCAAAGTGGTTTATCAAATTATACTTGAAATAAGTTTTTTGAGGAAAAGGATTGCAATCTGAGAGATGCAAGTTCAGATAGCAAACTAAACTGAGCTCCGGGGAGAAGAACGAAAGGAAGGGTTTACAAAGGCAAAAACCACAAAATGCAATTCTTTCATGCAAATGAAGGATTATGGGTTAGGTTAACAGGGATTGCAAATGAGGAAGCAAAACTGCAAGGGTGAGGTCAAGTCCATATGTGACCTCACAGGATGTCAATGGCTGGACCTTTAGCTGAGTTTAGCAACAGGTTTAGTAGCTTAATAGCAGCTCTGAGAACTAAGGCACAAAATGTGCACAGGCTGCCTAGGCCCCACTTCCTTCATAGCCTCCTTACTATTTTAAATAACTCTCTTAGCAATGCTTGTCTGTTTTATTTATTTATCTTTATTATCAACACCAACACTTGGAATTTTTAAACTTAAAAAAATAGCAAGTGTCCCACCCTGGCCGGGTGGCTCAATTGGTTGGTGTGTCATCGTGGGTACCAAAAAGTTGCAGGTCTGATTCCTGGTCAAGGCACACACCTAGGTTTTGGGTTCCATCCCCAGTTGGGGCATATAGGGAAGGCAGCTGATCAATGTTTCTCTTTCACATCAATGTTTTTCTCTCTCTCCTCCTTCCTCTCTCTCAAAAATCAATTTAAAAACAACAACAACAAAAACAGTGTACATGTATTTATGGGTGTGCTTATGGGCTCTCACTGTTGTTCCATTCTAATACAGTTGTCCCCCCTTATCTTTAGTTTCACTTTCCATAGTTTCTGACTATAGTTAACTGCAGTTTGAGAAATATTACATAGAAAATTCCAGAAATAATTGATTCATAAGTTTTAAAATGCACACCGTTGTGTGTAACATGAAATATATACTCTCCTTGCCCATTAGTCACTAACTCCCTCGGTTATCAGATCTACTGTCTCAGTATCACAGAGCTTGTGTTCAAGTAACCCTTACTTTACTTAATACTGTCACCACAGCACAAAAGTAGTGATGCTGGCAATTTGTGTATGTCAAAGAGAAGCCGTGAAATGTTTCCTTTAAGTAAAAAGATAAAAGTTCTTGACTTATGGGGAAAAAGTTGTGTGCTGAGGTTGCTAAGGTCTATGGTAAGAATGAACCTTTTAGCCATGAAATTGTGAAGAAGGAAAAAGAAATTCATGTTAGTTTTGCTTTCATACCTCGACTGAAAAAGTTACTACTACAGTGTGTGGTAAGTGCTTAGCTGTGATGGAAAAGGCATTTTACTTATGGGTGGAAGATATGAACAGAAAATGTGTTCTGACTGATGGCAACATGTTGCAGCAGGAAGCATTGAGCCTTTACAAAGACTTCAGCAAGGGATCCCCTGACACTAGTGACACCAAACCATTAACTGTAAGTAAGGGATGATTACACAGATTCAGGAATAGGTTTGAACTGAAAAATATAAAAATTACTGAAAAGAGAGAGACCACATTTACATAACTTCTATTACAGTATATTCTTATATTTTTTATTATATTATTAGTATTATCAATCTCTTACTGTGCCTAATTTATAAATAAATTTTATCACAAGTATGTATGTACAGTATAAGAAGAAACAGCATATATAGGGTTCAGTACTCCCACAGTTTCAGACACCCTTTGGGCGTATTGAAATATATCTCTTGTGAGCAAAGGGGTACTACTATGGCAGTAAAATCTTCTCACCTTATTTTTAAGAGTATCTTCATTATTTTGGGACCTTTAAATTTTTATAAAAATTTAAAAGTTAACTTGTTATTGTCTCTAAAATAACTATGACTTTGATTGTGACACTTTAAAAGAACTTGCATCTTTACAATATTAAGACTTCTAATCCATGAACATGGTATATCTTTCTATTCGTATCTTTAGTAAGCCTGTAAATAAAAATTTTAGTTTTCTCCATAAAAGTCTTGGACATATTTCATTAGATTTATTCCTAGATATGTTATATTGTTGATAAAATTTTAAATGGTACCTTCTCAGAAATTTTATTTTCTAACTTTTTCTTGGCCAGCATATAGAAATATTGTTTATCTTGATTTTCTATGCAATTATTTTATTAATTATTATAATTGTTTTGCATTTTCACATACCTATTTGTATTAACCATAAATAATATCAATTTTGTTTCTTCCTTACCAATCTTTGAATTTCTGTGTTTTATTTTTTGCTTCTTTTCTTTTTCTTTAGCCTTAATGTACTTACAAAAATCTCTAGCACAATTTTGAAAACAAGTGGTGGTAGTAGGCATTCTTAGACAATATGGGTTCTTGTTTTCACCTATACTTTGGCCTGGTAATAATATTATTATTATTATTATTATTATTAATCCTCATCCAAGGATATACATTTTTTCACCATTGATTTTGTTGTAGTTGTTAATCCTCACCAAGGATGTTTTTTCTATTGATTTTTAGAAAGAGTGGAAGAGAGGGAGGGAAGTGGAGAGAGAGAGAGAGAAACATCAGTGTTTCTCAGTTGCCTCCCACATGGACCCCAACAGGGCCCTGGGATTGAACCTGCAACCCAGGTATGTGCCCTTGACTGGGAATTGAACCCATATCCCTTAGATGCTTGGGAAAATGCTCTAACAACTGAGCACACCAGCCAGGGTATGGCCTGGTAATTTTTTATTATCTTGTTACTTTTTCTTTACTGTTAAGAAAATCCTAAAATATTTTATCCAGCATTTTTATTTGTTATCTGTAAAAGTATTAATCTAAATAGCATGGCCTACCATGTTCCTGAAAAACCTAAAATCTTGACACAACTCCTTTCATTTATCTTTGCTGTCATTGATTTAAGTTGTCACTGCTATTTTTTTACTGACCCATTATAATAATCTTTTACCTTTTCTGTCTCTCTCTTCTTCAATTAATTTTCTTTTTAAAAAAATAAGTTTTTATTAATTTCAGAGAGAGGAAGGGAGAGGGAGAGAGAGATAGAAACATTGAGGAGATTGAGCCTGCAACTCAGGCACGTGCCCTAACTGGGAATCAAACCAGCAACCTCCTGGTGTCTGAGTCGATGCTCAATCAAGTGAGCCACTGGCTGGGTTCCATTAATTTTCTTTTATTTTCTAATCTTTATTGTTGAAAGTATTACAAATGTCTCCCTATTTCCCCCATTGATTCCTAGCCCGCACCCACCCCCCACCCGAGGCCTTCACCACATTATTGTCTGTGTCCAAGATTATGCATATGTGCATACAAGTTCTTTGGTTAATCTCTCCACTCACCCACTCCCGCTTTCCCTCTGAGATTCGACAGTCTGTTCCATGCTTCTGTGTCTCTGGATCCATCTCAATTAATTTTCAATCCTGCTGTCAGGAGGTTCTTTCTAAAATAGAGATTTACTCATGTTTCTCCCTGAATGTTTTCAATATTTTGTGCTTTTCTCTTTTCTCTGGGGATGCTGTTGTTTAGTTTTCCTGCAGTGTCCTTCTGTCTGTGGTTTACCTGTTGTTTGTCCTTCAAGTTTCAGCTCAGATAATTGTCTTTTCTGAAGACTTCCTATGTCCTTCTGTTATGGGCTGAACTGTGTTCCTCCAAGATTCATATGTTGAAGCCCTAATCCTTAGTCCCTCAGACTGTGACTGATTGGGACAGGGGTCCTCAAACTACGGCCCGCGGGCCACATGCAAATACAAATACTGTATTTGTTCCGTTTTGTAATTTTACTTCAAAATAATTATATGCAGTGTGCATAGGAATTTGTTCATAGTTTTTTTTTAAACTATAGTCCGGCCCTCCAACGGTCTGAGGGACAGTGAACTGGCTCCCTGTTTAAAAAGTTTGAGGACCCCTGGATTGGGAGGTACCACCTTTAAAGAGGAGATTAAGTTAAAATGGGGCCTTTAGAGTGGCCCTAACCCAATATGACTGGAATCCTCACTAGAAAAGGAGATTGGGACATGTGGATTGACACCGGGTCTGCAAATACACAGAGAGGAGACCATGGGAGGACTCAGTGAGAAACAGCTGTCTGCCAGCCCAGGAGAGAGGCCTCGGGAAATACCACATGTGGACTTTATCTTGGACTTCCTGCCTCAGAACTGTGACAAAATAAGTTCTTATCTGTGGTTTAAGCCACTCAGTCTGTGGTATTTTGTAATGGGAGCCCTAGAAAACTAATATACACCACTCCTTCCAACCCCGAAAGTTAGACACTCCTCTTCCATGCTTCCCTGGGGCCTTTTATACAGCTCCATGGTGGCCTTATCACCTAATATTGTTTGTTTTTGCATGCTCGACTCGCCACGGTTTCTGAAAACCAGAGTTTTCTTGAAAAAAACATGATTTGAATGAATGATCAGTTCTCAAAATGAGAGCCAAGAGGAGAATTACCCTTTAGGAAACCAACTGAACTATTAATGGATGGCAGACCAGAACCCAAGAGTGACCCTGCAGAGATCCTCAACATTAGAAACCACAGTACGTATAGCTTTCTCTTGGCACCAATGTTAAGAGAGTCCTATTCCTGCTGGGATGAGAAACAAGGTAGGGTACAGGAAGTAAAACAGAGAATGGCAGTGCTTGGATTAATGTCAGACTGCTTCACACTGAATTGGGTGAAGAGATAGTTACATAAACCTAGCAATCTCTGAGTGGCTTTTACCCTGAAGGCTTCACTCACTAGAGAAGTATGTGCGTCGTGTGTTAGCATAGTAAAAGCAGCGAATAGTTCAACATTGTGGTCTGGCTCATTAGGTTCAATCCCTTAGCTCCACCAATTACTAGCTTAAAATGTCTAAGCCTCAGTGTCCTCATCTGTAACGTGGGAATGATCGTGCTTATAGTGTGTACTCTAAAGAGTTGTTTTGAGGGTTAAATGACATCATTCATGTGAAGGACTAACCTTGTAAGCATTTAATGAATAATAGCTGTCGCCAGCCAGCGTGACTCGGTGATTGGGTGTTGAACTGTGAACCAGGAGGTCGTGGTTTGATTCCTGGTCAGGGCATGTGCCTGGGTTGCAGGCTCAATCCCTGGTGGGGGATGTGTGGGAGGCAGCCGGTGGATGATTCTCTCTCATCATCGATGTTTCTAGCTCTCTCTCCCTTCCTCTCTGAAATCAATAAAAATATATTAAATAAATAAGTAAATATTAGCTGTTGTTAGGATAAAAGGTTAGCACTCTATTCAGTTGAGTATCTATAACGTTAAGTGTCTCTTTAGAGGAGAACCCCCAGCGTCCTCCAGTAAGTGGCAGGAAAAAAGTTAGCCGCACACAAATGCCAGGTGGCCTTATGTTTAAAATGCCCTGAGCATACTTCGCCTGAGTATGTTTTTACAGAATTTAAAGGCACGTACAGCTGGGTTTATCACTATTACGACTCACAAAAAATGCAGCCCATTGACAGGGGCTTTACTTCGAAATTACACGAGTAGACGAGAATTATGTTCTAATGTAAGAATGTCCACTCACTGTACTTTCTCGAGCATGACTCCAAGAATACAATCAGTTTGGGGGGCATCTGTTGGGTTCTCACGCTTTATGATTCAGATTTGGAAAGGAGCCCCTCTGGCCCGTTACAGCAGTGACAATGGCTTTCCTGGGTAAAAATCTCTGTGGGTTGGTGCCAATCATGGAAGTGCACAGGGATCCAACTCTTTGAAGCACTTAAACAGCAACTTTGGGGAGTGTGCAATACTTGTTTTCCGTCCTGGGTGAGATTGTCCCGCTTTCAATTCTCCAAGCTAAATGCACTGTGGATGGTTACCTGGGTGACAGCTCGTAAACTAAGCGGTTGCTTTGCAGCTAGCTGAAGGATTTGTGCACTCAGAACCAGCTTTAAATATATTGTAAAGGTGCTTTGAGCTGTGCAACACCAGGAAATTAGCAAAGAAAACAATCTAAATCTATGCTGCTTTCAAATGGATCCCTTGTTGAAGTGTGGTTGACAGCTGTCCCAGAAATCAGTGCCATGGTGAATTAGGACGATGTTGACTGATGTTTGGCTCGATGTTTCTTCAGCTATGTACCAACTCCCTCGGCAAAACACACCATAGGTAAGCCAAATCTCCATTTTTCATCATGTTTTAGATAATACCATATGTTGTAACTTTTTTTTTTTCTCTTCAAAGGATGTCTCAGAGGAGGAATATCAGATAAGTGGATAGAGAAAACTCAAATAATTGTATACTTAGAGTTGTTGTAATAAACTTTTCCAATGAGACAATTCCTTGAAATCTTTCATACAAATGCCTCTAGACCAGTGGTTCTCAACCTTGGCTGCCCATTAGAATCACCTGGGAATCTTTTTAAAATCCTGATTTCTGGGCCTCATCCTCCGGAAATTCTGTTTCTTTATTATGGGGTGGGGCCACAACATTAGTAACAAAGAAACAGAGTTTCCGGAGGATGAGGCCCAGGAATCAGGATTTAAAAAAGATTCCCAGGTGATTCTAATGGGCAGCCAAGGCTGAGAACCACTGCTCTAGACCATAGGCTAAACTGATAAGAACAAGAAAAGTATATAAAATTGCTTCCATTGAATTATACCCAGGCACGATCTTTTCTTTTAGTCACCAAAATATGTGTTGAATTTACATGGTATAAAGCTTCTTGTAACCACTCAGTATTGTATATATGTGTTCTTGGCCCAATTTTCTCAAAATGAAAGAGGATTCCCATTGCTTTCAGTCTTCATTTCTTAAGATTCCAAATCAAATATACAGTGTAATAAAAAGATGTTGTTTTACAATTAGATTAACCATAAAAGAGACTGGGCTTCAATAGATGCTAAACCAGAAATCCCTGTGCAATGAAATATTGCTTAAAAATCATTGTTCCAAACAACCCTAAAGGGGAAAATTGAGAAAAGTTTTCTTATGAAAAAACTTAAAATGGAAATGTACAGACAGAAGATCACAGTGGAAATGGAGCTCATTAATAAAAGCCATGTGCGTCCGTCCATGTTAATGGAAAGAGCCAACTACTAGTATACACAGGGATACTGCTGTATGTCATTCTTCTCTTCTTCCAGTCGCTACTGAGTGTGTGAGGCCATGGATGACCAAATAACGACCACATTGCCCACTAATGTAGTGATTGGATTTAACAACTTTTGGGTTGTGGTTTGGTTGAGGTTTTAATTTTTTATTTAGATGGTAGCTATTACTTGTAAAATACTCTAATTTAAAAGTTACATTAAAAATTAAAGCACGTAAAGTCCTGCATAGGGAATATGGTCAATAATATTATAATAACTATGTATGGTGTCAGATGGGTACTAGACTTATCAGGGTGATCACTTTGTAAGTTATATAAATGCCTAATCACTATGTTGTACACCTGAAACTAATATTGTATGTCAAGTGCAATTGAGAGGTAAAAAATTTTTTTCAAAAATAATTAAGCCACAACTTCATAACATATATTGTCTTTTCATTGCTAGGGGTAATAACCTTGGAAAAAAATACCTTTGGGGTCCTATTTCCAATTTATAAATAAACTGGTAATACAAATGTGTATTTCTTGCCCAGTTATTATTTGTATATCCGATTTTCAGCTTTATTGAAGAACAGGTTTTACTTATCCTTTGTTTCTGAAAGCGTTTCTTTTACCTAGAAAGATATTGCAAATACTGTTGCATTTTCAAAAATAAGTATACAAATCCAAGTTGCAAAGCAATTTGAGGAGACAGATATGTCTCCTAGTGTTTAAAACTGATTTTGAACGTATCATCTCTCTTTTTAGCTTTTGGTAAAGTACACGGTGCATTTAATGCTAATGACTAGGATAATGATGACGAAGAGACAGCAATCAACCAAATGTCTGCTTCCCTGACAAGAGCTTAGAGAAAGCATTCAGGCATGGCCATTCTGCAGAACACCCCGCCCACCTCCCCGCACACCTCCTTCCCTTCCTCCCGCCCCCTGCAGTATTTGGTGAAATTAAATACACTTGGCCCATTCACCTTGGAGAAACTTTGGCATGATGCGAAACAAGGCCCGAATGAGGATATTTATCACAGTGTTGTTTGTGGAGTGGGAAGCTGGAGGCCCCTTAGATGCCCACGTCCAAGGAAAGGGATAATAAAATAGTATGGTGTTGAACATGATACAGCCATCAGAAGCAGACAACCAGAGTACGGGCTAAAGCTTAAGAACAGTGGTAAGGTAATAAATAAGCAACCAGACATGGCCAGTGTTGCTAAGTAGTTAGTGTCAGCCTGCACACTAAAGAGTCTCGGGTTCGATTCCCCATCAAGGGACTGTCCCCATTTTTTGTTTTAATTTAAAAAAAAGAAAAGAAAGGAAAACAAATAGACTTTTAAAGTAGACTTTATTTTTTAGAACAGTTTTAGGTACACAACAAAATTGAGTGGAAAACACAGAAAGTTCCCATATATTGCCTGTGCCCTCCAAACACAGCCTCCCCACCATCAACATCCAGTGCCAGAGTCGTACATTTGGTACAATTAATGAACATACATTGACACGTCATTATTATCCAACATTCAGAATTTACATTAGGGTTCACTCTTGATGTTGCACGTCCTAAGGTTCTGGACAAATGTAGAACATGTACCCACCATTATTGTGTCACAGAGTAGTTTCACTGCCCTGGAATCCTCTGTGCTCCAGCTATTCAACACCACTCCCCCACCCGTGGCAACCACTGACCTTTTTATTGTCTCCGGGATGCACCTTCCTCCACCCTCCACCCCAATCTCTGATCCCTCCCCCTGCCTTTCCCGCTTAAGCATTCGGGTGATTTCTGTAATTAGACAATTTCTGGGAGCAGTTAGTGATTAGAATCCAATCCATAATCTTCCTTGCAATTCTTGTCACTTTCTAATTGACATTTATCATTACTGCTTATTCCTTTTCAGTCTGCAGGCTGACGCTCTATCCACTGAGCCAAACCCGTTAGGGCTTGCTTATTCCTTTTGATTTAAGTTTCCTAGGCTAAATACTAGTACTAGTGTTCCCCCCGAATTTCTAATAGAGAACAAATTGAAATAGAGAATCAAGTCCTCAAGTCTTTTACTACTTTTGCTCAAAATGATGTTACATAATAATAAAAATCCTATCTAATAAAAGAGAAACATGGTAATTGGCATACGACCGCTACCCTTCCCATTACCTAATCAGGGCAATATGAAAATTAACTGCCAGCCAACATGGCGGCAGCAGCCAGGCAACTTGAAACTAACATGAGGCTTGCTTGCTTCAGTGACGGAGGACTCCAACGTTCCCCGCCTGCCGCTGCAGGCCTCTAAGCTGCAACTCTAAGCAACTATGTAACAAATATAGAAGCTAAACAAAACCCCAGAAACCTGTTTTAGTCCGCCGGGCTTCAGCCAGCAGGATAGCAACATTGTAAGCAAAGGCCAGAAACCTACTTTCAGCAGCAGAGGCCTAAGAGCTGGAGCCAAGCCTCAAAGCTAAAGCTGGCCCAGAATAAAAAAAGAAAAAGAAAAAAAGGAGCGGTTGGGAGCTTCAGTCACCCCCAGCCTGAAAACAGCCCTCACCCCTCACCCAGACTGGCCAGGCACCCCAGTGGGGACCCCTACCCTGATCCAGGACACCCTTCAGGGCAAACCAGCCAGCACCCACCCATGCACCAGGCCTCTACCCTATATAGTAAAAGGGTAATATGCCTCCCAGCACCGGGATCAGCGGAGCCGTGAGGCCTCCTGGCACCGGGATCAGCGTGACAGGGGGCAGCGCCCAAACCCCCTGATCGCCCTGCGGCTCTGTGTGTGACAGGGGGCAGGGCCACAACCTCCCTATCCACCCTGTTCTGTTCGTGACAGGGGAAGGCGCCCCAACCCCCTGATCAGCCCTGCTCTGTGCCTGATAGGGGGGAGCTCCCTAACCCCCTGATCGCCCTGCGGCTCTGTGTGTGACAAGGTGCAGCGCCCCAACCCGCGCCCCCCCCCCACGGGCCCTGCTCTGTGTGTGACGGGGTAGAGCCATAACCTCCCCATCGGCCCTGCCCTGAGTGTGAGAGTGGCGGCGCCCCAACCCCCTGATCGGCCCTGCTCTGTGCGTGACAGGGGGTGGCACCGCAACCTCCCCATCAACCCTGCTCTGTGCATGACAGGGGGCGGTGCCCCAACTCCCCAATCGGCCCTGCTCTGAGGCCGACCAGGGGCTGCACCTAGGGATTGGGCCTGCCCTCTGCCACCCGGCAGCAGGCCTAAGCCAGCAGGTCGTTATCTCCCGAGGGGTCCCAGACTGCGAGAGGGTACAGGCCAGGCTGAGGGACCCCCCTCCCCACCAAGTGCACAAATTTTTGTGCACCAGGCCTCTAGTTCTATATAATAAAAGGCTAACATGCAAATTGACCGAACAGTGGAATGACCAGTCGCTATAACGTGCACTGACCATCAGGGGCAGACGCTCAATACAAAAGCTGCCCCCTGGTGGTCAGTGAGCTCCCACAGGGGTAGTGCCACTCAGTCAGAAGCCAGGCTCATGGCTGGTGAGCGCAGCAGTGGTGGCGGGAGCCTCTCCTGCCTCCATGGCAGTGCTAAAGATGTCCGACTGACAGCTTAGGCCCACTCCCCACAAGAGTGGGCCTAAGCCATCTGTTGGATATCCCCCAAGGGCTCCAGGACTGTGAGAGGGCTCAGGTCAGGCTGAGGAATCCCCTCCCCCCAAGAACTCGAATTTCATGCACCAGGCCTCTAGTACTATAATAATAATAATAACAGCAATAATATCCAACATTGATTACATGTTTACTATTGTAAATTCACTATTCTAGTGAAAGGCTTTATACATATTTTGTCTAATTCCAAACAACACCATTAGAACATTAGTATTAGTATCTGCATTTTACAGATGAGGAAAATGAGGCACTGGTAAGCAGGATAGTGAGAAGTTAGGAAAATCCTGGGCAAGAGAATGGGGAAACTGAGACAAGAAAATTAAACAAGGCCAAACAATTTGAACTGTTTACAGCCACCTGGTGAA
This sequence comes from Myotis daubentonii, assembly GCF_963259705.1. Lineage (NCBI taxonomy): Eukaryota > Metazoa > Chordata > Mammalia > Chiroptera > Vespertilionidae > Myotis > Myotis daubentonii. The sequence goes on from NC_081846.1 coordinate 77,793,372, forward strand.
TGGAAAGATCTATCTCCCCTAACCAAGGACACTCCCTCGCCAGAGAATACATAGCTTAAATCATGCTGGTCAGGGAGATAAAGAACAGAGACCCTAATAATGCCATTTGTGCCAGCTAACCCAAGGACAGATGAAGTCTGAGGAACACATAACAACAAAAAACACACACAAAACCATTAGAGCCAAACAGACCCAAGATAAAGTAAAAAAATAAAGCAGGCCAAATAATGAATCAGCATATTAAAAATTGCACCTGGAAAGTTGATGAATATTCTGCTGAAACCTCCCCTAAAATTCTCACCTCCAGAGAGATAAAACCCTCAAAACAAAGGATATCAGCCAGGTCTTGCTCTAGAGCATGCCCATCCCCTTCCTGGGCATGAATTTTAATTTCTTCCTAAACTCTAAAGGTATCCACCAGAGGAGGAACAACCAGAGGAGCAATGGACAGTGGCAGCTTGACCAGGGCTCACCCCCTGATCCTGTCTCCAAGACCCCTTTTTTCTCTGACTTCCCACTTCTGTCACTGTGACCTTCACTTCCCTGTGAGCTCACAGCAGCCCCATCTGGGCTCAATCATTTCCTATCACATTTCTAGGGAGCCAAAGCAGAGCCCCTCCCAGGCTCTCTCCCATTGCTTATTCTACCCTAATTTCTTCTTTGTTCCACTGTCCCCCGCATTAATAAACATGCTCTCAAACCCACCTGGACGTGTGTTGTGAAGTCTTTCCTACAGGAAGCTGAGAACCCACACACTACTCATATGCTGGCTCTGTTGCTGACCTCATTCCGAAAAAGCGAATGCCTGTCTCCTCCTGCATCACATCCCCACAGCTGCCCAACCCCATCCTCTTGGCCCCATCTTTCATTATCTATGGCCAACGTGTCACAGGCCCTCTTAAGTTTTATTGTCAATTTTTTGTTTCTACCTTTCTATTCTCTATGATAATAATCTTCCTAAAGTACCAGTGTTCCTAAAAGGCAATACTCAGAACGCCCCCTGGCCTTCCCAACCGAGTCAGAAGTAAAGTGTGAATTCCCACCCACTCCACTCTCTCCTCGTTGACCCTGGGTATTGGCCTTTGTTCATGTCCTTCCTCCAGTCAAAACTGCCCTTTCTCCTTCACTCTGAGTCTCCAAATATTATTGATAGCTTTCTTATCATGGAGTGCTCCAGCCCACGTGACCATTGCATTTCTCTGGTATCTATAAGATTCAATATCTATTGTTTGCTTTCTTTCTTGTATTTTGTCTTAACTATTTTATATTATATTCTATGTGACAGGTCTATGAAAGGTGCTGAAGGACAATAGCATCCTCTTAAATGAATGGATGAATTTATCAAATAGTACTAACTCTGGGGTGAAGTACACGTAGTCTAGCCCATGAATTCTGAAGGCATTTGTGTATTTAGAAGATTAAAGACCAATTCTAGATCTTTTCTTTTTATTCCTTTAGCTTTTCCCCCACAAAGTTGTACTATGAAATGGGCCTTTTGCTTTTCTGCTTTCAGCCAAATGCCAGCTCACTGCAAATAAATTGCCCACTCAATGAAATAACATGGTGACGATGGTGCCAGAGCTGGAATTGGAATATAGAGTTTGACAAAGGAGTTTGTGCTTTTCCAACAGCAAGAGGCTCCGGTTAGGTGGTTTGGTGATTTCAAAAAATGCAATTTAAGAAATATTTCAATGATTTGGAATACTGAGCTGGGATACTTAAAATTAGGACACCCCTGAAAAATCTAGAATGGTGGTACCACCACACTCATCAATGACTCACCCTGAGTTGCATTATGGAGATTACAACAGCGGAAGGCACAGAATGTCCCGGCTATTGAGGAGTTTACAGTACTCTTGGGAAGATTAGACTTTCAAAAAGAAAATAATTATAGGGATTTTAAAAACAATGCTAAAGAAAATGAAATCCCACAAGAACTTTCACCAATAGAACAAGCCAATACTTTGCATATAGTATCTCAGATCCTCACCAACCATTTGAAAAGGGGACTATCATTTCCATTTTCAAGATGAGGGAATAAAGTTCAGAGAAGCTGAGTGACATGCTCATGGTTACACAGTTGATAATCTGTGGGTGAGGGATTTGAGTTTGGGTCTGTCACGCTCTACAACTTGTGCTCTTTCCATTCTCGTGTTGAGCATCCTTTCTTATCCTGTACCATAGCAGATCTTGAAAAGTGATAGTAAAATTATGATTGTTCCCAATTTAAAATACATGGTGGAGCAAAAGTAGGTTTACAGTTGTTCATGTGGAAAATAATACAATAATTAATAAATAAAAATGCAAGAATAAACTGTTTCACGTACTCACAACTGTAAACCTACTTTTACTCCACCCCGTATGTGTGCAAAGAACCAAGATTGGTGGGATTATGGGGTTTTCTCTGTTTTAAAAATTGTCTTTAAGAACTGTTATAGTATCGTATACATAAAAGAAAGAAATGAGATCTAAAAATAAACTTTGTTACATTTGAATTACCCACGGCTTTATGTCTCATGTAATTAAATTGTTTATTTTCTCTTAAAGGCAATTATATGGAATGAGCAAGATGAATAAAAATAAACTGATTCATGATTTGCTGGAAGTAGTTTCAAGAGGTGATGTGGAACTCATCTGTGACCATATTACTAAAGTCCATTCCATTCTTGGAAACCTTGACTTTCAGCATCCAAAGACTGGGAATACACCTCTCATTACTGCAGCAGAAGAGAATCTAACAGAGGTAACATGTGGTGTCCGGGGCCCATGGATACTCCTCTAACTAAGGATTCCAAGATGGGATGTTTGGGAATAGCATTACCACCCAACTCCATGAAAGAATGTCTGAAGGCAGAAAGCAGGGGTTGGGGATGGAGGGGTGGGGGAGGAAGAGTGAGGGGCAACTGGAAGGAGAACTGGGAGAACCTAAATAATCTAGAGAGTCGCCATCTTTATTTATTCCCCTACTCAGTCAACAGAATACTAGACTTCATGTTGGGTACCAAGTTGAATCAAATGCAGATGTCACCTTTGAGGAACTTATGGTCTAGTGAGACCATATAATGGGGCCTGAGTTTTTTCCTCCTTTCCACTCCCCACCCTCAGCTTCATCAGACCTAGAAAAGTGTACCCTATTCTAACAAATGCATATAATCCTGAAAGTAGGGAGAAAGGAGTAAATAAATAATAGTAAGATGGACAAGGACACAAGATTGTCCTCTTTGTGCTAGTTATATATCCATCTAAAGAGTCTCACACATCTAGGTGCTATTAAATGGGTAAACTAATGATTAAATAATAAATAATCCATTTGGGTCTTATTGATCATTTATACCATTGTATGTGGGAACTTATAAGATTCTTTTTAAGAATGCAGGTGAGGGTGAGAGTATGTGCTGGGGGGGTGGGGGTGGCCGGGGAGAGGTCAATGGGGGAAAAAGGAGACATATGTAATACTTTAAACAATAAAGAATTTAAATTAAAAAATAAAGAATGCAGGTGAGCCCTGGCAGGGTGGCTTAGTTGGTTAAAGTGTTATCCCATACACCAAAAGGTTGAGGGTTCAGTCCCAGCTAGGGCACATACCTAGGTTTTGTATTCGATCCCTGATTGAGAGGCAACTGATTGATGTTTCCTTTCTCTCTTTCTCTCTCTCTCTCTCTCTCTCTCTCTCTCTCTCTCTCTCTCTCTCTCTCTCTCCCAAAATTAATAAAAACATATCCTCAGATAAGGATTAAAAAAAAAAAGAATGCTGGTGAAAGTGAGAACAATATGAGCACTTGGAATTGGAGATGGTCAGCAAGAAGGGAGCTATAAGGGGAATAGAAAAGGGCTTAGAATGGGAAACCTACAGTGAAAAAGACAAATTTCACTCAGCTGCACAGGTCGGTACCTCTACAAGTTCTTGGGAATCTAAATGCAAGTGGTCCTTAACCCTGCTGGCCACTTCAATTAGCCTCTCTCTTGACTAATTGTTAGCTTTTTTCCCCTCTTTTGATTCTTTTCTATTAACACCTTTTAAACAAATTCTAAAATGTTACGTATGCTTTTTAAAAAGAAGCATGTATGCACAACTTAAAGAAAAATGAGACTAGTGTCCATATACCCACCAGCCAAGCCAAAAATCAGAACATAGCCATGCATCAAAAGCCCTCTATCTGCTCCTCCTAAATCGCACCCCCCATAATTCATAATCATTATCTTTAATTTTGGGTTAAACATTTCCTTAGTTTTGCTACTTATACTCATATTCCTAAGTAATTCATTGTTTATTCTTCCTGTTTTTGAACTTTATAAGAACAAATTTGCACTGCATGTGAGTCTCTGTAACTTACTTCTGTTCATTATTATGTTTTTGAGATTCACCCACTTCAACACATGTAGCTGTGGTTTCTCATTTTTACTGCTATTTAGTATTCCATTTATGCCACAACTTGTCTATCTTACTCTGATGGACAGGTGGGCAGTTTCCATATTTCTATTATTGTAAACAGTGATGCTATTTTTCATTAGCATTTAATATACTGAGATAGAGAGAACCAAGATGGCGGCATAGGTTAACGCCGGAGTTTGCTGCTTTGAACAACTACTTCAAAAGTGAAACCAGAAAACGGAAGGGACATCACCCAGAACCACAGGGGCGCTGGCTGAGTGGAAGTCCTACAACTAGGAGGAAAGAGAAACGCATACGGACACTCAGAGGAGGCGCAGTGCTGAAGTCAAATTCTGAGGTGCGGAGTGCGCGGAGCGGGCTGGCGGCGGAGGGCACGGTTGTTGTTTTCAATCGGGAGGGAGTCGCAGACTCTGAGCTCCAGATCCGGGCGAGTCTTTAGGGACCCAGACTCAGGCGGAAGAAGCGGGACTGTCTGGCTTCGGTCAGAGCGAGTGCAGCTTTCTCTCCGAGCTTTGCAGCGGGTGCTGGGACTCAGAGAGGCAGAGCCCCTGGGGACAGGACTGAGAGCCGCCATAACTGCTCTCTCCGGCCCACACTGTTGATCCTGTGGGACCCGCCCCGCCCAAGCCCTGCACAGAGGCATTTGCCGGATAGCCTCAGGCAAAGGCTAGATTAGCACCTCCCTAGAGGACAGAAGTTCTCTCACCGCTGACACAGCTGATTCTCATAGCCACTTGGCCTGGAGGTCAAACCCTCCCTGGAATTAGCTACAGCAATCAAGATTTATCTATAAGACTGCGAACAAAGACCACTAGGGGGTGCACCAAGGAAGCATAACAAAATGCGGAGACAAAGAAACAGGACAAAATTGTCAATGGAAGAAATAGAGTTCAGAACCACACTTTTAAGGTCTCTCAAGAACTGTTTAGAAGCTGCCGATAAACTTAATGAGCTCTACACGAAAACTAATAAGACCCTCGATCTTATATTGGGGAACCAACTAGAAATTAAGCACACACGGACTGAAATAACGAATATTATACAGACGCCCGACAGCAGACCAGAGGAGCGCAAGAATCAAGTCAATGATTTGAAATGCGAGGAAGCAAAAAACATCCAACCGGAAAAGCAAAATGAAAAAAGAATCCAAAAATGCGAGGATAGTGTAAGGAGCCTCTGGGACAGCTTCAAGCGTACCAACATCAGAATTATAGGGGTGCCAGAAGATGAGAGAGAGCAAGATATTGAAAACCTATTTGAAGAAATAATGACAGAAAACTTCCCCCACCTGGTGAAAGAAATGGACTTACAGGTCCAAGAAGCGCGGAGAACCCCAAACAAAAGGAATCCAAAGAGGACCACACCAAGACACATCATAATTAAAATGCCAAGAGCAAAAGATAAAGAGAGAATCTTAAAAACAGCAAGAGAAAGAAACTCAGTTACCTACAAGGGAATACCCATACGACTGTCAGCTGATTTCTCAACAGAAACTTTGCAGGCCAGAAGGGAGTGGCAAGAAATATTCAAAGTGATGAATACCAAGAACCTACAACCAAGATTACTTTATCCAGCAAAGCTATCATTCAGAATTGAAGGTCAGATAAAGAGCTTCACAGATAAGGAAAAGCTAAAGGAGTTCATCACCACCAAACCAGGATTATATGAAATGCTGAAAGGTATCCTTTAAGAAGAGGAAGAGGAAGAAAAAGGTAAAGATACAAATTATGAACAACAAATATGCATCTATCAACAAGTGAATCTAAGAATCAAGTGAATAAATAATCTGATGAACAGAATAAACTGTTGATTATAATAGAATCAGGGACATAGAAAGGGAATGGACTGACTATTCTTGGGGGGGAAAGGGGTGTGGGAGATGTGGGAAGAGACTGGACAAAAATCGTGCACCTATGGATGAGGACAGTGGGTGGGGAGTGAGGGCGGAGGGTAGGGCGGGAACTGGGAGGAGGGGAGTTATGGGGGGGAAAAAAAAGGAACAAATGTAATAATATGAACAATAAAGATTTAATTAAAAAAAAAAATAATAATATACTGAGATATCTCTCTTCTGATGACAAGTAAATTAACAAGCACCTTCACTGAGCCCACATCCTTCTCTGACCACTTTCACTCCTCTTTTGGGCCTCTTCAAGTTAGCCTGATGCAATTTATTGGATTCTTGGCATAAGAAACAACACAGGGTCAGAAACAATAGCCTTTGCCAGAGTATTATCAGTTTTATGTCAGTTCCCCAGTTCCCACAGGATGATAGGAAGGGTACCAGGTGACCTCTGCTCAAACAATGGATTGTATTGCAGGAGAGGATCCCTAAAGTTATGGAAGCCAAATCTTTTATAATGGGCATTCAGCAAACCTACTCTTTGCTCCAGAGGGAGATACTATCTCTAGCCAAGGCTATACAAACACTACTCAAATAAGCTTGAAAAGAGTCTGGGGAAAAGGCAGTAAGTGCTTCTGTTCATTAGACTTGTAGGAATGTAAGAGACCCAGGGAAACTTCTCTCCTAAAAATATCTATCCTCCATTTCTACATTGTCTTGGTTTCTGGTGAATTTTCCATGAGTACACCACTCTGCTGGTCACTCTGACTAATCTTACCAACAGAGGCTGGGCCCAAATCCAGCAGTTCGTCTCAGACAACATCTAAGTAAAGCTACTATATAGGACTCCAAGCAGCAGAATGAGGCCATATTGTAGGCTACCCTCAACCATGCTATTCAGGGTCCTGGACTCCTCCAGCTGAACAAATCCCATAAACCATCAGGATCTGCCATAGAAACCAGGTGGCTTTCTTCTTAAGTTTCTCTATTGATTGTCCCATTCAGTCTAAGGCATCAATCCAGATACAGTAGCATGTACTAGCCATGACTTCACCTTGGCCCGCAAGCAGGAAGTCTAGGGCAATTCTACCATCTGTAACAACCCCTGGCCAGTGACTTGACTGCTGATCTGAAAGTCTTTCAGGGATGAGGTAGTGTTATTGGTAGCTTCAATTTAGGGACAAATTTTGTCCTACTTTGTCTAATTGTATGACTTCTGTCTTAGGAATTCTTATCCACAGGGGGCTCAAATGACAAGTCAACTATCCCTCTGGAAGCTCCCCAAAAAACCAATAGTAGCTTCATTTTGGGGAGAGCTCTGAAGTCATCTGAGGCTACATCATCTACTGATAGTATTTCCTTAAAGATCTGAGGCTCTCTTATGACCACCTCTAAAGTATAAGTCACCATGTTTTCAGGAGGAATACAAGTTAATGTCAGGTTTTCACACAATTAGTATCTTTCCTTGGGGGGGGAGGTGGTGTTTACCATTGTCCCCTCCCCCCCCCCCCGCCCCCAAGTGGGAACTACATTAGTCAGGGGGCACAGGTTGCTAGTGCCTCCATGTGGCCTCTCAGCTGGCTGGTAAGCCTGAAGATTCCCGATTCAGTCTGAATGATTGAGCCTGGTCCTTGATATAGAAGGATTATCAGCACTGTTTGTCCGTGCCAGTAGCCTAGTAGCGTTCATTTGCCCCACAGAATGAGTGAGTGGTGGCTACAGGAATGGGAGTGAAGTGTTGATAAGTGTTTTACATGGAAGGTGCAAGATCTGGGGCTGTTGGCCACTGTTGTTAATATACTTCTTGGTGAGGCTAAGGTAATCGGCAATTAAAATTGAACTATCTGGCTGATCCAGCAGTCAGTTAAATATAAGGTGCTTGTTACAGTTTTGGAGAGCTGGGATATTTTCTTTCATGAGGGTGTTTTGATAAGAGCCACTAGCAAGCTGATATCCACTTTTCAAAAGTGATGTATCTTTTGGACATGTCAGGGAGGCTCCCCAAGGACACCTGTGGGTGAAAACTTCCTCCCTTTGCCAAAGGCTCCCCAATTGGCAAAACTATCAGTTACAGAGAGACTCAAAAGGACCAGGGAATCCAAAGATATTCGTACTTCTCTACATAGTAACTCATCATGGTTAAAAGAATCCTCCCTGACCCTTAATGGGATTGGGAAGGTATACACTTATAATACATACGTTGATTCCTATTACAGATTCAGTTATAGAAGCTGCAGCCATAGTACATTGAATTGACCAAAGGGCACCACCCACAAAGCCACGTTAGATTTCCTTCCCCACTGCAAACCATGCCCAAACCCCATTAGCTGAATTCATAAACTCACTTGCCCCAAGGATCTGGGCAGCAAGCAATGTGGCTTCAAGGGAGCCATAAAGGTTTGAGTCTCTCCCCTCCCCAAAGTTCACCAACATACTCCCATGGGTGGCCATGATCTTCAGTCCCTTTGAAGACAGAATTCCCTGGCCCCACTTCTAATGCCCTTTTTCCTTAAAGCAGATGAGGTTGAAGTACAGGAGGCTGTGGAGGGGCTAGGAATGTGGAGAAAGAGTGGTTACAAGCTAATAGGCAAGGTACATTTACTTTTGGTTTCCAGAAACATGGAGGCTTCTTGTTGTTCAACTAAATGAACTCCTGATGGTTTCAGCCCACCTGAAGCCCTATGTCAGGTGGAAAAGTAATTATCACTGGCGCCATCTATTTCAGCTCCAGGCGAGGGCTCATTGGCGAAGGCCCCAGTGCTTTCTGCCTGGAGCTTCAGCGTTTGAAGCCTTTGGTTGACTCAGGCTTAACTTTCACAGCAGGCCTTTTATAAAAAAATTTATGGATTCTACATTAATATAAATCATTTGCTGACTCATTTTCATGATAATATCTCTTAAAATTTCACCTGACTTTGACATAAGGTCTAGGGGAATGTTCTGGGGCAGTGGGACGAATCATAAGAATTTGTCTAGATTTCTTTATGTCCATTTCTTTCTCCAGTGAGTCACCTTCACCAGTATTGTAGCCCAATCTAGGCCAGTGAGATCCTGAACACTAGTTAATGCCTCAGCTGTAGTTTATCATGGGAATTTTTCTGTCTCAGGGAAATCCCCAAGAGAGCCATTGCTCCCTTAAAGTAGCTAAACCCACTGAAAAAAAAATCTGAGGCTTTACTTTCATCATTAAATGGATCTAAGGTTGTCAGCAGGAAGAGCCAAGCTGCAAGATAGCTATTATCATTCCTCCGTAACAAGCATCATGCATCTTACCACCCGTAGTCAAAGTGAACCAGCCAAGGTTCAAGTTAGCCTGTGGGTTGTTGTTTTTTTGTTTGCTGTTTTTTACCATTTTAATTATGAGTTTTCCTACTTCCATCCTCAGTGAAGATATGCATCTCTGTAACTGTTGTTTGAAAGGGAGTTGAATTTTCCGTCTACCCAGAACAAATCTTGGCTTTATTTGCTACAATGGCATGAACCTGAGGCTGACTGGCAAATTGGTGAGGAAGATACAGAAGAATTATCAAAAACCTGGAAATAGCTATTTTGAACTTATTTCCTGATACACAGCCTATAACTACCTTCCTGTTTAGTTCCTTAAACAGTCACGAATTGTCAATAAAGTGGAGGATCCTTTATTGTCCAGTTTACCATACAAATTGGATAACATATTTGCTACCATTTTCCATGAACTTTCCTCATTCTTCCTCTGTCATGCTTTTCTCTCTCATCATCTCACTTTTGCAAAAGTTATCAACTATGAAGCATCTGAGATTTTCTCCTTATAGGCAAGCTATCATTTTGCCTGCCACAGTTTCAGAGTCTGGCAGAAGACACAAGCCTCCTGGGTCAGAGAAAAGTCACAGTTTATTATTCATAATAGCAATAGCTGGCATTTGCTTCAGTTCCCTGAGCCCCAATTTCCACAGGGCAACATAGAGAGGTGATACCTACACATACAGTGGATTGGATCGTAAGAGAGGAACCCTGAACTTAGGACACCTGAGTCTTTTATAATAGCCGATCAGTGAGTCTTCCCAGCGTTCCAGAGGGAGACACTACGTCTGTTTTCCAAGGTTGCTCACCACACAACTATCTTTAAAAACATAGGCGGTCAGTGCCTCTGCCATTTCTCTTAATCCTCGCCATCATATCTCCATGATCTCTTTGGTCTCCCAACGTCCACTCTTCCCCACATCAATCCATTTCAGCAGCCAGAGTGAGTTTGAAAAATATATCTATCTGATCATGTTATTTCTCTGCTCAAAATTTTTACTGGCTCCTCATTTCCCTGAAGATTATACCATTAATTGCCAAAAAGGGGTTGGTAAGGCCTTTCAATTTAGCTGCTGATGATTTCATCACATCTCCTACTCCTGCTTCCCACTTCCTGAGCTCCAGCCATACATTCCTCCTTCCAGAGCTTTGAATGTTCTTTGTCTTCTTGTCCACTGTGTTAGTTTGGGCTCCCATAACAAACATACCATGGTCTTGGGGGCTCAAACAACAGAAATGTATTTCCTCATAGTTCTGGAGGCTGGGAAGCCAAATCAAGGTTCTGGCTGATTCAGTTTCTGATGAGAACTCTCTTCTTGGCTTGGAATCGGGAGAGAGAGGGAGAGGGAGAGGGAGAGGGAGAGGGAGAGGGAGAGGGAGAGGGAGAGGGAGAGGGAGAGGGAGAGGGAGAGGGAGAGGGAGAGGGAGAGGGAGAGGGAGAGGGAGAGGGAGAGGGAGAGGCAGAGGCAGAGGGAGAGGGAGAGGGAGAGGCAGAGGGAGAGGGAGAGGCAGAGGGAGAGGGAGAGGGAGAGGCAGAGGCAGAGGGAGAGGGAGAGGCAGAGGGAGAGGGAGAGGGAGAGGGAGAGGCAGAGGCAGAGGGAGAGGGAGAGGCAGAGGGAGAGGGAGAGGGAGAGGCAGAGGCAGAGGGAGAGGGAGAGGCAGAGGGAGAGGGAGAGGGAGAGGGAGAGGCAGAGGCAGAGGGAGAGGGAGAGGGAGAGGCAGAGGCAGAGGGAGAGGGAGAGGCAGAGGGAGAGGGAGAGGGAGAGGCAGAGGCAGAGGGAGAGGGAGAGGCAGAGGGAGAGGGAGAGGCAGAGGCAGAGGCAGAGGGAGAGGGAGAGGCAGAGGGAGAGGGAGAGGGAGAGGGAGAGGGAGAGGGAGAGGGAGAGGGAGAGGGAGAGGGAGAGGGAGAGGGAGAGGAAGAGACAAGCAAAGAGATAGAGATGATGTCTCTTCTTACAAGGACACTAATCCTATCAGATCAGGGTTCCGTTCTTATAACCTTTTTAACTTTAATTACTTCTTAGAGGCCCTCTCTCCAAATATAATCACATTGCAGGTTAGGGCTTCAACATATGGATTTTTAGGAGACAATTCTGTCCATAGCATTCACAGTACTTTGTTCATACTATATCCTTTGCTTGGAACCATCTTTCCCAGCAGTCTTTGCCCAGTTAACTGAGTCTGATTCCACAATTCTCAACTTAGACATGACTTTCTCCAGAAAGTCTTCCCAGCCCCTCTAAGACAGCTGATTAGGTTTCTTCTAGGTCCCCCCTCAGCTTTCTGTACTTATTCTATCGTTGCATATATCACACTGTGTTGCAATTGCCTTTTTATCCATCTCTTTTCCTCACTAGATTGTAAATGCCTTAAAGTCTGGTCATCTGTCTTGTTCATTGTTGCAGTCTCAGCACCAAGAACAGTTCTTGACACACGCACTAGTCACTCAGACCATATTTGTTGAATAAATTAAGCCTCCATCATTTTAAACAGAGTTCATTCTTTCCCCAGAAATACTTGTAACATTCAATAACTTATAAGCCTGAGTTTGGGGGTTTGATATTCTAAACTACAGATGATACTAATAGGACTTGAATGTGTTATGTGGATTTAACATGAAATACTTACAGACCTCCAGTTTGAAAAAAATATAGTATCCTCAAACCATCCACATCATGGAGATTTTTTAAAAAGGCAAATAGCAATCAGCAGCTTCCAAATCAATTCTTCATTCTTGTGCCCCTTTTAATCTCCTTTCCTATATCATGAATAGAAGCCATATCTAAGTAAGTTTTCCACTCAGCCCTGAAAACACCATTGGCACTGAAAAATGCGAAATAAGAATGTTGTGGTATTGCAGGTTGTTGAGTTTCTTCTGGAAAAGGGAGCAGATATCACCCTTTGCAATTACGACAATCGAACCGCGGTCCATGTGGCTAATTGTGATGTCCAAAGGCAGCTCTTGGCCACCAATGGAATCCCGGCTTCCCAGATGCAACTTCTACGAAGTTCATGGCAAGGTGATCTTGAACAGCTTCAGGAACTGTTGGTCAGTCAAATCAATGTTAAAGTCTACCTTTGGGTATGTAGGCTGGTGGGTGGTAAGAAGGGCACAGACCACATACGACTCTCTTTAAAGAAAAATAACTTCTTTTCAAATGCAGTCCCAGGAAATTTCAGGCAGGAAATATGAGAAAGAAAGAGAATCAAACAGGACACTGGGGTGAAAAACAAGATAATAAAAGAACAAAGCACCAGCCTTTTTCCCTCCCTGCAGCTGGAAGCTACAAGTCAGCAGCGCCCCGGGAAATGATGCGCTCCCAGGGTGACCCTGGAGAGCCACTGTCAACTTGCTCAGAAGCGTTCCCTTGACATCAGTGCCATTTGTACAGCTGCTGTTTAGATCCCTCTGGACTAGTTGCAATTATTAACTTTACCTTGAAAAGGGAACCAGAGAGACTATGCTTTGCATAATACTTAGCTGTGACTAAAGGAGTTAAGAAGTGCTTTCTTCTTAGGGTGTTGATCTTGTTTAGATTTTCTACCCATTGATATTCTTTCCTAATGAAATTTCAAAACCATATGCATAACGAAGGACACTAATTATTGGTGGCCACTGCTTACTCTTGGCATTTCCCCTCAGAGATACTGTCAGATCACATGACCTTCTCACTGAAAGAAAATCAATGGCTGCTAGGAAACAGTTTCTTCCATTCCCTCATGGTAGAGACACAAATAGATAAAGGAAAAGTGAACATTATAGTCACCTAGAGTTCAAGAAAATATACAACAAAATCCAAAGGGCTCAACATTTTTTGTTGTATTAAATGACCATCTAAAATTGCCATATGTCATGAGTTCTGGCATAGAATTTTTTTTGAAAGACAGTAAATTTTATTTTATTGGTATTTGCAACATACCAATAGTTGTAATCCAATGTCTGTTTTCTTGACCATATTTTTCACCCCTAAAGATTGGTAGCCGAGTTTTAAGAGACTAATGTCTATAACTGGACCCATAGCCTAACCCACAGATGCTGAATTAAAGTGTGTTGTAAGACTACACAATTAATGTGCTGTTGTAAGGTTCAAAATGTTCATGTTGGTTCTAACTAATAATAAACATTGATATAAGAGGTAGTTTCTTTTCAGAGGCTGAAAAAAAGAGTTAACTAATTAATTCCCAGAACACCACTCTGAGGTAATATCATTATCTCTAGTTTGTCCCTAGAGAAACTGAGGTAGAGACACTTACTATATTCATATGGCATAAAGTGAAATGGAGGTGAAAATTAGTGAATTACTTTGGTCTATGAAATAAACAATTTTGATAATTTGGCCTTGCAGTAGCTTTTCAGTTTTGAGTTATCCAAATTAAAATTTTAATTAATTTAAAACATTAAAACAACAAATAACTTCTATATATCCACCATCCTATCTAATAAAAGAGAAATATGGTAATTAGCCATACCTCTGCTACCCTTCCCATTGGCTAATCAGGGCGATATGCAAATTAACTGCCACCCAAGATGGCGGCCAGCAGCCAGGCAGCTTGAAGCGAACATGAGGCTTGCTTGCTTCAGTGACGGAGGACTCCAATGTTCCCCGCCTGCCGCTGCCGGCCTCTGAGCTTGCAGTTTGAAACATTATTACAAATATAGAAGCTAAACAAAACCCCAGAACCCTGCTTTCAGCCAGCCGGGATCTCAGAGCTGGAGTTGAAACAGTGTTTCGATTATAGAACCCAAACAAACCAGAAAGCTGCTTTCAGCAGCCGAGGCCTAAGAGCTGGAGCCAAGCCTCAGAGCTAAAGCTAGCCCAGAATAAAAAAAGAAAAAAGAAAAAAAGGAGCGGTTGGGAGCTTCAGTCACCCGCAAGCCTGAAAACAGCCCTCAGCCCCTCACCCAGACTGGCCAGGCACCCCAGGGGGACCCACCCTGAAGGGTGTGTGACCAGCTGCAAAGAGCCATCATCCCCTCATCCAGGCTGGCCAGGCACCCAAGCGGGACCCCCACCCTGATCCAGGACACCCTTCAGGGCAAACCAGCCGGCCCCCACCCGTGCACCAGGCCTCTATCCTATATAGTAAAAGGGTAATATGCCTCCCAGCACCGGGATCAGCGGAGCCTCGAGGCCTCCCGGCACTGGGATCAGCATGACAGGGGGCAGCGCCCAAACCCCCTAATCGCCCTGCGGCTCTGTGTGTGACAGGGGGCAGGGCCACAACCTCCCTATCCACCCTGCTCTGTTCATGACAGGGGAAGGCACCCCAACCTCCTGATCAGCCCTGTTCTGTGCCTGATAAGGGGGAGCTCCCCAACCCCCTGATCGCACTGCAGCTCTGTGTGTGACAGGGTGCGGCATCCCAACACCCCCCACCCACACACACACACAGGCCCTGCTCTGTGTGTGACAGGGTAGAGCCATAACCTCCCCATCGTCCCTGCCCTGAGTGTGACAGTGGTGGCGCCCCAACCCCCTGTTCGGCCCTGCTCTGTGCGTGATAGAGGGTGGCACCCCAACCCCTTGATCCACCCTGCTCTGTGTGTGACAGGGTGCGGTGCCCCAACTCCCCTATGGGCCCTACTCTGTGAGTGACAGGGGGGAGCTCCTCAACCCCCTGATCGGCCCTGCTCTGTGCATGACAGGGGGGAGCTCCCCAACCCCCTGATGGGCCCTGTTCTGTGCATGACAGGGGGGAGTTCCCCAACCCCCTGATGGGCCCTGCTCTGTGTGTGACAGGGGGTGGCACCGCAACCTCCCCATCGACCCTGCCTTGAGTGTGACAGGGGGCAGTGCCCCAACCCCCCAATCGGCCCTACCCTGAGCGTGACTGAGGGTGGCATCGCAACCTCCCGATCCGCCCTGCTCTGTGCATGACAGGGGGCGGTGCCCCAACTCCCCAATTGGCCCTGCTCTGAGCCCGACCAGGGGCTGCACCTAGAGATTGGGCCTGCCCTCTGCCACCCAGGAGCAGGCCTAAGCCAGCAGGTCGTTACCTCCCAAGGGGTCCCAGACTGCAAGAGGCCACAGGCCGAGCTGAGGCACCCCCCTCCCCCCTGAGTGCACAAATTTTTGTGCACCGGGCCTCTAGTTTAATTATATAAGTGCAGTTAAATGAGTGGCCTTACTATTGTAACTCAGTCATCATTCCACAAACATTTACTGAGCATGTGTGTGACGCTCTCCAATCACCAAAACAACCCTGTTATTCCTGCGTTATAGCTGAGGACTGTGAAGGTCAGTGAGGAGAGTTGCCAGGTTTTGCAAATAAAAATACAGGACACTCAGTTAAATTTGAATTTTAGATAAATATCACCTTTTTTTGATATAATTACATCCCAGATGAAAATTATTCATTGTGTAACTGGTGGCATCCCTTATTTTATCAGGGTGATTTAATCACCTTTTAACAGAGTGTCCTTGATATAATCCTATCAGGGAGGCTAAATAACCAACTTAAAAAGCTAAAGTTCACCCCCCAGGTCTGTCTGCCTCTCAGGCCTGTGTTCTCTCAATTCATCAGCTCCCTCCCAATACACATATTGAGAAAGAAGGTATTGATTGAAGTCAAAATAAGAATTTGGCCAAGCAATGAAAATTCAAAGATTAGTATAAATAGACATTCAGAAAAACATTCCGTAAATAAAGCTTCACATTTTTAAAGGCATCAGAAGAGTTCCTGGACGTAAATTTCCCAAACCAGCATGGCCTGACCCCTCTGATGCTGGCTGTGAGAGACGTAGACCTGTTTGAGACTCTTGAGATGTCAACAGCCTACAGACCCGCGGAGGTTCTGGCTGAGCTCCTCAGGCACCGCGCGTGAGTATGAGTGGTCAGCCAGCGCCAGCGCAAGGGCATATATGCCATTCTTACTTACAGGAGTCATTTTGATGTTTAAATTATGTATACTAAATGCACATGCATGTTCACAAAAGGGACTTCATAGTTGCAAAGTGATGCACAGATGCTAGATGTCGCTATCTATTATTCTTATTACATTGGTCCTTTATTTTGTTTATTAAATATTCTTTTTTGTGTGTGTGTGTACCTTCAGGATATCCAACTAACAGGTCATTAGGACATCCTGAGGAGGTACATTTTGATGCTTTTATAAGGAAGCTTTTAAAGCATAGGACACATTTTTTTTTTGAATACCCACAGCTAGTTAGAATAATTAATTTAACTAACCAAAATAGCAAAACAAAAGTTTTTTGGCACCAATTGGGATTACAGAGTTGGAAAGGAAAAATACAACAACATGCAATTTGGACAGCTGGCTGTATTATGCTTTGCTATTTGTTAAACCCTGGTTTAAAATACTCTTTTGGTAGTTACTGGGAATGTCAGATAATTCTGTAGTATGTAGCTCCCTACCTTCAAGATGTTACTAATTATTTTGGAAAGCATTGTCCATTGCCTAAAGCAATTTATAGTAGTGATTTCCAGTTACCTAGAAATTACTACATGCCAACATGTTCTTTTAGGAGGGGGCAAAGAAAAAAAGTCAGAGGTTAACAAACAGTCTCTCATGTTAGAATTGGTTTCCTAATGCTGTTTGTTACCTAGACATCTTGTCATCAAATAAGAACAGATGGCCCAAGCTTTTTCATGTAGATTTTGTTATGGAAAAAAACAAAGGAAAAAGGGCCTTCAAAAAGAAAAGTATACTTTAGAATGTGAGCTATTTTAAAAGTATTAGTATTAGAGGTTGAAGATGGAAGTTTGACACTACCTCAGAATTTAGTGTTGAGAAATATCTGAGGAGATTGTTAACAATGGAGGTTACTAGAAACCACTGCAGAGAGGGTGTTCAATAGTCTTGAAGTGGGTCCAGAATACAGGAGATCAAAGGAGAAACACTATCAAGACAGATGAACAAACTGAGGTACCTAGAAGTTAAGTGACTTGCTTAAGGCCATTTATTGAGGTAGTGACAGTGTCCTGACCCTTGATCTTATGCTATTTCTTTTGAATCATGACCTTGGTGGAGAAAAGGCCATAGCGGAATATTGTTGTGGATCATAAGACATTACCCAGTCCCATAGCAACAGATTCAAATTCAAAGGTGTTAGACCAGAGACCATGATCAACTCTCTCCTTGTCCCAGAACATGACTAATGAAGTTTTATCATTGTTTCCCTCACTATGACCTGTTGATAGGGTTCTCATCATTTACCCTCTGGATCTCTCTGAGCTGATGTTAGGATTCAGTACAGCATAGAGAGGATATTAGTGCTATTGCAAGAAGCCCTAAGATCAGCCAATTGGGCTTAAACACCATAGAGCAAAGGAAAGAAAAATGAAAAGACCATGCAGAGAGAGATTTTATGACAAGATCATTCCACTCAACCAAGAGCATATCAGCTTAATTTTAAAGAGAGATTATGTCATTCTACTATTTTGAATGATAATAGGATTAGGTGTTAGCATTAGAAAAAGATATCAAGAAGGTAACCAGTTAGCTAAAACATTGGAAAGAAAAAGAATCAAGTCAACTATTTGGAATGATAAGACAATGGTTTATCAATATGTTTTTATCTTTACTGAATTTATGTATCACTAACGGATTATGAAAGTTTATGTTCAAAAATTTTCTGCAAATATCATAATCCTATATAATAAAAGGCCATCGACCATAACGGCATAACGACCAGAACAACCTCGACCAGTCACTATGAGGTGTATTGACCACTTCTTGGCCCCTCACCCCAGCCTGCAGGCTCCAATAGCTGGATGGCCAACAGGGAACCATGGGGAACTGGGTGGGTGGCGGCAGCAGGGCAGGACTAGGGACTGGCGAGCGGGTGTGGAACAGCTGACCTCTTGGTCCCTCCCCGAGCCCACAGGCTCTGATAGATCACCAGATGGCAAACAGGGAACAGGGGTGGGTGTTGGCAGCGGGGCAGGACTGGGACTGGAGAATGGGCGGAAGATGGCCCTGATCACAGGCTAGGCCTAGGGACCCTACCTGGGCACGATTTCGTGCACTAGGCCTCTAGTGTTTTATAAAAAATTGTCACTATCTCATACATTTTGAAGTAATTATTGTTATCCCCAAACTATGTAAGATTGCTTTCATTTATTTGATGTCAATATTTTTCCTTCCATGTTCATTTTCTTATTTGAACAGATTTAACTAGTAACCTTTGATGCTGATTCTATTTCTCCTAGAGATCCTAAGCTCTGTGATTTTAGTGGAAAATCAGCAATACATTATGTGTCACAAATAAAGAGTTTTAAGAAACAGCAGTTATTGGACATTCTAATGAATTCTATGCCAAAACCAGGTAAATATTCCTATTTCACTTTCAAATTTCCCCAAATATAAGGGCCCTACTAGACATCTTTCTTTTTCTACATGTATTTGATGCATCCATTTTAAGAAATCTATCTGACAACTATTTATTGAGCAGTGACTAAAAGCCCATGACTAGGTTCTCTGAGGGATGCAAAGATGTCTAAGATATGGTCCAAACTTTTGAAAGTGCTCAGTATGGTCAGGGACATATCACATAAGTCAGAGGAGAAAGAACTTATTGGGAACAGGAAGGGGAAGGGACTTATGGTGGTTCTTCAATGCTGGATGAAATATGGTAGGAAGAAAAAAAGAGAAGGTTATATATAGATGGGGAAAGATAGTCTGAGCAAAAACATGGTGACAGCCACGGCAAAAGGCATAATGGGGAAAAAATGCCACTGAGCGACACATGATTTTGTGTAACCTGCTTGACTTTATTGTTAAATGGACTTTTTGTTTGATGCGTCTGGTCAGGAAACAAGGGTATACCTGAGAGGGTCTCATGGAAGAGGTGAGATTCAGTCGGTCCTTTAAAAATGATGGGATTTGATTTTGTGGAGCAGAGGCACCATGCTGTAAGGGAGCATGGGTATCTCAGGATCAAACAGGAATCCAGACTGAAAGTTCATGTCAGGGAAAATGAACACATAACGTCAGATGCATAAAGAAAGTGTGTCCATTGAGGACCCAATAAATGTAAAGCTAAGGATATCCCTTTTTTCCCCAATAAAATAGAATCACTAAAGAATCTTGAACCAGAGAATGATGAAAGACATGTTTTCAGAAAATTATCCTGTTCTTATTGTGTAGGATGGATTCAAAGAAAGAGACTCATGGCAGGGAACTCTATTAAGAAAGTATATGGTGGAAAGAACCAGGAAAGGAGTCCTTGGGCAAGGTGTTGTAGTGGTCTGGGAGGTGCTGGATGTGGTGCGTTTATTGTGAAAGAAGAATTCACAGAACTTGGTGATGTAAAGTTGATAGTGAAGACACAAAGACAAAAGTTGAGTCAAACATGATTTCGAAGGTTCAGCCCTGGGATGTGGGGAGATGGGAATACAATCAACAAGCTAGAAGAACACTGGCTTTGTGAGGATACCGAAGGTAATGTGTTCTAAAAAAAATTGTACTGATGGAATCTGGGCACTTTCAAGTAGCAATTTTCTGTAGGATAGGGCTTCTGGGAAAGCGTGGGTTGATATATTAGTCATGAGGTTCTCTACACAACAGAGATCGTAAGGACCTGAGAGTGGACAAGATCATTGAACGATTGATGACAGAGAGAAAATTGCGGGGGGGGTGGGGCGGGCCTGAGCTGAGGCGGTGCACCCACCGCTAGAGAGTGGTGTGCACATAGGAGAATTGGGAGAGAGTTGCAAGAGGAATAAATGGAAACAACATTCAATTAGAAAAGAGCTTACAAAGCAGATATGGTAGGAAGTGGGAACTTTCAATGGCAGGATAGAGGCAGAAGATAGATTGCAAAGAGTAAAGAAGGAAAATATGATGAAGAAATAGAGGGTCTGAGTATAGATCACTTGTTCAATCTTGTTTCAGTTACAAGATAAATGGAAGAGCCATTGGAAGAGGGAGATGTTGTCATCCAAGAGCCCATGCTTATTTGGAGAAGGCAGGCTGTCAGGAGGGGGATGAATATGAGAACAGTGCCCCTCAGGAGCTAACGGGGTGTTCACTGATGGGTGTTCAAATCTTGTCAATTTAACGTGGCTTCAGTGCTAGACAAGGATGTGTGCTCACAGTAGCTAAATGTTTTTCTCTTTGGAAACTATAAAGCAAATATAATTTCCAGCCCATTGTTAGTGGTTTCACTTGGCAATTTTACCTAATTTTAAAACAACAACAACAAACAAAACCTCATTTATTCTGTGGATTCATGTTGTCCTCACATCTCTTCCTGTGAAAATTATCCCCTGAAACTTCATCAGGATCCCAGATCACTATCTCAGAAAAATCTTTAACAAAATGGAACTGATGTTAGAACCAAGAACTAAATCTTCCTGTAAAATTGAGATGAGTCTTATCAAAACACATTATGTTTCTTTTGGCAGACGAACATGCTGAATCATTGCTTGACATTTGTCATGATACAAACTCTTCTCCAACCAATATGACAGTTACCCAAAACCAAAATATACTCTTGCAAAGCGTCAGCAGCAGTGAGGTAAGGTGCTCTCTTTAAAGAAACAGCCAATGAAGAATGGATACTTCATCTACTGCTTCATTTGTGTTGCTTGAATATTTTATAACAATTACTACAATTATATTTTAATGTAATCATAGAGAAATTTAAAACACAATAAATAAGACAGTGTTCTTGGAGTTTAATCTCAGAGCAGTAATTAGCTAGTCATTGAGTGTGTATGTGTGTGTATCTAATACCACAAAATATTGTGGCATCCACACTAAATAATAAAGTGTGGCTTGTCTTTATGGATGTTAATGTGGAAAAGGAGAAGATCATGAATCTGATCGTGTCAAATGCCTCCTCTTGTCTCTAGCTGTCACCTGTTGCCTGTGATGAATGACTCCACCAAAAGTTCCTATTACTATAGTGACAGTACAAGTAACACACACTGTGATCCATAGGAAACTGTGGAATGGGACCCAAGATTTACAACAAATTACTAACAGTGGTTGTCTACGGGGACAGAATTAGAGACGTACTTTACACAGCATCCTTATTTGTACCTTTTGAGTTTTTATAAAAATTGACATAGCCCAAAGAGTTAAAAATATTACTACTCAGTATTTTATTGATCAGAAAAAATACATCTACAAAATTGTTTATTTTTAAAATTTAATGAGGTATGGACTATATTATTTAAAAATAATAATGAGTTTTGGAGATGGTGGAGTAAACATGTTTCAGTCCCTTTCTCCTTTCAAAAATCATCCCCAAACAACAAAGAAAATGAAAAACAGAAAAAAAATGTTAACCTTTTATTTTGAAATAATTATAGATTCACAAGAACTTATACATAGTGGTCTTTCGTGTCCTTCACCAACTTCCCCTCAGTGAGAATTATAGTTAT
The DNA here is from genome assembly GCF_963259705.1 of Myotis daubentonii. Lineage (NCBI taxonomy): Eukaryota > Metazoa > Chordata > Mammalia > Chiroptera > Vespertilionidae > Myotis > Myotis daubentonii. Next base: position 77,815,240 of record NC_081846.1, read on the forward strand.
AACTTTAATACATTGTCAAACCAGGAAAATGACACTGACACAATGCAATTAACTAGACTACAGACCTTGGATTTCACTAGTCTTTGCATGCATGCCTTTCTTTTTTTTTCTGTTTGTGTATGTCTGTGTGCAGTGTTCTATGACATTTTATCTTGTGAATCACCACAATCAAAATATAAAACTGTTTTGTCACCACAAGTAATTCCCTCTACTACCCTCTTTATAAACACACACACACACGCACACACACACACACACACACACACACACACACACTCCTCTTCTGTAACTCCTGGCAACCATGATCTGTTCTCCATATCTATAATTTATTTTCATTTCAGAAATGTCATGTAAATGGAATTATCATATATGTAAACTTTTGAGATTGGATTTTTCTATTCAGCTTAATGAATATATGCTGATAGATCCAAGCTGTGTGTGTCAATAGTTTCTTTGGATGACTAAGTAATATTCTATGATACAGATGTCCCCCAGTTTATTTAGCCATTCACCCATTGAAAGACATTTGGGTTGTTTCCAGTTTGGAGCTATTACAAATAAAGCTACTACGAACATTCGTGTACAGATTTCTGTACACACATATGTTTTCATTTCTCTAGGATACATGCTCAGGAGTCCAATTATTAGATCATGCATATGTAATGTATGTTTAACTTTAAAAAAAAGCCCAACAATTTTCCAGAGTGACTCTCCTATTTCATCTTCCCACCAGCAATAAATGAGAGATCCAGTTTCTTTACAACTTTGTCAACATTTGGTACTGTCAGTATTTTTTATTTTAACCATCTGATAACTGTGGGTGGTGTCACATTGTAGTTTTAATTTGTATTCCCTAATAACCAATGCTGAACATTTTTTCATGTGTTTCTTTGCCATCAGCCTGAATCATCTAAGTCTTTTGTCCATTTTCTAATTGGATTGTTCATTTTCTTATTTTTGGGTTTAAAGAATTCTTTATATATTCTGGATATATGATTCACAAATATTTTTCTGCTAGTTGAAAAACTTGGCTTACTTTTTCCACCTTTTTTTTTAAATCCTCACCTGAGCATCTCTTTTTATTGATTTTTAGAGAGCGAGGAAGGAAAAGAGGGAGAGAGAGAGAAACACTGATATGAAAGAGGAACATCAATCAGTTGCGCCCCTGCGCAGGGATGGAACCTGAAATGTCGGTCTGTGCCTGACTGGGAATTGAACTCGCAGCCTTTTGGTGTATGAGCCAATTCTGCAACCAACTGAGCCACCAGCCAGGGCACTTTTTCACCCTTTCAAAAAAAAATTTTTTTATTTTTCAATTAGAGTTGACATACAATATTGCATTTATTTCAGGTGTACAACCCAGTGACTAGACATCATATAACTTATGAAGTGATCACCCTGATACATCTCACACCCATCTGACACCATACACAGTTATTACAATATTACTGACTATTCCCTGTGACTTTTTATAACTGGCAATTTATACATCTTAATCTCCCCCTCTTTTTACCCACCCTCCACAACTATCAAAACGTTCTGTTTCAGGTCTGCTTGTTTATTTTGTTTTTTAGATTCCAATGTAAGTGAAATCAGATGGTATTTGTCTTTCTCAGTTTGACTTATTTTGCTCATCACAGTACACTCTAGGTCAGTGATGGCGAACCTATGACACGTGTGTCGGAGGTGACACGCGAACTCATTGTTTTGGTTGATTTTTCTTTGTTAAATGGCATTTAAATATATAAAATAAATATCAAAAATATAAATCTTTGTTTTACTATGGTTGCAAAGATAAAAAAATTTCTATATGTGACACGGCACCAGAGTTAAGTTAGGGTTTTTCAAAATGCCGACACGCCAAGCTCAAAAGGTTCGCCATCACTGCTCTAGGTCCATCCATGTTGTTGCAGATGGCAAAATTTCATTTCTTTTTATGGCTGAATCATGTTTCATTGTTCATATGCATCACTTCTTTAGCTATTCATCTATTGATTGACACTTAGGTTGCTTCTATATCTATAAATAATGCTACAGTAAACATAGAGATTCATAAGTCTTTTTCACTTAGCGTTTTGGGTTTCTTTGAATAAATACCCAGACTTGGAATTGCTGGGTTCTTTGTTATAGCCTTTGTTTTAAAGTCTATTTTGTCTGGTGTAAGTATTGCTACCCTAGCTACTTCTTTTTCATAAAGTATCTTTTCCCACCCCTGTACTTTCAGTCTGTGTGTGTCTTTTGACCTGAAGTGAGTCTCTATAGACAGCATATGTAAGGGTCTTGTTTTGTACTTCATTTAGCCATCATATGCCTTTTGATTGGAGCATTTAATCCATTTGCATTTAAAGTAATTGCTGATAGATATGTATTTATTCCATTTTATTATGCATATTTTTATTGTCAACTATAATAACAATAAGTCAGTAGATAATGTCTCATTTTGCTTTCTCAAGAGATAGCAGAATAAATGTTTTCTAGAATATGGAAGAAAATACCAAAAGAAAAGGTTAAAAGGCTGGGAAAGGTGGGTAGGCAAACTGATGACCTTTTTGTTATAAGTCTCTTACCATTATCTGACATTTTAATAATGTCAACCTTAAAAAAAACCATGTCAAGCTTGATACAAATTAAAATAAACGAAGAAAACCCACTATGGAATATCCATACTACAGAAAACTATGCCTTGGTTAAAATTATTTGCAGAGTGTGATACCATTTGCATCAAAAAGAAAACCCCACAACAATACCGTGTGTTGTGTACGGCGATGTTATGTAAGTAAATGCACAGGAATTTGTATGGCGGGAACTTAGCAAACAGACTGCTAACTGAGGCGGGGCGGGAAGGGCAGGGAGGGTAAAGCATGGAGTAGGGTGATGGTAAAGGCTTGTAAAAGCACAGTTTTCTTAGACTAGAATGTAAAACTTGATGAAAATTAAAAGGATGAGATTAATTTGTTTGCACTGATTAAAAATTAAAATACAGAAATGGTTAAATAAGGATTCCTCTGGGACATGGGATGGGCTGAGGTAGAATGGGAACTTTTATTTTAATACTACATGAACGTTTTAACTTTGTTCATTTATAACTTTTCTAAACACATTAGAGTGTTTCTTTTTAAAGTTCCTTCAGTACAGTGGTTCTCAAGAGGGAGTGATTTGTCCCCCAGGGGGCATTGGGCAATGTCTGGAGACATTTTTGATGTCACAACTGGGGTGGAGGCGCTACTGGCATCTAGTGGGTAGAGACCAGGGATGTAGCTAACTATCTACAATGCACAGGGCAGATCCCACAGCAAGGAGCTAACCAGCCACAAATGTCAATAGCGCTGAGCCTGAGAAAACCTGCTATGTGGTGGATTTTGTCTCAGAACTGAAGGTTGCATTGGTTTTGGTTACTAATATAACATAGTAATAGAAATAAAATGTTAGGGTCACCCAAGGAGGAACACACTAGGCCAAGGTGGTAAGGGATTATGAATTTATTAGGTCATCTGGATACCCAGATGGGCTGAGCCCCAAAATGGCGCCAGCCCCCAAAGGTGGGAGTCAGAGGTTTTAAGGACTGGAGGCGGGCTTTTTCTGGGCGGAGAATTCTCTGTGCAGGTCTGGATTCTGGGCAAGTCCGGAGGGGAGAGATAATGGTCTTAGCAAGTGGAATGTGGTCTAAGCAAGTGGAATGCCCATTGTGAAGTGTCCTAAAGGTCAGTTCCTAGGAGAGGGGCACCGATTCAATTATTTGATCAGACCTACCATAAAATACCTAGAGGCCAATCTTGAAAGTGTCATGGATTAGAAATTGATAAACAAAACAGGTTTACTTTTAATTTTTAAAAAATATTTTTATTGATTTCAGAGAGGAAAGGAGAGGGAGAGAGAGATAGAAACATCAATGATGAGAGAGAATCTTTGATTAGCTGCCTCCTGCACACCCCCTACTGGGGATCCAGCCCACAACCTGGGCATGTGCCCTGACCAGGAATTGAACCATGACCTCTTGGTTCCTAGGTTGACACTCAACCACTGAGCCACACTGGCTGGGCTACTTTTAATATTTTATGGTATATTTAAGCAATTTTCTTTTTGAAAAGGCCAAAAAAATCCCTTCACGGTATTACCCTTTCTTGTGTGCAACTTTAAAATGTTTATTGAACTTTCCTTCTATATTTTTTCTTATTATGATTAAAGTAACTCTGAGCTCATTTCTTTAAAACAGACTCTTTCACTGTTGAACTTGCCTTTTCTTCCCTAGCGCTTTCCCTAGGGTTTCAATTGCAAACCCGAAGGTCATCCTTCGCTTCTTTTCTTTGAGTGAAAGCTCTCTTTTCTTTCTGGCTGTCTGCCGAGGTTTTTATAGTTGACAAATAGGAGCAGCTGCCTTGCTTGCAGGATCACTCGCAGAGGCTCTTTATAGACTCTCCCAATCTTTTTTCATCTAAGAAGAATCTTCTTTCCAAATTTAATTATGTATGATTTCTATGCCTCTTTCTCTTCTGCGTGTATCGCATTCTGCTGTTTGTAGATGAGAATGCTGCCCTATTTCTAGCCTGTCACCACCTCCTGCATTGTTGTCAATGGTTTATGAGATCCATGTGTGTCTGGGATGTGCTAGCCTAACATTTTCTCTCCTTCCCTCACAACTGAATGCCATTATTTCCATTCTCTTCCTTGTGGCACCGGAGCACATCTTAAAGTCTTTCAGATTTAGCGTTCTGAAAGGAATTAAAAATTCTGAGCTCTTTCTGTAGGAGTCTTCACTTCCATGAAAACCTTCAAAGTAAATATCATTCTCTACATCCTTTTGTTTGCGATGCTTATGGTTGCTCAGTTTATTTTTAAAAGACATTTTTTGTGTGTGTGTCAGGCACTTGTAGGTAACACATTTTTCATTCTTTCCTGTGCAAAACTTACAAATTTGGTTTGAGGATCCTTTTAAAAAAATTTTGCTCATTGTTATTTTTATCTTCTTTCTGGTTTTTGTTGAGATTCTTTGTTTTGAACTTTTCATGGTAGCAAGAAAGCAGAGTTGTTAAGAGGTCTGGAACCAGACTTCTGAGTCTGGGTGTGATTCCTGGCAATACCACTGGCTAGCTATGTGACCTGGTAAGTACCTTCACTTCTCTGGGTCTCATTTAAAAAGAAGAAAAGCGTTCCTGCCTTTAGAGCTGTTGTGAGGATTAAATTAGTTCATATGTGTAGGTGCATAGGACCGTGTCTGGCACTACATGCGTAAATGCTAGTCATTGTTAAGGATTTCGTAAGTAGGTGTTCCCACACTCTGTATCTTCCAGCTTTTCCTAAAGGACCAACTACTGATGAACTGAGCAGTTGAGGCTGATAACAGCCCATTAATCAATACAGAAACCTGGCGTGAGAACCAGTTGTATCTTTAACACTTCTACATGAGGACTGCTATTTTCCAAAGTTTAGCACAAAAATTTCATTGAATCATTGTAATTATGTGAAATGGTAGAAAAATATTTGGAGGTCTCGTAGAATGTTACAGCCTAAGGATCTGAACAAAGACTATCTATGCTAAAACAATTCAGTTGTCACTAAGCATCTGAAACTATCTCCAACTTTTCTACTAATCGAAGTATGCAATTCAAACAATACTAAGATAATCGATTCTACATATTGCATCACTACAAATGAAAAGTGATGATAACTGATAAGGGAGAAGATGGAATGGAACACACTCATGCATAGCTGGTGAAGTATAAACTTTACTTTAAAACTGTGTGTGTAAAAAAAATCTTAAAAATTTTCATACTCTTTGGATCAATAATTCCATATCCAGGAATCTACTTTAAATAAATAATGCAAAACTAGGGTATTAATTGCACAGATGTTCCCAGCACTGTATGTAATAAGAAGAATTGAAAACTGCCTAATAAGCATATAGCGCTAATGTTATAAGACTCATGGGCTGTTATGACCCCCTAGTAGGTATTTTTTGAGGGAAAGAAATTTTAAATTCCATTAAAATGACATTTGCTTAGTAAATTGCTGTGTAATTCATGCTTATCTTAAGATATAAAATTATAGGATGCAACTATATATTTAAATTCTTAGGAAAAAGACAAAGGAAATATAATTAAATTAATGTTTTAAAATGTCAATAACAGTTGATAAAAACGTTTGCTTTTTATTTGTAGGATTATAGGTGATTCTTCTCCTGCTTTTTAAAAAAGACTATTGTGTATTTCCATATATTCTAAAAAGAGGATCTCCCTCCCCCCTTTGTAATTGGATGGGAGGAAGAAGAAATTTGCCAGATAGTGGTAGGATTTTTGAAATGCAGAGAAGGGTGAGCAGTGAAATTGACAATAGTCTAGGACTAGGGTGAGCCAGTCCAGGTCTCCCACCTGCCAAGAAAATACTTTTAAAAGCATGACTTGCTGCATAAAAGTAAGGTATGGCAACTAAATTCTTATGGTTGAAGACCTAAAATATTGTTAGTAGCAGTATAAATAAGGGTTTTACTTTTATCATTTTCTATGATAATTTAAATGAACAAAGTGAGAAAATAAAAAGGCTCCGCTGGCAAGTAATGAATGACAGAGCTTTGCGATACTCTGCCTGCCTGTCCGACAGGCACCTGCACGCAGGGCAAAGCCTTTCCATCCAGCAGGCTCCTTACACAGCTGGTCACCCAGGTCAGAGAAGCCAGGGAGCTAATGATCGCATCCAGCTTGTGATGGGATATTGTAACTACTACTTGCGTCTGTCACTGTTCTAGGCATGAAAAAGGGCAAAATCGCCCGCAAGTACGTATTCCTATGAGGGAACCTACCCATATCGGTGAATTCCAACAAGAGAGCGTTTCTTCTTTAGAGAGTTTGGAGAACTTTTTATAAGTCAAGTTGGTTCTCAAACATGCTTTTCAGCATAATGATTGTTTCCTAGAGGGTAAAAGGGAGACGTGCCGTGACTGGATCAGAAAGCTGACCGAGTGAAGCTTTAATCGGCCTTGCTGCCTCCGTTCAGCCTAGGGTCCTTTGGGCAGCCTCCGTATGGAGCAGGGATTTCCAGCCTCCGCGTTTGTAAATGACGCCCCAAGGAGGCAGATGGGAAAGACCATTCCCTTTGGGGTTGCTCACTGTGACTGTGGCCAAAGGATTTTTTCCAGTTACCCACCCAGATGGAATTTGTAGCGGCTTAGAAGCCTGGTGCCGACATGATAAAGTATAAAATATTGAATTTCTATGTATCTATGCGATTTCGGCTTTGATCGTCATTTTTGATTATGTAATTAATCATATCCACGTCTGTCTGAGCTTGGTGCTCTTGGGGGCAGACACTTTCCCATTATTTTAGTCCTAAATACTTTATTTAAAAGGAATCCGCAGTGTGAAACTTTAGCCTAGAAAAGTCAACATCCACTCTGCACCCCCCCCCCCCCAAAGTAGCACACTGAATAACTGAGTTCCTATTTTATGAAATTGCAGGAGTTTGACCAAGATGATGGCTGTAGTCATTCCATATTGGTTAAAGAAGGAGGAGATCCGAGTGGTGATGGACGAGATTGGCAACCCAGGACAGAAGGTATCTTGGCTTCTGTCCTTGAAGTGTTTACAACGATAACATGGACTATTTAGCTTTCTCCCTAATTTCAGAAGTGCTCAGTGCAGAACTTTGGAAACACAGAAAAGCACAGAGGGAATGAAAAACCACTCATGAGTCTATCCTTTGCCCATATCCGAATTAGTGAGTCTTGTCAACTTGCTCTGCCAAAACGGGCATCCCTCTGCACTCTCCATGTCCCTTTTCTTTATTCTACCCCACTCACCTCAGCCAGCCATTCTCTGGCCTTTTCCTTTTTTTAAAATATGATCTCTCCAGCCCCTTCTCCCGCTGCCCCCGCAACCTTGGCGGCGGGGTTCAGGATCTGAAGGAGGGGCTGATGCACAAATGAAAATGTTATACAAGAAATACGACTTTAGAAGGCATTGGGAGCCAGGTGGAGACCTCTTTCTTGAAGAGGCACACGGACTTCTCAACTTCTCGCCTGGTCCGCTTTTTATTTACTTGAATACACATTTGCCCTTTAGCAATGCATACAGGCAGGTCAAAGGTGAAGCTTGGTAAACAGTATAAGGATTATCAGGTTCGGAAATTGCCTGGAGCCATTGTGCCCACAGCAGGGCAGTATTACGCTGATTTTCAGCCCTGCTGAATATCAAAGTCCATTGGCCTCCCAATGTTTTCTTTTTGCATCAATATGCTCACTGCTGTTGGCTTTAGCCTCTGGCACCCCCGCACCCCTCCCCACCCCATTTCTTTCCTCATACAATCTTCCATCAGCAACAGGGATCTGTTCCCTTTCAGATCTAAGTATTTGCCCATCTGTTGCTGACCCAGAGCTCCTGCCTTGAGGGGAAGTTGAGGGGCTGAACAAGGCACTAAAGCTCTCAGTCCCAGTCTTTTATTCTATGAGGCCGTAAGTCTGGAATTTTCCAAAACAATGATCCATTCCACATATGGTATCCCGTCATATCTACGAGCACCCTTGCATTGAACAGACCACAGGTATTTGCAAATTTTCGCGTCAGAAATTAGTCACCATAGCATCACATTTGTCTATCACATTCCACCTATAAACTTCTTAAATGGAATGTTTATTCAAACGGCTGCCGTTTCTCTCCACAGTTTTCTGACTTCCATTTCTAACACTCCAGGGAAGCTGCCCCACTGTTTTCTTTTTCCTCTCGTCCCTGGCAACCTCCCCGGGGTGAGGCGGCGCTAGCCAGGCCTCAGCCTCCTCCTGCCCCTGTGCGATGCTGTCCTCTGCTGGCAGCCTTCTCGAGCTCACTCAGAATCTCTTTTCCCCAGGCTGAGGGCGGAGAATAATTTAGTAACATTTGAAATGATTCACACCATGAACCCTGAAAGGCCAAATTAAAATAAACAAATCCTGGCCCCTTCCAAGCAGTCCTTGAAGTTGGCCTTTGACTCCCAAAGAGTCAAAGCCAAGTTCGCAGATGCCCGGTTGTGTCCCAGGCACTTTCCAGGAGGCTAAATAATACATTCACTCGGCTCAGTTTGGAGATGACTTGCCACTTGAGATGCTAGTAATTCTTTTTAAATCGATTTGTAGTATTTTGGGTTTTCATGTAGGAGCCATGATCCTTATTCAGCATCTCCAGGAAGCTCTTGTGGCTGTAAGCTTTAGTTACTTGGATTACAAATTTAACAGAAACATGTATGTTTTTAACTTTACTTCTCATAGTTGATACAGTCTTCAGTTGAGCTAGTTAGTTACTCTGTTGAATCACAAAGTCTAAAATAAAAATGTTTGGAGCATTACTGTGCATTGCTTCCATCTTAAATATCAATACATTGCTTTAAATCCTATTTACATGTTGTTTCTAACATAGGCCAAGTGGTTAACGTTGAAAGCGTTTGCATACTTTATGAAGACCTTATGCATATACCATAGGACTATTTATTCTGTTGTAGTCCTATGTAATCATTTATTCTATGTCTGTTTGCTCATTGTAGTCTATTTAAGAGGGAGCATCACTAAAATATATCTATATATAATCTCCATAAATAATCTGTCACTCCCATAGATTTTAACAAATAAGTATTCCTGCACTAGGCATTTGCTTTATTATAAGCTTTTACAGATGGTAATGTATAAAATACAATTTATAGACTCCAAAAAAGATCCCTCATCTTTTTCCCTAGCATAAAAATCTTGCATTCCTCGATTAGCTATTTTTCCAGAACATAACAGATACAAACCTTGTAGGCTGGAAATAAAGTGCGTACAATTGCTCTTTTCATGAGTGAATAAGAACCCATTTCCTGAAAATTACTGGACTTAAACTTTTAAGAAAGAATTTTTATTGATTTTTAGAGAGAGAGAAAGGGAGAGGGGGAGAGAGAACCACTGATGTGAGAGCGACACATCAATCTGCATGCCATCTACCAAGTGTACAAGCAACCTTCTGATGCATGGGGATGCCCAACCACACCAGACACGGCTTAATTTTTACTTTTTTTTTTTTTTTTTACTACAGTGTATATCCATCAAGATTTTTAGTTGCAGATAATAGAATCTACTCTGGTTGGGTTAAAAAGGAAGTTTTAAAAGATATTAGAAAATTCATAGAGCATTGAAAAGCCAAAGTAGAAGAACAGACTGTAGGTTGTACCATCAGAAAGAATTCTCACAACTACATCACAAACCCGGCTGCTACTGACCTCCAACCAGGCTGCCTCTGCCCCAATAGGGAGCTGCCTCCACATCAACCTAGGATTTTCTCTGCTGCACCCACATCAGCAAAGAGGATGCCTGCACCTCATCCTTTTTCATGTAACTCAAGTGAACCTGTCTCTCTAATGGCAAAGGAGGCTGGAAAGTGCAGTTTTTGAAAATTCTTTGTTGAGACTTATGATTTAGGAAATTATCAAAACATGGAGTGGTTATAAAAATATTTTGAACCTAGCCCTGGTCAGCATGTTCAGTGGTTAGAGCACCAGCCTGTGCACGGGAGAGTCCGGGTTCGATTTCCAGTCAAGGGCGCGTATCTGGGTTGCAGGTGCAACCCCTGTCCCCAGTCGGGGTGTGGGTAGGAGGCAACCAATCAATGTGTCTCTCTCACATCGCTGCTTCTTTCTCTTTCCCTCTCTACCCTGCTGTCCACTCTATCTGAAAAACTAAAAAATCAATGGGAAAAATATCCTCACTCCTTGAGTGAGGATTTTAAAAATATTTTGAACCTTTGCTACCCATCAATTTAAACAGAACAAGCAGAAAACAAAAGAAAGTGAGACTTTTCAGGAGAAAATAATTTTTCTTTATTAAATGACTTAGGTGAAGCCAATTTTAAGTTTTCATTTTAATAATGGCTTTAACATTACAAATAACAATCATTTCCAGGCTTTCTGAATGCCATTTTTACCATTTTTGTGAGGAAATTGTTTCTGACTATGTTTAAATGTGGCCTTTTAGTTTTTCTGGTGGGGTTAATTTATGCCTTATGTGGAAAGATGCACTCAGACAAGAGCAAGTGTTTTGTTTTTACATATGACAATGCATCATCTTTCCTGCACCCTCTCACAGTTCGGGAGCCCTCGGGGGATGTCCGACTGACAGCTTAGGCGCGCACCTCCTGAGGAGTGGGCCTAAGCTGGCAGTTAACATCCTTCGCACTGTCAGGGAGGTGGGAGAGGCTCCCACCACCATCGCTGCACTTGCCAGCCATGAACCCGGCTTACTGGCCACCAGGGGCAGCTCCTGTGTTGAGCGTCTGTCCCCTGGTGGTCAGTGCACATCATAGCAACAAGTCGTTCTGCAGTTGGGCTGAAACCGGCTCTCTGACATCCTCTGAGAGGTCCCAGATTTCGAGAGGGCGCAGGCCAGGCTGAGGGACCCCACTGATACATGATTGGAGCCGGGAAGGGACGTGGGAGGTTGGCCAGCTGGGAAGGGACCACAGGAGGGCTCCAGGGCATGTCTGGCCTGTCTTGCTCAGTCCCGATCAGCTGGACCCCAGCAGCAAGCTAACCTACCGGTCGGAGCATCTGCCCCCTGGTGGTCAGTGCATGTCATAGCAACTGGTTAAGCGGCCTTACAATGTCATTAGCATATTATGCTTTGATTGGTTGAACGGACGACTGGATGACCAGACACTTACCATATTCAGCTTTTATTATATAGGATAATTGATTGGATAAATTTTTAATTATTGATTATAGATTTTGATTGAGTGTTGCTGGGGCTGACCAGCAGACCCTGAGTGATGGATGAATGATTACTCTGACACATGATTGCTGTGAAAGAGAGGACTGAGGGACTGCCTGGCTATAGGAACCAAACAGCCTCGTTAGCCTGCCTCTTCAGGCTTTTATTGTACCAGCAGTTTGAGATAAAGTTTATCGTTTAGATACAATCAGTAGGGTAAGCAATCTTGGGAGGACACATGTGTCTGCAGTGGCCTTTAAGCAAGGACACCTAAAGATTAAGCATAAAGAGTCTGGTAAAGCCCTGACCAGTTTGGCTCAGTGGATAGAGCGTCGGTCTGCGGACTGAGGGGGTCCTAAGGTCGATTCCGGTCAAGGGCATGTACCTTGGTTGCGGGCACATCCCCAGTGGGGGGTGTACAGGAGGCAGCTGATCGATATTTCTAACTCTCTATCTCCCTTCCTCTCTGTAAAAAATCAATAAAATATATATATTTTTAAAAGTCTGGTAAACACCCGAGGGTCCACACGTGCACAGGTCAAGGAACAATTAGGAGTGGCCGCCTTCAGCCAAACTCCCCTAAGTCAGAATTCCGATAAACAGGGAGGGCCGCCTTCAGCCCACCCCTTTTTTTGGAATTTTCCTCCTTACAAACTTTCCAACCAAGTCTCCCATGCTCCCCCACAGAGTATAGATTGATTATAGATTTTTAATTATTGGTTAGAGAAATATTTTTAATTATTGATTATAGGGGGAGAGAGAGAGAGAGAGAGAGACATTGATTAGTTGTCCCGCTTATTTATGCATTCATTGGTTGATTCTTGTATGGCACATTGCGATGATGCTCTAACCAACTGAGCTATGGCCAAGGCCGGGCCCATTGCTTTTAACAGTTTCTTAAAAGCAAGTATTTCTTATACTTGATTATTGTATCTTTGTTCTTCGGTGCAAAAAAGAAATCAACCAATTAACAGACTTTGAAAACATTAAATTTGCTTAAAAACATCTGGTTTTCTTAGTCCTCAGTCATTGTAAAGACACAGTCATTTTTAAGAACATTCTTGTGACTACACTGCAGTCTTCTAACTTCCATACAAAGCACGAACTGCACCTTGCTTTGTGCGGAACATCCTTTCCACTGACATTTAGTTATTAGGAAAGTTTGCCGCATGTTTTTCTGTCTCTAATGTGCCAGCTCGGTGTTTGCCCTCCAGGATGATTACAGAATGTTATGGAAGACATCCGTCTTCTTCTCAGGTCCGAGCGTGGCCCCGGACACGTCCCACAGCCTCATGGGTGTCAGTCGCTCCGTTTCTAAAATGAAGGGCTCCGATTAGGTGGCCTCTACGTTCCGTCCAGCTCTACAGTCATTCCAAGCCTCTCATTTTGTGCTTCCAGAGTGTGGTGATAGGATCTTTGAAAAGTTTTTTTAAAAATCAACCATTGCAAAAAAACTTCATTTTTAGTGACATGTCTTTTGCTATCATGTAATTTTTAGAAAACTTGCAATCAAGTTGTCTTATTTGAGAAACATCAAGAAAACCAAAGCTAGGTACATTTTCATGGTACTACGTAATATAATATTGAATAACAAAGCTAGTAAATACTATTATCATTGTAAACAAAACTTTTCCTTTTAGAAATGTTTACTGGTTTTTAATGCTAGTCTCATAAATAACACAGGCACAAAAATTGAACAATAAAAATGCTGTTCTTGTGGTGGTTCTTGTATGTATGACAAAATATCCAAAATCCTTTAAAAATAATAAAAACATGATTGTCTAACTACTGTGCTGTACACCTGAAACTAATGTAAAATAATAATGAATATAAACTGTTAAAATAAAATTTAAAGTTCTTTTTTTAAAAAAACAACAACACCTTAATTGAGATAATGCTGATAACCATAGCTATTAAGTAACTTTCCCAAGGTCACCAAAGAAGTGGAGGAGGGCTGTAGACCCAGATTCGTGCCCTGCTGTTGTCTTCCCTGCTAATACACACTTCTTCCCTAGCAATCGACCAGTGGAGCTGATTAAAACGGTGGCTCTGCCGGGCATATGCAGACTGAATCAATGCTCTGACAGATCCATGGATAGGACAAGCACTGCGTCCTCCCTATGTTCCCGCATCACAATGCTTGTCTTGCTATACTCTTTGCTTCCTGATCGCCCTGCGGCTCTGTGTGTGACAGGGTGCGGCGCCCCCACCCCCCCACCCCACGGGCCCTGCTCTGTGTGTGACAGGGTAGAGCCATAACCTCCCCATTGGCCCTGCCCTGAGTATGAGAGTGGCAGCGCCCCAACCCCCTGATCGGCCCTGCTCTGTGGGTGACAGGGGGTGGTGCCCCAATTCCCCAATAGGCCCTGCTCTGAGCCTGACCAGGGGCTGCACCTAGGGATTGGGCCTGCCCTCTGCCACCGGGGAGCAGGCCTAAGCCAGCAGGTCGTTATCTCCCGAGGGGTCCCAGACTGCGAGAGGGCACAGGCCGGGCTGAGGGACCCCTCCTCCCCCCGAGTGCACAAATTTTTGTGTACCGGGCCTCTAGTTTATAATAATGCCTGAAAGGTTTCTTAACTCAGGAAGCCATGCATGTGAACCCACTATAAATTGTATTCAGTTGTATTTCTGGTATTAAGTTGTAGAATCTTTTCAGTAGAAAATCTCAACCTCTAGACCAGTGATGGCGAACCTTTTGAGCTCGGCATGTCAGCATTTTGAAAACCCCTAACTTAACTCTGGTGCCATGTCACATATAGAAATTTTTTGATATTTGCAACCATAGTAAAACAAAGACTTATATTTTTGATCTTTATTTTATATATTTAAATGCCATTTAACAAAGAAAAATCAACCAAAAAAATGAGTTTGCGTGTCACCTCTGACACGCGTGTCATAGGTTCGCCATCACTGCTCTAGAATATGACCTCTATGAGGGCAAGGAATTTGTCTTTGTTGTTCACAACTATGTTGCCATCTTCTGGGACAGTGTTGGCCACTCAGTAGGCACTTGATATTTGTTGAATTAGGCATTAAGAATTGGGGGAGGTGCCTTGGCCAGGTGTGGCTGAGGGGAGTGCCTGTGCCCCTCCAATTGGGATCCTCATCTTAGGTGAGGGAGATTTCACATAAAGTCGCCAGCTTTCTTGACAATGGAGATCTCGCAGAGATGGATTCCCCATCTGGCATGGACAGCACCAACTAGGACTTGGCAATGGGTGGCCCGTTAGCTGGGGCATGTGACTTCAGCCTAACGCTGTCCCCACCTGTCCCACTTCACTCAGGTGTGTGAGCTGCTGTGACTCTGGACACACTGGCGCTTTCGGCTTCAACATCAAGCTGTGGCGGTGGGTGGGGTTTGGGGAACCAAGCTTAGAAGACAACAACTAGACTTCAACTACCTAGTCAACCCGTCTCCCCCTGCCACACAGCTCCCCTTCAGAACTTCTGATGGATGCCAAGTATGAGTTCAAACAACAGTTGGGAGACGATTATACATGAATGTTTTGACATTTCTGCACAGTCCAGGCTTTCTGAGCAAAAGGCACTAGGAAACTAGGTTGCAAGATGATTGAATGATAAACGGGTCTTAACCATTAGAGAGAGTGTGCTGCTCCAGAGAGATTCAGACTTGTTTCCACAGGAGCTGTTGGCTCACCTTCTAGGGCAATAAAGCCCAGAGACTACATGCCCCCTCTCTCCTGGGGACAGTTGCTTGCGTTTCTCGGGAGGGAAAGATGAGCCGAAGTGCCGAACACTCTGTATAAACGCTGAGTCGCGATTTCTGTGCTCATTCCGGTGGTGCAATGTGCAGGTACACACCTGCTCTCAGTGCATCGCCCTGTTGGAACTGGTGCTGTGATGCCCTGTGAGTAACAAATGCTCTGTCCTCTGGTCCAGAGATCTCGTGTTTCCTGCCAAGATGTACATATAAACATATATCCACATACATATATACAAATGTTATATATAAGACATGCATATAACATACATGGATGAGAAACAATATTATATATAAAACAACAACCCCCTCTAGTGGAAGAAGCCTAAGGTTTTGTGTAATCAAACCATACCCCCTTCCACATGGATTCCAGCTGGAATAACTTTCAATTTTGACTTTTTCAAACCTCAGCACCAAGATGACTCCATACCCAAACTCTGGTGTGAGGCTGACTGTGTTCACTCTAGTACTAAGAATATCTAACTTCTATTAAATGTTCTTGTTGTAGAGTTTTCTGCCTCTGATAAGAACTACAGCAGCCGAAGAATTGAGGTAAGATTAGTTTTAGTGTTACTGACTTAAGGATTAACACCAAAGAACTTTTGTTGTTGGAAAAAAACCCTATCAAAGAACTCAAAACCAAATTTCTCAGCAGTTATTTCTAGGAAAAACGACAATTCACATATAGTTTATAGAGTAGCAAATAATTGCTGGGTAAATTATATCTTGCCTTGTATATTCTTTTTCTAGGGTGTTTCCTGTTCTCTAGATAATGACATGAAGAGCTCTCTTAGACATATTTAAATTTGTCTTCTTAAAACATATCTAGAAATTAGGTCATTCTTATTTCCAGTGGCAGAAAGATTTGCCTAGTTATCTAATATATCAAAGAAGCATTTGGAAAGATCCTTGCAATGCTCTCAACTGTCTAACTCTTCTGTATCCAGGAGCCATTGAGAAAATGCCGAGGTACTATGCCTGGGTAACTTACTGTAAAAGGGGTTTATTGACCCCAAAAATATGGCTGCTCTTAGGGAGATGTTTAAGCACTGGGAGAATCTGTCTTTATTTCCTGTTATTTTTTTTAGAGATGGTAGAAAATCGTCAATAAAACTAGGGGATTATACTGCATCTTGCCTGGTTCTAAAGCTTAATTAAATGTCTGGTGTCAGGGTCCTCTCCTTTTCCTTTCCTCTTAAACACAGGTGGCAACAGAATGACAATGAAACATACAGCTCTCAATTGCCACTCAAGATCCAGCCCACAAATATTCTGCCGCAATTAGGTATTAAATCTGTATCCACAAGGGAAGGACTCAATGAATAGAAGCAGGAATTTAAGAGTTTATAGCTTCATGACCTGAACACTGGACAGTATATATTGGGTTACACTGACCTCTAGAGGTTGATAATAACAAAGACTAGCTTATTTTGAAACTACGTGTAGGGCAAAGGAGAATTAAAAACCATCAGGGTTGCTAACTTTCAAGTAGATAGTGGGCCCATTTAAAGCCACCCTCAACAAAACAGTTCAGCAAAACAATGAGGAGAAGTTGTGTTCTGGATACAAATTCTGAGTTAGTCTGTGATTCATTGTTAAAGTAAATGTTAACAGCAATTTTAAGCTATTCTAAGCGGAAATTAAAAACAAAAACTAAGATCAATTCTTTGGAAAATAAAGAGAAAGAAGGAGAGAAATAAAATGTCTCATCTTATATTTTAATGCTTACATTATAAGGCCCTTCTTTTAATATAGAAACATGAATCTTTATGATAATCTTGGTTTTTAAAAGTATTATTTTACCTTGGTTCTAAAAAACAACAACCCTGGAATGAGCTTTTAGTGTTTGTTTGTTTGTTTTTAACTTGGAGGAAAATAGCTAATTCTTATGTTTAATTTTCTTTTTGCGTTTAGCTTTTAAAATTATCTCAATGATAACTTTGTACTTCCTAAATACAAGGCCTCCCTAAAGAGAATCTTAGAATCTCTGAGGATTACTTTAAACCAGTTAATATGATATGCATATATGTTTCTGTACTCATTAGCTTCTTCTCTCTTTCCTTTTAGTTCCCTCTGCCACCATTGTCATTCTTGCCCACAAGACCTGGTCTTCTTACTATCCCCCCAAATCACAAGTATCAAAAAGAGAGAGAGAAAAATCTTGTATCTTTTGAACCTAAGCCCTCTGAGCCTGTTAGTCGATCCGATGAGTTAAGGCCACCAAACAAGCAACTGGACGCCTTATTCAAGGCGTCTGTGGATCAGACTCTTGGGTCCTCCAATAGCTCTATTTGGTCCAGAAACATGTGCTCTTTTTGGAAGGCTAACCATCACAGACAACACCTGAAGATGGAGGAGAATGGGAAACTGAAGGAAACAGAAGGATGTGACAAAATTCAAACCTCTCACTTTGAAAAAAGGCAGTCTTCGGTATCCTTTGAGAATTTGAAGGAAGGCAACTTTCCTGCAGACAGGGAAGTGGATATGGACTGCCCTGGCAGTGAAATGAGAAAAGCAGAAGAGAACTCTCAATGTCTTTCATCGGGGAAGATAGAGGGTTCCGTAGCCAGAAACTATGAACAAAATTCAGACGTTGGATGTACCATGCCAATCAAGTCCCAAGAAGCCCAGCATTCAGAAACAACTCTAAGCAAGGATAAAGGGACTAGAAATGATAAAGACGATTCAAAAAGCGCTTCAGTGCATAAAGGTGAACTAATTGAACCAAACCATATTTTAGAGGAATTTACTGTACTTAAAAGTGTGTACAGTGTAATTCCTGACAGCCCCATTGAAAGGCTGCTGGAAGATCATAACAACATGGAGACACATACAAAAATATCAATAGCAGAGGCAAGCAAATCAGAAATGAATGGGGTATTGCCTCTTATCCACATCACTTTCCCTGGAGATGAGACTCCCAAGGAACCAGCCGTAGCCAAGCCAAGCCTCCAAAAAAGAAAGGGCGCCCTTCATAACAACAGCTTCAACATACGTGCACACCAAGAAAATGACAGGCGTACGATGAAAACCCATAGAAATAAGTTCGATCCAAAAACCAAGACCAGTAACCGGACACCTCAGAATGTCATGATTTCCATTGATGGTCCCATGAAGCCTACCGTGCATAAAACCAGCATAAAAACTCAAGTTTTCCCTTCTTTGGGGCTTGTTGAGCCCAGACCTCGGCCATCACCCAAGTTTCAAAGGAGAATGCCTCAGACAGAAAAGAAGCAATCAACTTACTGGGCTCTGAAACCTAAAAAGCAAACATTTCCTTGCATCTGTAAAAATCCAGGAATAAAAAAGTCTTTAGCTCCTATCCCTGTTCAACCAATAGAGCCGAGACTAAATTACCTAGATCTTAAGTATAGTGACATGTTCAAAGAAATCAACTCAACTGCTAATGGACCTGGAATCTATGAAATGTTTGGGACCCCAGTTTATTGTCACATGAGAGAGGCTGAACGGCATGAAAACAAATATTACCGAGAGATATGCTCAGCTCCGTCAGGCAGATGTATCAACGGTAAATGTAGATCTTCACACGGTGAGAGGAGCAGCAATAGCAGAACAAGGTTTTCTCAGAAAAGACAACATGCTAAACCCCCAAAGGCGTTGCTTGGAATTAGAAACAGGCACAAAAGTTTAATTTCCAAAGAAAAGGGTTGCGAGGCTGTAGGTAGCAAACTACAAGACACTGAAAATGGTGGTGGAATTTCAGAACCAGAGCGGCAGGTGAAGTCTTTGGGAAATGACTTCCTGTCTTCCAAAGACGAAATTCAGCCCATGAACTTTACTCAGACTCATGAACAGTCCACTGAACAGAACAAATTCCTTCCTGTCTCAGATTTGTCCATTGTTGAAGAAGTCTCTATGGAAGAGTCCACCGATGAAGGAGACATTTCTAACGATCAAATTCTTCCCACAAGCCTCAGAGATCTGCATGAACTTGAAGAGCTACATCACCAGACCCCCCTTTTCCTTTCAGAATACAGCAGGGCAGTGACCAGTGAGAAGAGTTTCAACAAACATGTACCACAAGAAAAGCAGAATCTAGCATCTCTTGGTAAAATAATTGCCAACCAAATCTTGACGAATGATGTAGAGTTTGACAGTTTGACAGATACATCTAAAACACTTATGAATCTCTCTTTCCAAGACACACAAGGAAGTGCATCTTCTCAAACATATCAACATTGGGCATATTCTTTGGATCATGATAGTTTAGCTAATAAGTCAATTACACACCAAACATTTGAAAAAACTTTAAATGATGCAAATTCAATTTCCCAAGAAAATCTCGACTCTATAAAGAACCCAGAATTGACAGATGAACTATTAGGTTGTCTAGCTGAAAAACTACTAGCTCTTGATGAGAAAGATAGCAACGCTTGTCAGATAGTGGCAAATGAAACAGATCCTGAAAACATAAACCTCATCTTCAGTAGGAGAGGAAATACCATGCAAGAGTTGGGTGGAGAGACAACCAAGGTCAAAATACAGGTTGGTATAATTAGAATCAATGATTTAATTGGGGTGGGAAAGGACCCTAGGGATAAACTGGTTCAAATCCCTTATTTTCAAACGAGGAATCAGAAAGTGTAAACAATGAAATAGTTTTGTCCAGGTCTCGTTGGTTGCAAGTTTGGAATCCAGGTCCTCTAACTCTCGGGCTAAAATGTTTTTATTATGCTGCTTTACTTCTGGAATTCTGATAGCCCACACTACAATGGAAAATTTGGGGGTATGTTAATACTATAACAAAACTACTTATTTAAATAGATCAATGTTTTTATACAATGATTAAGCTTTTAATCAACAAATATCAGCAGTGAGATAATTATGGCTAAAGCAGTGCTCTCAGTGGTGTGTGAGCAGAAAGAAATTTATATGATGTGCTGAAGGCCTGGGGCGGGAGCAGGTGTGGGCTAAAAGGGGTCAATGGAGGGGGAAAAAGGGACATCTGTAATACTTTCAACAATAAAAATAAATTTTTTAAATTAATAAAAAACATTTAAAAAAAAGAAATTAACATGGGCCCTGAAGTGGCTCACCATCTAGTTCACACTATACCAGGATCAGGAATAAGTAGTTTAAATAGATGATCAGAATACAAGGTAAATAATTATACCATAACTAGTTATTGAGAACTTACCATGTATGAGTGAGGGCATCATATTGCCTCCTTTATATGCTTCGTAACAGTTCTATGAGATAAATACTAAAGGTACTAGCAAGTCCCCATGTTGCAGATGAGGAAACTGACGTTTATTACCCAGTCAGTCAGTGGTGGGGCCAGGCATTCTGATTCCAGCCTCCCACGTTTAATCACTTAGTCACTGTGGAGATATTCCTTGTCCTGAAAGGCCAGCTCTGCCTTCATGGTGACCTTGGTGTCTGCTGGGAGGTAGATCGGGATTCAGAGAGGCCTTCAAGCTGGGGTAGGAAATGGGGGTATGTGGTGCTGGTGTGACTGAGATGGGTCTACCACTCTGCCATTTCAAACGGAAAAAAAGCTAACAAGCTAATAAATATAATCGTTCAGAGCCCCATCTGGCAGTCCTAGAGTAAAACACTGACTTTCTGTGACCTTTTCTTTTTCACAGAGCCCTTAGCTTTCAATTTGGATAGAGAAATGTGAAAGGGTGGGAAGGAGGAACCCGAATGCCCTTTTGGGGCCACGCACGCTCATTTGGGAGGAAGGTGACCCTGCAGGTTGTCTTGGTCGTGAAGGCCCTTCGCCATCCCTTGGCATCACCACCGTCATTTATTTCTAAGGACTCGTAAAGAGAGCAAAACAAAGCATGGAGTCAGGCTCAACCAACTGGAAAACATGATCTGAATTCTGCAAAGAGATACTTGTTTCCTCCCTTCCAGGGCAGGGCCTCTCACAGCTTACTGTGAATGCAGATCTCTTGGGGATCATGTTAAAATGCAGACACTGATTCAGTGTGTCTGGGGCCTGAGATGCTGCCCGTCTAACAGGCACCCAGGTGATGTTGATACAGCTGTCTGCAGGTTCTCCCTTGAGTATCAGGGGTCAGGGCCATGCATCTTCAGTCTGTGGCACCTGATCTTGACTACTAGATTTGCTTGTTTTGGTTGTGGGTGTGTGCATGAGAGAGTATCTCATCTGTATGTTTGTGTGTAAATGTAAATATGTGTATGCAAGTATATGCTTATGTCAACATGGGTGTGTTTGAGTGTGTATGTTTGTGGAAATAAATGAAGAACAAAGGCTATTTTTTCAGGGCTCACTATAGCAAAGGAGTCGGCCACCATCACTTGCAGTTGGCAACAAGTCAGAAGTAGGCAGAGGAGTGGGAAAGTTTCATAGTGGAAAAAGGGAAGGCTTCAGGTATGACCTGATCGGAGGCTGTTGGCATGGGTTAAGTAGAAGGGGCATCCTATGTAATTAGTTAGGGGTGCATATTTGCCTTTTCCTAGCTAGCTGATCCTAAGTTAGAAGTAAGAAAGCCACCTCTTCTCTCCTCTTAGAGTTTAATGGTGACTTTTCTTTTTATCTCATTCTTCCAGAGGCATAGTAATGGGTTAGGATTATATGACGAGGATAAATTTCTCAATGAAAAGAAGATATTTTCTGAAAATAGTTTAAAGTATGAAGAAGCCATCCTGTGGACCAAGGGTGAGATCCTTGGGAAGGGAGCCTACGGCACAGTAAGTTAAATGGGGAACAAGATGAAACCCCAAACCCCCACTCCTCCTTGACCCCTCCCTCTTCTTTAATACTCTTAGTGAGCCCTCCCCTCCCCACCCCACATCATACTCTTTTATTTAGAACTATTTCAGTTGGGAGTAACAGGAAACCCAAACAAACTGGCTTAGAGAAAAGGCGGTTCACTGCTTTATGTAACTAAAGGATCTCAAGTAGGTCTGGCTCCGGGCAAAGGTGTTTCAGGGGTGAAACAATGTCCTCAGGACCTGGCCTCTCTAATCGCCTTCCAGCTCTCATTCTCAGGTTCCTTGTGCTTGTACAATGGCCATCACATTTCTAGCCTCTCCTTCTCCTAAGTTCAAGTCCAGTGGGAAAGAAATCTCTTTGTTCAGCAGCTCACAGTATGTTACCAGAAGTGGGGAGAATCATTGCTGAGTGGAAGAAACAAAAGATGTTCCTTACATTTTGTGAATTGGAAAAAAGGTCACTTGAAGTCCTAGCAGTATTGATAGTATTTACATAGATTGGTAAAGAGAAGACTGTCCCCCAGATAACGCATGTTACGCTTCTAGCTGGAGACATTTGAGGAATCAGTGAAAAGGTAGGAAGACATGGCAGAGGTGACTGCTGAATTTCCTCAGGGCCTGCCTTCCTCTGTCTCCTTTGAGCTTTATTGCCGGGGCTGACCAGCAGACCCTGAGTGACGGATGAATGATTACTCTGATACACGTTTCTGTGAAAGAGAGGGCTAAGGGACTGCCTGGCTAGAGAAATCAAACCGCCCCATTCACCTGTCTCCTTAGGCTTTTATTGTAACAGCCTGAACTAAGATTAACTTTTAGATACTATAAGTAGGGTAAGCATCCTTGAGAAGACACGTGCATCTGCAGTGTCCTTTAAGCAAGGACGTCTAAAGACTAAGCATAAGGATTCCAGTAAACACCCGGGAGCTTGCACGTACACTTGATTGGAAAGGTCAAGGCAGGGGCGGTTGCCTTCAGCCAACTCACCCTGGAGGTTCCAACCTTTTGGAGTTTGCTCCTTACAGACTTTCCAACCAGGTCCCATGCTTCCCCGCACTTTAGCACTGAAATTGCCCTATTTTAGTTATTACACAAGGAGCTTTCCCAAATCACCATCTCAGTTAGTCATTGTAGATATCTGTGAGGTAAGAACTGTACCTCAGCTTTGTAGATGAGAAAAAACTGAAGTCACAACTGTTAAACAACTTACCCAAGTTACACAGCTGGGGATGGGAGAAGCCAGGATCTAATCAATACAGGCCACTTGTGATATGCACTCACCATGCTGCTCATCCCCATCTTAGCTTCACTGAAACGCTGGTTATATTTAATCATAGGTATTGGTTTGCTTCTAGGTATATTGTGGTCTAACTAGCCAAGGAGAGCTAATAGCTGTAAAACAGGTGGCTTTGGATACCTCTGATAAATTATCTACTGAAAGAGAATACCGGAAACTGCAGGAAGAAGTGGATTTGCTCAAAGCGCTGAAACATGTCAACATTGTGGCCTACTTGGGGACATGCTTGGAAAAAAACACCGTGAGCATTTTCATGGAGTTTGTTCCTGGTGGCTCAATCTCTAGTATTATCAACCGTTTTGGGCCATTGCCTGAGATGGTGTTCTGTAAATACACAGAACAAATTCTGCAAGGTGTTGCTTATCTCCACGAGAACTGCGTGGTGCATCGAGATATCAAAGGAAATAATGTTATGCTCATGCCTACTGGAATAATAAAACTGATCGACTTTGGCTGTGCCAAACGTTTGGCCTGGGCTGGCGTAAATGGCACTCACAGTGACATGCTTAAGTCCATGCATGGGACTCCCTATTGGATGGCCCCAGAGGTCATCAATGAGTCTGGCTATGGGAGGAAGTCGGACATCTGGAGTGTGGGCTGCACTGTGTTTGAGATGGCCACAGGCAAGCCTCCGCTGGCATCCATGGACCGGGTGGCAGCCATGTTCTACATTGGCGCACACCGGGGGCTGATGCCACCCTTACCTGAACACTTCTCAGAAAACGCAGCGGACTTTGTGCGCGTGTGCCTCACCAGGTAAGGAACTGAAGGCAGGAGGAGGAAGATAAATGCCCAGAGATTTCAAGCAGCTCACATTTCCCCTGCAATATACGGCCCATTCGAACCTCCACTCAAATTATGAAATCAAGGAGCGATTTTGTACCAAAAGGAATCATCATTAGTTATTTTGGATGGCTGTGTGCCTTATTGTATTAGAGGAAGAGCCTCCCAGAAGGGGAGAGGTTTTTATTTCTAAATGATTATATCACTTTTTTTCCCAAAGTATTTCATTTCCACCTGGGCTATTCTTAGTGGTTATTTGCTCCAAAACTTATCCAAAGATGCCAGTTTAACCAAAAGAATGCCTTGGAATAGGTCATTGCAGATAACTATTGGCTGGTTCATTCATTCATTGACTGGTTCATTGGCAAAGGCTTTTTGATTTCTTGAGGGGAAAAAACAAAAGCACAGTTGTACTAATTGAGCAACTGTCTCCCTTTACTGTATGCTCTTCCAAGAATGCCCCAAATAGGATCATTTCAATTAATCACCAGCACATATTTAAATGTCTCCTTAACAGCCTTTGTTCTGGATTCCTGTGCCTTGAAATTTTAAAGATAAATGTAATGCTGGTTAAAAGTGCATTAAGCTTTTTTTAAAATTGTAATTTTACTTGTGTATAAATTATACCCTAAACAAACTGAACAAAACCACAATGTGAAAAATAGGACCTACTTTTTAATCATAATAGCTACTGTTTTTTGAACAATTACTTATGTGCCAGACATTGTTTAGCAGCTGTATATACATTATGTATTTCTCCCAACGAGTTAGGCATTACTGTTATTTCCATGTTACTGATGAGGAAAAAGTCTGAGTCACTTGCCTAAGATCACACAGCTGAAAACTGCAGACTGGGCTCAATCCCTCTGTTTGACTGGCAGAGGTTGTACTTTCTTCTTCAAGTTGGCATTTTGAGTCAAGTCGATCTGGTTGGCATGCACATTTTTGGATGTTGCTTCTAATGTGGTTTTCCTCTCTTAGGGACCAGCACGAGCGCCCCTCTGCTGTTCAGCTCCTGAAGCACTCCTTCTTGAAGAGAAGTTACTGACTACGCACCAACGCTTTCTTTCCAGTTCCATTTCAGACCCGGTTGGTTATTGCTTCATTGTGGGGATGATGTTAAAGGACCTTGGTTTTCCTACTGGAAAGTCAATCTAACCCAGTTTAATTAGATCCTACAGTGTCACCACCTGAAAAGTTTGTTACATAGTCTCTCTAAGGTTTGGGCACGATTACTTATGTATATGAGAAAAAATTTTAAAACAATAACAAAATCCCCCCACGTATTCCAGTGTTTACAGTTTTGACTGTCCAGTAACTATAATCTCTATTGCTTATACAATATTTCTTTTTACTTTTGTCCTATTTTAATGTCATTAGTTTAAAATAAATTGTGAAAACAAAACAAAAAATTGTACTTAATTGCTCAGTGGGTAGATACTTATTTAATTTTTACAAGAGACTTGAGAAAGGTGAGAGGTTAAAAGTAGAGACACACTAGGCTGTGTTTATTTTGGGCTACAATCTTGCATGTGATGGGAGCGTCAAGGTTAACAGGAAGAGCTAAAGGCCTTAGTATTTCACTATCAGAGGGCCCCAAACTCCTCTGAAGTCTCCAACTACAAGAAGCGGGTTATACTAAGTGGCCTCATAAACCTCAGACTGCTTTTCCTATAACTTATAGTATGATTTGAGGTCTTCACTTATTTGTAGGGTGAATTAGGTCATTGCCACATGTAGTACTAGCTAAACCTGGCCCACTGGTGGGATAAAGCTAGACTGGATAAGGGGAGAGGATCAGCATGTGTAACTTTCAGGGCACCCTGGTCACTTCACTCCAAGAACATCCCCACTTAGGCCACTCTCCACCTTCACATCCCAAACACTGATAAACCTCACCAAAATGAACAGGGACAAGTTGTCAAAATTCTTACAAACCCTTGTTTTAAGTTGGTGGACTAGGCATATTTGGTAAGGTTTCTATAGCTGGATTTTTTTTTTTTTTAACTGGCTACCATTTCAACATGTCACAACTACAAACTTGAGGTGCATTCTAACACCAGTTGTCAGACTGTTAAAGTCAAGCTGCTGCTTCAGGTTTTGAGAAATACATGTGAAATGAAGTCCAGCTGAGGTAAAACAGGTTTTACTTTGGTCAACATGCTTACATGGGTTTCTGTGAGTATACTTTCCTTCTTTCTCTCCAATTTGTACAGTTCTTTCTCATAGTTGAGAGGAATTTAAGGGATATGTTGTCTCTTATTTTACTTACAAGCATACCTCATTTTATTGAGATTTGCTCTACTGCATTTCACAGATGTTTGGTGTTTTTTTCTCTTTCTCTTTCTTTTCTTTTTTTTTTTTTTAAATTGAAGGCAAGACCCTCCACCAGCAAAAGGTTTGCAACTCACTTTATTGCAGTGCTTTGGAACTGAATCTGTAATCTGAGTTATTCCTGTATTTGTGGATCTACATAACATGAAACATCATTTTGTTTAAGTACGGCTTACATTTAAAATTTTTAGTTGGGATCTTTAGTATGATTTAAAATCTGAGTGGTCTTACCTTATTTTGGAGCAATTATTTACGTTCAAGCCTATTAAACCTTATGGGGAAAGGGCAGGGAGTCAGATGTTTGTACTATGTATACAAATCACAGTAATGGACATGTGTCTTTGGTATTAACAAACTTATCCCTCTTTTATGGATATAGAATTCTGAAGTATTGGAATATTAAACAGACCCTTCAAAACTTTAAAGTTTCGCCCTAGCTGGTCTGGCTTAGTGGATAAAGCGTCAGCCTGTGGACTGAAGGGTCCCAGGTTCGATTCTGGCTAAGGGCATATGTCTGGGTTGCGGGCTCGATCCCCAGTAAGGGGGGTGCAGGAAGCAACCAATGATTCTCTCTCATCATTGATGTTTCTCTCTCTCCTCCCTTCCTCTCTACAATCAAAATATTTATATATATATATATATATAAACTTTAAAGTTTCAATAGGCCAGCCTTGGTCCTAAGAAGAGCTTTCTGTTGGTCAGTTAAGACAGGAGATTGGAATTAGTTCTCATCATTGCCCAAGTGTTTGACACTTAGAGCTTTCTCAGTAGAGTCTGGAAGGAGACTGGGAGTGCAGATATGTGGAGTTGGGAGGGCTAGCATTCATTGAGTTCTTATTAGAAAAACGCACATCATTTACTTCTGGCTGCTGTTTGGATTGGTAGTTAGTAATTCCATTTTATTAAGGAACAGGGCTCAGAGCTACATGATCTTCTCAAGGTCATCCACTGGCAGGTGGGTGTTGGGACTGCCACCCAGACTTGTCTGACTTTGGAGCGCTTTCCCTGCTGCCTCCCAGATGCATGGTTTAAAAATAAAATCAGTCACATCGTTAAATTTTACTCAAACAAAACTTCACTGGGATGCTGATAAATCCACCAGTCCTGTTAGTGGTTTTGATTACATTAATGGTGTGAAAAGCTTTTCACTTGGCAGTATTGTCTTCCCCTCTGACCACCTCCATTTTTACCAAGCACAATGCCCATTTTCACATTCAGAGGTGCATTTCATTATGGGGTGAATCTTCCTGCATGCTCTGGGCCCCAAGCTCAACCAAAGGAAATGTAACTGCCCAAGTAAACTTCTAAAAGCAGTTCCAGTTCTATGGCCTTTGTGGCCATTTCTCAGTGGCTGAATTAGGAGTTGCCATAGTGGGAAAGAGTGATCTTGAGAGTATGGGACTGGGAACATGCTGTATTCCACTCAACCGCTCTACTGATTCTCCTGCATGACCACTACACCAGCCCTGGGACTTCCAGTGTAATGAGTTGTTCTGAGATGAAAAACCCACTCAATCAGCTCAATGAGCAGCCATAAGCCTCCATCACCTACTGGTTTGTCTTTATTCCTCATACTTGCTGCACTTGTGTTAATTCAAAGCAGCTACATGATGTAGAAACTTGCATTTAAAAAGGCTTTCCAGCTGATACGTGAACTTGAAACCACCCAGTGTTGGTAGTCTACATCTTCACTGGTTCTCAACAAAGTTAAGTCTTTGTGAATGGCATCAGTCTGAGGTGGGAACAGCAGACACTCAGAGCAAAAGCTCTATTAGACTGTCCTATTGCCATGGCTGCCAAACTTGTGAAAAACCACGGCTGAAGTCATCCCTAAAGCAGTTGCTACTACAGGTTATGACTTCAAAGATTAAAAAAACTGAGTTCAGGCATATGTCTAGACATTTATATGGTTTAAATAAGCCTCTTAATTTCATGGCAAAATGATAAAAACCCTAACTAGTGAGGTTCTCCACTGCTTTGAGAGGTGATGTTGCAGGGAGGGAATAGGCCGATCCATATAGTAGTTAAAACAAAACTGCACAATTTTAAAAAATGATATTGAAAACAGTAGAGGACCAATGAGGGAAGAAACAATGGAGTAGGATGAATCACTAAATGGAATTACTAAGTCTGGTTAACTGGAATTACTGACTTTATAACATTTCTAAATAAAACTCATGTAATTTATTATAAGCCAATGATAACACCTTATTGGTGTTATCAACACAAGATGAAGACAAATCTCTTAATGTGATTTCAAAACATTTCAATTTGGGCTTCAAATGCATTTTGGAGGAAGTGGCTTTTCTACCCTAGTTCTTTATTATTAAAGCCATGCAAGGCTTCCATTTCTTTCAGGTGGAAGGTGCAGGAAATCAGTGGAGATGGGAGGGTGCGGGAGGGGGTTGAAGAGCAGCAATATTAAAGTAGTTTAATTAGATTTTTATGGTTAATCCCCCTTCCATATAATTGCAACTACTTACTCTTTGGTTTTTGTGGAGGTGACAGAAGAGGTTAAACAAAAAAATCCCGAAGTATGAGTTAGCGTGAACCACCCCAGTTCTGTAGAGGGGAGGCATGCAGTGCTTAAGCACATGGTGACGTTCATGCACCTCGACTGGCCTTCACCATTCTCCCTAATACCCAAAACATACGCCTCTATTAGGCTGCTCTTCCATATCATCACCCACACCTTAAACCTTGTACCCCATGATAGGTACTATCACCAGCATGTTGTAGGGAAGAAAGTGGTGGAGCCGAGATTGGGATGCGGGCAACCTGATCCCTGAGACCATACTCCTTGATGGTACCTGAAGTTACTCAGCGTAAGTTACAGTAGGAGACCTGATTTCCCACATTTCCCGGGGACTGAAAGTTATTTCTGATTCACATTAACAAGACATATTAGAGCCTTGGATTTATGTTGTGAATACACAAATTTTATTAATTCCTTGTAATAGATACTGAGCTGAAATTCAATGACTAATTGAATTCATGCCGTATACACATATTCCTGTCTTGGGTTTTCTATCACCAAACATCTCATTCAATAGTTCTTGGGGGATTCAGAAAATGAAACCCCATTATTGACAACAAAATGAGTACATGTGAAGTTTTTCAAACCTAGTGAAACTGCTTGAAAATAATAACGTACTCAACAATAGGCAAATCAAATTAAACCAACAACTGAACAGGTTTAAGGGAGGCTTCCCTCAAAAACTTTGAAGAGAAATTAGTCTTCAGAATTTACTTTTGAGACTGATGGATCACAGTGAACAAGTCACCTTTATAAGAAAAAATTGTTCCTAGCCACACAACCTTCAATGTACCTTGTGTACCAACCTAAGAACCGTTAGGCAGAACAGATACTGTTAAATTACATAGACCACAAAAAGGGCCACAAAAAGAGCCGCAGGCGCAAAGGCTAGCTCTGTGCAACTCTACATTGTGGAAAAATGAATGCATGGCATCAGACTGAAAACACTTTGAGCATCCCAGACCCACTGGCTGTAAAGATGTTTCAGAGGCAAATTTCTTTTACAAAATAAGCAACATGTCAGCTTACACTGATCAAATTTCAGATATTAACATAGCTGAATTTAAATTCTCAAATGAACACATTTGTATAGTAACTTGGCACCCTGAGCAGCCAGGGACAGAATGTGCTGCTTTTCTAATGTAAAAATGCCTGTCTAAATCAGCCCATTATAAAAGAATTCGTGCACGGGTGGGGTCCCTTGGCCTGGCCGGCAACTGGGGCCGATCAGGGCTGTCTAGTCCAGTCCGGGGTGGGGGAGGGGCAAGAGGTTGGCTGGCCGCAGGATGTTGGCGGTGGGAGCACACTGACCCCTGGGGGCAGCTCCTGCATTGAGCGTCTGCCCCCTGGTGGTCAGTGCGCATCACCGGCCGGTCGATCAGTCAACCAGTAGTAATGGTCACTTAGGCTTTTATATATATGATGGGCACATGAGACAGCAAGATGCCTACAATTACCAACAATTTAGGCATGTTACTAGGTGAGGAAACAATTACTTTCTATTTAGATAAAATTTGGGAAGAGTGAGATTTCTTGACAATACAACCAACCTTCTTCCTTTACAGATAATATACCGTGTTAAAAAAGTCCTTATTTCCAAAGCCCTAAAATATCTCATCAACCAAGGGTACTTAAAGAGTACATAACAGTCATTCACTGTTTATTTCTAAGGTTGGTTATAGGGATAAAAATCAGCCATTTTAACTGATCAAATATAACAAAAATGTGCTTTAAGTGCTTTTAAGGCAAGGCATTCAATAACAAAAAAACCACTTTAAATTGGTTATCTAAAATAGAACTCAATTAGTCATTTCTTTAGTTCTAAGGGGACAGACAGGCCAAAATTAAGGTATCCAACTGACAAGAGGAAAATTCTGATGTCCTATCCCAAATTAAATTACATCAGGCTGGAGTGTGGGAGAGACAGGAAATAAATCAGTTAACAGAGCCTAGGAATGAAACCAACAAGACTGTTCATATTCCTGAACGTATGTTGAAACTGGGAATTAACGTCCAGGTTCCTATGATCTAGAGAACAGCCGTCATCAGGTGATGTCTCATCCAGTTTACACATGAATATGCCAAACTGTTGCCCACAACCAACACAAAAGCACCAAATACCTTTCCTTTACAGCCTATCCTAGGATGGTCCCCGTTTCACCTTTTCCAGCCCCTTTTATCTAGAGCCAATGTGAATTCTTTCATAACCTCTTACACTTTTCTTCCCCAAACTCATTGTATGAAAGAGCCTCACCCACCCCAGGATGGTGGCTTAGACTGTACGCCCCAGGACCCGACCCTTACTCTGGCCAGTCCTCTTTTTCAGAAAACCTTTCAGTTTTGAAGATTTCTAAGAGTACAAAGCAATGTAAACACCCCTCATGAAATTTTGTATGAAATCAGGTATCACGGTAGAAATTTTCTTGGACTCTTATGAACTCTAATCAGAATGAATAGCAGGCTCATAGGAAGAGCCAGCTGCATCTATAAGTACACTCAAAGATAAAATTAGGGATGATTTATATGACTTTTCAGTATTTAAAAACCTGCAATAAGAAAGGAACCTCGGATTTAAACAAGAAAAAATAACTAGGATTTTTGCAAGGTCTTCCCAATAAAGACTACTGCCAGTTTTGTAAAGTAGGCCTCCAGGAAAATTTCTGTGAAAAGATATTCCTTTGTTTTGGTTCTAAAATACTGTTTTAAAGTAGCTAAGGCAAATATTAGGGGGCACAGCTCAATGTTGGAAAGTTGGTTGAAAGAGGTAGAAGTAAAGCCTTTGTATGCAGTGTGCTTCTGCATAAAGGTAACAACCTATGACCTGGGGAGAACACAACTAAAAAATGAATCACTCTTTTATACGCTGTTAAAAGATAATGCTTTTTAATATTTCAAATAGTTTTAAAAATCTCATCAAAAATGTTTCACCTTAACAGTACTTTGCACACGTGGAATTTCATACCTAAATTTGGTGATACTATTTTGGTTCATTTATGGCTACTTACAAGAAGACTCAGAAATAATGTCCATTCTCTAGAGTCTTTTTCTTTGGTTGAGCCTACTGGGACCAGGCTAATGAAACAGCTAAAGCAAATTCATGGTAATATGAATTATGTGAATTTTCACTGAATGGAATTGAAACTTAAAAGGATTTCCATATTTATCCCCTTCATGGTTTTGGAAGCTAATGTCCCGTTCAGAAGTTAAAGAGTTTGAACAGCTCACACAATCCTGTAAAAATTACAACTGGCTGCCCTTTAATAAATAAAGTCATTGTAAAGATTTACATTTACAGAGTGAAAAGTGAATACATAGCATTTTAAATTCAATTTTGGAAGTACTAATAAGTACTGACCCATAACAATATACACTAGCCAACTTTTTAACTGTCCATCATTAGCACCAATAAAGATTCAACAAAATTACTTTTATTCCCACATCTCAAAACAATTCTGCAAATTCTTTGTGAAGTTTAAGTATAGTCACAGACCTTAAATATTCACATTGTTTTCTATGTCATACTGAAAATATGTTCACTAATTTTCTGGATATTCTTTACAAAATCTTATTAAAATTCCTGGTATTATCATCCCTAAGTATACAGTAGCATAACCACACTATGTAGTTTCACATGATAGCTCCTTAGAGGTTTCACATCTAAATTACCAAGAACAAAACCCTTCCCTCCCTCATTCTGTACTCAGCTTAATTCTATATACTAGTCCTTGGATTATGTACCACTGTCAAAGTATAACTGCATCAAAATTATGTTTGTGGA
The DNA here is from genome assembly GCF_963259705.1 of Myotis daubentonii. Lineage (NCBI taxonomy): Eukaryota > Metazoa > Chordata > Mammalia > Chiroptera > Vespertilionidae > Myotis > Myotis daubentonii. Next base: position 77,848,083 of record NC_081846.1, read on the forward strand.
TAACAATAATATGCCATACAGAACAACAAAGTTACACATAATGACAAAGATTACTAAAGTTATGCAAGACAAACAAATGTTAGGACATGCTAGCTAGGGAAAGTCCCTAGAAAGAAGCTCCTACTATACTAAATTCAAATAACATTAACAAAATAACAAACAATTATCTTTTAAAAAATTATAAAGCTATTGGCAAATTAGGTAATTGCTAAATAAAAGTAGAGCACAAGATTAAACTCTCATATTTACAACTGCAACATACTTGAATAAAATTACAATTGTGCACATATCAGTGGCTTTTTAAAACAAAAATAAATCATATACATAGAGGAAAAATGAAGACAGCTTTCAGTTCAACAGAAGCTGAATTCAACCCATCTCAAAGATACTCAACAGCTCAAAGATTTACCACAGAATAAATAGAAGACTCACTGATAAACCAGGGCCCTATTACTGCTGTTTAAAACAAATTTTAAACAAATTAATGTCTATTGTTTATTCAAAGTCAGATGACTGTGCCAATATGACCTCAACAGGACTATACTGAGACGTGCAAACAAATGTAAAACCTCCACTAGCTGTCTACCTTTTTTTCCTCAGAGGTTCCTGATAAGCTATAAATACAGATACAATGCACAGTGATCTTTTTATTTATTGTTAGAATATAAAAGAACTGAGAGAGTAATAGTTTTAATTTTATTTTTAAAGGAAGACTGAATTTACCTGAAAAAGAAATGTGGCATCACACACAAACAAGCTTGAGGGGAGGAGTATGTTTGAGAATACACTGTCATTCCGAATGCTGAAGGAAACGCGATCCCTATTTACTGTTAAACTATGTAGTGTGACGTTTTTTCTTTAAGGAAAAAAACTTAATTTTTCACTATGTACTTTTTGTGAATTTAGTTTTCAAATCACAGTAATCTACATAACCATTATTAACAGCTCTGTGTTATAGTACTGCAACAAACCAACAAACATTTAACTGCACTTCACATCAAGAGTATGTAAACTTAATTTTTTCCTCTTCAAGCCTTCAGAAAACTAGGGGCTATTTCAGCAGCCGATCTGGTCAGAACCTCTGAAGGCAGGTCAGTGCCTCACAGTGTAAGTGACCATCTGTGGCACTGCATACCCATCAGGTACTGAAGCGTCCCCCTTCAGAGGCTTCCAGTAAGGCCTAGAGTTTAAGGTTAACATGAAAAGTGCCACCTTTGTTTTAGATTAGTGATGGACTCTGACAAGATAAAATAAAGTTATTCTGTATATTGTTATACTTACAAGCAGCTCCAATCCTGAGTATTTATGGTAATATCTAAACATACAAAAATGTATGTACATTTTTCTCCACTTTCCTGTAAACTGTTTTCAGTATACTGTTTTATCCCTTTAACATTGAAACATGCAAATCATACATACAAGTATAAATACACAAAAGAAAACAATTTACACTCATTCAAAAGTCAAGCAACAACAAAAATAATATAGCTACAGTTTTCAAATTATAAATAACAAATGCTTGAGGCATCTTATATTCCTAGAAGCAGCCAGCCATTCATCCTAATGTTCTCAGCTGCAATTGTAGAAATACTGAGTTTTGCACCTTCCATGCTTTTACAGTATTTATAACACTATCATATGTGGAGATAAAGACTTGTTTACTATAATCTCTTCTTTTCAGAATGAAGAATAAAGCAGCACTTACAAATATTGAAACAGTGGCAGCAACGGCAGGTGTTACCACTGCTAGATCAGGAGGATTCCATTCTAACAATCTTTAAATTAAAAAAGGAAAGGAAAAATTGACCTAAACAAACAATTACATGTTCATTCCTTGGGCACTTAACAGCGAGTCCAGCATGTCGTATGTGTCTTTGTAGTCCATATGCTGGCTGTTTGTACTGTACTCGTGATGGACATCAGGACCGTTGGTCTCCACTGGCTTCTTGTCCAGTTTCACGAGGGTGCTGAGATGTCCGTAGCCCACCTGGTATGTGACAGGGGGAGGAGGGGGTAAGGGATGGTTAAAAACAGAGTTGTGAGAGGATATATACTGCTTAACAGAGGAGGAAGAACTAGATGAACTACCTGAACTTTTGGAACTTTTGCTCATTTTGGCGTGATGGTTGTGAGATGCATCATTGACATGCAGCTTCTTCCTTGAAGAGCTGGAACTAGAGGAAATGCCATCACTGCTCAGGCCAACAGGACTCCTCAGAACAGTGGGTGGTATTCCATCAGCACTGTGTTTACTGCCACCACTGCTGCTGCCACTGTGTGAGTGGGAATGCTTGTGACTGCTGGGGTGATGGCGGTTGGAGGGATGTTCCTTGTGCTTATCTTTATGGTCTCTGCTAATATGTGGGCTGGAATGCTTGCTCTTCCCACTGCCTTCATCAGAAGAGCTGTGCCTTTCTGAAGAAACTTTTATCTTCATTTTCAGTTCTTCTTTACTGGCACTTTTATCAGTGGGTGGTAATGGGATCCGTAATTTCAGCGATCCACTTTTTTCCTTCTTATCTGCCATATATTTTTCAGGTTTTTCTGCATTTGTGATGGGAATTTTCATTTTAATGGGAGAAGTTACAGAGCTGCTGCTGGTTGCCTGCGACTGAACGTGTTTGTGTTGCTGTTCTGCCTGGGCAGCTATATAATGATCCCTGACATCCAGATCAAGGGTTTCTAGCTTACGTTTTTCTCTGTATTTATCTAAAGACATCTTCTGAGGAATAACTCCTGGAGTAGCAGATATTGGTCCATGGTGCTTACTGCTCCCTGCTTTATGAGTATATTCTTGCTTAATAGAAGAATGATCAGAAATTTTGTCAGGTCTGTGATGCAATCCTGAATGCAGGGAGAGAGAAGGTCCCTGCTGGAAGTTGATGTTGTACTGGCTACCAGACAGAGATGTCTCCTGTTTCTGTGAATATATCTGCTCGGTCCTTGCTGATTCTTGATGTTGAGGCCATTCTTGGTGTGACGACAAACTGTATGAGGTACCTGGCATTCCTGTTGCTAGTACTGACAAATTATCAGACGTATGGCTGTCTTGAACAGAAATATTTCCTGAATTCAGAGGTACTGGTGCAGGGAATGCTGATGTAGATGGTTTCTGAAAACTTGGGTTTGCAGGCACACCAGCAACACTATCTACTAAAATGGAATTTTGGACCAGAGATGAACCAAGAAGCGGTGTTTCCGATACTTGTCTATCTACTTTTGGTTTCTTAGCCGCCTGATCAGCCTATTTAAATAAAACACAAAAGAAGCAATGACAACAAAGGAATTTAGTACACAATTCTTTGGTTATAAAAGTTCTGTATTTATAAGCATAAAACAAGACTATAAAATGAAAGCACTAATTTTGGAATTCGATACACAACCTAGCCACCATTTGAGAAAGCAACTTAACTTGTCTAGGCTTTAACTTCCCCATTTGTAAAATGAGAATATTTCCATCATTGTGAGGTTTATAAAAAATTTATAAAATACTCGGCAAAGTCCATTGGACATAGTAGTTGAATACAATATATGTGTATATAGCTTCTGATACATTATAATTATTCAGGAATACTGGAAATAAGAATATTTAACTCCCAACATTAAACTGGTTAGCTTTGTAATTGTTAGATAAATGACAAACTGATAATCTTTTAAACCCTGCCAATTCTCTTACCCTCCAGTTTCGAATCTTCTTCAACCTACTAGGCGTTTTCTCCAGTATCTGTAGAAATTCATGTGTTAACTCTAAAAATAAAATTTAAATTTATAACTTAGAAGGTGCCTTTATGATTTAAATTTCTCTCAAGTGAGCAATATTAAAAAAGTTCTCAAGAGTTCATCTACTTCACTATCACCCTCCTATTCAACCTTCAGCATTTACAGTAGACATAGCTCTGAACTAGTATTTTTAAAGAAAATCACTCTCACACCCAAATTTTATATGCTTGCTCACAATCTCTGGAAAGTTTAGTAGCATTAAAAAAATATTCCCCCAAAATAAAAACCTCCACTAAGCAAAAACAGTAATAATATTTGTTGCAGGCAAGATCCATCAATAGATTTAAAATTAGTGGGCAAAAGTTTGAGGAAAAAGAAGGATATTTGTATAATCCCAACGTATCTTCTTCAAGATATTAATTGCAAAGAGAAAAACAGTAACTTTACAATGGAGAAACACAGTAAATACCATCTTAACCAAGTAATGATGGCTATCATTATTAGCAATAAGAGGTATCAACATGATGTACCCCTATAAGATCTAATCTAATAATAGACAAACATGGTAATTGACCGTACCTTCGCTACGCTTCCCATAGGCGAATCAGGGCGATATACAAATTAACTGCTAAGGTGGCGGTTAACCGCCAACAAAGATGGTGGCTAATTTGCATGCTGTAGGCAGGGTAGGGCAGCGCAAGCCGACATCCAGGCCCCCGTGTGCGACTGGGGGGCGGGCGGGGGCTGAGGTGAAGGCAAGCGGTGCCGATCGCCTCACCGGAGCCCTCACCCGCCCACCGGAGACAGGGGGCCCACTCCCGTGTGCGACCCAGGGGCGGGCGGGGGATTGGCGGCATCGCTTACCTTAGCATGAGCCCCGCCTGCCCACCGGGAGCTGGCCAGCCCAGGGCCAGGAAAGCGGGATGCGACCCTGGAGCGCTGGAGCTACCTGGGCTCTCCCTGCTGTCCGCGCTTCATGAATCGCAAGTTTCCGCAGAGGCGGTGGCTGCAGGATGCAGAGTGGGAAACAGGGGAGCGGGCAGAGCGCGGCTCGGCCTCGGGCTCGACGGAAGAGATATCCCCAGCGGGCAGCAGCTGCCCCTGCCGCAGGGGAGATCTCCTCTGCGCCGGTGCCCTCTGTCGAGCCCGAGCCTCACTCGGCCTGCTCCTGTCTCCCGCTCTGCGTCCTGCAGCTGTCGCCTCCGCGGAAACTTACGATTCATGAAGCACGGGCGGTGTGGTGGAGGAGGCACCTAAGAAGTCCCCAGCCGCCAGCGCCAGGAGCTGGGAACTTTGTGCCGGGCGCTCCTGGTGGGGCCATGGCAGAGGGGAGCTGGGACTCTGGCCACCACCGCCGCCGCCGCCCCCCAGCTGGCTTCGGGCGCTTGGTGCACTGGCTACTGCTGCTGCTTTGGCTGCTGGAAGCTCCGCTACTGCTTGGGGTCCAGGTGAAGGAGGCTGGCCAGGGGCCTGGTCCAGGTCAGCAGCCCCTGCCGCTGCCGCCTCAGCAGCAACAGAGCGGGCAGCAATACAATGGTGAGCAGGTCCTGAGCCCCGTCCACCCGCCGGGGACACGGGGCCCTCTCTGAGAGAGAGAGAGAGAGAGAGAGAGAGAGAGAGAGAGAGAGAGAGAGAGAGGGAGGGAGAGAGGGGAGAAGCGGAATTTGGCACCCCACAGCCCTCCCTGATCGACCACTGTGATTCTAAGCCAGCGAGGCCTGCCTTCAGGCCGCAGCTCCAGGTCCCTCATCCCCACCCAAGGCCCGAGAGCACAGTGCTGGGCAGGGGCACCCAGGGGTTCAGGAATGCAGCGCGAGGGGCAGGCACGAGGTGCGGGGGGAGGGCTGTGTTTATACCGCCAAGTTCCCCTCTTCTGCCCTGGCCTGCATCCCTCCTCCTTCCCCTCGAGGCCCAGCTCCTGCCTACATGCTTGCTGGGCAGGCCCAAGTGCACCGGGGAGTGAGCCATGGCAATCAGGATGGCCACTTCCTGGGATGGGATGGACAGACCACGGGGATTCATGAGGGTGATGAGGCCCGTGGGGCATGCGCCGCCCTCCGGCGGTGGAGGTGGCTGGCCAAGCCGAGTCTGGCTTCAGTGGTGCCAAGTGGGAGCCCGAGGCCACCCCAACCCCCACAGATCCTGGGCAGACGGTGGCTCAGTGGAGAGCGGTGTCTCCATGCATGGTGCCCAGGGGGGCTGTGAGCTGCTGCAACCCCGCCCCACGCTTCAGGGAGGGGGAGAAGGCTCGCAGCCACCAGCACCCTAGGCTGCACTGACTGGCCTGTGCCTCAGCCTGCCAGGTTGGCAGGGTCCAGAGCAGGTGAGCTGTTCCCTTCCCCCAGTGGGAGAACAGGGAGGAGAGCGCTGGGTGCAGGGAGGGGACCTCAGCTGGGATCCTCCTGGTGTGGGGAAGGGGCCCAGCCTGGGCCCGGTGGGGAGCTTAGGAAGTCTGGCTAAACAGGCGCTGGTTCATACCAACTCTTACTCTGCCATCTTCCTCCAGCTCTTCAAGCTAGCCCCCCTGCCCCACCTGTCCGGGGGAACGGACTCTGGGTGACCTCCCTGAGCTCAGACTGTGGACCCAGAGACCTCAAGGAAGAGTGCCCGGCCGGGCCCGGGCAGGGGCCGGTGCAGAACTACCAGGGCAGAGTTGCTTTGGTGTCTTGGTGAAGTCTGCAACTGACCCAAGGAGGAAACCTGAGAGGGGAAAGGCTGGGAGGCATGAATTGCCAGCACTTTAGCCACTTGAAATCAGCTCCACTTGGAATGTGAGGCGGTTGTATGTTCAGCTGAGAAGTGAGGGGGCTGAACTCCACCATCGCCGGGCTCCTGTCAGTCCGAGGCCTAAGCGTCCACCATGACAAGGAAAGAACAGAGCAAGGGGCCTGGAGGAAGGGAGGACAATTGAAGAAAACCGTGTCTAGACTTTCCCCAGCCCTCTCCTTCTTTCTGCTGCCTACAAGAGCCCCAGGCCCGACCACAGTTCTGTCTCCACCTTTTAGTCCCCTATTCTCCAACCACAGAGGAAAGAAATAAGGACGGAGTCTGTGCTGCCTTCAGAAAGTATCTATGTACCTGATCGGCCAGTTGCCTTCCACAGAGGGAGGCCAGGCTGCGGCTTAGGCCTGCTTCCCACAGTGACATCATTAGGACATCCTGTGAGAGCTCCCAGACTGTTAGATGGGGCAGGCTGGGCTGAGGGATGGCCCCCGAGTGCACAAATTTTTGTGCATTGGGCCTCTATACTAATAAAAGGGTAATATGCTAATTAGACTGGACGTCTTCCGGATGACCATCCAGATGTCCTTCCTGACAAAGCCGGGCCCAGGCGAAGCCACCTGCCCACGGTTCTGGACGCTGGTGCCTGCGGTTGCGGCCCAGGAGAGGGAGAAAAGCCATCCGCCCCGCGGTCCCGGGAGCCGGTGCCTGCGGCCTGGGAGAGGGAGAAAAGCTGCCTGCACCATGACTGTGGCTGGCCCGGGTGAAGCCGGCCCAGGTCCCGGGTGCCTGTGGCTGGCCAGAGGGAGGGAAGCCTGGGTCCTGGGTGTCTGTGGCCGGCCAGAGGAGGGAATCCTGGGTCCCGGGTGTGGGGCCGAGGCAGTTAGGGGCGATCAGGCGGGCAGAGGTGGTTAGGGGCAATCAGGCAGGCGAATGGTTAGGAGCCAGTGGTCCTAAATTGTGAGAGGCAGTCAGACATCCCCTGAGGGGTCCTGGATTGGAGAGGGTGTAGGCTGGGCTGAGGGACCCCCCATCCCTGGTGCATGAATTTCGTGCACCGGGCCTCTGGGGCATTGATAAAATGCATTTTTGTGTTTCTAGATGTCCTCAGTTGCAACAGGCATAAATCCTATTTTCCATTAGCTTCAAATTTTGTGAAGGAAGTTGGGGAAAGCCCACAAAAAGAATAAGCTAAAACCCAACATACTAGTTTAGGCACATCTATTAAGTAAGAATGTTATCTATTTCTTTTCTGAAATTTATAATACATAGCTAAAATGTCTTAATCTCCAAGAATCTCCTACCTCTGGCCAACTTCTCTTACGTCTTAACCAGAGAAATTTCTTATCAGGAGACCCTCAAATCCAGGTTCAATTTAGAGAACTTGTACCCCCAATTTTCCCTTGTCAACTCACATTTAATGATGTAAGACAACAATGGCACATTTCATCAGTGGAACTACAGAGCAAGAACTGTTACCCAGAAAATACCACTAGTTCATTGCTTCATATCTTCTGCAATACCTGACTTTGAGTCTGTACATTTTAAACTCAACAAAACTAATCTTTGAGTTTGAAAAAGCCTCAAAAGGCTTGAGATATTCAGTGGTGGTTAATATATGTACACTTTATTTTTTTTAGGCTAATGAATCCTTATTTTCATCCTGTGTTCATTTGATCATGTAATTATTCTTTAAAATCTATTAACAAATTGTTAAAAAAGAATTATAGTTATGTTTTTAAAGTCTATTTTTTGAAATACAAACTAAAATATTAATACATGAAATAATGATATCTGGGATTAGCATTAAAATAATTATAGGGGAGCCCTGGCCGCTGTGGCTCAGTTGGTTGGAGCATTGTGCTGTACACCGAAAGATCGTTGGTTCGATTCTCGGTCAGGGCACATACCTAGGTTTCGGGTTCAATCTCCGGTGGAAGTGTATACGAAAGGTAACCAATCGACATTTCTCTCTCCCTCTCCCTTTCCCTCTCTCTAAAATCAATAAAGGCATGTCCTTGGATGAGGATTAAAAATTAAAAACTGCAGGGGAGGAAGGAAGCTGAATTGGGCAGAATTGGTAACTATTCAGTTTGGCATGAGTATATGGAATTCACTGGTTTTCAAACCTATACAGAATTAGACAGAATTTTTCCATAATAAAAAGAAATATTTTTTATTTAAAAATGATTATTTTCTCTACTTACCATCTAATAATTCTAAAGTAACTGTAGGATCCACATATTCCCACCAATGTTTTCCATCAGTTGACACAGGAATCTCCCAATTGGACCATTTGCAAGCCAAATGAATGCATACACATGCTATCACTGTTGGTTTGTACTGAAGACAGAAGGTGGTAAGATGTAGACTGTTGTGGCGCATGTTTGAAAATGAAGAGTCATAGAAATTCAAATATGTAAAACAAAGAAAAAACATTTACCAGTAAGATTAGAACAGAAACAGAATTATAAAGGTTTTCTTCTGTAAGCCTAGAGTACAAAACCTTACTTTATTATGTTAAAAGCTAACACTATACTTACAAAATTCCAGCACTAAAAAAACCCTATACATTATGAACATTCCCCATACTCGTAAGCCCGAGTATTATATTAATATTTTATTAATACTAATATATTAATATTTCTGAATTTTGCTTTTACATCTAAATTCAAAGTATTTTTATTTCTTTATAAGTGGAGGTGAAGACATACCTAATACACTTCTATTTCCAATAACCACTATATACCAGTACAACACCTTAAACTTTTTTTGGTGGCATTTTTGTTTCTTTTGTAATACCATGGCAAAAAAGTAATGAAAAAGCTGAGGATTCCTGGTAAAAGTGACACATTTCAACAATGCATTATAATCAGAGATTCTACCATTTGATGTGGCTTAAACATAATTCTCAAGTAAGTTAAAGAGAATTTAACACTTATCTATGTAAATCTCTGTCTTCTTTTTAATAGAGCCACAGAGAAAACTTACCTTTTGCGTAACAGCTTCAAAGCCCAATGTTGCCATGAACTACAAAAATACTTTCTTTCTCCTTCCACTATACTGGGCATGTAGCATGTTACAAGTAGGCTTTTCTAACCAAAGTTTTAAATTTAAGTTTTTTGGGTTCTTTTTGCTTTTGTTGTTCAGAATTCCTCAGAATAGAGGTTAAAGCCCAACAACACATATCTGAGGAAATACATAGATTATTTGCCAATCCAAAATTTTAAATAAAACTTAACAGTGTCACAAAAAAATTAAGGGCCACACAAAGCTGGTTTGGTCCCCTCCTCCCCAGAAACCCATTAAAAAAACAAATTTAAATAATTAATATAATCAATACAGAACAGAATTTTATATATTAAAGGCTTTTAAAAACTATTCTTCCACTTCAGTTTCAGAATTAATGAAAATGTTTATTGATCAATCACAACTCACACCATTTTTTATTTATATAAACTGAAAAGGAAGTAAGGTTTTTTAGAAGTAAAAGTTGTACTTATGCACATCCAGGCACTGGTAAGAGTCGACTACTTCTAATTTACTACTAATGGGTATTATATAACCAAGCTATAGAAATTTTACTTATTAAAAAACTTTAATGATTAAAGTTAAGATTGGATCAATGTGAAATTTTAAAAATTGTCATTTAACTATAATTATAAACTAGAAATAGCTTTATACTTACCAAGTTGCTCGAATTTCTACGTTAAGTTTAGCTCTGTGTAATCTTTAGCTGCTATTCAGGCTACCAATTTTAGACTTATGCACTCACAAATCGAGAATATGTCATCAGAAAGCACCACTACACTTCACATTGTGCATTTAACCCCTCTGTGCCCAAAGTCCCTTGTACAATACACCGCAAAGCAGACAGGAAGGTACCACCACAGTAGATGGTCCAGTCTCCTGTTGCAACAAGGGTAAGAGACACATTGAGGGGGCCCTGCATTAAAGGAAGCTATAGTGTGCTACAACAGTGCAACAAAGAGGGTCAGGATAACAACCTGTTGGTAGCCATGAAATAGGATGTCTGTGCCAAATCCTTGCTTGCTGTAAGGAAAAAAAAGAAAAACGAAGACAATACTATCAGCTTTAACATGCTACCATTAAAAAGTTCTCAACATAACAAAAACTTCAAAGATGTGTACACAAAAAGTAAATTTTACTTACTACTTACAAATATCACAAGAGCGCCATCATTTTCTATACTACTGAAAATCTTCAACAACATTCACTCAAATGTTTCTTGCTATCCCCCAAAGATCTGAGAAACAAGCCGATTTGCTTTTAGCTAGCCAGTTACAAGGGCTAAACTTGTTACTAAGTTAAGCATCTAGTCAGCTAAAAGTTGCAATAAAGCATTCTCCTGGATTTAAAAAAAAAGAAGAGGAAGAAGAAGAAAAGATTTTGAAGTCTAATACAAAATACAAAGAGTTGCCTGCCAGACTTAATCCTCAGTCATATTTAAATTGGCTTAGCACTTCCATCAAAATAAAAGAAAACAAACCCCCACCCTCCAAAGTCAGAGAGCACAACTGCTCAGTTTTTCATCATGCTACTAAGCATCAACAGAGAATAAACAACCTAAAACATTATAAGGACAGATATAGGAAACTCCACTATATTGTTTTTTTTTTAAAAATTATAGAATCCAATTAATAGAACTTTAGATTATGATATGAGTATTGTAGAGGGAATCATGGTGCTTCAACACTGTCACCCCCTCAAAGAATGGAAATTAAGACACTGAAATGGAAAACTGGCCCTCCCCTTCTGCTTCCTATTCTTCCCAACAGGGATGCCTCTGCTATCTATAGTTCACCCTTTTCTTCCAATTACATTCACGAAACTGACATAAACTTTCCCCTTTGTTTCAACTAGGATTAGTTCCCTTCAACTCACCCCTCTTTAAAAGGCCTCAAAATCCTTGTCCCCTGGTAGTTTTATCTGCAGCACCTGTAATCCCTGCTGCCCCATGTGAATCTTAAAAAGGGACCTGGGCTTAGCAGAGCTGTGCTAAGAGTGTCAAAGCATCAGATGTCCTGGAGACAGTGTGACTTAAGTATTGCTTTCTTTCCTTATGGGAAAGGAAGGATAAATCAGAAAAGTGAAAGTCCCTGTAAAATGACATTAGCCAATTCTGCAGCAAAGGAGCATAATACCAATTTTCTCTTGTGGGGAAAGGAGAGAGGTAAAGGACTTGAAAGAAGCCAAACCATTTACTCCCTTCACAAAAGACGCAAAATATGTAGATAAGAAATTTTAAATTGCCGTAGCAGTTTTCACCTCAGAATATGTCTAAATTCAATAACCTCACTGTGCATCAGAGGAAAAATGTAGGGAAAATGGTCTTTTGTTAGCTTGAAATTGTAATATAACAAAGAAAAAAAGAGACCAAACATGAAAGAAAATTTATTAAATAGAGTGAGATACAAACCCTGTTACTCAAAATGTTAGTCAGACAAGAGGAGTTTAAACATATATAAAATCTGTACTAAAATTTAAGAGTTAGTCACATTTTAAACATTAACAACAAAAAAAATCATATTTTAATATTTTGCTTTGGATGATATATAAAATTTAGTTTTTGTAAATGTTTTAAAATTTACTATTCAATTTTGCAAATCAATGTTCTTTATGTCTTTGGCTTTTTTAGATATAGGAGAAAGTACAAAAAAAGTAATAAACTTCGGAAAACGATTTTTAAAAAGCTGACTAAAACTTCACAATACTAAGCTGAAAATCCAGTTTCAATTCCTACTAAAGCATTATTTTAACCTATATTAATACCTTCCTTCAATATCATTCTTCATCAGACTCAATTTAAAACAAATTATATGGCTTTCCATTAGTCTGACAAAACAGTTTACCCTTTCAAGTTTCTAGGAAAATAGAACTACTCAGATTTTTTTTCTTAATTCAACATCTACACTAGTTATCTATAAAAATCTATACTATACTGTAATACTGGGGATGAGAATGTGCTATAAAATATATTCAATCACAAAGAATAGGCACTATAATTAAGTATGTTCAAGTTTACAAATGATATGTGCTAATGGCATTTTTAGAGGTCCAGTTCTTGTGATGTCAGATAACAGAGCCTTTGTTTTAAAAAAAAAATGTAGTCATAACATATAAAATCCTACCTAGATATAAAATGAATTCAATTTAGAATGAATAAAATGTGAGGATATTTAGGTAAACACTAAAAAACAAAACAAGGCCTTCAAAAGTCTTACCCATTTTGTTTAGAATAATCCTAAAGAAGTCTGGTGGTAAAAGAATGAAACTGCAAAATTTAATTTTCAAAAAGGAAGTAATAGAAAAAGGCACACTAAAGATTCTAAGGGGTTGCTATTAGTAAGTAACATTTCTAATGGGAAGCAGTAGTAGCAGCAGCAGCAGTATAACAACATGCAACCGTGGAAAACTATTTCTAGGCAAATAACAGATACACCAGATTCATTAACAAGAGCAGAAAAACGTGTTCCACATGCTTTATAAGCAGTAAAGCAAAAGGTACAAAAGCTTCCTTATTCCTGTTTATAAAAGGTGTAATAGCCACATTACACACTACATATCATGCTATATAATTATTTCCTTATACACAAAAAGGAAACCATTTTTAGTAATACTAAAGAGCTGTGAAAAATGTATTAAGCCAATCTTGTTCAAATGAAGATGGGCAAGACATTTGCAAACATGACAAATCTAAGAAACACAATTTTTTTATAGAAAAAATCTGAGGTTGATCTCCAAATTCTTATACTGTAGTCTCTTCAAGTCAATGAAAGTTTCTGACATAATTAAAAATTAATACTACTCTCTGTACACATGTGTTAATGGCCTTCATCTTAAATAGTAACTGAAATATAGGACAGGCATAGCCCAAAGGGGAGGTAGAGAGCCCGAATATTTAAAGCCCTCCAAATTTTTAGTGAAATAAAACTCTCACTGAAGTGTATATAAATAGAAGTAGATGAGTAGGAAGATACATAACACTACAAAGTAATGCTTCAAAATGACATTTTCCTTATTAAAATTCAAGAAAAGGCTTTAAGAACAAAATAGCATTCAAATCAATTATAGACAACAAAAATCATAAATATTGTATTTAATTAAAAAGTTTCAAAGATCACTTACCTCTTACTAACTGGGTACATTTCACCACATCTGTGTGTGGGTGCTCAATGGTGATCTCAAAACCTGAAATGAAAAGCACTTTTTTCCCCAATCACTTACCACTACAATACTTGCCTGAGAAATGCCATTCACCACACAACCATAAATGTGTAATATATTTTTCACTATTAAAAAAACCCAAAGACAATGTTTCTTATCACTGACATGATCACTAAATACCTCTGATAGGAAATCATTTCTTCTCAAAAACAATGTTCCAATTATGAAAATTTATTATCAGTTATTTATAGATCAGGGAGGAATATTTATTCAAAAATCTGAATTACAATTAGTTTGAGATTATCCTCATTTTAAAAATAAACTAAAATCATAAGTTTGCCCCACATGTTAAGCAGGGAATTCAACTATGTAGTATATTTCTTTCCCCTTCCCCCTTTTATTGAATTTACTGGAGTTCTTAAGTGTATTCCAACTCTTTCAGATGTGAAAAATTTTTCATAAATATAACCTTTGGGCTACAGTGTAAGAAATGACCTTTTAAATAATACAGTGCTCTTATTTTCTTAGTATGCCTCAGATCAAAAGTTTCAGCAAGTTAGCTTATAACTGTGTTTCATTAATAATAAAATTGTTAAAGTTAAGTATACCTGTAGGCCTCAAGATTCATTAAATCACTGTTTCTAAAACCAAAGATAAAATGTTGAAAAGCTTTCAATGCCCAATCAACCCTTAAGTAGGGTGAGGACACATCTAATGCCTTCAGAAGCAATAAGTGAATAATATCCTAATAATAGGTAATCTGGATTTATAAAGTTACTGTATGGTCTATTTATATTCCCATAATAAAACCTGCAAAATCATACTTTAATGAAAGCCAAAGAGGTATATCTTATACATTCTTATGTTTCCCTTAAAAATGCTATTATTCATTCTTCATGCTTAATACTCTGTCATAATGCAAACACACTGATTTTTAAAAAAATATCTTTATTTTAAAATACAATGTTCTTTTTTCAACTTTCATTATATTTAAATTTTCATATTTATTTAACTTTATATACTAAAACAATAACATTTACATTACTGAATTTGAAGGGAATGAGAATATTCTCACTTTTATTTTTGTATCTTTTTATACTATAAAAACTTTAAACAAGTGATATTTCAAACAAGCTACTTTTGTAATAAAAATAATCAGTTATTATGAGAAGCTGTGATTACCATTTGAATTCAACATTTGGGAATGGAGTAATAAATAAAATAAAAGTAACTACCATAATAAATAATGATTATGACACAGACACTATGTGGCAATTTTTTAATATATCATCTTCACAATGTTAAGGTAGGCATTATCATTCCACCTCATATATAGAATGGAGGATGAAAGGTAAAGAGGGGAATTTTGCCCAAGTCAGAGGCCTACAGATTTAAACCCAGCTCTCTGTAAAGACAATGTTCTTCTAGGAGTAATACATGACTTTACAAAAGTCAAAACTGTCTTAAGCCCCAATTTCGTCATGGTAAAGTGAAACATCAGAATAAATGATCTTTAGAGGCCAATTAAGTTGCACTAACTTTGCAGACAATATAACTTTTAGAAAACAATGTTCAACATTCAACTATTATGTCACATTAAAAATGATATACATTCATTAAACACTGACTATAAGCTCTAGGACAGTGATGGCGAACCTTTTGAGCTCGGCGTGTCAGCATTTTGAAAAACCCTAACTTAACCTTGGTGCCGTGTCACATATAGAAATTTTTTGATATTTGCAACCATAGTAAAACAAAGACATATATTTTTGACATTTATTTTATATATTTAAATGCCATTTAACAAAGAAAAATCAACCAAAAAATGAGTTTGCGTGTCACCTCTGACACACGTGTCATAGGTTCGCCATCACTGCTCTAGGAGAACAAGAACTGCCATGTATATTTGTACACATTACAATCATGTGCAACAGTTTGAGAGGAATTATTTTATTCTCCAATGCAAAGCCAGAACGAAACATAGGATCCCAATTATCTGAAAACATTAAAATCTCACCAAAGGTTGTTTATGTGAAATGAAATGAAATTTTTAAAAATGGTTTTCTTATAACCAGGCAATAATATTCTGGCCCTAAACTTTATTTTAAAATGAAACTTTCATCAAAGATAAAATCACTCCAGACATTTTTTCCTTTATTTAGAATATATATAGCAGGCACTTGAATAATGTCATTTCACTCAACATCATTTGTTATACCATAGGAACTTAACTCTTGTTTGTATCAATTAGCCCATAGTAAACTGGTTTTATTATATGTTGTTTCACTTAGTTAAAATACCAATTGATGACATTAAGTAAAGACTTATTGTACTGCATTGAAGAACACACATAAAAATCTATGACGTAAGTACATACCTAGGGTTTGTAGCATTATGGTTTCAAGTAAAACCAGTTCTTGAGTTTGTTGAAGGTAAGCCTGCGAGGTAAAAACAGCAGTATTAAAATGCTTAAGATAAACATAACTACCAGACTATGAGACCGTTAAATTTCATGAGAATTATAGATTGATCACAACAGAATTAGAGTAGTTTATAAATATGAAGGAAAGAAATCGAAGGAAATGGAGAAAGCTTATATTCTGTGGCAAGTCAAAATTGAATTACTTCTGTAAATAAAGTAAAACCCCAAAAAACCTAACGATAATGATAATATGACAGGAAGGAGGGCTAGTCTATAATATAAAACTTTACCCAGGTATTATTAGTGCTCCAAGACATATTAGATAGGAAGCACCAATCCACGTAAGAACACCAAATTCAAACCCACCTTAAAGAAAGACTTATCAACTTAATCTAGGATACCTTCATGTGATAATTTGACAGTAACAGGTTACTTTTAGAATTAACTTCCTCTCTCCAAAAAAGGCAAAATAAAAATTTTAAAAAGCTGTATAATCTCTAGATTAAAAGGAAAAATTTTAGATATAAAATACCAAAATAATATATCATACACCCAACCTCAATAAATTATTCACCCCCCAGCTGGCTTTGCTCAGTGTTAGAGTGTTAGCTCCCGGAATGAAGGGTTGTGGGTTTGATTCTGGTCAAAGGCACATACCTCCGGTGCATACCTCGGGGTGCACGTGGGAGGCAACCAATTGATGCGTCTCTCTCACATCAATGTTTCTCTCTGTCTCCCCATCTCCTTTCCACTCTCTAAAAAAAAAATAAATGGAAAAAAATATCCTCGGGTGAGGATTAACAAAATAAACAAACAAAAAATTCCTCTACTGCAATTACTCTGAAAATAAAGGGTATGAAAAATTTTCTGCCATCTCATTTTTAGATCATGACATAACTACCAGAAATATTGTTAGTAAGAAAACAATATATCACATATAAGTATTCATTTATATAAAGACATACTACTAAACCCAGAGAGTGAAAGTACCTTTAATTTTACTTATGTCCCATTTGAAAAGGTCACTGAGCTGATTTTTAAAACATACATTTCGGTTATTTGAACAATATCCTAAGTAACCACAAGAAATAATTCTGAATTTGTAAAATTAGTAGACACTACTAATTTTAAATAGTTCTTATTTTTGAATAATCATACATTCTCTATTTTTGAATGGCTATATTATTATTCTACTTCCTTAACAACATATAGGATAACAACATCTAGATTAATAAAATCAGATATAGTTAATTGGAACTTAAACTTGATCCAAATCAAACTGAATTAATATAATCTGGTAGTCACTTAGTACTTAAAAGTTCCTGATAAAGAACTCACCTATAATAAGAGTGCTAGAAAAATGATTTTAAAGGCCCAGAATTCTTTCTTGTTATAAGATATCAGAGCATTTTAAAATGGTGCTTTCAAACAAGGTCTATTAAAATACTGATGAGAACAAGTTGTTTGGAAACTAGCATTACTCTTTAGGAAAATTAAAATATTTTTAAAAAGTGCTTGCCGCTCATGAAAGCATGGTGAAATGTATTTTTATGTATCAAAGAGATAAGTAGTAATATATATGCATTAAATAAAGAAACAATCCTGTAAAAAAGATTAACTACTGGTCTGGAGGTAAATCCAGAGGTTTTCCTATTCCTTCATTTGCTGACAATTTTGAGTTATTTATCTCTGATTTTGAACATACCCGAACAATGGAGGTGAAATGATTTACCCTCTACACATATCACAAGTATGCTGTGAGGATAAACAACAAAATGTGAAATACTTAAAAAGTACCTTACATAATTCAGAATGACATTATAATTCATGAACATACATGAAATATGTCTCTGCCTGATTGCTTCCTGCCATTACATTCCTAAGTGGTAATAGGAATAAGCAGCATTTGGAAGGCAACACTAATTAGGATATATTTTTATCATGTCTGAATAATGAAAAGGTTTCAAATTTACAAAGAAAACCCAAAAAACCAAACAAACAAAAAACAAAAACAAAAAAACCCCCCAATTTTTACATACATCACACTTAGTATCCAGCAGTGGCTCTAGGGGATGAAGACAAGCATGTGCTACTTTGATAACATGTTCAAGTTTTCGAGCCTGTTCTTCCACTTTTGCAGCCAAAAATAATGCAGTAGGTGATATTATCTGCAGCAAAGAAAGAAAGTTGGTGATTTAAAAACAAATTTTGGAAAAAACCTTACTTTCTAAAGAGGAGAGGTGTGCAAGAAAGGAATGCAACACTGAAATTATGAATTGCTAGTTGGGCTATGAAAATATTGATAAGAGTTTTAATAAAGTTATTCAATAAATCAAACTAGTTACCCTAATTGATAAAATCTGTTTTACTTGTTTTGCAAGTAGAATATTAAAGGGAAAAAGACTTCTACTTTATTAAACTAAGAGAAAGTTTAAATAATATTAATGCACATTGTGAAGGTAAAGGGAAAAACACTCAAGACAATGAATGAAGCCATAGCTTTAAAAAACAACGAAAAACTGGGTAAAGTATACCTAAATTTTCCTTCTTTTAGGACAGCCACCACTTTCTAGGGTTTTCTTAAATTAATCAATGACTCATTGTGTGGCTAAGAGCTACACAATCTTGCTTAAGAGACAGGAAAAGGATCTACAAGGCAAACTGAAGATTCTGCACGTGAAACTGCTACCTAATATCTCTAGTACTTTACTTACACCATTAAAAGTTTCATGGAAATAAACATGTTAAGACAAACTAATAGCATAGAAACATTAACAATTGAAGATCTAGAAATTAGCAATTTTTAAAGCATTACTGAGTTATGTTCTTTGGATTAAGGTATAAGAACATAGCACTAACAAAGATACTGAGAGAACACTAATTTTGAACAAAATTTATCCCTGAACTTACTAATAAACCAAATAACTGCTGACTCAGAAAATGGGCATACTTTAAATTCAAATAACGTTCTAAGATTACAGACGAGAAATATTTCATGGTGATAGAAGGAGACAAGACTTTGGGTGGTGAGCACACAATGGAGTATACAGATGTTATATTATAATATGTACACCTGAAGTTTATAAAATTATTAACAATGTTACCCCCATAAATTTAATTGAAAAAGGAAATATCTCATGGAAAGATAATGTCTAAATGTCAAGATTCAGATACATTATTTTTCAAGAGATAAACATCTGAGTTTCACTGTATTGGGGTTCAATCACTATAAAGAAACAATGTCAAAAGAGGGAGGGAAAAAGGGAAGGGCATAAATCAATGCTATGCGATTTGGGTAGGTAACAAAAGGAGAAAATTTCTGATACAGGGAAGGTGGAGCCTTTATTTCACTGACATGAAATTTAACTGCCAGATTTTGTATCTGAAAGGAACCTTCTCTATTTCAAACGCATTTGCAGATGTATGAGTAAAAATAACTAGAAGTCCTCTTCCTGAAATATAAATCTTTAAAACAGACCTAAAATTAAGTAAGTTTGGCTTTAAATAACCAGAAGTAATGTTACCTTAAAAGGACTGAATAATTTTAACTTGAACTTTCAAATTAATGTCATCTTTTAAAATTAAAATTATAACAAAATATCTTTTAATTGAGAATGCTAAAAAAGCAATGTATTCTTACAACAGATTTAATTAAGCAATATCAAAATCAGCTAATATTTTTGAAATGCCAGTTAAATAGCAGTCACCCAGGGCGGAGGAGCAGGGATGGTGGTGGTGGTATTTCTGAGATGTAAAAAGTATAAGATAACCGAGATTGGACAATTATTCCTATCTGGTACTTTTCCCCATACTTAAAATTTCCTACCATTGTTACCTATTTTGATTAACTCCTTTTCTATTTAAAGGCTTAACTCAAAAGATCATCTCCTTCCAAAGTAAAATTTCTGAGTCAGAGTGAAGTGCCCTTCTTTATTCAATGAAAAATTATGCATACCTCTATCATTGTACTTATACTGTATTCTAACTTCTGGTTTATTAATCTTTCTGTCCTCCAGTCTAGAAACAGCTTGAACACAGAGACTGAATTATTCATTCATGTTCCCATTATCTAGTATTGTGCAGCTGCTGTCCAATATATTTGAATGAATGACATGTGGATAATCTATATATAAACATAAAGGCACTAATATTAAATTCAAAGTATTCCAAATGCCACAGTAAAAATCTAAGAATCAATACCAAGGTAAGAAATGCAAGAAAACACCCAATAAAATGAAGACACTCAGTTTCGAATAACCTCTCATTTATTATCTTATTCACATCTAAAAGGGGAATGGCTAAGCCAACTTTCAGATGCTACAACTATTTATCAAGGAGTGAAGCAATAGAGGAACAAGGCAAAAGTCAAATTAGACTAAACTTAATATTTAAACTCCTTCCCAACTGCCAGATGATCCAGAATTTCTCTTACTTGCCTAAAAGGCAATTTTAAATGTCTCTAATGAGTTTTTCTTGGTAAAATCTTTAAGGATTCCCAGTCACAGGTCCATCCTCTTCAGACTTTTTGAAAGCCTCAATATGAAGAGGTACTTTCAGACCACACAGGTACATTGTCTCCTTAGAAGAGTCTCAATGTAAACAAAGTATTGTACTAGTGAGTGATTCTCAAATTCTACAAGTAATTTTAAAAATTAAGTATTCAGTGAGCTAAGCAATGATCATCAGGGTAGATTCCTGTGTAT
Organism: Myotis daubentonii; assembly: GCF_963259705.1. Classification (NCBI taxonomy): domain Eukaryota; kingdom Metazoa; phylum Chordata; class Mammalia; order Chiroptera; family Vespertilionidae; genus Myotis; species Myotis daubentonii. The sequence goes on from NC_081846.1 coordinate 77,868,837, forward strand.
TTACCCACACTCCTCACAGAAGTCTTTCTGTTCCCTCTAAATAGGGCTCAATTCTCATTCTCCTCCAGTGCAACTAATACCCAACACTCTTCCAAAGTTTCTGGTGAAATCCACTAACTCCATTCACATTTCCTTCTCTACAGCCTGCAAACATTTTACTCCATCAGGGCTGTAAAAACAAAACAAAACACCTTTTTAGATAAATACTTTGTAAATATCCAAATGAGACTTTAATTTTAAGGGTGACTAAGAAAGGTAATCAAACTAGGCACTACTGCTTCTTATATGGAAAGCTGATTCTGTTGCGTGGCTTATTAAAAGGATAAGAATGTCAAATGTTTTAAATACTGGCAGTACTAGTTGGTCTGTGGCTTTTGAGGGAACAAACATTCATTAACACACATAAACTTGGCTCAAAGTCAAAGAATTCACACCAATACTGGAGTACATACTTGGCTGGTTCAAGTGACCAATTACTAACTGAGATTCAGTTCACTGGGGACAGGGACAATGCATTATCCGCCTTGTGTACTGGTCCCTAGTTTGATAAACTTTCTCCAATTACTATAACTAAAGGGAAGAAAAATTTATTTTTAAATAGTCCAGAGTATGTTACTCTAGCAAACCTACAACTAGTTCAAGGAGGTATTATATTCTCAAAACAATATACCATACAAATCATGGAGGGGGAGGAAGATGTGATGAAGCCAGCTGCAGCACAGTAGTCAGACTGCCTCAGTAGAATCTGACTAGCCTAGGCAAATTACTTATTCTCTTTGTGGTTCAGTTTCTGCATCTGTAAAATGGGAGAAACAGTATCTGCTGTAAACTTGTGGTGAGGATTAAATGGATCAAGATATGTACAGCACTTAGAATAGTGCCCTACAGTAATATGACTCAAATGTTATTACATGTTGAAAAATTAAACAATTGTGTATTGCTACTGTTGAGTTTAAATTTTAAATGCGATTTAACACGCTATAAAAATTTTCTTCTTTCTTGCTCACCTCTTCCTTCCACAGTTAAACTCAATTCTTTAAAGGTTCTTAGTTTCAAACTAAGCAGATTAAAACACTGAATTATGATACTTAACATGAATGGTTATACCCACATTCCTTTCTCCCTGCCGTTGTTTTCATCCCCTTCTCTTTTTCTGTTCCTTTATGTTTTCATTCCTACCTCTTGGTCTCACTCCTCCTGCCCATTCCTGGCCGCTGTCTCCCCTTTCTGCTCATGATGATGCCCTCACTGCTGACATTCTTCACTCTCCATTGCTGGCTTCAACCTTGATAGTTGGAGGCAAGGTTTTCGAATTAACAAAAAGCCTGGGCAATTTCTAAGTCACGGAAGATGGCTGTATCAGCCAGTTTCAAGTGAATCATCTGGTCTTTGTTTTAGTAATTAACTTTATGCACACACTGTGTGTACATTTGTATTTAAGAACCACCCACAGCTGTGTTATTACTCAACTTTAAATGTCCTAATTCCAAAAGAGCACTAAAAGCAGCAAAGATAACACTTCTAAGTCTGTTTCCTATTTGATAATACAGTACTAGTATCATCAGGCTCCTAAACTATTCTTATGTTTCCATCTCCCTGTCGCGCAGGCCAGTGAACCCATTCGCCGCCCCCCGCCCCTCCGCTTTTTAACTGCCTCGACACTAATCCCTCCCCTAAGGCTAGGATAATTATTTCTGTGCTTTGAAAGGATTTCACTAATAAATATCTAGCTAGTTTCTAGGTATCACAGCTTAAAATTTGGAAATCACTTGCCTAAGGCTATAGGTGAGGACAAGTAGTAATGGTATAACTTGAGCAAAGACTCATAGAAAGAAACTCCTAGAATAGAAAAAGGAAAGGTAGAAACTTAGATATAAGTAAAAACAAGGGAGGTAAGACCCCCACCAAAGAAGAAAATGTTAAAGTTCAAAATGCACATTTGCTAATAAGAAAGATTACCAAGCTCAAGCAAATTAAACCAAAATTCCAGCACAATATTAAGAAGTGGTTTAAATCTTTAATTTTGCTACACTGAAAAGACTGACATTTCAATATTACAGAAAACATAATTAACTCAGCCTGGTATTTTAGTTATTTTTTTTCTACTCATATAATTATGTGTGAATGTAATACTGTCAACAGAAGATAATTTAGCTTGAGAATTTAAAAAATCTTCAGGATGGATGTTATTTGGGACATCTAATTACATTTAAAAGAGAGCTGGCTTAATAAAGACTAAAAAATACTAGTATTCATTATTGCTGAAAAGCAGTCTTCAAGAGAGTAAGGCTTGATTTCCATAATTACATTTAAATATATTAAATATGCCTAATACTATCTGGCATTTTAACATTTATTTATTGTTACAAAAGAAAAACAACACATAAACAATAAGCAACTTATACTTTAAAGTACACTTAGCATTTCATAGTTAAGTCTCTATTCTCAGCTACCGTCTCACAAACTCATGTAGTACTTACTGTGAAACAAGAACATTAACACTGCATAGGTACTCAAATATTCTACATTAATCTTAAAAAGTCCACTTTTGCCCTGGCCAGTGTGGCTCGGTTGGGAATTGTCCTGTGCACTGAAAGGTTGCCAGTTTGATCCCTGCTAAGGGGCATGCAGAAGACAGCCGATTAATGTTTTGCTCTCACATTGACGTTTCTCTCTCTTCCCTTATCTCTCTCTAAAAATAAAAAAAAAATTTAAAAAGGTCCACTTTCCTGCAGATGGTTAAACAAATAAGAACTAATATTATAGAAGAGTTAATATTGTGAAGATAGCGATATTCCTCAAATTGACCTATAGATTCACAGAATGCCTGTCAAAATCCCAGCTTCTGTTTTACAGAAACAAGCTGATCCTAAAATTCTGGAGATAGCCAAAACAATCTTGAAAGAGAATAACAAAGTTGGAAGACTCATACTTCCTGAATTCAAAATTTACTACAAAATTATAGTAATCAAAACTATGTGGTACTGCACCAGAGCACCACTCAACCACCTCCACAAATGACACACCCAAAGAGCAGGCAGCAGAGCCCCACTGTAGCAAATCCTGCTCTGTGGGGTCAGCCCCTGCACAACAGCTCCTTCCCTGTACTGACAGCCAGTCCTCACACCAATCAGCTCGAGGGTCAATCCCTCCCACTGAGGTGCCAATAGCAATCAAGCCTCAACTACACACAACCCATACAATGGACACTCCTGGAGCACTGGCTCTGGTGACCAGGGAGATGAGGTGACGGGGCCCTACAAGACACTTACTACATCAGGCCACTCTACTAAGACGGAGAGATGTAGCGGCCCTACCTAATACCGAGAAACAAACACAGGGAGACAGACACAATGAGGGGACAAAGAAACATGTCCCAAATGAAAGAACAGGACAAAACTCTAGAAAAAAGAACCAAACAAAATGGAGATAAAGCAATCTATCGGATGCACAGTTCAAAACACTGGCTGAATAAGAAAACAAGACCCCTACATATGCTGTCCAAAAGAAACCTACTTCAGATCAAAAGATACACACAGATTACCCTGGCCGGAGCATCGTCCTGCACACCGAAAGGACATTATTTCGATTCCTGGTCAGGGCACATACCTAGATGTTTCTCCCTCACATAGATGTTATAGATGTTTCTGTCCCCCTTGCCTCCCCCCAAAAACACACACCACACAAACTGAAAGTAAAGAATGGGAAAAGAGAGTTCATGCAAATAGAAATGGAAAAAAAAAGCTGGGTAGCAGTATTTAGATCGGACAAAACACTTTAAAACAAAGGCTAATCATAAGAGACTGTTCTACTTCTGGTATTTATCTGAAGAAACCCAAAACATTAATTTGAAAAGACAGAGATCCCTATGTTCATTATAGCGTTATTTATAACTAGAGGCCTGATGCATGAAATTCATGCACTGACAGCAAGCTTCAAAACTTCATATGTCAAATTTGCTGAAGGTTGTTGAATTTCGTGCCAAAAAAAGAGCATCTGGGGGGAGTTTTAATTCATTACTTTATTTTGAAGAAAAAGTCGTATACTTCAGGAAGCTTCTGGTGAACATGCTCCATCTCAAGATACTTGTGAACGCTGGTTTTAAACACTTTAAAAGTGATGATTTCAATGTGAAAGATAAAGAACATCCAGGTTAACCGAAAAAGTTTGAAGACCAGTAATTACAAGCATTATTGGATGAAGATGCGTGTCAAACTCAAAAACAACTTGCAGAAAGATTAAACATTGCTCAGTAAACAATTTCCGATCATTTACCAGCAATGGGAAAGATTTTAAAGGAAGGAAAATGGGTGCCACATCAACTGAACAAAAGACAAATGGAAAACTGAAAAGTCATCAGTAAAATGTTTCAACGGCACAAAAGTCTTTTTTTGCATCAAATTGTGACTGGCGATGAAAAGTGGATTTATTCTGAGAATTCCAAATGCACAAAATCATGGGTGCATCCAGGTCAAACATCAACATTGACTGCAAGGCCAAACTGCTTCAGAAAGAAGGCAATACTCTGCATTTGGTGGGATTAGGAAGGTGTGGTGTATTATGAGCTTCTAAAGCCAGGTGAAACCGTTAATACTGACCGCTAACGACAACAAATAATCAACTGAACCACACTTTGATCATAAAATGACCAGACTGTTCCACAAGACATGACAAAGTAATTTTGCTTTATGACGACACAGCATCACACACTTCAAAACCACTTAAAGACACGTTAAAAGATCTTGTCTGGGAAGTATTAACCCACCCGCTGTATTCACCAGAACTTGCTCCTCCAGATGACCACTTGTTCTGATCGATGGCACATGCACTTTCTGAGCAGCACTTCAAAACGTAGGAAGAAGTGGAAAATTGGGTCTCTGAAGGGTCTGCCTCAAAATAAGAAAAGTTCTATTGGGACAGTATCCACAAATTACCTGGAAGATGGGGGAAATGTGTAGCTAGCAATGGACATTACTTTGAATAAAGCACTTTTGATGTTTCTCTTGAAATTATCGTGTTTTCTTTGATTACAAAATCCACAATTATTAACTGGTACACCTAGTATATATGTATGGTGTCAGATGAATACCAGGCTTATTGGGGTGATCACTGTGTATGTTAATGTCTCATCACTACATTGTATACCTAAACTAATATAATGGTGAATGTCAACTATAATTGAAAAATAAAAATTAAAAAACAACAACACACAAACTATGTGGTATTGGCATAAGGAAAGACATACAGATCATGGAACAGAATAGAGAGACCAAAATAAACATATTTATGGTAGACTGATTTTTCAACAAGAATATCAAGATAATTCAATGGGGGAAGAATAGTCTTTTCAACAAATGGTGATAGGACTACTGTATATCCACATGCAAAAAAGTGAAGATGGCAGTTCCCTTCTTTACACCATAAACAAAAACTAACTCAAAATGGATCAAAGACCTAAACGTGTCAGCTAAAACTATAAAACTCATTAGAAGAAAACAGGAATATATCTTCATGTCCCGGAATAAGACAATGCTTTCTTAGGTATAACAGCAAAGCACAAGTGATAGATGAAAAATATAAACTGAATGCATGTGATACAAATGATAACATCAAGAAAGTGCAAAAGATAGTCCATAGCAGGGAAAAGTTATTTGAAAATCATATCTATAATAAAAAAAGTGTAATATACTAATTAGACGAGAAGTCCTTCTGGATGACCTTCCAGACGAAGCCGCGGTGGCAGGGGCTGAAGCAGAGGTGGCCGCTGTGGTGGTGGGGGCCGAGCCCTTTGCACGAATTTTGTGCAGAGGGCCTCTAGTATCTGATAATAGACTGTTACTCAGGATATATAAAGAACTCTTAAAACTTAATAAAAAGACAACACAAATTAAAAAATGGCGAAAGGATCTAAGCCAGGGGTGGGCAAGCTTTTTGACTCGAGGGCCACAATGGGTTCTTAAACTGGACCGGAGGGCCGGAACAAAAGCATGGATGGAGTGTTTGTGTGAACTAATACAAATTCAAAGTAAACATCATTACATAAAAGGGTACAGTCTTTTTTTTTTTTTTAGTTTTATTCATTTCAAACGGGCCCGGGCTGTAGTTTGCCCACGGCTGATCTAAGCAGACATTTCTCCAGAGAAGATACACAAAAAGATGTTCAATACCATTAGGCATTATGGAAACACTAATCAAAACCACAACGAAATACATTACACTCACTAGGATGGCCACAATAAGATCTTTTTAAATCTTTGATTAAAAAAGAAAAAAGACAATACTAAGTGTTGACAAAGAGATAGAGAAATAGGAACCCTCACACATTGCTTGTAGGAAGATAAAATTGCGTGGCTACTTTGGAAAACAGTTTGGCAGTTTTTCTAAATGTTTTTAAAAAAACTCTCCATGATTACTGAGGCCTAGAGTTACCATACAACCCAGCAATTTCACTCCAAGGTATATACCCAAGAGAAATGAAAACATGTGTCTACACAAAAACTTGTACATGAATGTTCACAATAGCATTATTCATAATAGACTCCAAATAGAAACAATCCCAATGTCCATCAATGAGGTATATCCCCATGATGTATGGAATGTTTGTTATTCAGCCATTAAAAGGAATAAAGTACTGATACATGTACCTTATGGATGGATCTTGGAAACATTATGCTATGACCATATTGCATAATTCCAGCTATATGCAATGTTCAGAATATGCAAAGCTATAGAGATAGAGAACGGTATATCCCAGGGTTGAGAGGGAGAAACTGTGAACTGCTAAATGATACAGGGTTTCTCTTTAGGGATGAAAATATAAACAACACTATAATGATTATACAACGCTGCATTATACATTCTATGTGGATGAATTATATCTTAATAGATGTTTTAAAAAAGGTGCTGTTATAGATATCTTTTAAATATTTAGTGTACACAAACCAACAAATTGCAAGGAAACAAAAGCCTAATCACAACATAATACTGATAAACATGTATAACTTTATTGCACATGTTAATTTAAATTAGGTTTCATTTTCATAAAGTATGTATCCATTTCTCTTTTTAAAATGTTTTTATTGATTTTAGAGAGGAAGGGAGAGAAAGAGAGAAAAGAACATCAATGCATTGATGCATGCCTCCTGCACACCCTCTGCTGGAGATTGAGTCTAAAACCCAGGCATGTGTCCTGACTGGGAATACCAGAGACCTCTTAGTTCCATGGTCGATGCTCAACCATTGAGCCACAGGAGCTGGGCTATATCCATTTCTTAAACAATGATTCATTCACTTTGACTTATGCAATTATTCCAGAAAATCATTAATTTTCTTGTTTGGTTAACAAAAATAATTTGAACTATGTTCAAGTCTACATAAATGAACCTTATTAATTTAAATAGATACTCCTATTAGGCATTCAAAACAACAATCACTGAACTACAGCAATAGAAACTACAGGATCTACCTAAGGATATGGGGAGCGTGTAAAAAATCTGGAATCCTCTCTGAATCAATGCATCATTTTATTGATTTTTTTACAGAGAAGAAGGGAGAGGGATAGAGAGTCAGAAACATCGATCAGCTGTCTCCTGTACACTCCCTACTGGGGATGTGCCCAAAACCAAGGTACATGCCCTTAACTGGAATCAAACCTGGGACCCTTCAGTCCACAGGCCAACGCTCTATCCCCTGAGCAAACCGGTCAGGGCCAATGCACCATTTAAAGATTGCTCCCAAATCCTCAGAACTTTTTCCTGCTCTCTCAGCTGTTTTTTAAACCATCACCTGAGGATATGTTTTTATTGATTTCAGAGAGAGGAAGTGGGGAAGGGGAGAGGAGGGGGGAGAGAGAGAGACAGACAGACAGACAGACACACAAGAGGGAAACAAACAAACATTGATTGGTTGCCTGCAACACGACTGGGGATCAAATCCTAAACCTTTCAGTGTGCAAGACGATGTTTCAACCAACTAAGCCATCCCACCAGGGCTCAGCTATTTTTTCCCAAGCATGGAACTATGTCAGTTTTCATGATCTTAAGATTCTTCACTAGAAAAGAATTATCATTTTTACTTTTTCAACTTCTAAATGAGTCCTCAATTTAAAATTAGTTTGAATGTGCACTTTCTTATAGAACAAATTCCATAGTCAATTCCACTATAATTTATTTGTTGATAGATATAAACATCTATACAGTACTTTCCATTAGTAGTTACCTTGTGTTACTTTTAAGAGTTTATAGTCCAAACCAGCACTGTCAAATATAAATGTAATGTAATTATGATTTCTCAAGTAACCACATTAACATAGTAAGTAGGAAATTAACTCCTAGCTAATGTTTATATAGACATATATATCAGCACAGGTTTAAACCTATAGTTGGCATTCTGAATATAAAATTCATTAAAATTACATTAAAACAAATCTAAATGTATTAAATGCTTCACATTGCATGTATTTCCTTAAATGCGATCACATAGGTACTTAATATGTCAGCTTTATAACTAGAACCATACTTATTTAAGTATAAAATATTAAGTTTAATACTCCCAAATATAATAGGGTAGTAAGGTATAGTGATGGAATTTGTTTACTTAAAAAAGTACCCAATTTTATATACTAAAAACATCTTCAGAATTCCTGTTCTAACTGCCTTCAAAGACAATTTATAAATGACAAAAAGTCAGTCTTTATACAGAGACCTTTATGTGTCTTGGTCAATGCAAACATTCAAAACACTGTCTTCGTTCTGGGATAAATGAACTAATGCCACCATAGAAGCATTTGAACTATTAGTACTAACAGACACATTTATGTATGTGTGTGCATGTGTATATGGAAAAGCTTTGAGTATTTTACAATCATCTAATTTTTGAAAAAGAAAAACCTGCTTCAAGGAGACTTTATAAAGACTCATGTAATATATGGTCAATATGCTCCATAAGTCAATATCCCTGCAATTAGGCACATGGAGCACCATGTTTGAGAATAACCTTAAAGCTATTTGGAAAACTTTATAGGTATTCTTTTCAGATTCAATTTGAAAAAAAAATCAATAAAAAAATATCACATGCTTTTTTCATGTTATCAATAAACTCTTCCAGATAGATTCTTCTCCTTGTTTAACAGAATAAACTTCAAGTATATTAATTATTCCTAGGACTAACCCTAATGAAGTACATTTAAATGATAGTCTATTGTAGTGATTAGAAATTAGTGTATCAACTTCTGAAGTGACTAAAGATAACCTTTTAATATCTTACCTGAGGAGTTAATATCCAAAATATAAAAAACTCCTACAACTTAACAAAAAACACCCAATTAAAAAATGGACAAATGTCTACTTGAATAGACACTTTCCCAAAAAAGACATAGTGGCCAAATAAGCACATTAAAAGATGGTTAACATCAATAGCCTTAAGAGCAATGATAATCAAAACTACAATGAGATACCACTTCACAGCCATTAGGATGGTTATCAGAAAATATAGACTTCAACATAAGCACTGGTAATGAACAATATAGAGTTACGTGCAGAACCAAGATTAAATGAGGATTAAGTGTTTTGTAATGGCTGTTTAAGATAATGTAGACATATGAATTAAAACCAGGGATGAAAAACAAGAGCAAAGCAAAAACATTTAATTGTTCACAGTAAATATGGTGGTGGTGGTAGTACTGTTATTCTGATACTTAACTAAGATTTTTGGAGTGAAAGAAAGGTCACACCTTTTGAAAAGGTAATAAAAAAGAGGTTAACAAAAAATAATGTTGTCTTGAATCAGAATGAATTCCTGAGGTATTTTAAATATATATTAAAATAAAAATATATAAAAAGCCCAGTTAATGTATATTTCATGTTAATGCGTAAACAAAATTTAACATATTGATGTGCACAGTGAATATATATTTAACGTACTATGTATTTTCTCTTTTCATTAAAGATGCCTAGAAACAAGACCAACATAATATGATCCCTAGTGTCCAAGTTGGAATCTTGAAATACCACTTGCTACTAAAAGAAAGCAAGTTTTTTAAAGAAATGGCCAATCCAGCTGTGGAGCAGAAAATGTACAAATGAGCCTAGAATACCTTGCAATAGCAGATAATGAGGAAGCTATCCAAGATTACTGGAGTATAGAGTTACCATATGGTCCAGCAATTCTACTCTTGGGTATATAATCAAGAGAAAGCAAGACATGTTCACACAGAAAGTTTTACATAACTGTTTATAGCAGCAATATAATAAGCCAAAAGGTGGAAACAACCCAAATGTTAATTAACTGATGAATGTATATAAAATGTGGTATAATGGTAGTTCAAGAAAAGTAAAGTACTGATACATGCTATACCACAGGCAAACCTTGAAAATGCACACTAAGTGAAAGAGGCCAGTCACAAAGGATCACATTACCGTATGATTCCATTTATAAGAAACTAGGGGCCCGGTGCACGAAATTCGTGCACTGGGTGTGTGTGTGTGGGGGGGGAGTGTCCCTCAGCCCAGCCTGCCCCCTCTCACATACTGGGAGCCCTCAGGCGTTGACCCCCATCACCCTCCAATCGCAGGATCGGCCCCTTGCCCAGGCCTGACGCCTCTGGCCTAGGCGTCCGGCCCGGGCAGTGGGGACCTGCAGCTGCAGCGGCCCCATGATCGTGGGCTTCGCTTTAAGCCCAGGCAAGGGACCCCTAGCTCCTGGGACTGCCAGCTTCGACCATGCCCAGCTCCCATTGCTGGCTCCACCCCTACTTCCTGCTATCACTGGCCAGGGCGGAAAAGGCACCTGATTCTCCGATCATGGCTGGGGGGCAGGGCAAAGGCGGCCCCAGGGCCACCTTTGCCCTGCCCCCCAGCTCTTAGCTCCCCCCTGGGTTTCCGATCACTGTCAGTGGCAGGGGGCTTCTTCCTGCTTTCCCTTTCGCCTCCCTGCATTGTGCCTGCATATGCAAATTAACCGCCATCTTGTTGGCAGTTAACTGCCAATCTTAGTTGGCAGTTAATTTGCATATAGCCCTGATTAGCCAATGAAAAGGGTAGCTCGTACGCCAATTACCATTTTTCTCTTTTATTAGTGTTGATGTCCAGAATAGGTTGGAGGGACTTGGGGCAGAGGGCCAAAGGGTGTGGAGTTTCTTCGTTGGGTAATGAAAATTTCTAAAACTGATGTACAACTCTGTGAGTACACTAAAATAACATTCAGTCTTATACTTTTAATAGGTGAAATGTGTGGTATGTGAATTACACCTCAACAAGGTAGTAAATATAGGGCAAGAAACAAGTATTTATCTTGCCTTTTCAATATGAATCACAGCATTTCATTATAAAAATATTCTAATTAATGAAGAAAGATAGAATTAGAGTATCAAAATGAATGAAAAGAATGTAGGCATCAAATGTCAATAGCTGCTTAACACCACAAAAAGAGAGACAACCAGACATTAGGTGCCTCCTGCTGAAAGAACACAAAACCACCTGTACTTTTGCCAAAGGGATCTAATACGAATCTGATCAAATTTCAGGATCCAAATGGCAATTTGCAGGGAATACAAGAACAAAGAAACATGATAAACCACACCATGAGTATACAATGAACAAATTCCAGACAGCTGGAAATTCTTCAGATCTAATGCCCTAGGTCAGTGGTCGGCAAACTGCGGCTCACGAGCCACATGCGGCCCTTTGGCCCGTTGACTGTAGCTCTTCCACAAAATACTGACTTCTGCGCATGGGCCACAAAGTTTCAATCACACTGTACATGCACGCCCGCATGTGGTATTTTGTGGAAGAGCCACGCTCAAGGAGCCAAAGAGCCGCATGTGGCTCGCGAGCCGCAGTTTGCCGACCACTGCCCTAGGTCCTTCAACAGATTAAAACTTATGTGAAATAAAGGGACAGAGGGGAAACCTGTATACCGAGACTTAAAAGACCGATCAAACCTTAGTCTTGCCTAAACTATCGTGTTTAGGAATGCAGAGTTGGGTGATAGAGTATAAATGAACTGGAAAAAGTGATTACTGTAACATAAGAATACTGGTACTTTGTGGAGGGGAGGGTTTGATAGCAAAATGGGGCACATGGAGGCACTTCTGGGGGTAGTTAGCAAAGTTTCTTGACTTGAGTGGGGATAAAACGGTTATTTGTCTTATAATTCACTAAGCTATACATCTGGTGGTTTTATGTTTATTGTACTTTATAATCATAAACACTTCACCTCATATATGCATGGTTTTCCCTCAGCACTAAAGGACACCAAACAGATGGAATACAATGGAATGTGAATAGGACCTAAATGATAAAACCAGAGAGAAAAATTTAGAAGTGAAAGAGTGGAGTTATCTGGGAAATACTTTATGAAAGAGTTGTGATTTCAGCCGAGTCATAAAACCTGATAGACCATAATCACATGAAATGGAGAAAGCACCACATAGGGGGGAAAAACAAAGAGGGGGAGGGGAATATGGCTGAAAGAGGAATTAGGGGCCTAATTCAAAAAAAGGACTTTATTGGATTTTGTCCAATGAGGTAAAAGCAAATCAAAATCGGCGAGTATTTTCATTATTTACTTCTGTTCTCATCTCCTCAGAAATCACTGGCATCAATGATTAGTGTGCCCTATTTCTTAATATTAGGGTAGGACAAAAGTGAGAAAAATACAGCATGGGATTAGGCAACAGATCTAAGTTCGAATGCCAACTACATAATGGACAAGTAGATTTGGACAAGTCACTCAGAAACTGCATCTGTTTTCTCAGGAGGAGAATACTTTAGCTGAGATAAAGTGCCTGTTACATAGTGGTTCTTAAATTTTCATCCATGCAATTTATGTTAAAAAGGAATTTAGAAATCATCTAGTCTAATCATCTCAAATGTATAATCAAGGAAACATGTGTTTGGTTAGTATCTACTGTTTTAAACAGCAAAGATACGATATATTTCCATTACTGTAGAGCAGTGGTTCTCAACCTTCCTAATGCCGCAACCCTGGACAGCATACAGTATTTCACAGTTGTAGTCATGAATAATATATACATTATTATATATATTATATGTATAATAATATAATACATATATAATATAATACATATTATATATAATAATAATATATACGTATACATATACATATATATATGCCTCAGTAACTGGTAGGACCGAACAACTGGTCGCTATGATGCGTACTGACCACCAGGGGGCAGATGCTTAATGCAGGAGCTGCCCCCTGGTGGTCAGTGCGCTCCTACAGGGGGAGCCACTCAGCCAAAAGCTGGGCTTATGGCTGGCAAGCACAGCTGCGGCAGAAGCCTCTCCCAGCTGCTGCAGCAGCAGCGCTACCAGATGGTGGAAGGCGCAGCCGGGGCGGGATGAGCAGCTGTGGAGCTGTGCCTAGCCCCAAATGGGGCTTCTCCCCAGCCGCCTGCCACTTTAGCACTGCTATATCCCTCGGGCGGGGGGGTGGGGGCGAGTCGGACTGCAGGTTTTGGCCCGATCCCTGTAGGCAGGCAGGGATCGGGCCAAAACCGGCAGTCCAACATCCCCCAAGGGGTCCTAGATTGTGAGAGGGCCCAGGCCAGGCTGAGGGGCCCCACCTATGCACGAACCCGTGCACTGGGCCTCTAGTTTTAATGTAAGACTATTCTTGGACTAATTTGCTTTTATTAAATTAAAAGGCAGAGTAGGAGTGAGCTATAATAGAAACAACCACTCAGATTTCACAAAACCAGAACATTAACAATGGGTTATGAGACACACAGGGGAAAAAAGCAAAATTTAAACGGGTCTTCAAGTTGAGCAGCCATCAGTATCACCTGGGAAGTTTGTTAAAGAATCCCAAGTCCCACCACAAATATTCTGATTACACAGTTTATTTTATGTTATTATTATTCTTTAATCCTCACTAGAGGTCACTGAGAGAGAGAGAGAGAGAGAGAGAGAGAGAGAGAGAGAGAGAGAAGTGGGGAGAGAGAAGCATCGATCATCTGCCCCCTTCACACGTGCCCCAACCCGGGATCAAACCTGCAACTCACAAATGTGCCCTGACCAGAAATCAAACTGGCAACCTTTCAGTGCACAGGACAATGCACAAACCAAGTGAGCCACTCCAGCCAGGCCAGTAAACCATATTTTTAATGAACATCTTGACAATTTTGATGCAGGTAGTTGGTGAATCACAAAAGCTTTATACATATTACTTTCAGTGAGAAATTTCAGGGCTATGATGAGCTTTCTAGAAATAGATTCTTGAGGGAGACATAGTGGTAACTGCATGAACTATGGAGTCTAGATCTGGCTGTGATTTTTGCTTTTGTCACTCTGTTGGTGGGTGAGTTTCGACAAAGTATTTAGCTTTTATGGTTATCTGAATTAAGAAAGCATATATTGCTTGGCCTGTGTGACGCAGTGGTTGAGCTTCGACCCATGAACCAAGAGGTCACTGGTTCAATTCCTGGTCAGGGCACAAGCCCAGGTTGCGGGCTTGATCCCCAGTAGGAGGTGTACAGGAGGCAGCTGATAGATAACCATCAATGTTTCTATCTCCCTCTCCCATCCTCCCACCCCCTCAAAAAATCAATAAAAACACATGTAAAAAAAAAAAAAGAGTACATCAACTTCAAACGAACATGCAGGAACCACATTCCAACATAAACCTAAGAAGGAAAAAAAAAAACAATAAAAACCCAAGAACTGTTTCCATATCAGTAAATAAATATGGGGAACACTTATCTCCAGATAAGTATAAAGGTAATAAAATAAAGCAAAAGGCTGGTAGATTTAACAAAATTAGAACATAATTAAAATTAGAACAATATTAGAAGACAAATTAGAAAAAATAAATTTTGTAAGTAATTGTCAAATTCATAACAAACTCAAACAAGAGGCTAAGAACAGTATTTCACAGAAAGGCAACATTTATTAACAAACTAAATATAAACTTTAAATTTTATCAAAGTTTCCCTAAAACCCTCAATTAAAAAAAATTACAAATGTGATCTTTGTTCTTAAGGTCCTTGAGGAATTACAGATGAATAGGCAATTTCTTACTGAACAGATGAAATTACCAAACACTCAAAATTAATTTAGTGAAAATAACATAGTTTCAGTCTCCTTCATTCAACCCAACTCTTCAGGACTGGTTAATGTGGGGTTTTTGCAACCTCACTACTACTGACATTTTGGACCAGGTAACTTTTGCCAATAGTACCCCTTTCACCTATTGTGAAAACAAAAATACGTCTCTAAACATTGTCAAATGTCCCTTGGTCGGCTAAACCACTGCCAGTTTACATCCACTGGGTCAATCTATACTACCCCTTCTGGTGCCATCTTAAAAATTACTTCCCCAGAAATAGCCACACCTAACCCCAACTAGGATGAATCCAATTCTATATGAGGCTGTGTGCTGGTTCTAAGAACTGGGGCATGGGAGGGACTGTTTTCTGTGCTGAAAAATAAATACACATATATGCCTGCACAAACAAAATGTATTTCTGAAAGGGCACACACATACTGTAACAGCCAATGCTGAAGGGCAGGGGGCCTAGACACTGGGATTGAAAGGTTTATAGTATCTCTTTTTGTACAGATTTCATTTACCACATGCCTACATTAGTTTTCAATAAAAGAAAACATTGTGTGTCTGTGGGGAGGATATATATAGAGAGGAAAATGTGTAAGGATTCGTTAATAACGCTGTGGGCAAGATTAGACCCATTCACCCTAGCCAGTTTGGGACAGAGCGTCGGTCTCTGTTCCACTCTCTAAGAAAATCAATGGAAAAATATTCTTGGATGAGGATTTAAGAAAAAAAAGATTAGATCTATTCTACTGACAAATAGTTGCTGAATATCTGTTCTATGAGAGGTACTGGTAATATAACAGTAAGCAAAGCTAAAAAGAAAAAAAGAAAAAAACAAAAAACCTCCGCCCTTTACATTGCTTACTTTCTAGTTTTAGAGAGTGTGTGTTAGGGAGGCGTTTTTATATTTAACTTTATTTATCTACGTTCTTATCTTTGAGAAAAATTAGGGCTTTCACAATAAAAATTTAAATAAGACTCTTTAGCTAAACAATTTCCCCCAAATGTTTTCTTTCACAAAAGGCAATGGTATAAACTGGTTAACATTAACTTTAAAAAAATCATAAATAAATTTCTACTGTAAGGACTGTTATTAAAAATTATGGGAGAATGTTATCAGACAAAGAACAAAGATAGTGAGCATTTATCTTGATAGATAAGAGAACCTCCAATTTTCAAATGCTATCTACTAGTCAAGAGCCAATTCAATTGAGAAAGATTATATATATTGTAAGCAAAAAGTGGTAATCAAATTTTAGCACAAGCAAATACAAATTTGCTTATGTGCAGAAGCTGACCAACCAACCAAACTTAGATGTATAAAATCAAACTCAGACATGAGATAAATGATGCATTCATTCTTATGTCATTCCTTAAAATCACAAGTCTTGAATACTGTCCTTAATCAACCATGTACTCTTGGAACCTTAAAGAGAATTACGGTTCACCTAAATTTGGCATATTATGTACAGTTTTGATTGTTGCAGCTCAAAAAAGGCAAAGGAACTAAGGAAAGTAGAGGGTGAGTGCTATGACAACAGACTGTCGCCAAAAAAAATACTCAGAAGAGTGTGCTTTTTACTACAACCTCATCTTAAGAGAACTCATTAGATTTGGAATGTAAGAAACAAATGCATCATAAACTTGTCTAACCAAATTAATGAGCAGGGTTTCTAAGAGAAGCTAGGTCAACATCTACTCTTAAGATTGACCTACGGGAGGATGCTCTGCTATAGTATACACCTTGAAGGCACTATTGGTCCCAGGGCTTTCATGCTTTACTAGATTTATCTTGAGCTTGATCCAGCAAAGACATTCTTTAATTACTAACCCCAATTACATAAACCTCACTGTGTCCAGTGAGCAAAGGGTAGATTTATCTACCCAGGTTACACATAAAAGTAATTTACTGCTGATAGTGATCCAATTCTACAAGGCAAAATGACAACAGAATTCAATGATAAATCAGTTTCTGGATCACAAACATGCTGAAACTAATTTTATTCTTCAATACAACAGCACTTGAATTATATAGGATTTTTACTTTTTAAATTTGTCAATGTGGGAAAATGAAGCCACAAAACAGTAAAAATATAATATAATTAATGCATAATATTGATTATAAAATCAAATAAGCTTATCTCCAGTATCTTAAAATTTAAGCCTGTTAGGGCTTAATTTACTGACTGGTGTTCAGTTTACTTTGTGAGGACTCATGTTTTTTTTAAGTTTACTCTACTTAAACCATTCTATTATAACCCTAAAAATTTTTTTCTCCCAATGATGCGGGGGATTATGAATTTAAAAGTGACTCACATTCAATTTGAGACCACCCCCTTCACCCTAAAAGAATAGGGGGGAAAAGATAAGAGAGTGAGGCTGTGCAATTGATGTAAGTGTACGTACACAGATATTAAAACCACTTTTGATTTAATAGTAAAGGTAAAAAGACAACAATTACATATGAACGGTGCAAATTTACTTTTCAAAATAGAAATTAACACCAGATTTCAATTATCCTGCTAATTACAAGTCAATGCAAAATGCTAAAGTTCACCTCCATACACATATAAAGACATTAAATAGGGTAATAGAAGTTAATATTCTAGCTTTTCTTATTGAACAATGGCATTTAAATAAAATAGTGAAAGTTAGAAGGCAAGTGACCTGGAGTTCACCAGTCAACTTCAAGTTAAAGCTGTGAATTTTAGCTGTAAGCAAGATGGTTGTTTTAAAGCACACCAACCATGTTACAGGGACAAATTATGAAAGAGGGAGGATTCAAAATGATAAGTGTAGTCTTGTGGAGAGATAATTTACTGGATGTAGAAAAGTAAGCCTGATTCAGCAAATGGGACATCTGTAGCCACATAAAGATTTTTCAAACTATTTTGCCTTGTGATTTCTACAAGCATTTTCCAGGGCTACTTAAGGAAAGCCACATTTATATTAGTACTCATTAGTTTACTACTGTCATTGCAGACAATTTAAACATAAACTTAATTCTCTCAATGTAAATGTTATTACCAAAAAGGCTTCCTCTCTCTTCCATAACACCATCATTGACCTAAGTTCTGTGCACAAGAAATACTAGGAAAATGGAAACAGATCAAGAATCGCACAAATTTAAAAGAGAAAAAGTAGAAGAAACAAAGGATGCAAGAGACCAAAATGGATACAAATACATACTGTTCAAGACAAACCTATATGCCAATCTAATAAACCAAATCAGACAGGATCAGAAGAGATGAAAATAAGAATCAATCTAAATTATGAAGCTTTTCTTTCCAATTTTCCAATCCAAAACAAAATTTTAAGGACCTTTTCAAAGGCTTTTCTTAGCAAAAAGATCCTAATGACAATCCACAAATAGTATATAGTCTTCCATGGTCCATTTTTCTATACACACCTTTCAGAATAGCATTCTAAAAATAGCTGTGATAAAAAAAAGACCAAAAAATACAGTGAGAATTAAGGTAGAGTTAAATATTTCTAAACAATATGCAATTTTTTTAAACATATGCAACACAATATGCATGCTACTCTGAAAAGAACAGACACCAAATTCACATCTTTCAAAACTTAAAAATAAAAATTTCAACTAAATGCCATTACTAAATGTGCCAAGATTTACAGGTAATGTTCAAAATCAGTGCCTTAGTATTGTAGGGTAAGTTTTACTCCAAAATTACACACACACACCCACACCCACACACACCCCTGGCATGGTATGTTTGCAGCAAGACTGGACGTTTGAATCACCAAAAATTTAAGTAGACAACTAATGCTAACGCGTGATAAACAGGAATTATTGTGTTAGCAAGTGAACTATTCCTGCAAACATTTAATTCTTTCAAAAGGTCATTTCAAACTAATGTTACAATGAAGCCCTATTCACAACATTTGAAACGATGAGTCCAAACACAATTAAGATCTACAACAGAATGACTAGACGTGCCCAAATTACACTGCACATTGCTACCTGAGACTACTGAAATTTTAGGCATAAAATTTAAATGAACACCGAGTTAATAATCCTTTGAGTATCAAAGAAATGTTTCTTTTTATCTTTCAGCTCACACGACCTGGTAGAGCCCGACACAGTCTTGGAGGCTTGTCATCACAAATGAAGCAAAATGTTCACCAGGAGATTTATTTACCTTTACTGTTCACTTTGGACACTAAACCCAAAAGTCAAGTCAATAACCTTATCCTCCCCCCCCCGCCCCGGCCCCCCCCCCCCCGCGTATCGGCTTAGTTAAAATTTGGTTGCAGTAAGAACAGACAATAAAACAGTACTTACATTTTTATTGAACTTGGTGAAAGAATGGTACATATAAAACCTGTGCATATAAACAATCGCAGTGTTTATCGTAAGCTGTGAGCTGAAGCGTAACATTGAGGAAATGTCCGAGGAAAACGATTCTGATGGGAAATTCCCCGTCTGCGGTCCTTCTCCAAGCCCTCCCGTTCACCCAAACCCCAACGAGAAGCAGGAAGAAAATCAACAGACGAGCCCAGAAGCGACTCCTCACCAGCAGCTACGACCAAGCTCGACGTCAAACAGTCGAAACGCGCGCGCGCTCGCACGAAACCACGCCGGGAGCCGAGGGACCCCGGTGCGCCCCGAGGACCCGACCCCGCCGCGGAGGGGCGAGGACAGGACGCCGGGAGAGGCTGCGAGCCTCGCCCTCCGGCATCGCGAACCCGCCCGCCCAACCCCTTCCTTCCCGGACCGGAGCCCGAGCAGCCGCCTCTCTCCGGCCTTAACCCCTGCGATGCCCCTCTCGCCGGGCGGCACTCCCACCCCGCCGCCGCCACGCGCGGCCCCCGGCCCGCATGCCCGGCTCCTCTCTTCCTCCCTCCGCTCGCGGCCGCCCGGGCCCGAGCCGGCCTTCCCTTAGGGCGCGGCCGAGGCGCCCGGGAGGAGCGGCGCCATGTTCGCGGGGCACCAGGCCCGGAGACCCGGCGAGGAGTGGGGACCCGGCGTGAGCAGTGGAGGGCCAGGCACAGGAAAGGATACACATTGAGACGCTGTCCCATCTCCTGGATAAGGTTAGCCGCCTGCTGGCGGTACGACAGCTCTATGTCCGCCTCCACTCCGCAGCGGCGGCTCGGCGTGTTCTCCAGCTGTTCCCGAGTAAAGAACCAGCGAGAAGAAGCTCCACGGCCCGACGCCATGACACTTCCTCCTCCGCCCGCTCCTTCGGCCGCCCCCCTCCCCTCCCGGCTCGCGGACTTCTCGCCAAGGCCGCGCGGCCCCGCCCCACTCCGCTCGCCCGAGGCCGCGCGCCGCCGCCGTGCGCATGCGCAGGGGCCGCCCGGCCGGCTCGCGCTAGTAGTTTGCTTTCTTTTTTCGTCCCCCGCCGCGCACGGCGTACGGACCCACAATGCTCCGCGCCGCTTGTCATTTGGAGACACCGGAAGGTGGGGGTCGGAGGAAGGGAAAGGTCGGCGCGGTGCATGCCGGGTCTGGGGTTGGTGGGGTAAAGGGGCGGGAGGAGGGGACGGAAGGCGTGGCCCTGGGGTCGGGTGGCGAGAGGCAGGCAGGCTCCCGGCTACCGTGTGCAGGACCGAGTCCGCCCACCCGGCTGTCCTGGGAAGAGCGCACAAGGGAAAACCCTCCACGTGTGCCTCGCGCCGGGTGCTTTTCCCCAACGTTATCTGGTTTGAATCCCGCAACTGCCAGTACGCGGTCGGCTGTTCCGTTTTGTTCTCCAAGTACTTGCCGAACGTTACGCAGTTTGTAACTAGAGGAGCTGGCTTTCTGGACTAGGTTCCGAGTCCCTGTCAAGAGTGTGCTTTTCCAGCCCGCTGTGATTTAAGAGAGGTCAGGAGAAGCCGAGAGTGCGGGAGAGGCTGCGTGAAAATGCTGTTTCTAGAAGGTAATCCAGTAACGTTGCTCAGATCTGCTAGCTTCATCGCTGAGTCCCCGGAAGAAAAGACCGCAGAGCTCCACTCGGCGTGAGCAGGTCTGTGGCTCTGAGCCAACGCCTATTGCATGTCTGCCTATATTGTGCGTGAAAATTTTAAATTAAAATGTTAACACTGCACAGCACAGGCAGAGCTTCTTCTAAAAGGCAACTGAAACAAACAAAAAAGAGAAGTAGACAAAAACAAAAATTAAAAAATAAAAATAAAAGGCAACTGATTCTATTCCTGAGTTCCTGATTCAGGCTCCAGGCTTTGGTCATCATTTGGGGGCTCCGATGCTCAGCCAGCGACTCCATCGTCACCCTGTCTGTCCCCATCACACTATCCAGCTATCGATTAGTTTGCAGTAGGCAGTTCTGAATCGCTGTCTAAATAACTCTTTCTTACCTACCTCGCTGGCCTCCAGCAGAATTTATAAAGTTCCAACTCCAACACATTCATGAGAAAAGCTGAACAAATAAGCCATAGAAGGGAACTTCCTCAACTTGCTGGAGAGCATTTCTAGGAACCCTACTGCTGGCGGTATCCTTAGTGTTGAGAATAGAAGCGGTCCTGGTAAGTGGAGGCTATCTCCTCTCCCTATTCCTTTCAACATTGTATCGGGAATCCTAGATAATACAATAAGAAAAAGAAAGGAAGTCACAGGTAAACAGATCAGGAAGGAAAAAGTAAAATTGACTTTATTCACAGATGACAATTGTTTATGTAGACATTCTCAGTTAAAAAAGCTGGAACTAGTGATTATAGCAAGATTATAAAGTATAAGCTTAAGAAAAAAATACAAGCTTAATACACATTATCAACAATGTGCAACTGAAATTTGAAACAATACTGTGTTTACAAAAAGTAATATTTAGGTATGAATCTAAAATATGTACAGGATCTACATGTAGAAAACTGCAGAATTCTAAGAAATGAAAGAAGATATAAATAGGAGGCTATTCTGAGTTCATGGATTAGAAAACAGTGTTTAGATATCAATTCTTTCCAACTTGATCTATAGAGTCATTCAATCCCAATCAAAATTTTAGTAAGTTATTTTATAGATAACTTGATTCTAAAGTTTATATGGCAAGACAAAAGACCCCAAATAGCCAAAATAATACCAAAGAAAAAGTTGGGACTGCTACCCAATGTCAAAGATAGAGTCATAAAGACAGCTTATATTGGCAAAAGAAAACACACTTGGATCAATGGACCAAAGTAGAGATCCCACATAAATATAGTCAATGATTTTTGACAAAGACAATTCAATGCAGAAAGGACAGTCTTTAGCTGGTGCTAGAAAAACCAGACATATGCAAAAAAGAAAAGAATCTAGACATAGACTTTACACTTTTCCCCAACATTAACTCTATATGAAACTTATAGAAGAAAACAGAGAAAATCTAGGTGACTTTGTGTTTGTCAGTGAGTTTTTAGATAAAACACCAAAGCATTATCCATGAAAAAGTTAAGTTGGACTTCATTAAAATTAGACACCTCTGCTCTCTGAAAGATACTATTAAGAAGGTGAAAATACAAGGAGAAAATCTTTGCAAATTACATATCTGATAAAGCACTTGTATCCAAAATATGCAAAGAACTTAGGAAACTCAACAATAAAAAAGTAAAGAACCCATTTTAAAAATGCTCAAAAGAGGTGAGCAGACACAAAGAAGATTTTACAGGTGGGAAATAAGCATATGAAAACATTCACTATCACATCATAAGGGTATTCTCAGTAGTTGTTTATAATTGCAAAAGACTGGAAACATGATTGTTTATCAGTATGACTTGAGCATTTGATGATTATGATACATAATAGGCCCAGTGCACAAAATTCATGCACTCAGGGCAGGAGGGTCCCTCAGCCTGGCCTGCGCCCTCTTGCAGTCTGGGACCCCTCACTCCTTACTGCCCGCCTGCTCGCTGCTCATTACTGCTCGGCTGGCTGCTCCTTAGCACAGCCACCAAGGCGGGAGAGGCTACTGCCACTGTGCTTGCCAGCTGTGAGCCTGGCTTCTGACTGAGTAGTGCTCCCCCTGTGGGAGTGCACTGACTACCAGGCAAAGCTCCTGCATTGAGCATCTGCCCCCTGGAGGTTAGCACACATCATAGCGACCGGTTGTTCTGGTAGTTCTGCTGTAATGGTCGCTTAGGCTTTTATTATATAGACTAGAGGCCCGGTGCACAAAAATTTGTGCACTCGGGGGGAGGGGGAGGGGGGTCCCTCAGCCCGGCCTGTGCCCTCTCACAGTCTGGGACCCCTCGGGAGATAATGACCTGCTGGCTTAGGCCTGCTCCTGGGTGGCAGAGGGAAGGCCCAATCCCTAGGTGCAGCCCCTGGTAGGGCTCAGAGCAGGGCCGATTGGGGAGTTGGGGCACTGCCCCCTGTCATGCACAGAGCAGGGCAATCGGGAGGTTGTGATGCCACCCTCAGTCACACTCAGGGTAGGGCCGATTGGGGGGTTGGGGCACTGTCCCCTGTCACACTCAAGGCAGGGTTGATGGGGAGGTTGCGGCGCCACCCCCTGTCACGCACAGAGCAGGGCCCATCAGGAGGTTGGGGCGCCGCCCTCTATCACCCACAGAGCAGGGACGATCAGGGGGTTGGGACCCCACCACTCTCACTCAGGGCAGGGCCGATGGGGAGGTTATGGCTCTACCCCGTCACACACAGAACAGGGCCCGTGGGGGGTGGGGGAGTTGGGGCGCCGCACCCTGTCACACACAGAACAGTGCCGATCAGGGGGTTGGGGCACCTTCCCCTGTCACAAACAGAGCAGAGTGGATAGGGAGGTTGTGGCTCCGCCCCCTGTCACACACAGAGCCGCAGGGCGATCAGGGGGTTAGGGCGCTGCCCCCTGTCATGCTGATCCTGGTGCCGGGAGGCCTCTCAGCTCCGCTGATCCCGGTGCTGGGAGGCATATTACCCTTTTACTATATAGGGTAGAGGCCTGGTGCACGGCTGGGTGCCGGCTCGTTTGCCCTGAAGGGTGTCCTGGATCAGGGTGGGGGTCCCCACTGGGGTGCCTGGCCAGCCTGGGTGAGGGGATGATGGCTGTTTGCAGCTGGTCACACATCCTTCAGGGTGGGGGTCCCCACTGGGGTGCCTGGCCAGTCTGGGTGAGGGGCTGAGGGCTGTTTTCAGGCTGGGGGTGACTGAAGCTCCCAACTGCTCCTTTTTTTCTTTTTTCTTTTTTTTTTTATTCTGGGCCAGCTTTAGCTTTGAGACTTGGCTCCAGCTCTTAGGCCTCCGCTGCTGAGAGTAGGTTTCTGGCCTTTGCTTACAATGTTGCGATCCTGCTGACTGAAGCCCGGCGGACGAAAGCAGGTTTCTGGGGTTTTGTTTAGCTTCTATATTTGTTACATAGTTGCTTAGAGTTGCAGTTTAGAGGCCTGCAGTGGCAGGCGGGGAACGTTGGAGTCCTCCGTCACTGAAGCAAGCAAGCCTCATGTTAGTTTCAAGCTGCCTGGCTGCTGGCCGCCATCTTGGCTGGCAGTTAATTTGCATATCTCGCTGATTAGCCAATGGGAAGGGTAGCGGTCGTACACCAATTACCATGTTTCTCTTATTAGATAGGACTAGAGGCCCGGTGCACAAAAATTTGTGCACTCGGTGGGGAGGGAGGGTCCCTCAGCCCGGCCTGTGCCCTCTTGCAGTCTGGGACCCCTCGGCGGTGATGACTTGGTGGCTTAGGCCTGCTCCCTGGGGGATTGGGCCTAAGATGGCAATCAGACATCCCTCTGGCAGTCCGGCAGCCCTCAGGGGATGTTCACTTGCCAGCAGGGAGCAGGCCTAAACTGCAGTCGGAAATCCTTAGCGCTGCTGAGGAGGCAGGAGAGGCTCCCACCACCCCGCTGTACTGGCAGCCATCAGCCTGGCTTGTGGCTGATCAGAGCTCCCCATGTGGGAGTGCCCTGACCACCAGAGGGCAGCTCCTGCATTGAGTGTCTGCCCCCTGGTGGTCAGTGTGTGTCATAGTGGCCAGTCATTCCCAGTCTTTCTGCTGTTAGGGTCAGTTTGCATATTACCCTTTTACTATATAGGATAGCGGCGTGGTGCATGGGTGGGGGCCGGCTGGTTTGCCCTGAAGAGTGTCCCGGATCAGGGTGGGGGTCCTGCTTGGGTGCCTGGCCAGCCTGGATGAGGCGATGATGGCTGTTTGCAGCTGGTCACACCCCCTTCAGGATGGGGGTCCCACTTGGGTGCCTGGCCAGCCTAGATGAGGAGATGATGGCTGTTTGCAGCCGGTCACACCCCCTTCAGGGTGGGCATCCCCACTGGGGTGCCTGGCCAGTGTGGGTGAGGGGCTGAGGGCCGTTTTTAGGCTGGTGGGTGACTGAAGCTCCCAACCTCTCCTTTTTTTCTTTTTTTTTTTTATTCTGGGATTTATTTACCTTCTATGGCTGTCACTGGAACTGAGAGCTGGCTTTAGCGCTGAGGCTTGGCTCCAGCTCTGAGACCTCAACTGCTGAAAGCAGGTATCTGCTTTTGTTTGGCTTCTATAATTGAAACACTGTTTCAGCTCCAGTTCTGAGGCCCGGCTGGCTGAAAGCAGGTTTCTTTGGTTTGTTTAGCTTCTATAATTGCAACATTGTTTCTTAGAGTGCAGCTCAGAGGCCGGCAGCGGCAGGCGGGGAACCTTGGCTTCCTCCATCACTGTAGCAAGCAAGCCTCCTGTTCGCTTCAGCTGCCTGGCTGCCGGCTGCCATCTTGTTTGGCAGTTAGTTTGCATATCCTGCTGATTAGCCAATGGGAAGCGTTCAGGGGTATGGTCAATTTGCATGTTTCTCTTTTATTAGCTAGGATAGGCAATGAAATGCTATTCAGCTATTTTCTTTGCTGAAAGAAAAATACTCCAAACCAAGAAAACTCTACCTGGCAAAGTCCTTCAGAAGTGAAGGAGAGAGAGAGAGAAGTTCACCATTAGACTGGCATCACAAGAAATGTTAAAGGGACTTTTTAAAGCTGAGAGGAAAGGGCACTGATAAGTAACAAAACATGAAATTATAAATCTCACAGGCAAAGATAATTACTGTAGTATAAATTAGAATAATCTAATAATATAAAGGTTAATCTCATAAAATTAGTATGAAGGTTAAAAGACAAAAGCAGTAACATAGCTACAGCAATTTGTTAATGGGTACACAAGATAAAAATAGGTAAATTGTGATCTCAAAAATATATAGGGGTGGGTGGGGGGAGTAAAAATGTAGAACTTAAAGATGTGTCCAAACTTAAGTTATCAACTTAAAATAGACCATTACACAAACAAAACAGAAACAGACACATAGATACAGAAAACAAACTGATGCTTGCCAGATGGGAGGTCAGTTGAGGCGCTGGGTGAAAAAAAGAGACGGGATTAAGAAGTACAGATTGTAGTTACAAAGTAGTCATGTGGATGTATAGTACAGCCTAGGGCAGTGATGGTAAACCTATGACATGCGTGTTAGAGGTGACACACGAACTCATTTTTTTTGGTTGATTTTTCTTTGTTAAATGGCATTTAAATATATAAAATAAATATCAAAAATATGTCTTTGTTTTACTATGGTTGCAAATATCAAAAAATTTCTATATGTGACACGGCGCCAGAGTTAAGTTAGGGTTTTTCAAAATGCTGACACGCTGAGCTCAAAAGGTTCTCCATCACTGGCATAGGGACTATCTACACTAATAAAAGAGAAACATGGTAATTGGCGTACGACCGCTACCCTTTTCATTGGCTAATCAGTGAGATATGCAAACTAACTGTCAGCCAAGATGGCGGCCGGCAGCCAGGCAGCTTGAAACTAACATGAAGCTTGCTTGCCTCAGTGACGGAGGAAACCAACGTTCCCCGCCTGCGGCTGCAGGCCTCTGAGCTGGCAGTTTCAAACATTGTAACAAATACCGCTGGACTTCAGCCAGCAGATTCGCAACATTGTAAGCAAAGGCCAGAAACCTACTTTCAGCAGCGGAGGCCTAAGAGCTGGAGCCAAGCCTCAAGCTAAAGCTGGCCCAGAATAAAAAAAAAACACAAGGAAAAAAGGAGCAGTTGGGAGCTTCAGTCACCCGCAGCCTGAAAACAGCCCTCAGCCCCTCACCCAGGCTGGCCAGGCACCCCAGTGGGGACCCCCACCCTGATCCAGGACACCCTTCAGGGCAAATGAGCCGGCCCCCACCTGTGCACCAGGCCTCTACCCTATATAGTAAAAGGGTAATATGCCTCCCAGCACCGGGATCAGCTGAGCTGAGAGGCCTCCCGGCACCGGGATCAGCATGACAGGGGGCAGCGCCCAAACACCCTGATCGGCCCTGCTCTGTGTGTGACAGGGTGCGGCACCCCAACCCCCTGATCGGCCCTGTTCTGTGTGTGACGGGGTAGAGCCATAACCTCCCCATTGGCCCTGCCCTGAGTGTGAGAGTGGCGGTGCCCCAAACCCCTGATCGGCCCTGCTCTGTGGGTGATAGAGGGCGGTGCCCCAACCCACTGATCCGCCCTGCTCTGTGTGTGACAGGGGACGGTGCCCCAACTCCCCTATCGGACCTACTCTGTGAGTGACGGGGGGAGCTCCTCAACCCCCTGATGGGCCCTGCTCTGTGTGTGACAGGGGGCAGCGCCCCAACCCCCCGATTGGCCCTGCTCTGTGCGTGACAGGGGGTCGCGCCGCAACCTCCCCATCGACCCTGCCTTGAGTGTGACAGGGGGTGGTGCCCCAACCCCCCAATCGGCCCTGCTCTGAGCCCGACCAGGGGCTGCACCTAGGGATTGGGCCTTCCCTCTGCCACCCGGGAGCAGGCCTAAGCCAGCAGGTCGTTATCTCCCGAGGGGTCCCAGACTGCGAGAGGGCACAGGCCGGGCTGAGGGACCCCTCCTCCCCCCCGAGTGCACAAATTTTTGTGCACCGGGCCTCTAGTCTATACTAATAAAAGCCTAGGTGGGTGTCGCGTGAGGGCATCACGTTGTCACAAGATGACCACCACAAGATGGCTGGCAGGGGAGGGCAGTTGTGGGCAATCAGGCTGGCAGGGGAGGGCAGTTGGGGGAGAGAGGGCCAGCAGGGGAGCAGTTAGGCATCAATCAGGCTAGCAGGGAGCTCTTAGGGGGTGATCAGGCTGGCAGGAAGAAGTAGTTAGGGGCAATCAGGCAGGCAGGCGAGTGGTTAGGAGCCAGCAGTCCCAGATTGTGAGAGGGATGTCCGACTGCCGGTTTAGGCCTGAATCTGTAGGGATCGGGCCTAAACCAGCAGTCGAGCATCCCCCGAGGGGTCCAAGATTGGAGAGGGTGCAGGCTGGGCTGAGGGACACTGCCCCCCCATGCACAAATTTTGTGCACTGGGCCTCTAGTAGTCAGTAATATTGTAATAACTAGAGGCTCAGTGCATGGATTCATGCACTGGTGGGGTCCCTTGTCCTGGCCTGTGGGGTTTGGACTGAAACTGACAGTCCTATATCCCCCAGTGGATGTAGTGCGTAAAGCGGCAGGCAGCCGAGGAGGAGCCCAAGCCTGGACTGTGCACCACGTGGCTCCCGCTCATCCCAGCCCCGCTACGCCTGCCACTCTGCTGTGGTCTCCACACACCTGTCCTCGGGTGATACCGGCACACCCATGACCAAGAAGCAGCCGCAGGCTCATGCCCAGTCAGTCTCGATGCTGGTCCTGATCCCAGTTCTGGTCCAGATTGGAGAGGGCCGCACAGGGGGAGTGTCTGCCGGAGAGGCTCATGCCGCCACAGCTGCGATCGCCAGCCATGAGCCTGGCGTCTGGCGCCCATTGGTCAGCTGAGCGATGCTCCCGTTGTGGGAGCGCACTGACCACCAGGGGGCAGCTTCTGCATTGAGCTTCTGCCCCTGGTGGTCAGTGTGTGTCATAGCTACTGGTCGAACGGTCGGAGGGGCACTTAGCATATGAGGCTTTTATATATATAGATTATGTATGGTGCCAGGTGGGTACTAGAATTATCAGGGGGATCACTTTGTAAGTTATATAAATATTTAACCACTATGCTATATATCTGAAATGAATATAAAAAATATTGAATGTCAACTGTAATTGAGAAATAATCAATAAATAAAAGAGGCTTACAAAATAATAAAAATGAAGGTAGCTTATATGTGGAATGAGCACCAAGATATTTAGTAGGAGGGGAAAAAGCAAGATGTTACTGTTTAGGTAAAATGAGCAAAGGAATATGTACATGTAAGTATTTGTATAACTCTAGACCAGGGGTGGGCAAACTTTTTGACTTGAGGGCCACAATGGGTTCTTAAACTGGACCAGAGGGCCGGAACAAAAGCATGGATGGAGTGTTTGTGTGAACTAATATAAATTCAAAGTAAACATCATTACATAAAAGGGTACGGTCTTTTTTTTCAATAGTTTTACTCATTTCAAATGGGCCGGATCCGGCTCTCCGGCTGTAGTTTGACCACGGCTGCTCTAGACTATTGTAAGACACACACACACACACAGAAAATTGGTTCCTTCTAGGAGACAGTTTGAATTTGATCTTGAACTCTTCTAATGTGTTTATGTATTAACTTTTCAAAAATAAACTACATTTTTTTATTAGGTTGTGAGCAGTGTTCTATATTCAGAAATGGAAACTTCAACCCACTTTTGTTCTATTTTGACTGAGGAAAAAGCCTCAGAATTGTCTCTTTAAGTTAAATATAAAATGGGTATTTATTTAAATTAATCTAATCTTAAATAATTGTTTTGAATATAGGCTCAAGTTTTCTGGTTGGATAATATAAATTGAGTTGAGTCAGAGTTGGTTTCCTTTTTAGGAGAGATTGAAGAGATGGGGAAGGGTTGTGTGAAAGGAGGAGGAATGCTTCGATGGCTAGGCATGCTTGTCTTTTGGAATCTGATGGTGGTGGGATTTTTTTGTCAGGGGCTTATTTTGAAGAAGTACGTACACTAGATAACAAAGGAGAGAAAGGGCTGAAAAAGTTATTTTCTTTGAGAGACTTTCAAGATCCAGTGTTATTTCAGGGCCAGAAGGTTCTTTTAAAAATTCAACTCTAGTTATGTCGCCCCTTCCTTGAAAACCTCATTGCTTTCTGATGTATAAATTCCTCGATTGACTTGTGAGCCCACATGATCTTGCCACTTTATACCAAGAACATCTTGCTTTATTATCTCTAGCCTTAATGGTCTTATTTCTTGCCATGTTCTCTCCTGCCATAAGGGTTTCATTTGTGCTATTCTCTCTGTCCAATACTCTTCCCTTTCTTTTAGCTCTTGTCTGCTCTTCCTAATTCTATCTTAAGCAACACTTCTTCTGAAAAGTCTCTCCCCAATTCTGACTAGGCCAGATCCCTTTTATGAGTTCTCTACACACTCTGTGTTCCTTCATAGCTCTTATCTTGGTAGCAATTTTATGTTGATTTGTTGCTTACTTGATATGTGTCTCCCTAACTAGATTATAAGCACCATGAGAGCAGGAACCATGTTTATTTTTACTTACATTATCTTAGCACCTAACTTGGTTTTTGGTACATAACAGGCCCTCAAAAAATACTGTTGAATGTATGCGAATGACTGAATGAAGGCTTGTTCCTGCTCTCAAGGAAGTCCCAGTTTAGTGTGAAGATAGCAATTGCAATTTAAAATGAGAGGTGTGATGCCGAAGCCGGTTTGGCTCAGTGGATGGAGCGTCGGCCTGTGGACTGAAGGGTCCCGGGTTCGATTCTGGTCAAGGGCATGTACCTGGGTTGTGGGCACTTCCCCAGTGGGGGATGTGCAGGAGGCAGCTGATCAATGTTTCTCTCTCATCGATGTTTCTGGCTCTCTATCTCTCTCTCTTCCTCTCTGTGAAAAATCAATAAAATACATTAAAAAAAAAGAAAAAAAAGAAATGAATTAAAAAAAGTAAATAAAATGAGAGGTGTGCTTTATTAGATACTAGAGGCCCGGTGCATGAAATTTGTGCATGGGAGGGGGGGCGTGGTCCCCTCAGCCCAGACTGTGCCCTCTCCAATCTGGAACCCCTCGGGGGATGTCCAACTACCAGTTTAGGCCCGATCTCACAATCCTGGACTGCTGGCTCCTAATCACTCACCTGCCTGCCTGCCTGGTCACCCCTAACTACCCCCCCCCCAACCTGGCTGGCCTTATGGCCCCTCACTGCCTCTGCGTGCCAGCCTGATCGCCCCTAACTGCCCCCCTGCCAGCCTGGTCTCCCCTAACTGCCCCTCACTGCCGGCCAGGTTGCTCCCAACTGTCAACTACCTGCTGGCCTGGTTGCCTCTCATGCCCCCCCCCCCCCCCGCCAGCCTGGTCGCCCCACGCATCCTGCTTGTTCAGTCATTTGGTCATCCCTCATTAACCCCCTGCCTGCCTGATTGCCCCTAACTACTTCTTCCTGCCGGCCTGGTCTTAGGCAGCCATCTTGTGAGGGCGTGAGGGTTAATTTGCATATTACCTCTTTAGTATATAGGTTATCAGTACAATTTTTAAAAGGAGGAGGTATTGATCAAGGAAATCCCCCAAACTAGAAACCACTACTTTAGTTCATGAGAAATTTTGAGAGAGGGAGTAATATGATCAGATATGTACTTTGGAAATTTTCCTCTGGCAACAGGGTGGCAGATGGATTTTATCAGACTAAGCCCAGAGTCAGGGTTATAAATGAGAAATTATTTTAATAGTCCTGGTGAGAGATGAGGACTGGAATATATTTAGAAGTCATAAAGAAGAAAGGATAGATAAGAAATAAAGATATAAAAGTGGTAGAATTTATTGGATTTATGACAGATTTGATATGGGTGAAGGAGAGGATTTAGGTGACTGGTGATGCCATTAACCAGAGTTGGTAATTTAGGAAGTGGAACTAACTTTTGAGATAAAGAGATTTAACTTAAGTTACATTTGGGCATATGATTCTTTAAGGTACCATAGTATTATAGTTTTTATTATTATTTTTTTTTAATGCCTAAAGCTGTGAGGACTTGAAAGTTGTCTTCCCTTGACTTCAGAATACTGCTTTTTTTGTTTTGTTTTGTTTTGTTTTCCTCCTATTTCACTGGCTGCTACCAGTGCTGGTTCTGCCATCTGACATCAGCTGTGGGTTCTTTTAGTTCTCCCCTTTACTTTTTCTCCAGGAGATTTCACCCAGTCTTATTTCTTTAAATACCTTATATATACTGATGACCTCTTTCCAACCTCTCTCCTGAACTCTCCAGACTAGTATACCCAACTGCTTACTGGATATTCCTACTTAAATGTCCAAGAGGCATCTGAAATATAAGAAGTCCAACAGTGGAACTATTGATTCTCTTCCCTCCCAAGCCTGCCTATCCCATCGTGTTCCTCATCATGGTAAATGGTAGTAAATCTACCCCACTCCTCAAGTAAGTATGTCTAAAGCATGGATGTGTTTAATACCATTAACTACTAGTATACCTCAGAGGCTGAATTATGTGCGCAGAAAAGTCAGAGTTAGTTTCATTGCTCTTTTCTAGTGTCTTTTTACAAATAATTTTTATTTTTCAATTATAGTTGACATATAATATTATATTGGTTTCAGGTGTACAACATAGTGATTAGACATTTATATAACTTACTAAGTGATCAGCCTAGTCCCCATCTGTTTCCTATTGTCTTTTTAGTTTCTATTTCATTTATTTCTACTTTGATCTTTGTTATTTCCTTCCTTCTACTAACTTTGACCTTCATTGTTCTTTTTCTAATTCCTTGATGTGTAAAGTGGGGTTGTTTATTTGAGACTTTTCTTGTTTATTAATGCAGGCATTTATCACCAAGAACTTTCCTCTTAGAACTGCTTTTGCTATACCCCATAAGTTTTAGTGTGTTGTATTTCCATTTTCCCTTGTCTCAAAGTATTTTTTGAGTTTTATTTTTTATTTCTTTGACCTACTGGTTGTTCCATGGTACTTTGTTTAATCTCCACCTATTTGTGAATTTTCCAGTTTTCTTCTTGTAATTGATTTCTATTTTGATACTCTTTTGTTTGGAAAAGATGCTTGATCTGATTTAAATCTCATTAAATTTATTAAGACTTGTTTTGTGGCCTAACAAATGATCTTTCCTGGAGAATGTTCCATGCGCACTTGCAAAGAATGCATATTCTTTTGCTTTTAGATGGAATGTTCTGGCCTAACGTGCTGTTTCAAGCTGATGTTTCCTTATTGATTTTATGCAGGAAAGAGCTTGTGGCAGAGTTTGTGAACAAGGGGAAAAGAGGTAGGAGATGAAGCTGGAAAGTTGGCTAGATAAGTAGGCCATGATCAAGAGTTTAGATTTTTATAAGTTTCATAGGAAGCCATTGGAGTTTTTATTTTATATTTTTTGCCATTGGACTTTTTAAAATAAGTCTGTGATATGGTCTGATTTATGTTTTTCTTTTAAAGGAAAACCCACATTAGCAGTTGTGTAGAGAATTACTTAAGGGGTCAAGAATGATAGTAAGGAGACTAGGCAAGAAATGACGATGACTTGGGCAAGAATAATAGAATGAGGTTGTGAGATGTCATAGGTAGAACCAACAGTACTTGATGATGGACTGCATGTAAGGAAGAGGGAGGACAGGAAAGAAAGAATCAAGGTTGACTCCTAGGTATCTGTACATGTGTGTACTATAGTTTGTTTAGTCTCCTACATTTGGACAATATATAATTATCAATATTTTACAATAACAAATAATGCTACAATAAAATTAGATGCATTCCCCACATAATATATAAGGATAACTCCAACATTGTCAAAGATTCAACCATAAGACAATGAAGCTATGCAGGCACTAGAAGAAAGATGGGTAAATTCCTCTTTAATCTGGGTGTAGAGAAGGGCTTTCTAACTATTACTGTTCTATCACTCAAGTCTTAAATCAAAGTTTTCTTTAAAGAGGCTTTCTCTGATCCTACAACTTAATGTCTTATTCCCCGTCCTTCTCATAGTCCTGTTATACATTTCCCCATTTTAACTGCTTCATCGTATTTATCAGAAAAATTTCCTTCCTTCATTCCTTTTCCGCTCCAATCCGTTCCTCCTCTCTCCTTCTTCTCTCCCTCCTTATATTTCTTACCCTCCAGACTGTAGGCTTCATTAGAGAAGAAATTTTATTCTTTATCCCTTTTATTCTATATCCCCAGTGCTACAGCTTGCACATCACATAAACACTCTGTGAATATGAATATCCTCATTATCTATCTATTTATCAACCTATCTATGATATTAATATTTACTAAAATGATCAGGTTACTTTTCATGATAAAACAGTAATTAAACATTATGTTAAAAAGTGCTCAAATATAGAATATTTGAGGAGGGATGGACCTTTTCCCTAAATAATGGGGAAGGAAAAATAACATGCTTCATGTTGCTCTTTTGTTCAGCCTTGTTTTCCATTTCAGGCGGATTGGCGTAAGAAGCAGAGCAGTGGGTGGGTAAAGTAGTAGAAAGCAATAGGAGGAGCGCAAAGAGATGGAGTAATGTACTAAGTAAAGTAAAAATAATGGGATAGATGTAGTTTAGCAAAAATTATATTAGCATAAATTACATGCCAGTACTCAATTTTCCTGGGCCAACAGGAGGGAATATGAGCACTAATCAGTCCAAGCAAGAGGGTAATTTTGAAAAATTATATTTGCTTTTGGAATTCAGCCAGAGGTACACAAAACACACGTTCATCACCCCTCCAAGTTCATTTCCAGCAGCCCAGGTAGGAGCATAAATGAAGTGAGTGGAGTAAGCCTACCCAGGTGTTGCTCTGCTCAGTCTCCACGGCCAGCTTTCCACGCTCTGCTCAGGATTTTAAAAAAGCTTCCGGTAAAAGTACATTATAGCCTGGAATTTTTCTCCAGAATCAATTGCCATTTAGTCTGAAACCTCTATTCCCAGTTTTTCCTCCCTATGTGTTTACCACCTCCAACTCTCCATAAGCCTCTTCCATCCTTCTAGACTCGCTCCAAGTTCCAACTTCGGTGAAGATTCTCCCAAAAGTTTGAGTCCGGATGCATTTTACTGAAACTTCTGTGACACTCACGTTGCATTGCTTAGTAATTATTTCATGAACATGTGACTTGCCTCCGTATTGGAACTATAAGCTCCTACAGGTTATGAAATATTTACAGCATTTAGTTTGTGGCATCTAAAGCATTCCCAGACCAGTTACGGGCCAATGGAAGGTGTTTAAATTGAATAAAAATGGGTATTTTGGGCCCTCAGCACATATACTTGCTCAAAGTGGAGAACCTACTTGAGTCCTCGAGGGTGAATCTAGTTTTGCTTTTTCCATATAAAGCATTAATGACACTTTGCATTTTATTTCTGCTATTAATTTTTAAAGTGCTGGGAAAATCATTTTTGGTTTGCATGTGAAATAATGTACTGCTTTTCAGAGTGAAAAACACATGGGAGTCATTTTTGTTATGTATAATTTAGGATACTCAGGGATATTCTATTTCTGGATAAAATAGTTCAAAATAGGATTTTAATATGCACGTGTGATACATATTTAAAAACAAGAATAAAATATCTTCTTGAAAGATTGCCTTTGTAGTGAATTCAGTCATTCAAATTGTTTTCTCTCAAGACCCAAAAATGCTAGGGCATTGCCAGCTTTGAGTTTGTCCTGAAAAAAAAGTAAAAAAGAAAAGGTTTTATTTTAAAGCATTATTTAATGGTTGTTCTTAAGTCCTGTATTGAATGTCTTTATCAGGTTTTTAAAAAATCAATTCCCCAACGTGAGAAAAAAATATTAGCAGGTTAAACAATGAATCTCTTACCCAAATCCTCTTGCCCCATGTTTGAAACTTGGTTGTAGGAGGAAAGGAGGAAATTATAAGGGGGAGAGAGAACCCTCTTAGGAAAATGCTCTTTGGGAACTTCAACAGGACTCTCAATGGTTTTTAAGGACTATTTGGAGGCAAAACAGAGAAAAGGTACAGTTTAGGACTGTGGAACAGCAGAGCTGGAAGTCATGTAGCCACCCCCAGCTTCCAGGCATGTGTTGTCCTTTTGCACGGTCCCAAATAAAAGGGAACTCTTTCAGAGCAAGAAAAGTGATATAGATGAAGAGTCTCAGAATAAATGTACAAATGTGTACATTTATCAATTTCACGTTAGAAAAGGACTGCCAAATTTTTTTCACCTTCTCCAAGCTATAAACTAAATGAACTTCTATAAACTAAAGAACGCCTATAATTTGAAAGGTAACTTTGTGATGTGCTAACTAAAAATTGTCCAGTTTGCAAAGTTCAGGCATGTAGCTGAGGGTGGAAGGAAACATGTATGGAGTTGTATAACATCCATACCATATATACATCTAGATATCATGATCAATTTTTGAGCTTTGGAGCTCAAAATTCAAAATTATAAAATGGATGCTATCTTCCCAGAGATAGCCATCCTTTTTTTCTGTAATGGAATATATTTTTATTTATATACTTTGCAACAGCTTTCTGGAGATACTAGAGGCCCGGTGCATGAAATTTGTGCACTCGGGGGACGTCCCCACCTGGCCTGTGTCCTCTCACAGTGCAGGAGCCCTGCAATCCATCACCCCAAAGAGGTAGGCACCGCCCACCCATCCTGGGCTCCTTGATGAATTGCCCCAAAGTGGTAGGCCGGAGCCGGGGTCCTGCCTCCGTGGTGGGCATGGGGCTGTGTGGACCCTGGCAGATGTTGCGCTGAGTGGCCGGCCTCCGAGGCGCAGGGCCGCGGGAACCCTGCCTCTGGTGTGCACATAGCCCTCTTGTGACGGTGTGAGGGTATCGCATGTGAGGGTGTGATGACTACTTAGCCTTTTATTAGTAAGCATAGTTAACCTGCCATATAATTAACCCATTAAAGTGCATAATTTAATGATTCTTAGTGTGTTCACAAGGTTGTGCAGCCATTAGTTTCTTACCTGTTATTCTAGAGATATTTTATACACATATAAGCAAATACTTATATTTAGGTAGATAGAGATTCTTTTTCACAAATGGATAGTATACTATACACAAATGGAAATATACTATATATGTTGTTTGGCACCTTGCTTTTTTAATTTAATATATCTTATAAATTGATTTTTAGTGTTTTTTTTAATGGCTGTATAGATTCCATTATTATTTATGTAACTATTCTCCTATAGATTGTTGTTAGTCTTTTATTACAGGCAATGTTGCAATGATTAACTTTGTACAAAATGTCATTTTTATTTGTGACAGTATAAAATTTTTATACAAGATATTTTAAAACTTGAAAGTGATAAGCACATAAAATTAAATAATAAAGACAAAGTAATTATTCCATTAATCAGGATGCTTGGGGTAATCTGGTTTCAGTTTAATTTTTATTAATTTTATAGATAGTTTTTCATTTTCAACCTCTGTTGTAAAAAGAAAAAGTAAAAAAAAAAATCTTATTATGGCTTCCTACTTTAATAAGTACATATTTAACAATTCAAGACTATAAGTGCCTTAAGGTGAGTCAGTGCCAAGGGAATCTCAGGTTTCCCAGTTAATAACTTGCAACCAGTAAGCAGAGTCGATTCTTCTTGGCATTTGTTAATGTGCTTCACTAAATCCTTAACGATTAGAGCAGAGAATTAGAGACCAAGAGAACTTATGGATTCTAGTTTAGAAGAAAGCCAAGTATTATACAAAAGGATTATGACTATGACTTGTGAGACTTGTTAAGAGTTCATACTGTATATCCACATGTTTTTATTTTTGGCCATCCCTAACCCTGTGTAGTGATTGGTGGTGAAGACCTCTGAAGAACTTGTTTTGTTGGGGGGCGTGAGGGAGGGGATGTCAAGGATGGCAAGGGAGAGAGAATCAGGGACAATGCATCTCATTTTAACTCTACTTGGTTCAGGAGCCTCAGGCAGGGGTAGAACAGGCAGTGGCAGCACTAGGGCACATTTACCCACCTTAAAAGTCAAATGCCGAAAGAAAAACACCCAATTACTTGAGGGTTCTCGTCCTTGGGTCCTTGTTAATCAAGACTTTAGTCTCAATATTCAAATTACTAGAATCATTACAATTTTTGAGATGGGTAGATTGTAAGAGAAATAGTAAATTAAAAATTTAGACATTTTTCTTCTAACGTGCAAACATAAATATATTATCATGATATGCTTCTTTGCAGTTTTCTTTCTTTATAAATTTAGTTGTAGTAGGTTGACTTTCAGCTTTT